>NW_026641057.1:0-654837 GCF_028554395.1 Pezoporus wallicus | reverse complement strand
AAAAAAAAACCATGACTGCTACTGCTGAACCCAGGACATGTCTAAATCTAAATCTCCCCTCTGTCAGCTTAAAGCCATTTTCCTTTGTCCTGTCACTACATGCTCTTGTAAAGTCCCTCTCCAGATTTCTTGTAGTTCCCCCTTAGCTACTGGAAGGCTACTATATATATATATATATATATATATATATATCTACTATATAGGGTCCTCCCAGAGCCTCTTCTCCAGACTGATTAAGCCCTGCTCTCTCAGCTTCTCTCCATAGAAGAGGTGCTCCATCCCTCTGATCATCTTTGTGGCCTCCTCTGGACTAGCTTGAGCTGATCCACATCCTTGTGTTGGGAGCCCCAAAGCTGGATGCAGTACTCCAGGTGGGGTGTCATAAGAGCAGAGTAGAAGGGCAGGACCACCTCCTTCGACCTTCTGGTCATGCCCCTTTTGATGCAGCCCAGTATATGGTTGGCTTTCTGGGCTGCAAGCACACAACACCAGCTTACACTGGGCTTCTCGTCAACCAACATCCTCGAGTCCACCTCAGGGCTGCTCTCAATCCAGTCTCTGCCCAGTCTGTCTTTGTGCTTAGGATAGCCCCAGCCCAGGTGCAGGACCTTGCACTTGGCCTTGTTGAACTTCATGGTGATGTGTTAATTAATGGCAGAATTTCAAAAGATCTGCAAGTATGATCACACTCAGAGAAATGAATGTATCTGTATCAGTTTAGTTGTATATGCTCTGGTGATGCAACTTTCTACCTGTTCTGCTCCCACATTCTGACTCTTGCAGACTACAAACCAGATATTTCAAAGACAGGGACATTTTTATTTAGAAATAGTGTCAAGTGGCTCCCCAGATGATATGTTGAAATATATTGGCTCTCAGTTACTTGCTCTGTGTTGCAAAACAGTCTGTAACGCTGTACTTTCTGCAGATGCTAAAAAAAAAGATGGGGTAAAGAGGCAAAACACAGGATTTCCAAACTGAGGATTCTGACAGGAATTATCCCTTTATCCCTCAGGAACTGCTGCAAAGTTTTTTGTTTTTTTTTTTTCCCTTGAAGGACAGAATAAAGTTTTGCACAGTCACTGGGTCACTGGGCACATTTCACTAACGAATTATGTACCTGTGTGAGAAGCACAGAGCATTACTAATTGCTCTCTTTCACTGCAAATTTTAAGTGTGCACTTCTGGAACTAAAGGTTTGCTACAAGAATGAGAGAAACGGCTTGTCTAACTGGAAGGTTTGGGTATCACTCATACAAGGTTTTAATTATACAAAGACTCTCATGAAAATTGTATCAAATGATGATTATTTTAAAACTGCTTCAAAACTCTAAGGGACAGCACTATTTCAAATTTAAGAGATTTTAATTTGGTTTATCTGAACGGTCTTTGGAAGTGAAAGGGACAAAATAAATATTAACCTTCATTCATTCTACATAATAGTGTCCATACAGGATGAAACATGGTGATTAAAACAGTTGACTCTTAGCTCCTATTTTTAATTAATTCAGGTTAATTTTTTTTTAATTTTTAAGTTTAGGTAAAGTCCTGGGACGCCAGCTGGGGGCACTGACCTTATTTGAAGAAGGACATAAAAATCCCTAACTAGTCCATGATGTAGGAGGATAGAGAACCTCCTACAATTATTAGAGCTACACTGGCTAGTGTAAAGATGCAAGTGATACTGGAAGGCTGCTATGAAGTCGCCACGCAGCCTTCTCTTCTCCAGGCTGACCAGCCCCAACTTTCTCAGCCTGTCTTGGTACGGGAGGTGCTCCAGCCCCCTTTCTCCTCTGGACTTGCTCCAACAGTGCCATGTCCTTCTTATGCTGAGGACACCAGAACTGCACATAGTACTCCAAGTGGGGTCTCATGAGAGCAGAGTAGAGGAGAAGGATCTCGACCTGCTGGCCACGCTCCTTTTGATGCAGACCAGCATATGGTTGGTTTCTGGGCTGCAAGCACACACTGAAGCCGGCTCATGTTAAGTTTCTCACTGACCAAAACCCCCAAGCCCTTCTCCACAGGGCTGCTCTGAATCACTTCTCTGCCCAACCTGTCGCTGTGCTTGGGATTGCCCCAACCCAAGTGTAGGACCTTGCACTTCGCATTGTTGAACTTCATGAGTTTTGCATTGGCCCACCTCTCAAGCGTGTAATATTTATCTCCTTTCTCAGATGTGTATTGAAAGTATCCTAGTATGCTATAATATTAACTTAGGTGAGCAATAATTAACTAATTTTAGTTTCTAAAAAAGTAGTACAGTTTCCTTTTTGCAGTAAAGAAAGAACCCACTTAGTCCAAGCACATCGACTACAGTTCTATGTGTGTCCATTTTCTTTAATTAGCCTGTCTCCCAAGAAAATTATACCATCTTAAATAATACAAAAATTACTGGGTAGATCAGGGATGCTGTAGAATGATGTATTTCTGTGTGCTGTGATGTACACATTGCACTGCGTACATCACTATGTATTGTCTCAGAACCCTGATGTTATTAAATACAGTTCCACTGGTGTCCCTAATAAATATGTACCTAGCACAGCACACTGCAGCATCACCTTTTCATTCATTTCATGCCCACAGCAACAATATCAGCTACAACTCTGAGAAAAAAACAAAAATTATCCTATTTTTACAGCACATCCTTTGCCACAAAAAAAACCAGAACAAACCTTTAAGAAACAAACTTTGAGCAAGGATTGAAGCTTTGCGCTTCAAAGGTCAGATTTAAAAATTATTTTTCATATTGCTTCAGTACTTCAATAACTGAAAGTGTGTCTTGAAACAATGAGCCAATGAGAAAGGGCTATCTTTTAATATACTAGTGTTTCTATTTTTGCCTCAAAGCACCAATGATCAAAATAGCAGAATAAGATATAATTGACTTGAAGTCTGTAGCCAGTCTGTGAGGAAATTAAGGGGGTTAAGGAAATTCAGCCTAAGGCCTTTATCCTGTTTATTTATTTATTGATGTTTTTCCAAGGAAAAAGTTACATTCACTTTGAAGCCAAAGACTCACATAAACATATGACAGGATCATGCTCTTTAATTTGGAAGTATGTTCTAATAAAATCTTTCTTTTCTTTTCTCTTTCTCTTTTAATTTCTTTCTATTTTTTTTTTTTTTTTGCTCTTTTGTTGTTTAAGACTTTCTACCTTTCCTGTCAACTACATGATCTGATCTAGTGGGCTCTCAGGTTATGTGCAAGCTACCACAGGACGCACTAAGGGCTGTGTTTCATACCTGCCCTTGTATGGTAGCTGGGTTATCATGGAGTAACTGCAGTGATTCCAGTTTACAATCTAGGAAATTAAAGGCTGACTTGTGTGCCAACACTAAAAGCTATTTTTTCCACATAATTAGTTATGGCAAGGGCTTTGCTCCATTTAATTTCGGGTCTTGTTAGCTCTTTTAGTCTGTGGTGAGTGTTGTGGGTAGTAGTTTGCTTTGCCCATCCGCAGTGCTTACCTGAAGGTAGCAGTAAGTTGGGAATAAGTGGGAATAAGTTTTTCTGGCTTATTATCTGAGGCTAGCTGCCTCTTGTGAGGTGCAAGGCTGCAGGTCCAGTTGTCCGACCTCTTTCCTCGTGTATGCAACTTGCAATCCCCTTCTCCATCTGCAGCATCAGGAGCTGAGTGGCCAAAGCTCTTCCACTGCTGTCTTTGGGATAAATCTGTGTTCTGGTATTTCATCAGTGGATTCCAGGACATGTAAGCTTTCTGGTGAAAGAAGATTTCTCTCTGTCCTAGAGGATAGAGCCTTCTATTAGCTATGAGCTCAGAGCAAGTTTCACTAACAGGTTTTAACACACCATCTCCTGTATGTCTCTCTTGAAAGCAGCTATGTCGAAAGCTACATAGGTATTTTGAAGCAGAGCTGTTTCTTTTTTAGCACTACAATCTAGCTGGCTGCAAGAACTTTCCCTTTTAAAATGAATGTAAAGCAAAAGCAGGGAAAACACAAGGACTGAAAGCTGTGCTGAATAAAGACCTCATTCTTGATTCAATAGAAAAGCTCCTCTGGTTTCAAACATTTTGGTCAAGAACTTTCTGAACTGAGAATCAATGACTTACCAATCATTTCTTTCTTAGTCAAGGAAATGCTGTGGGCAGAAAATACATTAGTTTTTTGGTTGTGGTTGGTTGTTTTTATTCACCATGAGAGGTTTGAATGCAACTTTAAAAAAAGTCTCCCAAAGTACTCACCTTTCCAGTTCTGTTACATGATGTTTATTTTATGCTACCCTACTGTGTAGATACAGACTTCAACCAGGCTGGTCGATTTCCCCATCCCAGCTGCTCTTGCACTTGCTTCCAAAGCTGCAGCAGCTCACTGTCTTGCCACGCTTGTTCTTGCAGCTGCAGGGGAAATACGATAATAAAAGAATCATAGGGGGAATCATAGTTCCTTTCTTTTCACTTCAGGAACTCAGATGTCCATTTGGCCCGAGTCTTGTAGTTTATTACTAGGCTAGTCTATTACTCTTGGGCATAGTGGCCCATTACACTGGGATTGAAGTGTGAGGATTGTACCTTTTTTGGCATTTCCCAGTGGCGACATCTAACGTGGAGCGGGGAGGAGACCACAAGCACCTGCACAAAAAAGCTTGCAGCTACAAGAAATACTTTATATACTTTATATTTTCATTTATGTACACTCATGTATTTATATACTTTGTATCTTCAAGTCAGCACAGCTTTCAGTCCTTGTGTTTTTCCCTGCCTTTGCTTTATGCTGGTTTTTTCTCCCCTGTACATGTTTTCTGAGGTGATGATCCCATGCAAACTAGCTTTACATCATCACAGCAAAACTGTACTGAAATGGGCAGTCAACCTTTTATTTAATTTTGTGACTTTTTTTTCTCTACGCACGTTGGCATTTCGTCAACAGGGAATGAAAAATCTATTTCCTCCGAAGAACCCTCCTACTCTTGTACATTCTCTTCCATATCTATCTTAATCACCATGCTTTAGGCAAATAGTCAAACTGGTCTTTGAACTGCTCTTTTATAGACTGCACATCACATAGTGTTTGGGCCTGCCCTAAAATGGGGTATATACACTTTTAACTGATAAAGCGAGATCCCTGTCAGTCTGATGGTGTTTGTAGGTGTTTTCAATTTTTTTTCCACAAAAAGGGCCAGACATGCACATACTAAAGCTAAAAAGTAAAACTTTGCTTAAAACTTGCAAGACGTGAAATACTACCCCAGGGCCAGGAGGAGCCTGTGACGAGCCTCCATTGCTCCCGCCCAGACCGCCATCTTCTGTTTGGGTAAGGGCGCTGGCGTCAGGCGGCTCCGCGGCACCATGGCATTGGCGGCCATGTCGAGCGCGGGCAACCGGCAGAGCGCCAGCGTCCATGGCGAGTGAGGGCGAAATGGCCACCGGAAGGGGCGGTACCCGATGGCCCTTCCCGAGGGGCGGTGCTGCGTGACGCCCGGTGGGCTACACACGCCATTGGACTGCCGCCTGCGTCGGAGATTTCCGGTGCATTGGAGGGAGGCAGTGTCCGCGGAGGGACCTGTTTAGGAGGTGTATATAGGGGTCCGTGGGGTGGCTGGAGCCGGGCGGTGCCTGCGGAGAGGTGGGCTGGCAGGTGAGGGTGCGGGGACGGCGGGGCTCGGCAGCGGAGGCGCTGTACACTCGCGGAGGAAGGGATGGGCCTAAGGGACGGTACGTGCGGGGCTGTCGTGGGGCGCAGCTGTCGGTGTAGGGCTGCCCAGAGGCAGTAGCAGGTGCGGGGTGTCGGCCCCAGGTGTAGTGTTGGAGCTCCGCGAGGTGCTGGAGGGGTGTGCAGCGGTGCGTGCGGACCATGGGGGAGGGCCCTGGGTGTGCCTGGGATCTGTGGCAGGAACGTATGGGGCAGACAGAAACAGTGTTGGGGGACGTCCCTGGGGATTGGTGGACATAGGCGCAGTGGCATCCTACATGTGCTGGGAAGCCAGTGGGCCTGGAAAAAGTTTGCTCTCTGCAGGTGATTGAAGGTCGTCAGAATAGATGACTTTTTGCTAGTGGAAGGTGCGGGCTTTGCCAAGTGGAGATGTATTTTGGTTTACGTATAAGAAAGAGGATGTTAACCCCAAGAGGGGGATTAAGATGAAGTTGAGACTCTGCCATGGGAGGACAGTCAGTCTTTGCTGAGTGATTGTATCAGTTTGGGAAGAGAAGAATGTGCATAGCCCAGGACTGAGGGTAAGGTTGAGTTCCTAAAGAAAAGAGAGGGTCTCTGGTCATGGAAACTTGGTCAGGTACTGGTGTACAGTATGGGAGGATCTGAGTAGTGGAGAGAAGGGGAAGTCTAGCTGTGAAGGATGTTGGTGTCAGGAGGCAATGGAAGAAATATTTTGTCCATGGACAAAAAATCTGACAACAGTGTCTTGTGGCTCCCTGGACTCATAGGCAGCCGATGTTTATAGTAACAGCTATTCCATCCACTCCCTCCAGTGGCCTAGTCATTCTAGGCCAAACCAGTGCAACCTGAACTGTGTTGCTAAAAGGAGGAAAATGGTTAAGTGGAAGTTTTCTTTATTTTTTTTTTTTTTTAAATTTTGATATGTATTAAATATTTACATTAAAAGACAGGTTATAGGAATGCTATTATGTGGTACTTAAGTAACTTGTTTAGAATTAATCCCTATATTGTTGTGCATATGTGAAGGGCAATGCAAAGCTAAAATTTTTTTTTAAGCTGTAAAATATGGCAAAGCAGCATAGCAGCTTAATCCTAAAAATACAGCAGCTTTATTACTTTCAGTAGAACTGCTCAAGTAAAGCTAATACATAAAAACTGTCATGTTCAGTTTGTAATCCTTAGATTAACTGTAAATGCCGTTATAGATTTAAATGGAATGATACAGATCTTATTGTATGGTCTGCGTTTCACTCTACTTCTGAGTTCCATGTAGTTTAGAGGGAGAGAGAGAGCTGTGGATTGACATTCACAGCATCAGTGAATGCGGGAGAAGAATGCTGCTTACATCTCATGAAGATCTGCTTGGTTTTGTGTTCTGTCACTAGCTGATATATTTGTTTTGAAAACCCTATAAGAAGATATTTATTACTTTGCTAAGAAATATTTTAGAGAACCACAAGAAATACTGTTCAAACATAAGAAAAACCTGGTTTAATGGTGAGGATCATCAAGTGCTGGGAGAGGTTGCCCAGAGACATCGCTGAGTTTCTTTCTTTGGAGATAAGCAAAAGCTGTCTGGACAAGGCCCTTAGCAGCCTCCACTGGTTGACCCTGCTTTATTCAGGAGCACTGAGGAGGTGATCTCCAAGACATCCCTTCCAGCCTCAGCTGTTCTGTGATTCTGAAACTAGTAGTCCAGAGCTTTTCAGACTGCATTAACTTGGGATAAATACTCTTCAAACATGTCCGTGTCTCTCTTCATACAAAGGAAAACTCTTCAAATAGATACAAACCTTGGCTTGGAAGTTCCATAGGATTTGTAAGTTTTCTGTGTAAGGCCTTCCAGGTCTTATCTTCAAGGTGTTGCTGTCCTTGGCTTTAATTGACTTTGAATGCTGAATATAAGAACAATTTTGTTGTTATGAAGTGAACTTGTGCCATATATGCATAGGCCCAGTTGCTTGCTAAAGTTTAACCCAGACAATTTTTATTAATACAGAGAGAGATCAAAAAAAACACAGACTGAACCTGCATGAAGATTTCTTTTCCAAAGAGTGTGATAAGGTACAGTGTTTCCATTTTGACATTATGGAGCAGTGGGATTTTTTTTCCCATCGATTTGCTGTTTGCAGTGCTAATCCTAGTGGTGTCTTGTAAGACTTAATGTTTGCCCAGTATTTTCTGAAACTTTTTAAGTCCTGTCATCTGCACTGTGTTGGCATCTTGTTACCGTGATGGATTGACTGTGTTAAAAACCCTTAACTAGATTGATCGTGTGGGTGTGTGTTTGCTGGATTTTTTTAAGAGTGCTTTTTAATATTCAGAGGAACTTGGAGAAGGCAGGAGTCTATATGCTTTGGCCACCATGTCTGGAGTTGGCAGTAAACGGGCAGCTGGAGAGCCTGGTCCTTCTGCACCTCCAGAGAAGAAGACAGGGGTTGAAGATTCAGGGACCACTGTGGAGACCATAAAGCTTGGTGGTGTTTCTTCAACGGTATGTCTTTCTCACACACCCCCACTCAACCTCTCACATTTTTTCAGCTGGAAACAAAAATAGCTCTCTGCCTTCTGAATGAGTGTAGAGATCCAGCTAGTGTGCAGTGTGCTCTGACATGTGCCTCTCTACAGGAGGAAATGGATATCCGGGCCCTACAGACCAAGAACCGGAAACTAGCAGAGATGCTGGACCAGAGGCAAGCCATTGAAGATGAGCTACGGGAGCACATTGAGAAGCTGGAGCGTCGGCAGGCCACTGATGATGCCTCTTTGCTGATTATCAATCGATACTGGAATCAGGTTAGTAACATGCTTTGTTATTTTGTATACACTGTTCTCTTGCCTCTTTTTCTGTTCCACTGCACTCCTTTTCTTCACATCCATTCTTTGTCTTGTCTGTCCCATCATTCAGTTTGATGAAAATATCCGCATCATCCTTAAACGCTTCGACCTGGACCAGGGTCTTGGAGACCTTTTGTCTGAAAGAAAAGCACTGGTGGTACCAGAACCTGAACCAGACTCGGACAGTAACCAGGAGCGCAAAGATGAGAGAGAGCGAGGTAAGGCACCTGACTGGGGACAGTGGAAAAGGTGGATTTCAGTGGTGGACAATGTTTATGTCCCTTTCTAAAAAGTGACAGAGGCTCTCTGATTGTGAAGACTAGTGATATGCTGCCTGGCAAAGCACATTTACATTTTTTGCACTTCTTTCTGTTCGCAGGTGAAGGACTTGAGCCGGCATTTTCATTCCTAGCCACTCTAGCCAGCAGCACCAGTGAGGAGATTGAATCTCAGCTGCAGGAGCGTGTAGAGTCTTCCCGCCGTGCTGTTGCCCAGATTGTGACAATGTATGACAAACTGCAGGAGAAAGTGGATGCGCTGTCCCAAAAGGTGAACAGTGGAGGTATGTCCAAGGTGGCTGATCCCCCTTCAAGAATCCTTAGCTACCCACAGCTTAGACATGATTCTGCATTGTAAGTGTTAAGGCATTGTCCTCTTCTCAGTTGGGATAGGGTTAATTTTCTTCCTAGTAGCTGGTGTTCCAGCTTTCGTCTGAGAGCAGTGCTGCTAACACACCAGTGTTTTAGTTGTTGATCAGTAGTTCTTACCCTAATCAAGGACTTTTCAGTTTCATGCTGTGTGAGGAGGGGCACAGGAAGCCAGGAGGGAGCAGAGACAGGACACCTGACCCAAACTAGCCAGAGGGGTATTCCATACCACAGCACATCATGCCCAGTATATAAACTGGGAGGAGTCACCTGGAAGAGCAGGTTGCTGCTTGGGTCAAGCTGGGTGTCGATTGGTGGGTGGTGAGCAGTTGAATTGTGCATTACTTGGGTTTATTTTTTTTCCTTTCCCCTTTTTAGTTTTATATTCTCTCCCCTTGTTATTTCCTTTATTGTTATTATTAGTAGCAGTATTTTACCTTATTTCAATAATTAAAGTTTTCTTATCTGCACCCTTGGGTTTTACTGTTTTTCTAGTTTTCCTCCCCATCCCATTCATTGTGGGGAGAAGTGAATGAATAGCAGTGTGGTACTTATTTACCAGCTGGGGTTAAACCATGACAGACATAGTCCTTCTCATGCTTATTTATGTTCCAAAATAAATTGCTTAGCTTTCCAAACTCTCAATAACCAAAACCTCTAATAAAGACTAGTACTGCATGCTAGAAATGTATTATAGCTGCCTCTAAATGTGAATGGTGAGAACGCTGTTGGGCTAAGGAAAGGCTTGTTCCTGCCAGTAGTATGTTCGTGCACCTGAGAAGTTACAGATTACAGTTGAACCAGCTAGCTGTCCTCAGCCACTGCAAAAAAAGAAGTAGTGAAATCAGTATTGCAAGCTGATGTTGGACTCCTTCTCACTTTGAGTTTAGCAAAAGGTGTAGGGATAACCAGCTCCTCAGTTACAGCTGAGTTTTGAGCAAAGTAGTAGCCATCTGATGTCTTGGTATGCCCAGTGTCAGTTTTGAATACAAAACAGAGCTCTGCAGAAGAAAGCCAAATGACAAGCTTCTGAAAATTAATGTAGCAGATTTGATTTACACTTAGATGACTCTCTGAAAAACTTAAGCTTAGAATTTTAATCTGTTGAATGAAAATTTAGGTGGGATATCAAGTCATCCTCCTTGGTTTGTATTCCATCCAGTGTTCTATATGCTTTGATCAAGGAGCTCTGGAAGGTCTAGCATTGGTGTAGCGAAGCATTACTGTCCTTAGTTGGCAGTCTTGAACTCTGTACTAGTATTGGCATTAGTGCAATATGAGCCTGTACACAGTTGCTATAATTCCTTACTGTGAGGGTGGTGAGACACTGGCACAAGTTGGCCAGAGAAGTTGTGTCTGTCCCATCCCTGGCAGTGTTCAAGTCCAGATTAGATGGGGCTTTGAGCAACCCGGTCCAGTGGAAGTTGTCCCTGCCTGTGACAGAGGGTAGGAACTAAATGATCTTTAAGGTAATCCAGTGATCCAGATGATCCAGTTCACACCATTCTGTGAATTGTCACCTGGTATGTTAGCTCAAGCTGCCTGTTGTAGCAGGTTTATGCATGAATTTGACCTGCATTAGGGTATCACTGGGTTACAAGGGCATGTTCGGTGTGGCTGATACTGACACAATTAGAATAGGGTTTGACATCAGAGGACAGTAACCGACAAACAGAAATCTGTAGTATGTTAAGCTGCAGAGCCTTTTGCTTCATGAATGTAAGTCAAAGCTCTGGAGATCAGATGAGATCTGTCTGCTGGAGAGATTTAGTAATCAGAAGTTAACCTCAAAAACTTCCTCTTTGCTTGTTTGCTTTTTCTTTCTTTGCTGCTTAAGAATTAAAACCAGATTTTCTTTGTTTCTGTTCATTTCCTTTTCTTTATGCATCTTTCAGATATTACATTGATGGAAGAAGCCGTCCTGGAGCTTAATACCTACCTATCACATGAAAATGGACGGCTGCAGGAGCTAGCTGATATTCTTCAGGAGAAGCACCGCATAATGTCTCAGGAGGTATAATAAGGAGAGAGAAAGAAATTTGCTTTGGGGTCCTGCTTATAATAATTTGTGGTTACCATAGTTTGAAAAGCATGTATTGCCTTGAAGAGGGACAGGAGCAACACAGTTTTGAAAGTTACCTTCTGAATGAAGCTTATGGAAAGGGTGGGTGAACTGTGGAGAACTGTACATGTATTTTTCTATACAGTTTAAATTGGTATGCTTGCTACATCACTGAATGAAAGCGTATAATCATATTGGTGAGTTGAATGAATGTGATTTCAAAAGAAAATAGCAGAGGAAGTGGTAAGGTGATGCTAAGGTGGTTGTGTAACATCTGAGACATTTGATGTTATATCCCTGTCATTTCATATTCCTTGATTTCTCTACATCATATCTGAAAGCATAGTGACATTAATTGCAAGATGATCCCTGTCATTAAGGGCTTCACATTATTGCCAGTATTTGTTTCACAGGTTGCAGTTCTTTTAAAAATTTTGTTAATGCTGGCCTTCCTTGGCATTAGAGCACCATGTACTTCAGTAGTGTGCAGAGTAGATGAACATATGGGTTGAAAAGATTTAAAAAAAAAAAAAAGCCTTTGAATAAGCTTTGAAATGGTTCGCTGTCTAGGCTGTCAGATATTACCAGCTTGTTGCTCTTTCTCCATTTCAGTTTTATTTTCAGTCCTGTTTTTGTTACTGTGTTGTGATTCAGCTGGTGTAAAATTCGGGACAGTTCATTGAGTAGTCTGTTGCCACACCAAAAGATGGTTGGAAAGCATATGAATCCAGGGTATTTAAGATAAAAAAATTAATACTGAGCAGTCTCAGAAAATGCTTCTAATAGAATTACTCTGTTCAGTTGGCTGACAGAAACACTCTTTTGATTGCAGTTCTCCAAGCTGCAAGAGAGAGTGGAGACAGCAGAATCTCGGGTATCTGTTCTGGAGACTATGATTGATGACCTTCAGTGGGATATTGACAAGATACGCAAGAGGGAGCAGAGGCTCAACCGGCACTTAGCAGATGTTCTGGAACGAGTAAGCACCATCTTCTTTGTCAGGAAACCAAAGAAATGGGTGTAATTTTGAGATGTGTGGCATCATCTTATGGCACGTTGCTGTGAGAACTGAGATTCTGTAGTGTGCTGTCTTTGGTCTTGAATTTGCTGTATCAGCAGTCTTGGCATTTATTTGGGTACTGATGAAATCTGTTACCTTTTTTTTTTCAGGTAAATTCCAAAGGCTACAAGGTGTATGGAGCTGGGAGCAGCCTCTATGGGGGCACAATCACCATTAATGCCCGCAAGGTAATGTTGTAGGCTTGGTTGTGAGGAGAATTAAAGTCAGGGAGAGTTTGTGTGTAGGGCCATAAATTGGAAGAAAATTTAGATATCTTCTTTGTCACAAGTCTAGGTGACTCTGGGCAAGCCATTTTGTCTCTGTACAAATTCCCTACTTAAAAAACAGACCTGATGGCTGTAGACTGTCTCACTCTGTAGTGTTAACATGGCTCAGTCTGTAATTACTGTACCTAATTAGTACTCTCAGTAGATATAACAGGAGGATTTACAAGCAGTTTATCCCCAACAGTTTGAGGAGATGAATGCAGAGCTGGAAGAAAATAAAGAGCTTGCTGGGAATCGCCTCAAGGAGTTAGAGGAACTACGCCAGGATCTTGAGGAAGTAACAACACAGAATGAAAAACTCAAGGTGAGACATCAGTACCTATTATGAAGATGAGGGTGTTCTGTGTGGTGAAGTTGCCCTCTGTCTTGTTAACTGTGTCTTTGGAAAACCTCATTAATACTATTCTACTCTGTGCTTGGTTTTTAGCTAGGTTGTGTTTTGTAGAAGTTCACAGGTTTGTGAGACACTTGCAGTTCAGTGCATTGGTGACACCATGCGGTCATAGTTGGAAATATGTTTCTTATTTCCTGTTTTCCATTCTGATCTGTTAGCTAGACATCATTAAAATATACTGAAAACTAATTTTAGCTTTTCAGAAGTACTAACCCCTTTTCACTTCCCCCCTTCCCTGTGCAAGTGGAATCAATGCACCGAAAAAAAAATCCATGGACCTGTGTAAGAGAGCTTGGCTCTAGGAAGAGTCTGTGAACTTAAATCTTTCACTTTGTGGCAGAATGAATAGGTAGGAAGCAGTGTATGAGTTTCGTATGTCTAAAAGGTAGTAGCACAAAAAACTGTGACTCTGTAGTATGTAAGTATATGATACAGATAATCAGATTTTTTCTTAGTGATCTGTTAGGCTGTGATAAGAAACATCTGAGCTTATGACTTAAGTTTCAGAGATTAGATTCCAGAAACTGTCTTGAGGTGCTTCTGAATTCTGTTTATCCACATGAGTTTGTTTTGAGAGATACACCACTTGGCTTACAGCTTCCTTTTTCTCTTAATTAGTGTTAAGATATATGTGTTTGTGTATGTGTCTGTTTCACTCTGGTAGTCACAATGATTTACTAATCTTTTTTTGGTAAGGAAAGCTCAGATTCTGTACTTCTGTTTCTCTCATTTCTCTTCCTTTCAATCGTTACGGTTTTCACTGGTAGAAAGCTAACATAATGCCTACATGTATTTTCTGTAGTTTTCTATCATACCTTTCTAGGTGTCCGTCTTTATTGATTTAGGTGATTATAGTTTTACAGTAAGTCCACTGAAAAGGTATATCATGTTTTCCAAGCTCATATCTTTGAGAGAAATGGTTGCAGAACCTGAGAATCAAAAGCTTTAGTCATGTGACTATGCCAGAGAAACAGCCTGCTGGAATATGGAGAAAGCATAGATTTCAAATTGGTATTGAAGCATCTACTTCATAGCAATGTTGTTAAAGTTCTGCTTTTTTCTTTGCTTGTGGCAGCTTACTTCACTCTTCTGCTACTTTGCACAATAGGTATTAAACACAAGAAAATACATTTTCTTTGTGGCCTTTTGTTGTGTCCTGACTAGGTTGAGTTGCGACGAGCAGTGGAAGAGGCTGTGAAGGAGACCCCGGAATATCGCTGCATGCAGTCACAATTTTCTGTTTTGTATAATGAGAGTCTCCAGCTGAAGGCACACCTTGATGAGGCCCGCACTCTGCTTCATGGTACTCGTACCACACATCAGCGCCAGGTGGAACTGATTGAGGTAGCACCTCTGTTCTGTCAGATTAGGGAACGTTTTCATCTCTCTGACCATCACTACTGAGTCTGGGTGGCTCTAGGAATGGTCAGGAAATTTACCTTCCTGGCAATAGTTCATTTGTTCTCTGGTAGCTCATGTTCATGAGCAAATGATTCCCCAGTGTCACAGCACCAAATTCTGTCCCCTTCTTACTCCTCAGAGGGATGAAGTCAGCCTTCACAAGAAACTGCGCACAGAGGTGATTCAGCTAGAGGACACCCTGGCGCAAGTCCGCAAAGAATATGAGATGCTGAGGATAGAGTTTGAACAGACACTTGCTGCCAATGAACAAGCAGGTATATAGTTTTTCTGCTATACTTAAAACCAAACAAACACCACCACCAGCACTCCTGCCCGTTAGGAGCTGTACTGCGTAAAACACCTGGTTTGATTCTTTGTCTTTTATTAAATACTTATCCTGGCAAGTTTCTATCTCAAAAACCCCAAAACTCCTCATGTTTTGTGGTAGGCCAGTTGCATGTTATCTGACTTCTTTTTAGATACTACAAAATACGCACACTTTGCTAACAGTTTGGTTCATGGCAGAGTATTTTGCATTATTAAAGTACTCTGGGGAGATTCTTTCAGCTCTGGGGCCCCTGACACAAGAGGGACATGGACCTGCTTGAATGAGTCCAGAGGAGGGCCATGAAGATGATCAGAGAGCTGGAGAACCTCTCCTATGAAGACAGGTTGAGAGTTGGGCTTGTTCAAACTGGAGAAGAGGAAGCTCTGGGGACACCTTAGAGCAGCCTTCTAATACCTAAAGGGTGGCCTGCAGGAAATCTGGAGACAGACTTTTTACAAGGGCTTGCAGTGACAGGACAAGGGGGAATGGCTTAAGCTGACAGAGGGAAGATCTAGATTAGACATTAAGAACAAGTTGTTCACAGGTTGCCCTGAAAAGCTGTGTTTGTCCTATCACTGGAAGTTTTCAGGTTCAGGCTGGATGGAGTTCTGAGCAGCATGATCTAGTGGAAAGTGTGCCTGCCCGTGCTAGGGGATTGGAGCTAGATTATCTTTAAGGTCCCTTCTATCTGCAAACCATTCTGTGATTCTGTGATCTAGAAAACATCTAAATGACAACCTGGATAGGAAGGCAGTAACTTTCAAATTTCATTACTTGAAATAACTTCTTTATTTCTAAAGTAGCATTTAAATTATAGAGATTTTTGTAGCATGACACTTTTCACTTAGGAACATGGGGGAAGAAAAGTAATGTTAATGAGGAAATTGGGACTGGAAATGCGCAAGGACTTACGGTTGCATGTGAAGCTGGCATGACTCTCTTCTACACTTGCTCTTTTCTACACTTGCTCCGTTGTGTGGCAGAGTGATAATAGTTCTATTTTGGTTCTTCATTGTTGCCACTTAGCTTGTTCTCCATCTCCATGGGAGTGTCTCAGAAACTTGGCAAAAGTGTGTTTTGTTACAACTGTGTTTCTGTTTCTGTAGGTCCAATTAATCGGGAGATGCGTCATCTCATTAGCAGCCTCCAAAACCACAACCACCAGCTGAAGGGAGAGGTGTTAAGATACAAGCGCAAACTGAGAGAGGCCCAGTCTGACTTGAGCAAGGTATCAGAGCACGAAACGCTGGGAAAGAGCAGAAAGTGCTTTGGAGAAAGGGGAATGCTGTCAGTCTTGCCTGCAATATTGACTTTTCTGATACAGCATGCAGTGTAACTTTTGATGGAGCTCTACACTTCTACTTTAAGCTTCCACTTACCAAATGAATGGTCTTCCTTTGTAGCAGTAGAATGCTCCATGGAAAGTAATAGAAATTGTGGAGAGAGCATGCAAGCACGGATCTGGGTAGACAAAGGGAGGGAGATAAGGTAGACTTCTGGTGAAGAACTTAATTTTTTTTTCTGTCTTCTTTCTTGCTGTGCTGCAACAGATCCGCTCTCGCAGTGGTAATGCTCTCTTGCAGTCCCAGTCCAGCACTGAAGAAACAAAAGAGGAACCTCCAGAGATCAAGCAGGAGCCTGATGATCCTTCTGCCCAAGTGTCTGTCCCCAAGGCCACTTCTGAAGATATTACTGAAATGAAGGCTAGGCGAGATGAAGAGGAACGGGAGCGAGAGAGACGGGAGAGGGAGAGAGAACGAGAGAAGGAAAAAGAGAAGGAGAGAGAGAGGGAGAAGGAGAAAGAAAAGGAACGAGAGCGGGAAAAGCAGAAGCAGAAGGAATCTGAGAAGGAGAGAGACTCCAAAGAGAAGGAGAAAGGGAAGCATGAAGATGGAAGAAAGAAGGAGGCTGAAGTGATCAAGCAACTGAAGGCTGAACTAAAGTAAGAGTTGTTGGTCCCTCCCTTTCCTGCTTGAGTAGTGCTCAGACTGAAGGGTTTGTGTGAGACGACCTTGTAGCTTACGAGATCAGCTTCACTGAAGCAGAGAGGTTCCTGGCACCCTCTATGTCTGATTGTGATTTGGACAAAGTAGTAACACTTCTACAACAACCTAAAACATGAATTACCAAACCATTTACTTCATGATGTAAGCCAAGTAATCTTTATTTTCTTCTGGCATAACAATTGTTTAAAGCTTTACAGCAGTAGGTTATTAGTAAAGGTCACAGTAGTCTTCATTTGCCTTGGATCAGCACTAAAGCAAAAGTGGAGAGTTTGTTGCTTCCTGTTACAGTATATGTTTCTTCCACACCCCAATTCTCTTGACTTTTCAGTCCATGGGCCTGAACGTGCTTCTTTTCAGTTTTCAGGCTGTACTCCTTGGCTAAAAGAAGCCAAGGATGACTCCATATATGTACCATATGGGAGATGGAGAGAATATTGCTCTTGAGTTTCATGCTGGATATGTAGCAGTGTAGCTTTCCTGCTTGTTCTCACAGTTGCCTATCTCTCTGCTTCCAGGAAAGCCCAGGAAAGTCAGAAGGAGATGAAGCTGTTGTTAGATATGTACCGTTCTGCCCCCAAAGAGCAGAGAGACAAAGTACAGCTGATGGCAGCTGAGAAGAAGGCAAAAGCTGAGGTAAATCTCATTTCTCGCCTGTTTTTTTTCAGTGCATTACTTGAAACTTCTTTTTGGATACTCTGCACCTGAACTGTGTTGCTTTTGTCTTTGTCAAAACTGAATATTGTTTCTCTTCTCGGCTTTGTTACTTAGGAGAGAGGTTGGAATGGTCAGGAGATGAACAGGGAAATTTTAGGATGCCCTCCCCGGGAAGGGATAATCCCTTTGCCCATGCTGAGGGATGGACATGGCTCCATCTTTCTCAGTTTCATATTCAACCTGTAGAGAAGCCAAGCACTTGTCCCAGAGGCATACACATACAGAGGTCACTGACAGCCCACAGAGAAGGTGCTACCTTCAACAGCATACAGGACTCGCAAAAGATAACCATAGGCAGCCAAGTTCCCTTCCTTCTCTTCAGCCAGTGGAGATAGAATGTCACTAGTTCAGGCACACGCTAAACAATGTGTAGGTACACAAGCACATGTGCATTTGTACATCCCTCAAGTATCAGCATGTCCCCTTGTGTTTGATACCCCCTGTGATACCAGGCCCTTTTACCTTCTGCACATACAGGTCTCACCAGTAGCTAGCACTTAATTCTGTTGCAGCACACATACGCATGGTGTAGAGAGTTAGATTACACAGAGACAGTTAAAAAAATATTTAATAAGATATAAGAAGGTAAGACAGGCTGCAGTGATCATGCGTAGGGCTGACCCAGACAAGTGTGTACTGACTGGCCACATTTTACATGTGACTAGCTCCTTTTATGTTCTTCTCTGCCTAATCCAATTTTTTTTCATTCTTGCTCTCCCTTCCTCTGTGTTTCTCTCCTGGGTTTGTACAACTCTTATCGATTCTCACAGTTACCCCAGTCCAGGATCCACCCCTATTTTACAGCCATATCAAGTGCAAAGTCCAGGTTTATCTTCCTGGAAGTGGTGCCTGTAGTTTCTTGGTAACCCATCAGTTACTGTGACTGGGGAGATTTGTTTTTTGTCTTTGCCTCCATGTTTGTTTTGTCAGGTCTGTGTCTCTGTGTATTTTGTTTCTAGTTTCCTCTTCGCTCCCGCCTGTTTCCCAGTTGATTCAGCCAGATAACCTTGCTATAATAAACATTCTCACACCCTCACTTGCTCTTACCAGTTCATGTGACTGACCAGGTTTGGTTCTCATCTTTGCCTTTTGACCATTTATCTGTCAGGTTTGTCTCCATAGGTTTTGCTTATGGCTTCTTCCTTATTATCACTTCTGTATTGAAAAAGGTTCTTGACCAGATGCCCTCAAAGGAGCAGATGCTCTCCATCCATGTACCCTCACATGTAGAACTGCAGGACACTGATGTTCCTATTCTGATGCTGTAGAATTTTCAGAGGGTTTGAAATCAAGATCTTGGGCCTACAGCCCATCTTAATTGTCCGTCTACCAGTAATACACTTCCCTGCCAATATGAGATGGGTTCTCTTTTTCCATCCTTTGAAAGCAGTTCTTCCAGTGTTTCAGAGAATTGTGGGGAAAAAAGGCTCTTAACAACATTAGCCAACATTCTTGTATTTAGTGTTATTTGTGTTTTTTCCTTTCTGTAGCTGGAAGAACTGCGGCAGAGGGTCAAAGAATTGGAAGACAAGGAGAAAAAGGAGAGTAAAAAGATGGCTGATGAGGATGCCCTCCGCAAAATCCGAGCAGTGGAGGAACAGATTGAGTATTTACAGAAGAAACTAGCCATGGCTAAGCAGGTGAGAACTTTCTGAAGGTTTCTGCTGGAGCATCTGGGAAGGAACTACCTTCAGGTTCCAACTGGGAAGATTACCTGAGAGAAGGAGTTTCTGTCTTTCTGTGTGCCAGAGGTGTGAGTTTTGTCTCTGTTTATCAAAGGGGAAAAGCCAAAAGAAAACCGTCAACTATCAAAAAAACCCCCACAATACTAGGGTGTCACAGACCTCATGGTAGGAGTGGTGGGGAATGTTTGTGGCCTACATGAAGAGCACAGAGGAGAGATGTCTGTATCAGTCTTTATGGGAGGAGGTTACAGTTTCTTTTTAAAAGTATTACCTGCACAGTTCATATAATTAATACATGTGCATGGTACTGTGGCACACCTTTTTCCACAAAAAAAAGGGCTTAATCTCATGATAAGAAAGCAGGAGCGCCTCAGTAGGGGAGAGGCAAGGCAGGGTACTTGACTGTACTTTTTTAGAATTCAGATTGTTTTCCTTATAGTACAAGACTGTTCTATCTTGTCACTTAACTCTAATGTTGAGGTGGCTTAACTGAGTTTAAGGGGCTTGGCAGTCTGTTAGTTGGACTCTGTCAAGCTGTCCACATGTAGAATCTTTGGCCAGGTGGATATGACAGCTGTTTAGCTAGCTCCCTGAAGTTGAGAGCTGTTTTCTGCCTATCTCTGGCCATGAATGTGTCACAGCTGAATTTGCCAGCAGACAAGCCACAGTCTGTGAATACTTGTGGAGATAACCATCACTTTTCTACAACTTCTAGGTCAGGGTATGTCTGCTGTGTGTAGACTTCTAAGGAATGCTTTTCTTTCTAATTGCTGGGAGATACTGTTCTCTAGTACTGAGACATGTTCCTTCTTCTGTGCCGGGTTTGGTGTCTCTGAGTAAAATGTCCAGGGTCATTGTAGGGAGTACAGGAGACAGTTTTGCCAGAGCCTGGGATTCTTATGCAGGAGGAGGAGGCCCTGCTGTCAGAAATGGATGTCACAGGCCAAGCATTTGAAGACATGCAGGAGCAGAACATCCGTCTGATGCAGCAGCTGCGGGAGAAGGATGATGCCAACTTCAAGCTGATGTCAGAGCGCATCAAGTCCAACCAGATCCACAAGCTGCTGAAAGAGGAGAAGGAGGAGCTGGCAGACCAAGTTTTGACACTGAAGACTCAGGTAACCTGGGATAATGAGAGAGGACAGTGGAACTGATAGGGAAAGGTGGAGGTGTTGCAGGTTAACTCTGGTAGGCAGCTAAGCTCTACACAGTTGTTTGCGTACTCCCCCACAGTGGGGTCGGGAAGAGAATCAGAAGGGCAAAAGTGAGAAAACTGGTAGGTTAGATAAAGGCAGCTTAATAGGTACAGCAAAAGCTGTGAGCACAAGCAAAGCAAAACAGGTATTTATTCACTGCTTCCTATGGCAGGCAGGTATGCAGCCATCTCCAGGAAAGCAGTGCCTTATCATGTGTAATTCTTACTTGGGAAGAAAAACACCATCACTCTGAATGTCCCCCGCTTCCTCCTTTGCACCAGCTTTTCTTGCTGAGCACAAGCATCATGTGGTATAGAATATTCCTTTGGTCAGTTTGAGTCAGCTGTCCCACTCTGTCCCATCCCAGCTTGTGCACCCTCAGCCTACCTGATGGCAAGCAGCATGAGACAGAGAAGGTCTTGATACTGTGCAAGTACTGTTCAGCAGCAGCAAAACCAGTAGTGTGTTACTGATGCTGTTTTGGTCCCAGATCCAGAACATAGCACCAAGGATACTGGTTCCAACAGTGAAACAGGATGTTGGATCACTGGTTCACTGCCTTGCAGTGATTCTGTAAGCCACCTTCCAAAAAATAAGACTTCTTTGTTGAGAATATTTGACTGCTAAGTTTTTAAGTGTTTGCCAGGGAGGTCTGGATACAGCTCTTAGACTGCTAATGTGTCTATTCAGGGAGAAAAAGGTATGCTGAAGAGGTACTCCTTGGTGATGGGGAGGCAGGGATAGTTTTAGCATTTAGTTTTAATAACAACTCTGAAGACCTACAAAGTATGCATTTTGTTCCTTCTCTAACTCCTCTCTCCAAGGTGGATGCCCAACTGCAGGTTGTACGTAAGCTGGAGGAGAAGGAACATTTACTGCAAAGCAGTATTGGAACAGGCGAGAAAGAACTGGGTCTCCGAACACAGGCCCTGGAAATGAACAAACGCAAGGTAAGTTATTGCTTGATTTCCTCTTGGATTGTAAGATGAAGTTGTTGTCTTGTGGGAAGCATAGAAGGCTCCTAGCTCTCACTCATACTATGGAACATGATATTCCCTGGTTTTCGACTAGTATACTAGAATGCTGAGGAATCCTGAAGAGAGTTCTGATTAAAGTATTGTAGACTGATATTTCCTTTGATAAAGGGGAGCAGGTCATAGGTGTTTCTGTGAAAATCTGATTAGGGAGCGGAAGTAAGGTGACTTTAAAAGGAAACCTATTGTGAAAGAAGCAGCAGCCAGATGAAATTAACTGGGGTCAGAGTTTTTATAGGAAAGATGGGGTAAGTAAAAGGAAAATATGACTGGGGAATGTTAAGACCTTTAGCAAATGTCTAAGATCAATGAAGTAGGTCTCTTACAAGTAAAATAAGACTAAGTCTCAGGGTTGATGCTGCCCATGTTGTTAAATCTTCAGTAGAAACGCAGCAGTGACATTAAAACAGATAGAAAGGAAAGCAGAAGTATCACTGTGAAGTAGAGATGGGGCAACTTAAGCACAATGATTTCTGCTTAGTGTCTGCTTAGTACAGTTGTGGTATTGAAGGAACTTGGCTAATAGATTAATTGGTGAGGCACAGTTAGAAAGTAATAGAACTGGTGGAAAGGGAAAATGATTAAAAATAAACACTTATCTTGCAGTTCTGTCTAGTTCAGCTGTAGAACTGCCTATAAATAATTTAGTAGGGAAAATGTAGAAGGTGGAAAGCTAAAAATACTTGAACAAGAGAACTGTGTGGTCATCAGTATTTTTTTAAGTGATGTGCATTGCAGTGTGACAAGGGTTGGCCCTACTGAAGAGGAGTGTTTAAGCTCAGTGGTTGGAACTTGTAAATAGTAAGATATTTTGCTGTTGAAGTAATGTTTAGGGCTTAATTCCAGTTATTCAATTTGGAAGTACCAAAATTGAACTGAAAATTGTATCTCCAGCTGCCTGATGAATATTCTGTGAGCAGTCTCGGATTCCCAGGCAGAGGGACTAGAAATCACTGGAGCTCTTTTTCCATGTTTGGTACTTCCTATACTGGTTTTCTCCTTCAGGCCATGGATGCAGCCCAGCTTGCAGATGATCTGAAAGCCCAACTAGAGCTGGCTCAGAAGAAGTTACATGACTTCCAGGATGAAATTGTGGAAAACAGAGTAACTAGGGAGAAAGAGATGTTTAACTTCAAAAGGGCTGAGGTATACACCTGATGCACAATCCTTTAATACCTGTCTGCTTTGGTGTCTGTCCTCTGGTAACTGAGTTTGGAGTGGGTTTCAACTACACTACTTTCTTGGGGGTCCAGTTTCACTTTGATTTCAGCTTCATCAGTTTTGTCCACTGCTAACTGACAATACATGTAGGACCAGATTATAATGTAATCTTTCGGAAATCTGTTGGACTATAGGGGATGAAAGTATGGGTGGAGTGACCTGGCCAGGTGCTTGTTCTCTTTTGTCTTTGAAGAAGCTGTGACTAAGCATATATTGCTCATTTGTTTGGTCTTTTGTTTCTATGCAGGAAGATATTTCTAGGTTACGCAGGAAGCTGGAGACCACTAAGAAGCCTGACATGGTTCCTAACTGTGATGAAATACTGATGGAAGAAATCAAGGATTACAAGGTGAGTAGCTGTTTCTATAAAATTCCCTCTTTAACGGTACTTTAACCAAAAGGCTGTGTAGTCATCTTTTCAGTATTTGACATCTTGTCTCTATACTCTGGTGTTGTAGCCTTATCTTGTATTGAAGAAACCACCTTCTTATGGAATGGAAGGCCATTTCATCTTCAGTTATCATCTGACATACACAGTGCAATGCATTGGGCCCTCATTATAATGTTTCTGTCTTGCAGGCCCGCCTGACGTGTCCATGCTGTAACATGCGCAAAAAGGATGCTGTGCTCACGAAGTGCTTTCATGTCTTCTGTTTTGAGTGTGTGAAAACACGCTATGACACCCGGCAGCGTAAGTGCCCCAAGTGCAATGCTGCCTTTGGGGCCAATGACTTCCATAGGATCTACATTGGTTGATTCTGTCCATAAAATGATTCCATTCTATCTGGAATGATGAAAAGTTACTGCTTGTATTGACCACTCAGACTCCCTCATTTTCTGTTATTGTCACCTTTGAGGCAGTCAGTGCTTCTGTCAGCTGATCTGCAGTCTCTTCTGGAAAGTAGGGTTAGGGTATTGGGAGAAGCATATTCTGGATCTTGGTTCCCTTGCTGCTTTTCTTTTACTCTTGCTCTCATTTTTTGTGGATTCCTTGTGCTTCAGAGGACATTTGCTGTACATCACCTTGACACTGGCGGGTTGGGAACATCTAAGTGAAGTCCTGCCTTGATGGGATGAAAGCTGTGGTGCAGCAGACATAAATGAGGCTTTTATTTGAGGAGTTTGCTTTGGATGTTCTTTATTAAATCCCATCAAGGTATGGTAATGTTTCTGAGAGTTAACAGTTTCCTAACTAATGGGCCAAATAATGAATGTATAGGTACATCTGTAGACTTCAGTGGAGTGACTCCTTACATATATAACTCCCTCAGTCAGGTTGAGGTATTGCTGTTATTGTCCTGTTTCCAGAAAAGAATTTGTAGGGGTTACTTTGTTGCAAATTTGCCACAGAGATTAATCTTACAATGCATAAAATCTAATAAAAGCTATTTTCTGGGTGTTTTTCTGGGTTTTCTTGTCTCTGGTAGTATCTTGTCTGTGCTCCTGTCCTTTGTCCGATTACTGGAAACATTCTTCATAGGCTTTAACCTTCTATAGTAGAGAAATCAATTTATTCCTTCATTTGTTTTCAGAAAATGCTTACCTAAAAGAACCTTTGCTTTTTTGGCTGTATCTTCACTACCTGATTCCTGACACAACAGAAGGACCAAAATGCTGGATTATTTATACGGTCGTTTTGTCATGGCCACTAGGAGTTTTGTGAAAGGACATAGCATAGGGTATTGTCTCTATTGCTCCTTGTAGTGCAAGGCTGCATTTGAATTCTTGAACAACAATCGCTCTAAAAACATGAAGTAATTTATTTACAACATTCCTTCATTGAGCAGACTTTTCCCTGTAAATTTAATTTTCTTGGAAGGTGCAGCTGTTAGGTTTGTCTTATCTGTGTCCCTTCCCTGAATCATAAAATCTTTATTACCTTCCTGTATTCACTGTAGGGAATTATAAAAACAATAGTAAAGTGAAATGCAGACTGTCTTACAGTATGCGTTATTATCGTTGTGAAAACATTCAGAAAATATGAATAAAACCTTGTAAATAATTGTGAATCTTGAGAGGGGAACATGTGACCCTGTCTTTACAAAGCGGGGCTGGGATGCTGGGGTTTGTAGTATGGCTTAAGTTCTGCTACAGCATGTGTAGAAGAAATTAAAGTAGAATCTGCTACAGCATGTGTAGAAGAAATTAAAGTAGAATCCTCTCAGCTTTCACTGGAAGTTTGTCCATCAATTACAGTTTGCAAAGGCAAGTTGGAGAAAGAATAGTGCATTAGGAGTACTAATGCTGGTGGTAGGTTTTTTTGGTACAAGTGCTTGTTCATCAAAGCCAGGTCCTGGGTCACCATCAGGCATTGTCTGGATCTTCAAACAGCTTTGCTGTAACAGCAGACTTCCTTTTACAGCCATGAACAGCAATCTGAATTAAACAGCCCTTGCAGAGTTAGGAAGCCCCTTTACTCCTTCTCACACATTTAAGTCACATCACCTTTCTACTGAAAATCAAGGTTGAAACTTTTGTGTATATGTTGTTAGTGTTGGGTTCACTCTGGTCACGGTAAGAAAAAAGCACTTGAAAGAGTCTGAGGCTTGGGAACCCCTATTTTTTCTTTCCTCACCAAGACAAATAAAGTACTTTAAAATAAGAAAATATAAGCTTAGGAAGTCCTTGAAGCTCATTTGGGAAGTGACTAAATATTTCTTTCTGCTTATCAATTTAAACATTGAGAAGCAGTGAAAATTTTAGCTGGTCTTTTGACTGGTCAGAATGAGTGGGAATAATTAAAAGTTTATCAAGACTAGAAATATTTTGGGGTAAAAGGGAGATGGTGACAAGTTTATTAAAAAAAAAAAGTTTAAATTCAGTGTCAAGGACAAAGTGTAAACAAAGAAAAAGCCTTATCTACAGTCTCCAGTACATATTCTTGTCATAGCAAATCCTCCCCCAGCTTATGCAGTTGCAGACATTGACATGTGTGTGATACTTCCCATCCCATAGAAAGCTACAGCAGTGTTTTTTTTTCTGTTCCCTATGGTATTGGGAGGGAGCAATAGCTGAATAAGAAAATAACATGCTGAAACTTGTCTCCTCCCAGAAGGCTTCTACTTGATGCGGCAGTAATTTGAAGCAGTCCGTATTCTGCATTTGACATAGGTGTAGCCCCTAAGGCATCCCCCAAAAATACAGATTTTTGCCTTAATTAACAGGTGGTTGACATTTTTTAACTTAAATTTTAATTTTTTTAAATGAAGATTGATCTGTTTGAAGATAGGGTGTTTGAACTTTTCTGGGTTTATGAATATAGAGATAAGGGCATAACAAACTGTTAATAGACATACTGATTAAACTGCGCTGAACTACCTATTTATTAGCATTTGTCTCATAATAATGAAAAGAAAGGAAGGAAAGGACATCCTAGGTCTCTCAGATCTATCCAATGTATGGAGCTCTGGATCCCCCTTGCCTGTTTTATATCCTAATCACTCTCTCCTGTGCTACTGACTGTATTTGAAAGAAGCAGATACGCTGCCCAAAAGCAGAGGCTAAGAACTGACCAGGGAATAGAATATGAACACCTTTTGATGAAGCTAATTATTCCAGGTATCACTGCTGTCAGGTTTTAGAGGTTCATGCAGAGCTTTCCATTTACAAGTGGTTTTCAGGGGTTCAAAAAGGTAGAATGTCTTTTTCAACCCCCCAAATATATTTTCAGATCAGCCTAAAGCCTTTAAACCATTCATGGGCAGAACATCAGTGCTGGCAACATTCACACAGGTGGCTGGAGAAAGAGGGTAAAAAATTACTTTGGTGACGTATCTGAGGGATGCGAGTTAATTCTGACAGTATTACAAATGTTCTTTGTCATACTGGATGTGTTGGGAAGTGTTGGTCAAAAAATTCATAGAAACCCTGTTTAAATAACACAAGTCAGTTGGGTTAATACAGTATTTATTCAGATGCTGAACAGCTTACCCTTCCTTCCCCTCTAATCATCATCCAGGTGGAAGGGAGCTCCACTCAGTACATAGGCTTTGAAACCACAACTCTTGTTCTCTTTCAAAGTGAGCCCTGGCCCACAGGGAGACTTCGGTGTGACTCCCCTTGATTTTGGTGGGAGCTTGGAGTCAAATCATGGACCAGAGCCCCTCTATGTCACTTTGGCTGTGAGGAAGAACCTTATTGTCTGCTGAAGACAGAAAATACAAGGCAGTGGTTTCATATTGTTAGATACTTCACTTTGGGTGGTAAATACTGATGTACAGTACTGCCGTCCTCCCTTTCCATCATCTTTGTTCTGTGCCACTGAGAACCCATCCCTTCACACTGGCTGGTGCAGCTGTTTGCATGGCTTCTCGCTGGGTGGCAGTGGAAGCCAAACCTGGGCTCAGAAATAGGCAGAGGTGGTGGTTTGGTTTTTGTCAAGTTATTTTTAAGCTGGGTGAGTTCCTTTATCACAGTTACAGAGCAGCCACATCTGCATTTGTGCTGACATAACTGAGGGAATGGTGTGTACTGGGATTGCCACCAAGAATTTGTCTCATGAAACCACAGCATGTACTAGGAGGGGAGGGATTGCCAACACAGAACTAGCACCTGGTGTAATGAGGCAAACATAAGGAGCCTTAGCATGAACAGAGACTAGACCCATAGATACCACAACAAAAATGTACCAACAAGGGACATGCTTCCAATGAGCAGTTTAAATTTCCTTTTTTTTTTTTCTTTTTTTTTTTTTTTTTTTAATTCATGCACAGAAAGGGCTAGAAAAATGGAAACCTTGCTATACTGTCAAGTGGAGGAACAAGGAACTCTTGCTGTTTGGATGCTCCTTATTTCTCCAGTTTCTTGGGAATGGCTGATATTTGCCAGGAGAATGATAAACTTGTTATGGAAGGAGGAGGATTCAGTAGGGTGGCTGTGGGCTGCTGTGATTCTGCTCTCATAAAGAGCATATTGCCTGCTTTATTGTTGCACCTCTTTCTGGCATTATAAAAGTGTGTTACAAATTTTACAGAAGAAGGGGAGAAAGGGGAAAGGGCCCAGGTATGCTGGCCTAGGGCTCTGCAGTCCTGTTTGTCCTCTGATACTCTTCCAGCTCTGATTTCCTGTCCATGGCGAGTTGCAGCTCCTGCTTGATGATTTCGATCTGCTTCTCCAGTTCCGTTAGCTCTTCCACCACTGACATCCTACCAATATTGAGGGACTCTGCTTTCCCGTTGGTTGTTAAGGAAGCTGGAGTCTCTCTCTTCACTGGTGGCAGCGGGATGTCTTGGTGCTGTTGGATCATCACCTCATTTTGCCCCTCGTCAGTGCAGATATATTTTTTCCGGTGGCTGTTGCCCAGATTGGCTGTATTCCACACAGCATGCTGGCTGTTCCCTACGTGGGACCTCAATAGAGATGTGAGAGTTAATATGAAATCCGAGCCTGCCCTGGTGTGTATGCAGCCCTCCCCTGTGTGCCATCTTATTGGAAAAATATGATGCTACCATTATGAATTACACATAAATACCAATAATTCCCTCATCCTTGGGATTATTTTTCTTGAGAAGCACAAATCATGAATGTAAATGGCCCAATTTTTGTGATTAAGCCATAGCAGAGACTAGAACAGAATCCTAGACTTTACCTTCCCTTCCCCAAATATTTTTTATTAGTTATGAAATTACTATCCTCTCAACTCTAGCTCAGGAAAATGTGTATGCTCCAAACCTTTCTGAAAGCTTCTGTGGTTGCAATATCCAAAGTTTATTACAGCGTTAGTCCTTTGTGTGTTAATGCCCTGTGCTAGCTTGGGCATTTGCTCCCATGGAGGAGGAAAGTAGCTTACTAGAGTTAGTATAGAGAGATGAAGGGGAAAGTGTACCATTTAGACTTGAAGTCTTCTTGAGTAGTTGCTTGTGCTTTGCAGGGCAGACATGATGATGTGGTGTAACCAAACCTTGCAGGTACAGATAATTCCTGATACAATATTACAGAATTTGGGTTTTCCCTGTTGGGGGTGAAATTCCCATCTGGGACCTTTTTCAAATGCTTCAGTATTTTCTTGTGGAGCAGTCTTTCCAAAATATTTTGACTTGAAAGAATCTTTTCCCTCTTTTTTGGGAACTTTGCTCTGCAGCCTTCCCACATCACGGCACCTCCCAGAATTTGTTCCTGGCTAAAGAAGCACCCTTTGGCCTCCCAGCTGGAACGTAAGGAAGCACAGAGTTTACTGTTGTGGGAGAGGAGCTTGGCTTTCCTTCCTGCTTTACCTCTTCGACACACCTGTATGCATTCATTTTATAAACTGAGGTTTAATGTCACAGGGCCCTAGTTATTTGCCTGTGCTTTACTATGGGAGTAATTAATTACCTAAAAACAAGCGCAGTGCACTTACTCAAAAAAAAATAACTATAGGATGGGGGTGCTTTTTTTAACTGTATGAAAAATCATGAAAGAATAATATTTCTAGATTTAATACTTTCTGTTGGAAACAATTAATTAATTTCCACTTCCTTCCCTTGTCACTTCTATTTTGTTTTTTGTTTCTGTTACTTTTGGGGTGTATTAGATCCATAAGTAGATATCCAGACACAACATATTTAATTTCAAAGTAATTTCTGGTGTTTTAAGGCATGCAAAACTTCCTACCTCTTTTCTACTCGTTTTTTCTTATGCTGGCGCTTGTCTTCAATAAATGAACTGTTCAGAGCACGATGTAATCTCTAGAGGAAAAAGAAGAAAATAAATAAGTAAAACCAAGCTAAGAATAGCTCCATAAATAGGTAAACAATTTGGGCTTTGTGTGATGGACTCCAACATAAGTTATTTTGCACAGTCAAGGATACAAGCAATGTCTGTGCTTTGTCATTACAACAAATTTATTTTCCACAGTTTCCCAAGGAAGGGCAGTCTGAAAGGTTGACGAACAGTGTGAACAATCTTTGGCGTTAAAATTCCTCAGAAGAATGGCAAACCATTACTTTCTAAAGGATCTCTTTCACTGTGATGCTTTAAAGCAGTAGGTCTTTTTTTTTTGTGCTTTGCTTTAAAGTAACCTCTTCTTTTAGAGTAAACACTTAGAGCAATTTTCTTCCATTGTTTTTCCTACAACAGTGAAGGAGGTTATCCAGTACTTCCTGCATGCATCAAAAGTTTGGGAACCCGTAACAGTGACAAAAAATGTTCTGGTTAGCCAGTTCAGCACGACACCAGTGTTGCTTCTGATGTCCAAAAGAGTTTTAAGGTTACATATGCAAATGGCAAGGCTTAGCAGTTGTGGATATTTGAACTGTTTCCTCTGTGCTTCTCATTCTGCTGCTAAGTAACTCTCTTCAAATTCCAGAAGCTGCTGTCACATTTGAAATGCTAAACATCAGTTCACTTACAACCTTTCATACCTTGTTCTTGCCCAAGCTTGCTTAATCAGCCACACGGGGTTACTTCTGAGTATGTACCTGACTTGTATGGAGCCAGTATTTCATCTTGGATTTCTTCTTGATTCGTGGTAAGACCAGTCTGTACACAATGTGTTCCCCAATGGTAGTCAGAATGGATAAACCAAGGCCAATGCACAGCATTACGAAGAGCCCAGAAAAATGTTTGATCCCCATCTGGAGCGTCTGTGAATGAAATAAGAAAGTAGGCTGTTAAGTGTATTTTACTAGCTTCTGTTTTCTGATTTGGAAGTGTGGTGTGACTATATCACAGTGGTCACATACTGCAAAATAATGTGGATACGGTTCACAGCAAAGCTCTTCAGTGCTGCAGAAAGCCCAACGTTCAGTCAGAGCAATGGACTTCTCATGGGAATGAGAATCAGCCAAAGACCATGGAAATCTTGTGCAGTTTCCCTAATGACAGTAAGTGTTGAACACGTACAAGAATCCAGTATTTTTGGTGTCTTTGCATTTGTAAAAGCAAATACTGCTTGACTTGCTCTACAGTCAATGAATTGTAGAGCAAGTCCTTCATTAACCATAAGTTAAGACTAACTGTTCATGTTTTCTGGGAATCGATCATTAACTTCCCCTTTTTGTGCTTTACCTTGATGGAAGGTCATGAAAAAAATGTTTTGAAGTAGTAGCACAAACACAGCACCTCTCTACATGCTACATCAACAGGACTGAAAACTGTTTGTTAGGAGCCCCATCTGCAACTGTGAAAAACAGGAACACTCCCACATTGTCCTGCTGAGTCACCCTTTTCATGTGGAGTAGGAAGCCTTTAATGTAATTGAGTCTCTTAATTCGCACTGATTGTATTTGAAGACCAAAAAAATACACACAGCAACAATCTCTACAACACCTGCACTCTGATGTGTAGGTCAGGTTTACATGTTAAGTATAATCTTAGCATCTTTATCGTCATGCCTCTATATCTCAATTATAAGTGTATCAATACCTAAAATCTCTTGCTAATAATTACTGCCCACAGGCTGCTTGGGAAATATTTCCAAGAGTTCAAGTTCTACTTGTGCCTTTCCATTAAAGAATGCTGTTCCCCTAGTCAGAAAAAAAAAAACAAAACAGGCAGAGAATGGGTTGGGTAGACTTTTATGTCAGGAGATGATATCTGGGATGCTATCATCCCGGTTAATTGACCTCTGTGTTCCTTCAATTTGTTGTTAGTTTGGTGGGTGGGTGGTGGCAGGGATTGTACTTTCTCATGACTGTAACTATAGTTGATTAATGGTGAGTCTGTTGATGTTGAAGGCTTGGAAATCCCTTTTTGTTCTTTTGTTGGATGACTGTGAGCAGTATTTCACTCACCTGGTTGTCATATTTTATTTCTGTTACTTAAAACACAATGACAGGAGATAGCATATTGCAGATGTTTAACAAGAACAAGGATTCATCAGTCTAGCAGAGTGAGAACTTTTGTATGTGGCACTGGCAATGAAGTCTTATTTTAGGGGTTCTCTGCCAAAATCAACCTGGTTGCCCTGCAGCGCACTAAGCAGAATTTTTGGGAAGAGAATTTTTGTACCAGTGAATAAACACTTCAGTGGTGTTGAAAGATACAATGGGGATATAAAAGCAATTTCTAAAGAAACTTAGTGCAGCCTGGAAAGGAAAGTGAAAAAATGCACTAGAGTGATTCTGGGATGGAAGGGAGTCAGAGTCTTGGCACAAGGTTTTTCTGATTCTAAGAGTCCATCAGTCCAACTTAAAAGCAGAACTTTCCTCTCAGCATTGGAATTTCTTACTGGCAAGAACTTGTTGTCCCATACTTTGTCTTTCCAGGTAGGGGAATAGGAGGGCAACACAAAAGTCACGGGTGATAATACTTCAGACCACTCAAAAGTGTTTGACTGGAGGGTCTGTGTGACCTGGCGTCTTTCTTTCAATTAGCAACAGAAGCCCAAATTTTAGTCCAGGTAGCATAAAAGCAGAATAAGGCCCTGCATGTGACCTTTTTCCAAGGTCTTTAGAGCCAAGACTTCAGTATGGCCCATCTCTGAATTCAGCACATGTAAACATCTGTAAGAAGCAAAAAGACTATAACCTGTACTAGCTGAGCATGCCAGTTAAATGTACTTTCACTAATTCTCTAAGAAGCATTAATGCAAATCACTTGCCTTCCAAAAAGAATTTTCAAAGCCAAGTATGAAACAACTTCCTTAGAGATGTAGAGCTAACAGTAAATAAAAAAATAAATTGAATGAGACATAGAATAATAATAATTAAAAAGGAGTAAGTTTTCTTTGTTTATATGATCCCAGCCTACTATTGTTTGGTGTCGTAACAGTCTAAGGGTCGGCACTGCCATTAACTCCCTCGGTGGCAGAAACCTTTTAATCAGCTGGCAAATGTCCTTTTGCTTAGCTACTTGAGAAGTAATGCGAAAGTCCCCAGAGGCATGGGAGATCAGTAAGGAGGCCCAATCTGATAGTGTTAGGTATGGAAGAGAGCATTTATACTGCTCTGAAAATAGGAAATAGTTTTAATGGACTATGATAAACTGCTAGCTATTCAAACTAATAAAAATTAAATAAAGACACACAGTGGCAATTGCAGTGGGGATTCCTGCAAATGTGAGATGTCTCCTCCAGCCTGAAGTCAGTGTTTGATGCCAGTCCAGTACTGCTGCAGAGAGAATATCTGGCCAGCATCTTACATAAAATATAATTCCCTTGTCTTGAGTAAAACTGCTCTGATTTATGCTGATGAGAGTCTGGCTCATTGCCCTGTCAGCTCTGCAGAATAATTTTCTACCTTCCCTAGAAAAAGGTGAAAGAAATTCCAGCACTGGCATCTCAGATGCGTTTTTCACTTGTAATGGATAGCTTTTGAAATTGGCCCAAACAAGACATCTTTTCCTAGGAAAGGAAATGCCAAAACAAAGCATCAATAATATTTCATCTGGCAGTAAAGAAGAATGCATTGGAAGAGCTTGTGATAAAGGCTGCACAGTAGAGGGACATTTTTGAGACTAAATTCAGTTGGGAAATGAGGTAGGGAAGAAACAGGAACCACAGTGTGTTTTACAGTATAAGGAGTGATTATTTATCGCAATATCAACACATCTGCATGCCCTTGTAGAAAACCAGTTTACCACTTGTTCATAATTCCTGTAGACACACATGTTAAATATTCAAGGAAACCACCTAATAGAGGCAACTCTCATTTTTGTAGCTTCATGCTGATCAGTACCAGAGCAGCAAGCTCTACAACTTTTTTTGTAGTTTGTGTATGTGTCTGTATATGTGTATATAGAACCGGTTTGGAAAGAGCAGCAATAACCTGGATTCTCTGTGTCACTGCTTTCTCTCTACTGAAGTGGCAGGGGTCAGAGCTGCTTGTGTTATGTCTTTGCTGGCAAAAGAAAATTAACTGATGATTATTTTTTCTTAGAAATAAAGCCCATAATGTGGTGTATTTTCCATTAGCCTAGGATAAAAACATGGTCTTTGTTCTAACTTCATAATTATAAATTCAGGAGGTAGCTCCTTGCATTTTAGGAGAAGAATCTCAATTATGCCCATGTAAAGCAATAAGCAACCATAGTCAATCCTGTGATGGTTACAGCTAATTGGTGCTAAGCAGTACACTGGCAACAGCCTCTAAGTTATTTTACACTTGCAAATTGGGAAATTGTCAGTTTCTGAAACAAACAAATACAAGAACAGAAGTGGCGGTATCTGCTTCTTTATATATGCTTGGAGAGACTTTTCTAGTTTATCAGCCCATACCTGCAACTGCTACTGAAACACTTCCTGCTGTCTCCTCTGTAGTGATATGCTTTTTCTTTGAGCCCTCAGTAGAGGAAGGGGATGCAGAGAAGGGAGTTTGATATTTGTATTCTCTTTGAAAGGGGGAGCAGAGACAAAACACAGTGCTCAGTGATTTTATTATTTGATTTAATGGGAAAAAAACCCTGCTTTATTCCCTACTACAAGACTGTAAATGGTTTACTCTCCCTGATTGTACTGAGAGGCTGAATAAGTTACTGAGAGGGTGAAGTGGGAATAAATACCTCTGTGGTCCAGCTTTGACTAAGTAGAAGCCTCTAAAAATTTTTGTGGATATTTTGCAGGTTGTCAGCATAGCACTGGCATTGGTGTACACATTCCTCAACCCAAAGACTAAATAAGCAATATCATGTGTGTATTAGTTATAGTAATAAAGTTTTCTGGTTGTGTTTTCCCCACTAGGATTTTAGAAAGCTTTGCTGAGATCAGGAAGTTAAATTTTGCAGAACCTTTGTGAAGAAGGAATTATTCTCAGCTTTATTAGGGATAAATGGATATGAAGGGCAGATATCTAACCTCATTTGGGCATCTCAGTAGGTCTGCAAAATCCTACTGATGTTGATACTTGTATTTAGGTAACTAAGCACTATTAAAACCTGTCCCTCTCTATAGAATGGGGCATTTCTTGTAGCTGCAGAGATGCTGTTATTTATTTATCATTTGTTCTATGGATGTCTATGCTTTCAAGAAGCAGCAGCACTGAAGTAGAATGTATTTAATCTCTTCAGGGAGATTATCCTTAATGAGGACCAGTGACCATGGCTTTAGAGCTTCAATTGCCAAATTTTGAAATGCTGTAAATCATTGTCTTGCATCAGCCATAATTAGCAAGAATTAGTGCAAGGCAGATTTATAAGAAATTTGTCAGAGTACCAGGAAAAAAAAAGAATATTTCCAAGGCTGTACATTGTCATGTGCCTCTTGTGTGCAGATTTACTTTCTAAATTAAAGTATGAGAATACATCACAGGGTTTGGTGTGGTCAATTGTAAACTGGCTTTGGGGGTTGGAGTAGAGGATCTCCAGAGGTTTTTTCCAGCCCTAACAATTCTGTGATTCTGTGATCCTATCTCATTCTTAAATTAGCAAGACAAGTTCCTTTCTCCCCTTCTTGTGAGGACTTCTGCACTTATCTGGAAAAATACTCCCTTCTGTAATACATATTTTCCTTTCAAGTTATCTATTTTCTGAGCCCTAGTAGTGAGAAGAAATATACATATAATCTGAATTAGATACTGAGAAGATGTTTCCGTCTGTGATATCACAGGCTGGTGAACTGGGAAAAACAGCTTTGCCTCATCAGGTAGTGAACTTTGGTGTTGTTTTTTTTTCAGTTTCCACAGGTGAATCTAAATCTGCTGCTCATTTCCAGGAGACTGAAAACATGCCTCCTCTGACTCTGTTTTCAGACTCAATACTCATATAGTCCTTTCCTCAGGACCATTGTGGAAAGTATTTTTTACCCAAGGGCAAGTCCAGATGCCACTGCCTCTTCACTCAATATCTGTCATTTTGTAATACTCTTCTTCATAATGTTCCCAGTCCTGACAGTGAGCAAGGGCCAGCTTTCCTCCTCAGGCAGCCTATGTGCAGACTGAGCAAATTGTCATGGCAGCAGAATCTTTTATCCTGTTCTTCATGTTTGTTTTTCACACACTCGTAACAAGGCACCGTGAAATGTGACTGATGGGCAGGTTTGATTTATGAGCACAGGGCAGTTTGTTCCCTTTGTGGAGGGGTCTACATGGCCTTCCCTTGACACCTACAGCACATCAGAGACAAATGTATATACCAGAGCTTCAAGGTAATGGCTAGAAAACTGGTTGTCAGGTAATGGGTATAACAAAAAAGGAAACTTAACTCTTGATCCTTAAAGAGAGTAGGCAGAACTCAGAGCAGAAAAGCACAATTTTCTGGATAACAACTGATAAAACAGTGGCAATGATATCGGGAAATAAAGGGTTAACATTGTGCCTGCTTGCTTAAGCAGTCGCTGTGCTTGGTGCAGCAGAACAGTAGGAGTCAAAGTTGCTAGAATGGTGAAGCAGAACTGCAGGAGTTACAGCTGCTAGGCAGAATCGTAGTAGATAAGATTCATAGCTTAATATTTAAAACATTCTTGTTCAATAGTATCTTTAGAAAAAAAAGGAACAAAAGATAGCCAGAGTAACAAAATTTGCAAACTTGGTAAGTTTCTGCTTTAAGATACATAAAACTGGCTGGTACCGAACCTGAGGTTTGGACAGGAGCCGAAACCCTATTGAGTCTACGTGAAAACGAGAGGCTACTCGCCGTGATGAAGAGGAACTACAGGCCTTCATCCTCACGACCCCCTAACGATCACCACCAGGAGGCACTGTGCAGGCGCACCAATGGGATGAATGCCTGAAAATTAATTATAATACTAGATGGGAATAGGTTTTGCATATGTATTAGGCGTGAAGCAATCTCATGTTTAGGTAATCATTATATGTAATAAAAATGAACTGAGTGGCAAAGGGGAGTGCACATGCTTTTGGAGGAGCAACCCCCATGCGCCTCAGCGCTGAATAAAGCATATCTACTTTACAACTCTAACGAGTTGTGGAGTCAATCCGCATATCAGCAAGATGAATGAGGCACTGTCTAGTTCTGCATCCCAGGTGATGCCAAGGCCAAAACTGTTATGTCACAAGGTCAGTTTTGAACAAGCTCATTCAAAGACTCTAAGAGCAGAAACATCAGTGGATCACACCACTGATGAGAGAGGAAGAGAGGATGAAAGGACTTCATCTTTGCTGTGTGCCTGGTCTTGATCAGATAGAAGCACATTGTCAGTGACTGATCCCCACCCCCAGCAGTATGGACCCCTCCCTCAGGCACTGTCTGGAGGTGCATGGCACTGTGCCTTCCCCAGTGTCACCACCCATGGGAAGTAGTGGGTCTGCAGTAACAGGGTCATACTGTGTGTGTGTTTATGTAAGTTATCAGAAATGTCAGGTTAGATACTGTTTGTGTAAAGTATCAGTAAGTTATTGATATTAATAGCTGGGGTATTGTCATGTAACAATATGTTTTTTATTCCATGTATTGGTTGTTATCTGACTGAACTGACAGTCTGTGTACAAATCAATCTCCAAGTTCTAGAGCTTCAGTTCTTCTGTGACACTTGCAAATGAAGAATATAAAAGCCTTTCAAGTGAAATAGAAGATACAGCTTAACACAGTAACATTGTAAAAAATGTAGCTTAAAAGCTATGAAAGTCTGTACACAGCTTTCCGCAAAGCCTGACTACTCCCTGGCCCAGAAGGGGCTCTTCTCTTTCACTCTGTCTTGAAAAACCATGATGTGCCAGCTCACCTCCTGAACACTTTGCCCTGATCATTACTGCCTGGTCTGAATACTCAAAACCACTGCTAATTGACAGGCAATTTGCCTGGCCATGCCATCCACCCTGCCTGCTTTCATAGCGGCTTTGTGCCAAAGCTGTTCTGCTACCATGAGCAGAAAGTTGCAAAGCTGCCAATTAACTGTATTTTGGTTCCCAAAAATGTCACAGAAAGAAAGAATTAGATGTCTCTCCTGAGCTAGGGGGGAGCTAACGAGCTGGAGAGGAAAGCCCTAGGAGCCTGGCCACTGCTAGTGGCATTAATGAGAACAACAGAAGGGCAGAGGAAGGTCTAAGTGTGTTGTGTGCAAATTGAAAATGAATGACACTGATTATGTCCAAATGTAATACGTGTAGATCTAACTCTGCCACCTCCACTAGCCTCATGCACTATACTCTGGCCTAAGTAGGGACTTAGTAAATTTACAGAAAAGAAATTCCTTAGAGACTAGAATATGATAATTTTGAATCGAGAGTACTCGAGTGATATTGCTAGGGACCAGCAACCAGCATGAAGAGCCACTGTGACCAATAATTAGTTCTGGTGGAGAGGATAAAATGCAATCCACTGAAGCAATTCGTTCCAAGTTTGAGTTCTCTGTGTCATCCATGAATGGGTGCTGGCAGAAGTAATATACCTTGCGCAAGTGGTTTTGCTGGAGAGGTTCATACGAACAGTGGAGATAAGCCCTACTGACCTCTGCACTTTCAAACTCATCTTTATTTGGTTTCTCAGCTTGAGGAGTCGCTGCAAATTTTCCAGCCCCATTATGAATCATGCCTTTCTAAGTCAACTCTGTTTTCAAATGCAATTTAGAATGAGCAGATAGAAGTGGAAAGAGCTAGCAGTGAGTTCTACCACAGGCAATATAACTGTCTAGTGTAAGATTAGAAAAAGTGATGGGTAAGAAGATGAATCTCAAAACAAATCCAAAGAAAAATCAACCTTGGTGGGCAGGAGTGGCAGGTGGATAAGAATCAGGTACAGCCTAAAGAAATAATGACAAAAAGGGAAGATGGCTATTTCAGCCATTTAAAGGCTATACTGATCAATATTTCACCTAGGTATATTCCCATTTTGGGGTCAGTATTCTTGGTCAACAGGTGCAGTGTGTCACAGACCAGATTTATTGAAAAGACAGACAGTAGAAAAATAGAAAGCCTTAGCCTAGCTATCAAAAGGCTGTCTCTGGCTCTTAGTTTGGTATATAATACATGTGAATGAGTACCCACATAGAAGCTGAGACTTTTTTTGAAAATGAATTACCTGCTTCTGTGTCAAACCTCATCCACACTTCAGTGAATCTGTTAAATGTTACTGTGACTGACTGCAGAGTTAAGTAACACAGATTTCTGGTTGCACAGGAGTAAAGGATACAAACTGACAAAGATAACACCACAAATAACTCCTATGCATCTTGACGCAATGACAGGGAAGCTATGCTTTAGAAAGGGTCTGCTGCTTGGCCCTGTTTAGTTTAGTAGATTTTTCCCACCTATGAAACTGAAGTCTAAAATGTGCAAGTTTTTGGCTAAGAAGAGTGGATGAAAAGGAGGGGACACTCATGGAAGAGGTCATAGAAGGATTCAGAAAAATGAAGGTCTGGACTTAGCAGAGCTTGCCCCACAATGGCACAGACTTACAAGTGGTCTTCTGTTTCTCCTTACTCTGATTACATACAGCCTTTGAGTGTATGAGGATTTTTTCAAAGACAAAGTATTTGAGTGACTTTTTAGAGTCAGGTCAGTCATCTGAACCAGCTTGTTGGATCTTGGCCGCTGGAGAAAAACTCAGTTATGCATGTTTGGGTTAGCACAATGGAAAATCAAATAAGGACTACAGTCAGATACCCAGCCCCAGAACAGCTACACCTGCCTTTCATATTGACGTTGCAACTCAAAAGACTGAATTACTTTGAAGCACAGCATCTTAAAATGTCCCTTAAAACCCCATGCTTAAAACCTGTTCAACAGTAAGAAAAATGGAATTGCATGGGACTATTCATGTGACAAAATCAGTGCTTTCTTTTAGGACTGCAGCAGCTTTTTTCCCCATCTCCTCTGCCTTTGTTGGCAAGCCTTAGGGAAGGTTTGAGCACATAAACCATGTTTTTTTTTATGCCATGAGCACAGGGAAGTTTAAGGCTTATCTGGAAACTAGTGACTCTCAATATTGCTACCCTGAACATAAAGGAATTAATGAAAATCACAAAATCACAGAATGGTTTAGGTTGGAAGAGACCTTAAAGACCATCTATTTCCAACCCCCCTGACACAGGGAGGGACACCTTCCACTAGACCAGGTTGCTCAAAACCCCGTCCAACCTGGGCTTGAACACTGCCAGCGATGGGGCAGCCTCAGCTTCTCTGGGCAACCTGTGCCAGGGTCTCATCACCCTCACAGTGATGAGTTTCTTCCTAATATCTAATCTAAATCTACCCTCTGTCAGCTTAAAGCCATTCCCCATTGTGCTGTCATTATCTGCCCTTGTAAAAAGTCCCTCTCCAGATTTCTTGTAGGCCCCTTAAGGTATTAGAAGGCTGCTATAGAAATGCAGGAAAATTGTATCATCTTCCCTCATATTTTTAAATGGAAAAGGGCTTTCAGAAAAATAACTGTAAAACTGATGTGCTGCCTATGAGATTTTCTTTTTCTGTCCAGTTTGAACTCAGTGTTTGTTCTATCTTTGTTTATTTTGCTTTTCTTCACAAAAGACAAATCCAGCTGGTTTTATAATACGCCTTCTGTAGTTTGGTTAGCCAGGTCTTATTTCCTCTACTAGGAAAGTTGTGGCAGAAAAAAGTTCCTGTTTCTAGAGACAGTCTTGAGATCCTAAGGCTTAGAATAGTGGTCATCAAACTTTTTTTGATAATACACCTCTATTAGTAATTTTTTGAGCATGCACCCCCCCATATATGTATATTTATTCATAATTTATATATAGCTGCATTATTGAATTTCTAATATTTTCTTCCTGCAAGGCAACGCATTGTCTCGTGGGCTTAAAGAAGCAAATATATATTCTGGGGGAAAAACAGTACTAAATAAAACTCTTTTTTTTTTTTACTGGAAAATGTTTAGAATTGATTCCGTGTCTTAGCTATTTCTCTAGGAATACAGAGAATACAGCCCTGGATACAGCTACTGAAGTAGGATTCTCAGGATCAGAGGAAGCTCCTCACTCCATCACTGAGGAATTATCAAGAAGGTAAATTTGTCTCTGGTATAAAAATTTCACATTTTAAGACAATTGTGGTAATTAATACCATTGCTATCTGGTAATTTTACTGAGGTTTAATTCAAAAGGTTGTATTAAAATGTAGAGTAACAAGAGGTCATTGAATGAAGTGCTTGTCAGGAACACGTATGTCAGCTACATTAAACAGAAAATTCCCCAAATGCATGTCTTGTTAGATGATAATACAATCTTCAGATGAGATAATCAGAAATAACAGTGAATGCACACTTTTTTTAAAATGTGCTTCCTTCTGCTGAATTAATCACAGAATATTAAAAATTGCAAGTTGAATAAAAATCAACTGAATTTTTTTCTATGAATGTCTGATGTTAAAATACATTTAATATTGACACAATCTTAATGAGAATGTAAAAAATGTAGTGAGATGCAGAAATATCCCAACGATCTATGTATTAAAAAAGTCAAATGCAGATTTTGTCTATTCTCTAAAATATGCTAGTTTTCTAGTGATTTAGTCCACAGTCAGAGGTTTGCAGTCAAGATGCTCAGGTGACTACTGAAAAGTGGCAGTCAAAGCCTTAGCAAATGGGCTTCTCTTTAGGGGAGCATGGCCATGCTACCACTTTATCAGGGAACATGCAGGATTGGTTTGGTATTTGGCTGAATGCTCTGAGGAGATACCATATTTCTAGCTACGTGTTTTGTACCAGTCAGAATACATAAGCAATGTCTTTTGGAAGACCTTGAGGTAAACGAGTATCCTCTGATTTGATACCAGGATGTAAATCCATGGAGATTTAATTCCATTTCTGGCAGATCTACTTAGATGTGAGTCTTTTCTGTTGTTGGCATGATATCTTACTGGACTGTTTCTAGGTTGGTCCTATTTTTGGTACACGTAACTGCCACCCATGTTAGGAAGTGATTAGGGTTATATCAGAAATTTGGGATGTACTAAATTCGAACTCCCTCTGCTTCTTTTGCTCCTGCTTTTGGTACTCTGTTAGCTATTTTAGCTATTGCTCCTGTGTGAGATGGTACAGAATCACTGAGAGATCCTGTAGATCATGACAATTGAGTGGAATCAGATATATCTGTTAAGCAGTGTGCCAGATGAGTTCTGTTAATAATTTTTACATGCCCTATTTGTCTCCAGAGGGACTCTCTCATGCATGCGCTTTGTGCCTAAGTTAGCAGCACAGTCTTGCTGATATTTTTCTTGTACTCTGATCTGAATGCTGCTGGGCATAGCATCTATTGCTTTTGAAGCCTAATGCTTCAGCTGCATCCCATCTCTGTTGCATGTGTACGTCTACTGCACATTGTAAATGAGGGGAAATAAACATCAACTTGAACAAATCCTTATTTATGTGACCCAAATTCATTACTTACCTCCGTGACAGCAAAGCTTCTTTTCCCACATGGAACAACCTTGTACCATTTGTCATGCAGAACATCCATGAAACCATGGGACTTGTACTGACTTATCAGGTCAGAGATGTTTGAGGTGAGTGGAGAATTGGGGGGAAGACCAATACCATATCCTAGAAGGAAAAGCAACACAATCATTTCTCTTTTACTTGTCTGCTATTTGCTAAAGTATGTTCATTTCAGTTGTCAACTACCAGTGTGGTAGAACAAGCTGGCATCCTGTTTCAGCAAGCCAGTTAAAACCTGGATGCTGGCTCACCGTGGACTGAGAATGATGAGATAAGACTTTTTGCTGTGTAAAATAAACTAACCTAATACAAACAAGACATACGCATTCAAAACTATTAGGACTAAACAGGTAGCATGTAAATTTGGAGGCTCAAAATCTTAAGATGGAGTTACAGACAGATGAATAAATCTGTGTTATCTCTAGAAACACCGTCTTTTGCATGCCCTTGCCATGGGTTCTTCTTTTTTATCTTGATTAAACAATGCAAAAGGGTCTTAATGCTAAGTAAACCACTCTGTGATCCCTTTACATTGTTAAAGCAGTGGATGTGACTGTGGTGTCAACTGTAACATTTTCTTTTCTTCCTATGTATTTTCTGATGACAAGCTTTGTGCATGTAAATGTATATGGCAGTAGTCTGTATCGCTGTTACACAGTAATTTAAGGCCCAAGGAATATCCTTTCCATTTGTGCAGCTCTGTTCTGGCAGTGACATGGACCTTCATATAGTAATAAATACAGTTTTTAGCCACTGAGTTGTCTCTTATCACATTAAAGTGCTGGTAAAGGACTTAGTGTAAATGAAACTGGATTTAGTAACTCTATGGTCCTGAAATTTGCAGAATGTGGGTTTTGACTTTAGAAAAACAAATACAGTTCATGCCTACAAGACATGCAGTTGCATACAGAGATATCCTGCCAACTGCCTGTAAAGAGCCCTTTCTAGTCCACTGTGGATTTTTTTCAATTCAGAATTCAGAATTTTGGACTGTCTCTTTAAAAAAAAAACCCAAACAAATAAACCCCCCACAAATCAAAAAGCAAAACAACACAGGAAGAAAATTAACACCTCCCCCCAAAATGTACATGAATGGTAAACTTGCCATCACAGTGGTTTGCTTTTCAGTGATGCAGAATGATGTGGTGATACGTGTACCTGCAATGCAAGTCTCCCTTGCTGCTTATTTGTGTGCATCGTGCCTGTATTTCCACCTGAATATAGTTGCTGACATTGAAGGAATGGCTTCAGAGAAGGCATAGCTAGGGCTCATGAATACTGTATTTGCAGCATACTTCTTTTGTAATTGGGTGATATACAGTCTAGTTATGTAAAAACATGTAGTTTGGGGATTATTTGTATTTTTCTGCATTGAAATCTGCTTTACTTGTTTCAAAGTTGTGGAAGCTGATGGCTTACTTCAGTAGAGTTGACCTTTCTGAAATGGATGATTTACCAGGTTTCACACACATAATGAAACATGTAGCTGAGCACATAGAAATCCTTCTGCAGCCTGAACAGCTCTTTGTGCATCTATCTTCCCCAATAACAAAAAGAACAGAAGGAAATGGATTGCTTTCAGGTCCCTGGTGTGAATTCAGATGGGAGACACTGATGAGGTATAGCAAAAAAGAAGCGTTCTATAAAATGCCTACTGCTGGTGACTTGTAGCTGAAATGATTAAAATGCTGTGCTTCCTCTGGCCTTCATTTAGCATATTGCCTTCCTCAATCAGGTTTGAACATCTCTGAAAGAGTTGTTTTAATGTGCAATAGGAGCACATTGCCCTTGGAGGGGAGGAAAGAGGGCGTTTCAATCATTTTCATTAGCCATCTAGCACAAAAGTGATGCCTAAAGTCTCACAGCTACCAATGCTCACTCGAGCTGGAAGCAGCTTCAGATAAGCCTCCAGGCTGCCTTCTGACCTGTCCTTCGTTAATACACCAGGGCTGCAGCAGGCTACATAGCCAGGTAGGCTCCCTTCTTTAGCTTCATTAGCTACAGATTCAGCAGGATTTTTAAGCTGACCTTTAAAATGGGAACAGTATTTTTCTGCTTCAAATGAGAACAAAGCTGTAGAACAGCATTTTGAACATATTTCATTGAGTTTTGAATGTGTATTTAAAGTGAGCCTACTTGTTTAGAGATGGACTGTCTAAGCACTTTAAGTAATTGCTATATAGAGCACAGCAACAGATGGTAAAAGTGATCTGAAGGCTCAAAAACCTCAAGAAAAGGGTGAAATCTTCTTTCGGCTTAATCCCTGAAAATTTTACCATAAACTTCCAGGGGTCCACAATTTTACCTGCATAGTTTCATTGAGAATACCAAATCACAATAAAGGAAATGCAACACATGAGAAATAGAGCAGTGCATTATAAAACTCATTATTACCTTCAATGGCAAACGGTTTCCCCACAGTTAGAAGCTTGCAGTCAGCATCTATTGATACTTCATAATCTAAAAGTGCTTTATCCATGATGAAGGCATCGAGTTTCTCTGGATCATGCCTGTATTCAACATCAAAGTCAGAAACAGAATCACTTCACAGTCTGAGACTCAGTGATAGTTGCTGAACATTTCTCTATGTAGTTCTCTGAAAGATTACTGAATGAATACAGAGACCAAGGACTGCTATTTGCACTCCTGCATTTAAAATGCAGAACTGATTTGTATTTTGAAGAACAAAAATGTGCATGAAATACAAACTCTGTGTGAACTAGGCATGGGACTTATTTTGCTCCCATGGAATACTATTGATCTGAAAGGTGGCAAATACTACATTATGTCAGACTTTTGACTCAATTGAAAGGTAGCATAAAGTTTTATTGGAAAAGATAAAAAAATTGCTAAAATACTAGTGCTGCCTTGGTTTCTTTGCAATGTTAAAGTTATAATCATTAAGCAAAAATGCAGGAGAATAACTCATTCAAAGGTGTTTCTCCTCTTTTCCCCTTGAATATGAGGTAGATTAATTCCCTTCACCTAGATCAGCTTTTCTCTATGTTCATGAACACAGAGGACTGAATTTTAATAACACAATCATTTATGAATAGCATGCTTGCATAAAACGATGATATAAAAGAATAGTTGCAGTGCCTATTTTCATCAATCCAGGGACTGAACTCTCCACTCTTTTCACCTCACAGGTCTGGGTGTTCTCCTGATACGAAGTTACTTTACTTCATTGATTTTGATGGACAGATTCCAGTTTAAGTCAGAGAAACTTCCATGTATCTTAATTATCATGAAGAAGGGTCTGGGAAAAATACGTAAACAGGAAACAACTTCTGGTGGAAAATTCTCAAGCCATCTGTTATGCAACTTCTATGTGTAAAATGAATGAATTATTTCAGGCTTATTATCACCCCTCCTGTTTCCTGGCAGAGTAAATCAGTTGTGTGACCCCAGGTTGTTAGGCACAAATGTCTCTGAAACACAACAATACCATGAGTCCCTAAGGCAAGAAGACTTGGTGTTTATTGCTTTTAAATCAGTCTAATATTTCTTTTAGTCATTTTAATGATACATGTTTTAAGGTTTCTCTCCAAGAATCGTCTCTCCTCCCAGCATGCTGAAGATGCTGGGGAACCTCATTTGCAGCTTTTGCTTGGACTGTGAGGTTTTTTCCCTGAATGTTTCTGCCTGTTGAAGGGCTCCAAAGCACAGAAACATGCCAGGATTTATACATTGCCCATGCTCGATCACACCCTAGCAGTTAGTGTGAAGCACTTCTCCCCTGGGAACACTCCAGCTGGTGCTACGCTAGCTTGCTTTCCAAGTATCACTCCCTCCAGGTAATTACATGCTTTCCTCTTCATCTGCCACACTCCCCTCAATGACTGTTTTGTGGGGTAAGTGATACTGAAAGTGGGAAACCCATCACCATCTCACTTCCATGCATTCTGGTCAAGGGACCAGGTTTGCTGTTGCATGCAGAGGCTCACTTTAGATATGCCACTCCATCTGGGGTTGCAGGGACATTGTACCGTCTCATGTACTCGTGCATCTCTGGGAAGCTTTGCCTCACATAGTCTTCTGCGCTGCTTTCTCGCACGGTTCCAAACCGAAACCCTTGGGATGGGTGGTGGAGCTGAGGAGATGAAATTACAGATTAGCAGAGTCATTTGCCTCCTTCACATCTGGTATTTTGGTCTGCTATGTGAACAGTTTGTCAGAAATTCTCAGCCTTCACAGACCTGCCTCTGATGTTTTCCTGCCATCAGTTTTCCTGATTACAGAGAAAATTTGAAAATACTTACCAGGTGGCTGATTAACCTGTTTGTGTAATATCAAGATTTTCTTTAAATGTAAAAAACATTTCCCTTGAGGCACCCTGAATCCAGGTTTCTAGTTGGCTTGTGTTTAAATAAATCAGTGTTTGGGGAAGTGTTATGAGAAGCCTCTATGCTACCTAGTATCCACTTTCTGGTGCTAAGAATAATCAGTGAACGACCCTCAGTCTGGATTTGCTTTAGCAGGATGTCTTTTATTGATTCCTTAAGAATGAGATTTAAGAATCTTCTGCAGAAAGGATACCACAACCATTTCCCTTCTAGAAGCCTAGACATCCTACCACAGACTGCTGCTGTCTTTGCTGCCATTCTTCACAGAGAATCTCAAGACTGAAGTGTTGTGGATGTCAAAATGTCTCCACTGGGAGCAAGAAGCTCCCCTTAGTACCTCTCACCAGAGCCAAAGCTGTAAGCTTGATTACTGGGCTGTACACACACAGAGAAGTTTTGCACTTCTGTGTCCTTTCCTTCTCACAACTGGCTCCACCTGCTGTATTAAACCCCCAAGTAGTTTGGACCTTCACAAAAGTTCCAAAAGTTTCTGAAGAACCCTGCTTGTCTTTGGAATGTTTAGTGACTCATGGGGAAATTCTCACATTGCAGTGGAGGTGTCAGGCAGTGTCCTCTACTATGCCAAGCACTTGGCTAAGATGGCCGAGTGTTGCCAAGATCATACTAATTGGAAAGCCTCCAGCAATGTACCAGCCTCTAAAATGTGGAACTTTCAGAGCACAGAAAGCCAAATAAAACTAAGGCTGAAGTAGTCATGCTCTATTTGCTTCCCAGGAAGCTCACGGTCTTCACAGCAGCTTGCAAAGATGATTTCACCATGGCCATGCTCTGCTTTGCAAAGACCACACAAAGAGGTGTTCTTCTGGTCCATCTGGCTCTCTGCATCATTATCTATAGAAAACAGTGTAGGGCAACACAAAGCTGTACAAAAGACATTTCCCACTGTTCTCTTCAATGACGCCATGGATGAAAAAGTGTATTTAAGAATAACAAAGGTTGGATGTAAATGCAGAGTCATCTGGTTCAGTCTGAAAAGGAACAGAAAAAGATCTTTTGGATGGTATTTCAGTGTCTTGGAAGATATTAATATACTGCCTTTCTGCTAATTTTCATCTGTAAAGGGGGCAGGTACTTTCCACATCGTGCTCTGCTGATCAGGTCCCAGTGTTGCAACCCAGGAACAAGACTGTTGGCACAGAGGAAGTCCTGCTATGTTTTCAGAGGTGTTCTTGACTTGACCACAGAACAAGCAATGCACAGTGTACCTCCATCTGGAGCTGGCCATAGTGATGTGCCAGAAGGACTGTGGGCGCAAAGGGAAATGTTCCTGCCTGCAAGTGTGGAAGCAACATTCAAGTGCCAGAAGACATAAATAGCAGAGAGCTGTGCTGTGACAATACATCATGGAGACTTCCAGCACAATGCTGTCAACCCAAATCTAGGTCTGCCCTAGAGACATTGAAGATAACCTGCTTGAAGAGTAAGTTTAGAGTGGGTTCCATACACTCAATGCCCCAAGAAACTTATGGTCACCACAGTCAGCATTATTTTTTTGGTTTTATTTCTTGGCAGTTTCAGTGAAGAAACTGAAAACCCAGAGTCTCAGAAGTGAACCATAGTGCCACCTTCCAAGCCAATTTAGGTGTTGGTTGTGATATTTGTGGCCCACCTAATGATGTCAAGTGCAGCTGGTGATCCTGACTTCACTGGAAAGTATCCCTCAATCAGAATGTCACCAGTGTCTACATCTAGATAAATATTTAAGCCTCTGTGAGAAAGACTAGAACAAAAGGGAGAGTGAACTGCACCTTCATGCAATTTTCTGTTCCAAATGCTTTATTGAGGACTGTCCATGCTTTGCTTTGTGTTGGGCACTTTGTCAAATTTCACCTCAAAAGGTGACAATATTGGAACATGTATTAGATTAAAATTCCATCTGGCTTAATATCCTGTTGCAAGCAACACCATATGTCTGGTGGGAAGTTTTGGAAAGTCTATGTAAAGAAGTTATGTAGTGATCCCTTGCATCTTATGCTCTACTTGCTTCTGGTAATCTATGCTTTCTTAAGCATAATTATTTGTTTGCAACTCTGTATTTAATGACCCTTGACTCCTTTTACGAAGGATAAATCTTAATAGTGTTTTAATCCTCTATGCCTTTTGGGACTTCCAGTTTTTTTGTCACTGCTGCCTATCCACATGTGGAAAAGGTTTGCTTGCAGCTTCATGAATAGTGGATTAACAATGCAAAATGATGCCAAAAGGAAATAATGGACTACCTCCACTGTCTTCGCTGCTAATCTACTAAGACTGCTAAGTGTCACAGAAGATAAAAATCTCATGACAGAAACAAGGCTCATCAGTTGTCACTGCCCCTTTCTTTTTGTAGCCCTCTCCTGGGAAGAGTCTATGAAAAGATGGAAACCAAAAATATCTCTGCCCCGCCATTATAGGTAAATGTCATAGTCTTCCTGTGAGTCTTGCCTTATTAGTTATCTCTTTTTTTATCTTTTCTGTTTCTCATTTTCTGTTTCATGTTTCTTGCATTTTAAGTGTCCTATATTGAAAGAGTCAGTCTTTCAGTTCTCTTTAAACTACTACAAAATCCTAATATTTAGGGCTTCAGAGAAATCCTGAACTCTGAAAAATTAGCTTTTGAAGAGTCACAATTTTAAGAATCAAGATTATTTTTTTTTTTAATTAACCGGTGATTTGTGGGAGACAGTTACATTCTTATCAGAAACAGCAAATATGAAAGCTATCTTACTGAGAAGGAATAGTTCTCAAAATTTACTGGTATGTGGATACTACAGTTCAGTGTATAGTCCTGTGTTTTTTCATTCAAAGTTCAGTCAGTGTGAAGGTGAATAACCATCACAAAGCTGGTGATGGATGGACAGTCGGACCGTTTGTACTTTTTGCATCCATAGAGAAGCCAGAGATTTGCTAGTGATTCAAGTATAATTAAAAATAAATGAATGCAATAGCTGCAGATCCATCCCCAGACATGAGTTTTCTTGGCACTCAGCTTAGGTAACCTTAGAAGGTCCCTCCAAAATCAGACATCTACAGCTGTAACAAACCAAAACAGCATTTGTTTTGACCTAGAGAGCCTTTCAGGAAAAACTGAAGTCTCGGCTTGTCAGTTCCTTGAACCAGATGTAAAGAAAGTTATGGGTACAGATGATACATCCCTCTTCAACTGCCAGACCTCCCTTTTGAAGACCTGGGAGCAAAGGAAATCACTTGTTTTTAAAAAGGGTCACTGCTGTAGAAGGTAACTGCTCCTCAGCCAGTAGTACAGGCTTGGTACTTCCAAGCAGCCTCTCCATGCGCTGCACGGGAGCTAAGCATTGCTGCCATGCGTGGGACTTGTTAGTGTTTACTGACTAACCAGCCCTTTGAATGTTAGTTAGAAAGGCCACCACAGTGAACTGCAGACTCAGCTGAGATGCTGAGTGGGAGAAACAGGGGAATGCCAATGGCATGGGCAATGTAACTGTGTACATGAATATACAAATGGAATAGTTAAAAAAACAGTGTTTTTTCAGGGATTAAAAAGCTATTTAGTGTTTCTAGTTAGTGGCTTTCCCCAGAAAGCTGAAGTTTCTGGCAGTTAACAAAATTTCTGCAGCTCAAATACCAGACATCACAGTTTTCGTATTAGTAAACTCAGTTTTATACCTTAAGCACTGGTGTATGCCATGAATGGTCATACTACTCAGGTGCATCCCAAATTTTTAGAACTATCTCCCCAGCCTACTGCAAGAAAGATACTGCCCAAGAAGTTGTGAGACACATAGTGACCTTCTTTTTGGATCTGGGTCAGTATGTGGGGCACACTCAAGAGATGGTCATGAGAGACCTCACAGCAAAGGGAGAGGATCTTGCTGCACAGGTCAGATAGTCGGAGAGAAGATGACCCATCTTCTGTGAAGAGAGAACTCTTGGGAGGGAGGACTAGGAAGTGCTGCTGGGAAGTTCAGAGTGAAGGTGCAGGGGAAAGGCTGAAAAGCTTTGGAAGTGAATATGCTTTTGGGAATTGGGGTACTAGTGCTGTCCCTGTGGCCTCTAAGGACAGTATCTACCGTGGGATGTATGTGCTGTGCTGGTACTTCCAGGAACAGTTCTCACTGTTGAAGAAAACATACTGTGGATAAGAAAACAAACAAAGGGTAATGTTTTCTTACACTAAGAAAACAAGGGGTAATGTGAACACCTCCAACTGCTGAGGAGGTGAAGTGGTTGTTGAGTCACTTGAGCAGGTCAGGTAGTGTAAGACAGGCAGGTCAAGTAGTGTTTATGAAACTCAAGAGCTCCACAGAACATCTAGCTGACAGTGCCAGAAAAAACCTTAGAGAGTTCTCGAGAGTCTTCTGTACCTTGTATAGCATTGTGCTACTAGACAAATGATGTTTATGCTGCTTACTGCCAAAAGCAGATACTGCAGCTACCAGTTTCCTTGGCTTGGCACTTCTAGATCTTCTTGGTTTCTGTCTTCTGTTGTTACCACATCTGCTGAGTAGGAAGTGGAAAACTTGTTTTATTTGGGAAGATATTGAGAAGAATTTGATATTTGCATACATCTATGGCTCGGGGTGCCAATTATGCATGAAAATACCAATGTGAGAAAACCACAGGAGCAAGAACAGGAAAATACAATCCTGAATGTCAAGATTTTGCATTACTTGGCACATTCCAGTTTACGTAAAACAGTGCCACTACATTCAGTGCCATCAGCTAGGCTGAGAATGCCTAGACTCAGACTTGAAAAGACTCAAACATAGAATTCTCCTATGCAAGTTGGGATGTAAAACCGAAAATTCATGAGATGCTTCCAGCAGTTAACGCTGACACACTCCAAAATCGGGCTGTTGAGTTTTGAGGTCTTTCTAGCAGGTTCTGGCTTCTGTATGACCTTTCAGTGTTGCAAAGCTGTAAGACTTGGCTCAAAGGCTCCCTCCTTGGTGCCCTGGTTGTCATATCTGCTGTCATTTTGGTCTGTATTACTCTTGGTTGTCATGTATTTTTGCAGTGTGTAAGAACCCTAGGTGGTCAGAATAAAGCTTCAGTGAAAAGATGGTCTTGGCTCCAAAAAAGCAACACAATATTGTCTTCTGATCCTGAGGAGTTTGAGCTTGCTGAGAGCTGTGAACAGACAACAAAAGTCTAAACAAAGAAAAACTGTTGGGAAGTGGCTGAACATCTAAGTGACTGAAATCTAGGAAATGCTTTGCCAGTACTTGATCAATGGGGTGCACTAACTGTCTCACTGAATCTAATTCAGAACTATTCTGTGTATCTTGATAGCTGGCTGGAGGAAAAACTTCAAGAACTTGATTTCTAACTGGCATCTCAAATCATTAAAATGATTTCATCATTCGTTCAGTCAGCCTCTCCTTTACTGAATTCAACACATAAATTATTCTTTGAGGGAAATGAGAAAAGGGCAACCCGGTACAGAATGGAGTGCATCCTGCAGTGACAGATGCAGAATCAGCATGGATTTGGCTTTTACCACCACCTACCATACTGCTTTTTAATTTTAACAGTGTATAGAAAGGTGGACTATGGCTGAAAACACCTTCCTAACTGTTACAACACAACAACTTCTGAGGAAAAATTGCATGAACAAGTTTCAGTAGCTTTGTCCCATGATAGCGCTAGTTACCTGGTGTAACACCAGGTGTGGTATTTAATGGATGTGTCATGTATGAGCAGAACTGCTGTTAGTGACTGCAAGATTTCTGCCAGGGAACTGGTGCAGAATCTTGAAAAACTGTTCAGTGTCAGTTGCTAATTGCTGGAGAAGGGTAGCATTAAGTGGTCAGCTCTTCTGGGAAGAACTGACATGATTTTGTAGATCTGCTATTCTGCAATGAGTCTTCTGTCTTTAGCATATGAAATTCTTGCATTTTATCTTGCCTTATGTAACCAACGCATTTAACTGCTTGTCTAGCTGCTAATAGATTTCTCATGACCCTCTAATAAAAGAAATGCAATTGTCAGTGCTAAGCAAAGTTTCAGGGGAAAAAGAACAAAGCAAACAAAATTTAAAACAAACCCAAACAATGTAGAACTCTGGCCATGGGCTTTTCTCTACTTATCTGCGAGAGTTTTTGAAAACTAACTGGTGAATATTTATGGGGTGCAGAGGGAAATGAAAGAAAAGAAAATTATTCACAGTGAAGCACATAATTTCAGATTCTAACAGCTGAAAATTCACAGCTGAACTTCTGGATGTGGAGGCTTTGTTCAGAAACTGTCCCATGTGCTCAGGCTTGAGAAGTGGAGATGTTCCCAGGGCCTCCAGGAGATGGTGTGTGCAGAATACATTTGAAAGGTCGCTTTCCCTTTTCTGCTGCAAAATGTGTCAGTGGAGCTGACTCTTGGCTTGCCAGAATAATGTCAGATTTTGTTAAAATCCTGTCTCTTTTAACCCAACCCATCTAGGTCGTTAGTTGGCATAAATCTTTACAGCTTCATTGAAGTCAATAAGCAGTTTCAATTCCAGAACAAATGCACAGTCCAGTTTATTCTCCCGCATTGCAATAATAGCATACGTGAAAAGAAACTGACATAGGTATCTGCTTAAACATCTGTATTGATGGCCCCTGTGTGAATACTAATAATTAACTAGAAGATCTGCTTTACTCCTCTCTATGCTGCAGAAGCTGTATAGCTAAGGGATGAGACTGGGGACTCCAGTCTGTGGTAGATAGTTTAATCGCTGAAGATTGCACTCCTGGGCAGTACGAAAAGCTGCATAAGAAGAGAACTCTGGTGAATATAAACTTAAAGGTGTGTTTATCCCTGTTTCATTACAGAGTTCTCTGAACAGAGGGATCTTTGAGTTGCAATTTATTCCAGGACAACTGAGAACGGTAAGATAGTGTAAATTATTATGAGAGAAATGAACAGACTCAGGAAAAAAAAAAAAGGGCTGTAATTCCCAAAGGAAATAGATCAGTTTTCAGTAACTTCAGTCTGAAGTATACTTCAGCAGCATAATGCAGCCATAAAAATGCTCCAGACTGAGTCACTTCATTGACCATGTTCTTCTGCTTCCTTCCTGCAAAATAGTGTTAATGTGGCTGTAAGGCAGGTGAAGTCCTTTTCAAATTAGAAGGAAAGGAGAGAGACCTGTTTGGCTGAATACATGCTCGAACTATCACAGTGACATGGGAGATTTCTGGTTAAATAAACCCTCTTGTCCTTCCATCCCAAGTCTCAGGTCTGCAGATAAAAAAGCAATCACAGATCTCTACAAGCAACTGAGGGCTGAAGGGGGAAACCTAATGTGACAGTAGCCTGAAATGTAGGTAGCTTTCTTGCTTTTAAAACAATAATCTTTCATATCCTTTCTCTTACAAACTCTGCTGTAGCAGTTGCTGGTTGATTAGGCCCACACTAATCCTCCTGCCCCCTGCTGGTATGGGAATTGACCCCAGGTACCAGGGCTGAACACCATCCTCTGTGGTGACACTGCCTAAACTTGTAAGGCAAGGATGGTGCTCAGTGGTTTCCAGGAAAGGAACAGGCAAAGGTTTCATGCTGCAAAATGGGTTATCAGTTACTAGGACAAAAGAAGATTCCACTTGCAGATTGTGGAACTGTCTACCAGGGCAGTATTTCTTTTATAACATAAATAACATATTTTTTAAAATATGTTATTTGTACTGGCTTTTGGATCAAAAGCGTCAAATGAAGGTAAATTAGAGGAGCCCTTTTTACTGACAGATCTAACACTGGGACTAAATGTTATTTTTTTCCTTCATGGAATCTGTTTGGAAGTGATTAGGAGGCATGTGTTAAGCATGAAGTGCAAAAGAAAAATGATGGACTCATTTGGATGCCTTGACCTCCTGCACAGTGAAATATGGTCAACGGTATTTGACTTTATCTGGTGTTCAGTCAAAACCTATTGTATTGAATGAAAACTACTGTTTGTTTTTGTTTTTGTTTTTTTTTTCTGGAGGACTTAATTCCTTGACATCCCTGAAATCCAGGGGATAGGTGTAGTAGCTGACTGAGGACTTTTATCACTAGGAAGGTGAGCCAGGCTACTATCCAGGTCTCTGTTTATAGAACACAATGGCTGCGACTTTTGTGAACTATAATAAATATCCTCAACTCTGCTAAGTCAGCTGTATGATGCTGTACCTTGCATCTGCCAGGTGATAAGATCAGCCTCATGCATCTTCACTCTTCTCTGCATCTCTTTGCCAATTACTTCATTAACACCTCCTCAGTTCTCTGCTTGCACTATTTCTTGCAAGGTTCTGAGCTCCATCTATGATGCAGTTGCTATTTCTAGTGGTGAGCTTGTTTTTCTTCTTTATAAAATGACATGACATATAGGTACACTGAAACTTGAAAGTAAAAAACTGACATAGATACAGCTGAGAAAATGCTAAAACACATTAATTACTTCTAGTGCTGAAAGAACTACCTTCATGACACGCACCACATGGACTGAAGACAGCAGGACTTCCTCCCTTCCATTAGTACCCCTACATTCTTTGGATCAAGCAATTAGTATGGTGAGCTAAAGAGTGGCCAAGACAGTATGTGACAGTACAAGGCATTCTGAGCTGAAGATCTGCAGCAGTAAGGACAAAGATACAATAAAGATAACTATTGGCAAGAAGGCATAAAAAATCAAGTCTTGATGGGAAAGGAAACTTCATTTGGAGAACATTTGAGTGCATTGACTGATAAACTGGATATGAGAGTAATAAAAATCCCAGCTAGACAGATTTTGAGTCCTCGAAGACATAACTTTACAAGAAAGCTTTACTGAGGTGATGGGGAAGCTAAACGAGTCAAGTGTTCACCACCGTAAATTGCATAGGGAAGCTAAAGAGCTCAAGATATCTCCTCCGTTAACTGCACGTGTCTGTCATTCCTATATGTGATTGCTCTGCAATGCCTGTTCTATATTCTGACTAGAGTTTGGTATTTATGCTTTGTCTGAGATTTTTTTCCTTTGGTGTCTGTGATGCTTAAAGTCCTCTTGAGTTCAAATCCTTCACCAACTCATTAATACTCGGAAAAGCACAATCTCTTAATTAGCAGGCTCTGATGCTGTTGAGTCATGACCTTCCCGTGTCTAATGTCTTCCTGCACAAAAATACATGCTCTATAGATTTTGCAGCCAATTCTTTTAATTGCAAAAAGAAAAGAATCCTGCAGTCTTCTACAGATACTAAACCACATGGGAGCAGTAAGATTTCTGTTAATTCTGCTGAGTTTGTTACTTTTTTTTTTTTCCTATACAATTTAATGCCTTTAATGCATACTTAAATGAGTAGTTTTAAGTGTACTTCCAACTTTAACTCATACTTAAATGAGTAGTAGTAATGCATGCTATTTCATTACATATTTAATGCACAGAAGTGCAAGTGGCGCTTCTTATGATTCATCTTATATTTCTGCAGGGAAAGACCACAGCAGTCTCTAAGAGCCTTTTCTTCAGTGCAGTTCTTACAAGACTTCCCTTTTTCAGGAAGAAAATTTATCAATAAACACACAACAGTTATGGCCTCACTTTAAAGCTTGCTGAACTTCATGGAAAATATCATTAAATGCAGGAGTATTTGAATCACATGTCTAGTAATGAAAAATGCCTATAAAGTGGCTGGACCCTTCCTTTTCTATGATTTGGTATTGCTAAAGCTCATATGCAGCTACTTGCCATTGATATTTCTGGACTGTTTTAATACAGTCTTTAACTGATATGGTAAAGGCCATAAGGCCACTAGATTAACTGAGATTTTAATATATCAGAAATGAGAGCTTGCACCCTCATATTTTAGAGTTTAAATGTAGAAACAAAAATCAGGTGGACTGTACGTACTGAATTCCTGAGTAACAAAATCTCAGAAGTATCTTGCCTGGATTATTACTCCAAGTGCTTACTTCCGTAATAAAAAGAGGGACAGCTTTTAAGAGCAATTGTTCAGACAATGGATTAGAAGAGAAGCAGAGATTTCTAAGGACTAATCCTGAAGCACACCAAGGCTGTTGAAATGCACAGCAAGGCTGTTGCGGGATGGTGCTTGTCAGAATAACTGTAGATGTCTACAGTATTTGTCAGACATCAGTGCTGGCCATGCTAATACACTACCATGCATGATGGAGAGAAGTAGGCACTTTCAGGGGATGGTTTAGGTGATCTTGTCCTGAAGTTAAGGGTCTTCAACAGCAGCCCAATGTGCTTACCTCTCCCAAACAACTATAAAAGCATAGTAGACTTAGTAAATCATATATAATGTCTCCACTGCAGATATGTAAAATGAAGTGAGATAGCACAGTGAAATTGCTCATGGTGGGATTCACATGTTTAGCCCTTTTTGTTAAATGAATCTCAATGGGTTAGGTATTTTTGGTCGAAATACAATGTGGAAAGAAGTTTTGCTATTATCAAAAGCTGTTTTGAAGGTAAAGTGACCCCAGAGAAGTAAAAAAATAACCACAGCAAATTAACAGACACAGCTTCTCAAGTGTATCCTAAACAAGGCAAAGAAAAGCTGACAGCTGTCAAAGAAGTGACAATGGTGGGACAGCATCTGAAAAGCTCATTATATTGTTGAAAGAATGACACTTTTAGCAGAAAGAAAGACCAGGCATTGGACCACTATACAGAAAATCTGTCCAGCTCCTCAGTTTCTGCTGTTGTATGCTTTCTTGTTGAAATGCTTGAAAGGTTTCTTCTCTCCTCTGGGCTTCCACAGTTATTTTGCCCCAGATAATCTGAACTGCTCAACACACTCCTGACTTTATAGTATATCTCCCAACATGTGCTCTTTCATTAAAAGCCTGAAAGCACAGTCCCTGCTTCAAGTCCTCTTGCTACTAAAAAAAACCCATTCCCTGGGGAGATCTGTCATACAAGACCCTATTATTTGATTTGATAATGAAGAGTTTTATTGGATATGGACCTTAGTTGCAGGCTCACTGGGCAAAGAAAGTCACTGACATTGCTGTTTACTTCCAGATAATTTCTTCTTTTCCCTATCTGTGCCACTGAAACCCAGGTTACTCACATGCATATAGTACCTTTTTATGGAAACCATAGTGGAAAATGAAACATAAAGTATCCGGATTTCTGGATTTGTCAAAAGACTGGCAAAAAGAAAAACCAGCCAGTTTTCTGAAACAGAATGGTAACAGATTGTCTCTTTTTTTGTATCCAGAACCCTTTGCTTATCAATGTGCCCCTTTTCCGCTCACCCATCCCTGTGAGGTTGCATACTCCACTTGCTGTTGTAGATCTGTAATGCCACCACATCCTATGAGTCAGGAAAAATCCAACAGTGGCCAGCTGCCTAGACTTGCCTGTCCCTATTTGCATCCCTACGTGCTCCTCTAACACCAGATCTGTTTAAGGAGATACCTACAGCAACCTAACCTTGCCAATGTGGAAATGTGCATTGGTCCCAGTGGAGGATAAAAACTGGGTCATGGCTTTTTCAGGTATAGCTGAGTATAACATAATCACCAAGGCCCTGAGGAGCTGTACAATAAACAAGGTGATAAACAGGTTTAGGAGATGTCAGGCATAAAGCCAGCTGTCTCCAGGCCACTACAGGTGGGTAGGACAAATGATCAGACCAGCCCAAAGGCAGGCTGCTGGTTTGCAGTATTTTTCTGATGAAAATGTTGTGATATTGAGACTTCAGCAACAAGGGAGAGCCATGCTCCCTTTGCTGAGCTGCAATGAGTAACAGCTAAAACACTGTGCTGCTTGATCAATTAAATATCACTGTTGTAACATGAATTTTTGCAGAAAGTCAGATGCTATTTATTCAGACAGTATCTAACCCTGTTTTTTTTTAACCAGAAGAGAGAACATAGATATTCCTGGCAATACTGACTTTAGATACCAGGTTTCTAATCTTGAAAAAAACCTTTAAATTTTTCCCAACTTGCCTACCTTCCTGACTGTTTGCAATCTCAGATGGGATTTGCTGTCTGTTGCTGACAGCCCGAAGAAATTATATGTCTTACATCACCCTGGAAGGCTGCCCCTCTATTTTGGTCGTTATTTTTTAAATACATTTCAAAAGCATAGTAGAAGGGCATATGTATACTGAGAGCAGCAGGAGAATGTTTAAAAGTACATTAACATTAAAAGGATTACTTCTGCATCCTGCTGCCTTCTTTTTGAAATGAGTCTCCACCACTGAAAAGAAAGAGGTAAGCAGGTCTGGGGGAAAAATCCCAATCTTTAAATCACATTAAAAAATGGTTTAAGTAACTAACTAAAAAGTGGTGCATGTACCTTTGCAACTGTTGTGCCACAAACGTTTCCTAAACTGATTTAATGGCATCACTGACATTATTAGCTGTGAACCATCAGTGCTTTTGCTCACAGTGCTTAAGACCTGTGTTTTCAGCACCTCATATACTCAATACTCTGCGCTCAATTTTATAACTCAATAGCCAACCTTTACAGTACAGCTTTAGAATAATGATTTTGTTGCAGTTGCAGAGATTTTCCAATACCTGTTTTAGGAACTTCATGTGTGTTCACAATAATGATGCAGAAAAATAGGATGTAATCTGATGTAATTTGATTTGATGAATTAGGTGATGCAAAGAGTAGAGGACTAACCTAATTTTAAAGCCAATGCTATGTCTCACACAATAAAGACTATAACAGATATGCCTGGAGCTGTGGAAATTCAGACAAAGAATCTCATTTGCTTATTCAGAATGCTCTGAATAAAACAAATACATGATTTTTGAACTTAAATTGTGCCTTAAATTGATGAAATTATTGATGTAGTATTTATGCTATTTTTTTTTCTGTGAGAAGGTCAGATTATTAATATCAACTTGCTTTAACCCATAAATCAATTTTAGAGTGCCTCAAGACAACAACAAAGAGTATTGTTCTTTGTTTAAAATATATTTGGTAGCAACTATCTAGATAAAGTTGGAGGAAATAAACCAGAAGTTGTACTCACAAAGTCAAAACCGTATGGTCATTAGTCTGAATGCAAGGTTTTACTAATGTAACAGATGGAGCTTAGCCTTTCCTGTCTGGAAAGACATATGTAACCCTTAAATACACAGTTTATGAAAGCAAAGTAAATGTTCAGTTCTTGAGTTCTTAAAGTTACCTTTTCCAGTGGCACAATGTTGTATCGATTCAGTTCACCTGTGACAAACTAATGATGAATGGTTTCAAAGCTTTGTACCAAGGTCGTAAGTATAAAACTGTGGACAATACAACCACACCTTCACTGGAGAAAGTGCCAAACAAAGGAAATTTGCTGTTGCCACCCTCTCCCCTACAATGACTTTTAGGTGAACAGGATGCCTTCTCATGTGCCCTGCCTTCTCTAAACAAACCCTTCTGCATGGATGTTTTCATGATCATTACTTAGCAGCAAATAAAATCAGAAATGTCTTACAAATGACCAGACTTGAATTCCAGCTGAAGATTCCTTCATTCCCTCTTGGGAGTTCAGGAGAGTGTAGGTAGAGGCAGTCCTGCTTCTGCATTTTTTCCTTGCCTTACCACAAAGTACTAGGAAGTTTGAGCTATTTGCAGATGGGTTGTATACAAAATAATTCATTTCCTCCCATGACAGTTCCTCAGCAGAAACAACATTGCAAATCAAATGTCTGACTACTTGTAAAATGAATTCTACTGTTTTGATGGAGAAGGTAGGGTTTTTCAAAAGATTTCAGTTCTGTTCCATCTGATTTAGCATTCATGGCTAATTTTGTCAGTAACACCTTTGTAAGAACCATTATAGCCTGTGAAATTACTGCAAAATCCTACCTAGAACATCAGTGGTTTTCTCTCCATCCAGTGTGATTGTTTTGTTTGAGTAGATCTCAGGATGACTCAAATCATCCAACTGATGAAAACAACAACAGCCAAAGGGACTCAGAACTGAAATCAAACTCTTAACTCTTAATCTGTATGTAGAAGCCACTTTTCTGCATTGAGCAACACCAAAATCTTTCAACTTCCCCTTCACCCTTAATCTTTGACATCCACCCAGTCCACTTCTATTAATGTTTAAAAATCCTCTCTCACTGAATTTTCCTACTGTAATGCTGTCAGGTAGTAACTAATTGTAGTACCACTGCTGTTGTACACACAGATTACTTTTTGATTTTATTAGAAACTATAAATTATGCAGCAGTGAATTTTGACAGGGAAGAAGAAAAGTCTGAGTTAATAACAACAGGCATGCTTTACCTTTGGGTCATGTATTCCAGACAGCTCTTCATAGATCTTCTCTCCTACCATGACAGCAGCCAGGTTTGCTGTGTATGTGGACAAACAAAACAGACAGAAAATAGCCCAGAGATTCATTAAAAACCTTCCAGTCCAGCACTTGGGGGGTTTGATGGCAGCTGTTCTTCCAAACAGGATTGCATAGCAGACATTCAGAGCAGAGGAGAAAGAGAAGACTTTGTTCCTATTCCTTCCCTTCGGGGTCATTCCAAAAGGACTTTTCCACTCATATAAGGTGAGGAATATCGCTGTGATGTGCAAAGCAACAAATATCCCCAGCCACATAGTCCAGTGAAGTGGCCACATAAAGGCTCCAATAGGAGCTGCTGTGTCTTTGGTCCTCACCAAGATGCCCAAGCTGGTAGAAAAGAAAGGGCTGGTGAAATCAATCACTTGGCTGCGGGCAGTGTTAATGCTAAATGATGTCACTGCCATGTGAGCTGTGCCGGCAAGAAGGTCTCCCACCAGCCCTGTCCAGTGGCCATTCTTCCAGGCTCCGTATTTTCCATCACCGACAATGTACAAGTCAAAATCAAAATTCATATCCTCAGCTAGCTTCTCCAGCAGGTCAATGCAGTAGCCATAGCAGCACTTCTTCAACTCAATGGGAATCGTGTCATTCCCTCCTCGAAGTATTTCAAACAGGTTATCCAGCACAGCTGAATCATTGGTCAAAGGATCCAGGCACAGCTGCCCTGCTGGGCAAAGACCTTCATCATCTACATCTCTTGTAAAGACAAATGGATGCTCAATGAGAGTTACCACTCTGAGGTGCAGCCGGGTGGGATGTTGCATGTGATTTTTATGCCTCTGGGCCTGTTCTGGCCATATCCCATAGTCCATTATTATCTTTCCTTCTTGCCAGCTTCCCAGACGAGTCCACATTGGGTTCCCAACAGGGTCATGCTGTAGATTCCAGATGAAGAAGTTGTTTTCTGAGCTGACAATGGAGGAGCCTTTCACCTTAATGTGGCCACTGAGACCATCAAAAGTTGTGTTGGCTAAAAACCTGTTCGAGGGAGACAGCAGAGCAATAAGAAGCAGACAACTGAAGCCATCATGCTAACTTAAGTCACCATGAATTTATGTTTAAGAGAATAGATTGTGCATGTTGTTGGAACACCTGGATCATTAATAGCTTTCCTATGGCATGATGAACAAACCACTTACTTTCTGACCAAAGTACTTGGATATGCTCTCCTACATTATCTAATGCAAATGAAAACTCTTCAGGAGAGATATTCTTTTTACTTACAAGGAAAAATCAGTGAGAAAACACCATTTTTTTCAGTTACCTTTGCCTCACAAATTAATGAAACATAGGTTAGTTCTAAGCAGCTGAACTCCCTAGATCGGTAGTCAGCTTCCTAGATAAAAATACGTATGAAAATGGAAGAGTGGAAATTATGTACAAAATGTCCTTCCAAGAAAAATCCTGTAATTTCAGTAAGATACAGCTTACATAAGAGAGGCTACTGAAGTGCTGTCAACAGCTTTCAAGCACTCTGAAGTGAACAAATCTGGATTTGAAAATGCAAATTTGGTATTGGTAAATCACTGTTAGCCACTTCAGAATGAAGAAAGGGACTCAGTGAAAGATGGTTGCCCTAGGATAGTCAGGATTAATTCTTTCCAAAAAAAAAAAAACAACCAAAAAACCACAACCTAAAAAAAAACCTAAAAAAACCCAAACCAAAACTTTTTAAAAACATGTGCAAAAGTAGGGTTCTTAAAAGTGTAGGTCTCATGAAATGTCCCTGCTTTGCACTGCACATTTTGTACTGAGATTTTTGGGCTTTTACTTTTCCAGATATTCACAATAAAGTTATGTATTTCCTCTGTATTGGGTGGCAGTGTTAGCTACTAGTTGTCTTTCCCTTAAGTGTAATTCAGCTTCTGGTTAAGTCATTATCAAAGAGGCTAAAACAACATGAATAAAGGAGCAAGGAGCTGAGCTGGAAGGAGAAAATCCATTTTAGTGTAAACATCACGACCATCTGAACTGTATTCCGTTAATAAGAATGCTGCTATGCATTTTGCAGGGACTATGTAAGTCTTAGTATGGCGATTCCATAAAAAGCAACTTAGTTGAATTGCTGCTAATATGGTGTAAAGTAAGTCAAGCACACATGTTTCAGAAAGAGGCATTCAGAAGACAAACTATTTAGCTGTCACAGTAGAATGTAACACCTCACATTAGTTCTGGGAATTGGATGAAAGCAAGTATTGAAAGAAGTATAAAGACTATAGCTGTCATTCCAGCTTCAATAAGCAAGATAGAAACATTAAGCAGTGTGGTTTACCGATAGTTAAAGCAGATAAAAAATAACCTTAAATTGATTTGAAAAGCATAAATCTGCAGCAAGTGTATGTGCATGCATACTTCTGCCTTGTGTCTACCCTTCTGTTTTGATGAGTTTTAATGGAGTTCCAGTGGTTAAAACTCTGGACCGTGTATGTTTCAAAATCATATCAGTTTCTGTCCTGAGCAAAGGGTAAATTTACAGAACCAAATAATGTAGTTTTGAGTGTGGTTGTGTGTGTGACAGCCTTCTCTGACATGGCTTCAGATTTTTTCCGAGGCAGTCTATTTTGAGTAGGCTGAGTTCAGGTCAGACTCATACATATGGTTTAAAATCCTTTGCCACTTAGTCTAGCGGTAGCTAAATGATACCATAACTTGATTAACCAGCGGTGTCTGCCACTGTTTGACTAATCCCTTCCTCCTACCCTGTGTTTCATTTTTGATGGTCTACTTGCATGTCTGTGCCTGTAAACACTATCAAGGCAAAGTTTATAGAATGCAATCTTAAGCACTAAAGAAAGGTTTTTGTGCTCATAAACTTATACGGTTTTCGTATCTTCTCCTCAGTCTTTGTAAAAAATTCTGCAACTTCTTTCTTAGAAGCCTTGCTAGGCTTACATGCTGAACTATGACAGTAATAGTAAAACCACTGTAGATGAGTCTGAATGTAAAATTTTGAAAGAATTGTGTGGAAAAAACAAAGAAGTGTGGAAAATAGCATTAACAATTCACAAAATGACAAAATTGAGGGAGACAAATCCTCAGATGGAATAAGCTAACTATGCCCTGATGGATTTGTCCCCATGTTACTGCCACAGCACAACTTGCATATCAGAATGCTGCAGACCAGGTGCTTTGGGAGTAGATGAAGCTATGGAATAATACATTTATTTTCCCTAAGTAGAATGAAACCAGTGAAATTCATGCACTGTGTTCTCTGACTTTCACTGTAGAAATGTGTGCCCATGAGAACCAAGCCCTCTGTACATGTCCTGTGGTTGAATTGTGTTAGAAGTGTTAAAGGTACTACAAAGAGATCGCTGCTAGAGTATGGTAGTACTGCTGAAGCTGTAATAAGCAGATTTTACAACAAAGCAGATGAAAACCAAATAAATATTTGAGATTTATTTATTTGATATATTCATCAGAGATTTAGTAGCATTTAAATGTGTGACTTGGCCACCTCATGGAGTTAGTTGCTTACTTCTGCAGCTGATTTGCATGTTTTGGTAGTTTCAGGACATGAATCAAAATAAATGAGGGGAACCATGTGGGAGATACATTTTAAGAACACTTTGTTTTATACACGATTGGCTATGGTTGTAATAATTTGCATATGCTTTATGCAGTGCTAGTGAAACTCGTGCCAGGGACTTCATGTAAAAACTCTCTTACTCAGTAATTTTAGGAAACAGGTATGACTATCTGACTACATTATTTAAGCCAGCAATCTCCAGTGTAAATCTTTGGGAACTGCAAGTGCTGAGTACTGCATAGACACTTCGCCAGTACCTGAGCAGTATCTTTTCTATAGGGCTAGTGACAGATTTGTATGGAAATATGATGTGTATAAATTTCAGAATATGAAGGGCTAGATCCTCAAGTCTGACAGCTGAATGAACTTCCTTGATGCTATGTCAATATGTGTGAGCTGATGATCACACCGATAGGCTGTGATAGCTGTATCAAAGCTTTACCAGCCTCACTTTAGTTTGACAATGAGTCCAAAGTCTGTCATTTCCTCATTTCAGATTTATTTGATTTTCATGTGCTTTGTTATAAGAACTGCTTATTACAGCTTCAGCAGTACTTTTTGCAGCATCGATCTTTTTTGTAGCACCTTTAAGAATGATTTAAGGAAATTATTTCTTTTTCTTTCAAGCTTGATGGCTTGGCCATTATACATTTTTCTTGGAAAGTTTACTGGAGGCAAGAACTAGAATGGGCAAATAAATAACAAGCTACTGAAATTACTCAAGAAGCTGTAAAGTCAGCTAAAGCTGTAAGACTAGTTAAAACTGTAAGACAAGATGAGGCTCTGAAATTTTAATGCCTTGTTCCATCAACAAGGATGTTCCTCCCATGAGCAGGCAGGAATAGATCAGGGAATAGATCTCACTGTAAGAGAAATGACAGATGGAAACATACAATAGCATAATCTTCAGAGGTTTGCATGTGTATATCCATGTCTACATAGATAAAAGCATACTTTGCCATGGAGCAGATCTTGGTCTTGTTCATAATCATTAGTCTGCTTCTGGGTGGCATTTAAATGTCTGCACAGCCAATGTCTGAGTGCAGTTTCGGAAATGAAAGCTCAGGTGTCAGCTGTGCCAGCTTAACTACACCCTGCAGTAGGTGAAGGTCTGTGTCACTGTCTTCTCCATTCCTGCCCACTGCATCTCCAAGGCTATGTATCAAGACAGATGGGTTCACTTGGGCAGAAAAACACCCACATTAGTAAACATTCAGTTAAACACCAGCTTTGGAGGCATACCACTTGCCTTAAAGCACTTGTGCAATGAGCAAGGTTGGTCACAGTTAAGTCACTCAATGGTGCTTCACACCTGAGAAATTACTGGTACCACTCACAGTTAATAGTTATACTGCTAACATCAGTATAGGCCATCAGATATCTATTTCACTCATGCACTATAAAAACAGCTGCAGTGATTTAGGACAGAGGTTTATCTAACTTGTTATTTTGTCTTTAATAGGGTCCACATGCAGGTGTCTAGGGAAAGAAAGGCTAGGCATATGATCCTTTTTTTCTTTCCACAATACCTTTACTGAGATGATGGGATAGGAAATTTCATAGATGTGAAACTGCATATTGTCTCCCAAAATACAACTAAAGTTACAGCAGTTATTTTTCATGAGAGAGCTAATAGTTTTCTGTAGAAAGCAATGCTGAAGAAATATTTTGCAGGAATTGCAATTGCTGAGGTGAGTAGCTCAAGAAAGGATGCCTTCAACACCTGAGTGGGGGGAAGCTCAGCATCCAGGAGCAACAGGGAGCTGTTGGTATATGAGAAAATGAACATGAGCTGGCAGTTTGCGCTCGCAGCCCAGAAAGCCAACTGTGTCCTGGGCTGCATCAAAAGGATCGTGACCAGCAGGTTGAAGGAGGTGATCCTGCCCCTCTACTCTACTCTCGTGAGACCTCACCTGGAGTATTGTGTGCAATTCTGGTGTCCTCAGCATAAAAAGGACATGGAACTGTTGGAACAAGTCCAGAGGAGGGCCACGAGGATGATCAGGGGACTGGAGCACCTCCCATATGAAGAAAGTTGCAGCTGTTCAACCTGGAGAAGAGAAGGCTGCATGGAGACTTCATAGCAGCCTTCCAGTATCTGAAGGGGGGCTATAGGGATGCTGGGGAGGGACTCTTCATTAGGGACTATCGTGACAGGACAAGGGGTAACAGGTTAAAACTTAAACAGGGGAAGTATAGATTGGATATAAGGAAGAAGTTCTTTACTGTGAAGGTGGTGAGGCACTGGAGTGGGTTGCCCAGGGAAGCTGTGAATGCTCCATCTCTCGTGGTGTTCAAGGCCAGATTGGACAGAGCTTTGGGTGACATGGTTTAATGTGAGGTGCCTCTGCCCATGGCAGTGGGGTTGGAACTTGATGATCTTAAGGTCCTTTCCAACCCTAACTATTCTATGATTCTATAATACCTTCAAGAGCTTTAATTCTGATTTTCTTTATCTTTGTCCTTTAATCCTCAAAAATTCTGTTCATAAAACTACTGCCTTCAGAATTGTTGTAATAAGAAGTCTCTTGCTGAGTTTTACTTTTCAGGAACTTAGGTGTGATCTACTTAAAATACCCAGAATAATGAGACAAAATTAATATCACAAGTCAGTGGGGATATTGCAAGCCAGTGCAGTATTTATTGCCAAGCCTTGTTTCACTCTCTGAAAACTCTTTGAGAGTTTTTGACCCCTAAGTTATGGATGAATGCTGACTAAGGAATTGTTAGGGACTCAGAAGGTTGTGTTTTGAGCAGTGCTGTTACCACATTATTGTGAAGACACATCTCAGTTATAATGTAAAAAATGGTGCAGACACAGAAAAATCTTCAAGAACTTTTGTTCTAACTCCATCCAGCAAAACCTGTAGACTGAAAACCAGGTGCAATGCAGAGAAAACATACAACAGTCACTGAATGTAAACTAGCTGATGAATTCACACACTTTGCAAAGACCTTTTTGTTTAAAAAAAAAAACATGCAATTTTCCCTCTCTTATGTTAAACCACATAATATTTCTAGATGTGAATCCCCAAGCAGTTTGGGGATTAACTTCAGAATAATGACATGCAGTGGTCTATGAGAATAGTTGTAGCAGAAGCTGAAAGAGAAGCCTCCCAAGCCAAGCGATAGAGAGAGCCCTTTGCAGTTTTGAGTGCTCTCATGAGGAGCAGTGATCCCTTAGGTGACCAAGGTGCATCTTTTTTGTTTCTTTTTCATGGAAAGGATACTAGCACGGGCTACACATCTGCTTTTATACTCTGTGATTGCTTTGGTAGAACAAATATTCTTATTGTGTTTTGTATCCTCTCAGGTATCTCAAAACCCCAGAGAATTTGACACCAGCCGTGGCTTTTTCCTTTTATTTGCATAAACATAAATACAAGATACTTTCAGGTTCTATAACCCAGCCTATGTTTACTATGTGATCTCTACTTCTGTGGAACAGTGTCTTCTTCTATGACTGGCTTAATTCCCTTCTGTGGCCAAGTTGTTTCATTATTTGCCCAGACGTAATGAAGCAGGAAGAAATACTGAAATAATGTGTGTGAGGGAGGGCTAATAGTGTAATAGCTAAGCCACTGAAAATGGTAGGGAGGAGCAGAAAAACTGTTTTTCTTTTATACCATAGATATTATCTACAAGTAAAGAAAAAAATGAAAAACTTACTTTGACAAATACTGCCCTGAAGTGATATTCCTTTCATCTGTGTCCATGCAGTTCATTGTACTTGGAATAAGAGCCAGTTCAGGTTGAATCATGCTGGCTGCTGCTACAGCTCTTGCTACCAGCTCCATTGCATCCTGTACATAATGCTCAAAGACTGACTGTGTTGTCTTGCCATGAGCGATGAGACCGAGTGGCAAACCTTCTGTCCTGAGTTCTTCCACATTCTGTGAATCCCCAATAATCCAGTGAAGTTCTGGAGGCATCACACCAAACTGGGTAGTTATTTCAAAAATCCTTTGTGTTTTTTCCATGTCACATCCAAACATCACCATGGTAGACGTTGTGTCTTTGATGCTCTCCAGGTAAAACTGTAAGTAGTTCAGCAGGTTGCTGGCTGAAGTGAGGTTTGCTGTGATGTTTATAATGGATTCCAGGTGGAACTTGGAGCTTTGTTGTGTGAGGAAGAGAAAATCCGTGATGTTCCACTCTTCCTGGCATAGCACCAGGCTGAAATTATACCAATTGTTCATTGCAAGGATTGAGAAAGTGACATCAGCATCAGAACTTGGTGAGTTTTCTAAACTCATCTGCAGGTGAAGGGGATTCTGTAATTAAAAATGTGGAAGACAACTGATCAGAAATATGCTGGACCCAAAGTCACTGAGTTTACTTAATTTTTATTCACTCACTTATCTCAAAGTAATCAGCTGTCAATCAAGACAACTGTGTGAGAGACAGGGAAACTTATACCCAACCTGCTTAAATACTGTGATTCATGGGCTTCCTTGTCTACACTCTGAGTCAACTGCAGTAGTCACTCATGTGTCTGTTTCCAAGAATCTGTTTCTTTCAAACCATGAGTATCTTTGGATTTCTTGGCATTCTCAAGCAAAGATTTCTCTGCTCTCCTAACAGGGGTATGGAGAGGTATGCCTTTACAGTTCCGGTTCAACACTCGTGTTAATGTTCAAATTTAACAGATGCTGACAGATTCTTTGGTAAACAGTAAGAAAAATAAAAAGAGCCCTCATTTCTTGTGCATTTGGGTTTGTTTGTTTTTTTGTTTGTTTGTTTTCTTTTTATTGTTTATTTTTTGTTTGGTTTGGGAGGGGTTTACCTTTTATTTTGGTTGTTGTTTTGTTTTAATTTTTGTTTTTGTTTTTTGCTTTTGTTTATTGGGGGCTTTTTTTACACAGACACAATTAGGTTTAACACATGAGTAACCTAATTAAACAGATGACAGTCTATAATCAATGCACACCGTGTACTGCCAATAAAACACAAAAAGATTGATTTTTTGATAAATGACAAGTTACTGAATGCACAAGAGGCTAAGATACGCAGACTGTGATTTCTGAGTTGGCAAATATTCGATAAATAAACATTCCCTAGCATTTCCATGTCATCAATGACGTAACAAAACTTAACCCATTATGTTTCCCAACACCACTGTCCTTGTATTTTTCTCTTCCAGAAAAGGAAGAAAGATGCAAGTATAATTTATCTGTTCTCTTAAGGCAAATATGTCTTCCTTTCTTCTTATTATTTATTATTATCCCTTACTCTTATTCCTCCCTCTTCTCTGGTCCCATATATAAAGTTAAAGTCTACAGATTTACCAAGGAAGCAAAAAATTAAAGAATCTAAGCAATTTCTGGCATTTTGCTACAAATAATTCTCTGTTCTACTAAAATGTTTCTAACATGCCTTCAACTAGCACCTTATATACTGTTCCAGCTCTTGGTTTCAGCTGAGAACTCGACAGTCTTTAGTGCAGTTTTGCTGAAAGTTATTTTACTTTATACTGGCATTTGATTCCAGCCATGAGACTATTCAAAAATTGTGAATTATGAGCCCTGTTTCAGCACATCATTTGGTTTCTGAGATCTTTGTTGTGACTTTCTGTCAACATTTGTCTGTATTCATGCTCCCTCAAATTATATCTTATCCTACACAGATACCTGTTTTTTAATCTATCAATTAAATTATTAAACAATTAAGGTTCTTCATTTTTTTTTAAATTCTCAGTAGTTAACATGTTTTATATATGAGTGATCAAAACTTTACTGTGCTTAAAATTGGTATAAAACACTGTTGTTTTTACTATAAATTTTTTACTAGTATTTTACCGTTCATTATAGGCTCCACTTTGTATGAATCTTAGAAATGTCACTCTGAATTTGGAATAATATGGTAATCGCTCCATTTATACTAGTTTTACTAAAATAAAACCCTGGGGTCTCCAATATATATGGATAAATGGAATTAGAAAAAAATCAGAAAAATTAGAAAAAAATATTAAAAAATTAGAAAAAAGCTAAACACCATTTGTAAGCAGCAAGTTTTCATTGCATTAATTTGTACTTACATGAACTCATTATCTGTTTTGCAGAGCAGATAATTTAAATTCAGAGTTTGATAAAGAGAATACTGTAACTGAAGATGCTCTCAGCTCTATTTATTATTTTGGGTGTGGTACCTGTGGCCTTGTTTTACACAGATACATGAATAAACTAATTAAATAGATCTGTCTACAACCAATGCACATCATGTACTGCCAATAAGATACAAAAGGACTGACTCTTTGATAAAGGAGAAGTTACTGAACACACAAGAAGCTACCCTGTGAAGGCTCTGTGAGTTCTATGCTGAAAAACATTGCCTGCTAAAAGGTATTATTAGTTAAAAAAAAAAAATAAAGTGACATTCATAGTACCTTGGTTTGGGAAGCTGATTTGAATAAATTACTCTGTAAACTGAATCACAAAAGGTTTATTCTGAGGTTATGGGATGAACAGGTAAATCAACTCTAGTTTGTCTCACTGCAAGTAAATGGGAGCAGAAAGGTGTCCTCTCTGTCCAAGATCAAGTAAAATTATGGACACTTTCCACACAGTGGTCTGCTTCCAATCAGCAAGGCTTTGCATGCCTATTGGCTTAGTTAATTTGAAAGTTAGAAAAGAAATTATTTAGTATGCATAGAATATTTTATATATATAAATGATAGCACACAACCTGACCATATCTGTATGAGGAAGAGCAATGGTCTTCATATTCAGAAGCATAACATCCCAAGCGTATTTCTATAGTTATTACGGTATATGCGCAGGTATAAAAAAAAAATCTATGGGATATAGAAAAACAACCATGTACTGATGAGTGACAGCAGTTAGCAGTAACAGCTGTACTGTTGAATAAGGCAGCCCCTGGAAACAAACTTAAGTATCTGTCTGCTTTTGGTACATGCCAATCAGCTTGAGCATACTGTGTGCTAGCAGTTTGAGTCCTAGCAAATTTAAGGGCTCACTCCCAGTAGGCAGTATGAATAAGACTGCATGAAAACTGGCTATTTTACCTCCCAGGTTTAGATCTTTGAAATCCTCTATGTCCTCATGCTAAACCCAGTGCATATGCACAGTTTACATATGCAAGACTGCTTGTCTCCTGCACAGTTCTCTCTGTACTAAAACACTCTGAACTGATAAAGATACACGAAAGGTAAATATTACACCTTAGGGTCCCTAGGCATTACACTGGCCCCAGAGCAAACAGCACCAAGAACACATAGACCAGAGAAAGTGAAACTCGGCCTCAGGGCCAGAAAACTAGACATAACTTTACTCATCAGTACAAGTGAAAGCAGTTTCCATCTGACGTGATAATTCTTAGATGCAGGGTTGGACTCTCCTACAGCACTGCAGCTACAGGCTAGTCCTCAGGAGCATTAGCTCCTGTCTTACACGCAACATACCTGAAAGCATCAGTGTGGTCCAAAAGACTTTTCTTGTGTTGAGATACTGCTCCTCATTGAATAGAGATGGATTTGGAATAACCTGGCTTAGACTGAGCCTGCTTTAGAAGTGCTTCGTGGTGTGAAATCCTCTATGCTTCAGTTGTCACTTTCAAAAGCCCACAGGAGCATCTACGTGAGCACTTACCACCGTTGTGATTTATTAGCTGCTTAATTCCCTGTTAATGTGCTTGAAAGGTAAACATTCAGCCCTGAAAAACTATCAGTCTCTCTTCTTTGTTAAGTGTATTTGGACTCCAAACCTGTCTCCAGAATTTTTCTGATACAATAATATCCATAAAATTCAGCCACTAGGCATTTGTTTTCTGCACAACTTTCAGCTAATTCTCAGTCCACCATGCAAACACTCCCTGCTGGGGAGGAACAGCAATTAATGTTTTGTACTGAAGCTCAGGGAAGGGGATGATTGATGGGCCATGTCGGTTTACATCTCAACTGAGAAGTCTCTCTGGCCTCATCTTGAGAGTGGCTGTTTGACTTCACTGCTTTTATATGCAAAAAAGATCCTTTGAGGAAAGGATGTGTAGATGTTTGGAGATATTTCGATTTAATACCGTCTTAATTTTATTTTGAAAATTTATGTCATTTGTAGGATGCAGTTGAACACATAGGATCTGAAAAAAATTACACAGAATCACATGTGAGTATACAGCCTTTGATACTACAGTGTTCTTAATGTTTTTACATACTTTTATTGATTTCTCTTTCTTTAGAATAAACAATTACTGCTTTTAATGAGGAACTTCTGAAAATCATTTATTCCGCCATTCAGTAGCAACCACTAAGACAGTATAATTTTATAGCAATGGCTTTTGACAACAAATGGTAGTTCAGATGAGTATAACTTTGTACTTATCATGGAACAGAAGGTTTACAAGATACTATCAGTGTATTGAACTGTGCCAATTCATCCATATTAAAGGTTTTAGGTGAGCTCCTTTGGAAGTTAGCAAAGTTTGAGTATTTCAATGAAAGTGTCAACTCATACGGAAATTCGATTACTTTGTTTAAATTTGACTTTAAGCTGTCATCAGAGATGGTATGACTTGCATCATTCAAATTCAAATTAAACAATTAAATGTAATATGAATAATGTTACTTGTAATCTAATTTTAATATGTTTTCATTTACATAGTGTCACTAACAAGAAAGTCTTGTGTGTCTATGAGAGTTTAATTTTTTATTGCACGTCATTAGCTCCTGTTTTATAAACCATCCATGATCAACTGACTTCAGTGTTTACTGGGTGAAGAACAGGCCTAGAAACCATAATTTCTGGCTAATCGCCTTTCAATCAGATATCAACAGTCTTTCCACTGACTTTCAGTGGGCCTTGGACCAAGCCATTCAGGGAATATTAAGCTTTATATGGTCTGATGTGTTTCAGTTCTGTACATCAGAAGAGACTAAAATGACTTGCTTTTTGTATCCCATCCAGAGCAGCTTTACAGTTTCATTGCCTAGACACCTGAAATAGTAGGTTCATTTTAACAGCTGGAACATGATTTGTATTTCATTAATGCAATATTTTTCAAGCTTCCATTTCAGCAGTCTGTATTCCCATCCCTCTCATAAATCTTATGAGTATGAATGCCTGGAGCTAGACTGACCTGCACCCTGAAGGATCTGGTCATTTATCTCCTCAACCAAATCTGTAATGCTAATTAGGCATGGTCATTGTGACACGTGACATTATGATAGCTTCATTAGCAGAATTAAAAGCATATATGTGCATTTTTTTTGCTAACTGTGTAAAAGTAAATAATACACAGAAAATATTATTCCCTTCTGAGTTTCAGGGGCAAAGGCAGTGCTTAAATATATATTTATGATAAGAAACACAAAAAAGAAAACAGGCCATATAATTACATCAGGGAAAGCTCCCCTGCAGAGTAAAAAAAAGCCAAAACCAAACAAACCAAAACCCTTCTGGGTTACAGTGCAACTGTGGGGACTCACAGCTTTACAAACAGAGCTAAATGGCAGCTGTGAGCAAGCTGATGCTGCAGCTTCAAAAACTAGGAAGATCTTTCTTCCAAGGTTGAAATTACAAAATTTAGGCCTAAAACCCCAGTTCCCTAATGGCTACAGGCACACCTATTGCTTTTTTCTTGCCATGATAAAAGATGGTATGAAATGTTTGGGTTTGTTTTTTAATTTTTGCCTTACTGCTGAAACTGCACTATTTCCAGCTGGATTTTGTGTTGGCAGCTTACAGCCCATGGGAAGGACTTTGGATGGAGAGGTCCAGACCCTTGCTGACCAGCTGCAGAGCTGCCCATTGTTCAGTACCATATCCCAGTTGCTGTACGGTTCACCAGCCAACAAGAGAAGGAAGGTGTGTGTGCTCTAGCATGTCCACCTCTAGGCTGCACTGAGACTTACTCTGCTCACGGTAGAGAATGTGGCCAAGAGACCAAGTACCCACAGGTTCCCATAGCAGAGACTGAAGCATCCAGGTTTTCTTCTCAAAATCCATTCTGCAGCTTTTGTACTCTGGGGAAGAAAATCCCACATCTGCTTTGGCCCAAAAAGAGGAGGATGACTTCATGAATTTCTCTTTTTTCCTGTCTTGTACATCTGTCTCTACATACATATCCATTTGACCAAGACTGTAATCTGAAACAGGGTAAGTCCTCACACTAAAGGCTGTTTTTTGCAGGTGGCTGAAAAGACAAAAGACATATTAGACCAGCCAGTGCTATTCTGATTTCTGCAGCAAAAGAAGCCTGGCATCCATCCAGGCAACTCTCCTAAGCAGATCCTAAAAAGGCACTGGCTGTTTATTTTAAACACCACAAAGCCACAAGAGTTAAGATTAATCTAACTTACTTTGTCCTGAAATGGTTTCTCTTGTTAGACCAGACAGTCACAACTTCAGGTTGCTTAGCATCTGTAATGCCTACATCCAAATACACCAAACTAATCTAATATGTACAGCTCTCTACAAGGTCAAAGATGCAATATAAAATATCAACTTTCAGATATTCTTAGAAAGTAGAACCATTATTTATCTTCACAGTCACTTACAAATTATCATAAGTAACACTCCCTCAAAAACTTCAAAGGTGTTCTTTGCTCAAGGAGGAAGAAAAAACATACAACATTTAAAGTTTGACAAAAAATATTTCATAGAGATGCCAAGAACCAAAATAGTTTTTCCTTCTTTCCATAAACTTTGCCATTATAGTTAAAAAAAGGGAGATGGCTACTAATACAAATAGATCAGGGAGAGTTGCATTAATTCTCCGTGACAGGCTTTCTTCCATCATTAAAATGGCAATGAGAAACTTCAGAGAACCACCTCTGCTCTGTTTAGCAGAGTAAATGGCAGAAAGAGGTGGCTGCGTCCATGTCTGTGGCTCTTGCTCCCAAGTGCTACAGTATTGTAATCAATGTTTGCAAAGCCCTTGCAAATGTTTGAGTAAAAGTTGCCAGGAGATATTGACTGTAAATATTAGCCACAGTGGACAATTTGTTACTGCATGGTATTGTTTTGTAGAAGCTCAACACTGTTATGCAATCAGCTGTCACAAGTAAGTGAGCATTTGCCAGCAAGAGCAAGAGAGTCTTGGTTAGCTCTACCCCAGGCTTTCTCTCTAATGTTATTTTGCAGTAATATTTGCTCATGCCTGGTGTCATCTAGGCTGTCATGTGAGCAGAATTTCTCATTTGGTGTTCGTCTCCAGATGTCCCATTACAAGTCTTCCCACACTTTTAAAGGATGCAAATACAGTGGGTGTTCCATAGAAGCATATCTTCTGGGGGTTCCTCTGAATGCCACTATAAGCCTGAATAATTAAAATTATTAAAATAAAATAGTATTTAGAAGAATTTAATTATTTCCTTACAGACAGATGGCAATCAACTATCTCAAAGCTCTTCAGCATAATGTCTAGGGGCATTTGTGTGCTTTTCTGTTGAGGAAAGCATCTCACAAAACATTTCCACCTCACTAACATTGGTGCTTTTCACATCCTGGCCAGCAGTTAGAAGGGCTCTGTCTCAAAGCAACCCCAAAGCAGGCAGTCTGAGTTTCCCCACATGTATTATTCACGCAATGCATAGTGAAAGAGCTTTCTTCACCCAGTTTTTGGTTCATGAGGGCAGGTAGTAATTCAGCTTTTGACAGCAGCAGAGCCAAAACCATGGTAGCACCTGGGAGGAGACATTTGGGCTTGCTGAGATCTGCCTCCTTGGTTGTGGCACTCCTAACATCTGAGGTTGACGCAGGAAGACCCTGTTGTAAAAAAAAATCTTGTAACACATCAGTGGTATTGTTTTAAGTTGAAGAAAACAATTTAAGTAACTATCAGAGCACTCGTGTGTGTGTGTGTGTGTGTGTGTGTGTGTGTGTGTCTGCTAATGGAAGAACTCTGACTAGTCTTTTAGAGTGATTAGTAACAATTCTAGATCAAGGATATAGGTCCGATCAGGCTGCAGTAATAAAATGTTACTTGGATTGCCAAATTCAAAGGCTGCTGAAAAAAAAAAAATGGGGTTGTATCAAGGATCCCTGGGGGTGCTATCACAAGATGACAGCAGAAGCCTTCCACTGCACACACAGGATGGCACCAGAGGTGGTAGGACTAAAAATCACAACTCACCTATGGTCACCTACTGATCACTAGGAATTTGCTACTTTGGGAGCTGATTAAAACTCGGTTTAGGGAGAGCAAAGAACAAGTATCCAAAATGTAGTATGCGTCAGGTACCACCAATGTGGATGTAAGTTGATACTGAAAAAAAATGAGGAATGAGCAAAAAAATAACAGCAGACATGCAGACTTCATTAACAAACATACAGAAGTTACCAAAAGCAAACCCAGAAAAGGAACTCCTGCCATCAACGCAAAACTTCTTCCTTTAGAGATCTTGGGGCACAGATGGCTTGCCACCAACAACACCCAGCCCCTGAAAACACACACACATGCTCTGTCTCCCTAAAGACTTGTGATGCCAAGCTCAGGACACAGAGGTGCATGGAAGGGTGAGACTAACATCTGAGAAAAGAAATACGGGAACTGTGTATATGGCAATTTGAACCATATCATTATTGAGACTGAGCTGTAGTACTTGGATAATTTGGGTCAATTGCTGAGGTGAGTGTCTCGAGAGAGGACGCCTTCAACACCAGAGCAGGGGTGAGATCAGTGTCCAGGAGCCTCAACTCAGAGCGACAAGAGCCACCGAGGGAGCCTCAAGTCCTCGACAGGACCTGACCAGGCGCCAGCAGCTCAGCTGACGAGAGCGAGCAGCTGACTCACACGGGGCGGAGCCAGGAGCAGCGGCACCAGCCCTGACTGGGTAAAAACCTGCCCCGGGGAGCGCGGCGAACAAACAGGGTGGGCAAACAGAGCGGGTCGAGGCAGTTTGCGCAGCAGTTCACGTGGTCAGGCGAGCGGGATGGTGAGCACTCGCCTCATGACCAAGGCCCGGTCCGGGAGCTCTGCTCTGGCTGCCTGGGCGGTGGCCAGTGTAGGCACCCAGAGTGAGCAGACGAGAGGAGAGGCAGCAGCTCGGACTGTAGAGAGTGCTTGCACTGGTCTCGGGAGGAGAGGGTGCACAATGGGCAGGGCTGCACTCGGTGCTCCCTGGTGGAGGTCCTCCTGCAGCAGGGGCTGAGCTGCGGGATGCTGTTAATAGACTGCAAGATGTCAGGGAAGCTGAGAGGAAGCAGGAATGCTTGCTCCTGGCCCAAACTGTGCAGGGTCCTCAAGCTTCCCCTCTACATCATGAAGGAAACAAAGAGGCTGTTAACCTGGGAAGCTGGGAATTAGTGACAAAAAAAAAAAAAGAGGAAAAGGACAATTAAAAGCAAGGGGCTTCCCCCTAAATCTGTTGTCCCCACGCAGAACCACTTTGCTGTCCTGCAGGAGGCTAATAAGGAAATGCACTCAAGCCAGAAACAGCCGGCTGATGCCCTGGTAAAGATCTCTACTGGTGCTGCCAGGAAGAAGCTGTGGATCATAGTAGTAGGGGACTCTACTTTGAAAGGGACAGAAGCACTCGTCTGTCGGCCTGACCCGGTCTCAAGGGAGGTGTGTTGCCTACCAGGGGCACGCATCAGGGGTGTTGCAGAGAGGCTGCCTGCTCTAGTAAGTCGCACAAACTATTACCCACTTCTGGTGATACATGTGGGTGCTAGGGATATAGATAGTAGTAGCCTGGGGGACATAAAGAAGGACTACAGAGCCCTGGGAGAGGTGGTTAGGGGCTCTGGAGCTCAGATAGTCTTTTCATCAATTCTCCAGGATACAAGGTAGGCCCTAAAAAAGGCTAGGAGGATTGGCCAGGTTAATAAATGGTTAAAAGGGTGGTGTCATAGTCAGGGGTTTGGGTGTCTTGAAGAGGACCCAAGTTTGTAGGCCAGGTCTAGCGGGGGCTGGTGGAGCTGGTCTGGTGATAAACAAGGGGAAGAACAGTTTTGGTAGGAGGCTTGCCAGTCTGGTCAAGGAGGCTTTAAACTAGATGTGTTGGGGGAGGGGGCATCATTCCATCCCAACACACCCAGTCAGTTGCCAGCACCTATAATAAATGTTCAGAGTAATGTAGAGCTATCCCAGCCACTCCAGCCAATAAGCCAGCTTAATTTGGAGCTCGGCTCAGATGCCTCTATACAAATGCCCATAGCATGTGGAACAAACAAGAGGAATTAGAGATGTGTGCACGTCTACGGGGGTATGATATAATAGGCATCGCAGAAACTTGGTGGGATGGCTCCTATGACTGGAGTGTTGGAATGGAAGGTTACAGGCTTTTTAAAAAAGACAGGCCTGGCAGGCGGGGAGGGGGAGTTGCCCTTTATGTTAGGGATGGGCTGGAGAGTATGGAGCTCTGTCTGGGGACAGGTGAGCAGTCCACAGAGGGTTTGTGGGTCAGGGTTAAAGGGAATATAGCTATGGGAGACATTACTGTGGGGATCTGTTACAGACTGCCTGATCAAGGAGAACCTGCGGATGAAGCACTCCATAGACAGATAGGAAAAGCCTCACGCTCGCAGGCCCTTGTTCTCATGGGTGACTTAAACCACCCTGACATCTGTTGGAACGATGGTATGGCCTGGCACAAGCAATCCAGGAGGTTCCTAGATTGTGTGGAAGACAACTTCCTTCTGCAAGTAATAGAAGAGCCGACAAAGAGAGGTGCCATGCTTGACCTCATGCTCACCAACAGGGAAGGGCTGGTTGGAAATGTGATGCTCCAGGGCAGGCTTGGATGCAGCGATCACGAGATGGTTGAATTCGAGGTCCTCAGGACAGTGAGAAGAACATGTAGCAAGCTCACTGCCCTGGACTTCAAAAGAGCAGACTTTGGCTTCTTCAGGAACCTGCTTAGTAAGGTTCCATGGGATACAGCCCTAGAGGGCAGGGGGGCCCAAGACTCTTGGTTGATATTCAAGGATCACCTGCTACAAGCTCAGGAGTGTTGCATCCCAACTAGAAGGAAGTGCAGCAGGAGGGCCAGGAGACCTCCTTGGGTGGATAAGGGGCTGCTGGGGAAAATTCAAATGAAAAAGAGGCTTATAAAAAGTGGAAGCAAGGACAGGCAGCCTGGGAAGAGTACAGGGATGTTGTCTGGGAAGCTAGGGACCAGGTTAGGAAAGCTAAGGCCCGGTTAGAATTAAACTTGGCTAGGGATGTTAAGGATAACAGGAAGGGATTCTACAGGTACATAGCAAATAAAAAGCAGACTAGGGACAACGCAGGCCCCCTCAGGAAGCTCTCGGGAGAACTGGCTACACAGGATTTGGAGAAGGCTGATGTTCTGAATGACTTCTTTGCCTCGGTCTTCACTGGCAAAGGCTCTGATCACACCAACCAAGTCTTGGAAGGCAGACACAGGGACTGTGAGAATGAAGACCTTGTGCCCACTGTAGGAGAGGAACTGGTTCGAGACCATCTTAAAAATCTGAACATGCACAAGTCCACGGGACCTGATGAAATCCATCCGTGGGTCCTGAAGGAACTGGCAAATGAAGTTGCTAAGCCACTGGCCGTCATATTTGAGAAATCATGGCAGTCAGGTGAAGTTCCCGATGACTGGAAAAAGGGAAATACAACCCCTATTTTCAAGAAGGGGAAAATGGATGACCTGGGGAATTACAGACCAGTCAGTCTCACCTCTGTGCCTTTCAAAATCTTGCAGCAGATTCTCCTAGAAAGCATGCTAAGCCACATGAAAATCAACAAGGTGCTTGGTGACAGCCAGCATGGCTTCACCAAGGGGAAATCCTGCCTGACCAATTTGGTGGCCTTCCATGATGGGGCTACAGAACTGATGGACAGGGGTAGAGAAGTTGATGTCATCCACCTGGACTTGTGCAAAGCATTGGACACTGTCCCACAAGACATCCTTGTCTCTAAATTGGAGAGACATCAATTTGATGGATGGACCACTCGGTGGATAAAGAACTGTCTGGATGGCCGCACGCAAAGAGTTGTGGTCAATGGCTCAATGTCCAGCTGGAGACCAGTAATGAGTGGTGTCCCTCAGGGATCGGTGTTGGGACCGGTCTTGTTCAACATCTTTGTCAGTGACATAGACAGTGGGATTTAGTGCATCCTCAGCAAGTTTGCTGATGACACCAAGCTATGTGGTTTGGTTGATACGCTGGAGGGAAGGAATGCTATCCAGAGGGACCTTGACATGCTTGTGAGGTGGGCTGATGCCAACCTCATGAAGTTTAACCGTGCCAAGTGCAAGGTCCTACACCTGGGTCGGAGTAATCCCAGGCACAGCTACAGGTTGGGCAGAGAAGATATTCAGAGCAGCCCTACGGAGAAGGACTTGGGGGTGTTGGTCGATCAGAAACTGAACATGAGCTGGCAGTGTGCACTTGCAGCCCAGAAAGCCAACCATATCCTGGGCTGCACCAAAAGAAGCGTGACCAGCGGGTGAAAGAAGGTGATCCTGCCCCTCTACTCTGCTCTTGTGAGACCTCAACTGGAGTATTGTGTGAAGTTCTGGTGTCCTCAACATAAAAAGGACATGGGACTGTTGGAACAAGTCCAGAGAAGGGCCACGAGGATGATCAGGGGACTGGAGCACCTCCCATATGTAGATAGGCTGAGGAAGTTGGGGCTGTTCAACCTGGAGAAGAGAAGGCTGCGTGGAGACCTCATAGCAGCCTTCCAGTATCTGAAGGGGGCCTGTAGGGATGCTGGGGAGGGACTCTTCATTAGGGACTGTCGTGATAGGACAAGGGGTAATGGATTAAAACTTAAATGGGAAGTTCAGGTTAGATATAAGGAAGAAGTTCTTTACTGTGAGGGTGGTGAGGCACTGGAATGGGTTGCCCAGGGAAGTTGTGAATGCTCCATTGCTGGCAGTGTTCAAGGCCAGGTTGGACGAAGCCTTGGGTGACATGGTTTAATGTGAGGTGTCTCTGCTATGGCAGGGGAGTTGGAACTTGATGATCTTAAGGTCCTTTCCAACCCTAACTATTCTATGGTTCTATGATAATTTGCCTGTTTTAGCATCATTGGAACCACTAACACTACTTTGACAAAACTGCTAGGACTTTAATTAGACTAACAATAAATTCTTTCCTTCCCATATAGAAAGGGTTTCTAAAGTTCACATTAACTGCTTAACTTCCTTCCTCTTGAGGACTACCATGACCACAGCTAAAGAGCTTACAGGGAATTTGGCAATCAAGGCTGTAATTACAGTGCACATTGCCAAGCACTGCTTTACACCAGACTCCTTGGCATGTCACTCCTGCCATGCTCCTCAGCATAAAAGGCTGTTGCAACGACATTCCCATCCTTGCCCTGTTACAGCAAGATGGACATGTTGCAGTGTTATCGCTAGGAAATGCTACTTTTTTCCCAAGCACAACAGGCTATGATTACACTTTCTGTATCACCTAGCTTTTTAGGCATAAACCAAATTCTAGCAAAACAAGAACAAATTAATTCTGGAAGAAAATAGACATTATAAGGAGAAGGGGGTATGGAGAAGACTGGGGGTATGGAGAATGATTCATGTTATGTAGGTAAATAGTTCTACAAAAGCAGCTATTGCCCGTTCTGATATCCCATGCAGCTTTTAATCCAAGTAGATTTTATTAATCATTAACATCTGCAGCAAGGAATAAAATCTGGACCACCATTTTCACTCACTAATTCCAGCACCACTTGAAAGTGTCTTCAGCTCTTCCTGACCACTTGCATTCTCCACACCCCCAACAGCAGTACCCCTGTGTCTCATTATTTTTACAAATGACTGTGTGCCTGCAAACAGGCTGTGCAATGCTATCTGGTGTTTGCAGCTCAGCAGAGTGAAACTAGGTCATTTGATCTTGTAGACAAATGGGGAAGGAAGTGGCAATTCAACATAAAAACCTTTCCTGTTCATCCTGAGCCAATGCCATAGAACTGATTGAGAATGTGTTGTGCAGGGCTGTGCTGCTGCAGGCAGCACCTCCAGGCACAGGACAGCCCTGCCTACTGCAAGACACTGGGTGCTGCACCTCGAGGACAACGACCAGTGATCAAGTTAGCTTCTATATGGGCTCCTACCTGTTGGAGAAGTACCCGCAGGTTGTGCCACATGAAGTTATGAAGCATGTGCCACATGAAGTTATGAAATGATAGCTGTATACAGTGGGAGAATTAATGCTGACCCATGTCCCATTCCTCAGAAAGCCAGCATAAGCTCATCATCACATCCGCTTCTGCTGTGCCTTGCTCCAGGCATGTTTCACAGGATTAATTTTACCTACAGGTGCGTTTTGTTCTATATTGATTTCTCTTCTGAAAGAAAGCTGAGAATTAACCTTGCAAAGACTGATCTCTTAACTCTATTAAATGAGGCCAGATGAATTCTTGTATGTACTTTCTTGGCTTAAAATCAGAAACAGAATTTAAACATCTCCACTTGAGATTTCTTATTTAGTACATCAACAATTTAATTAAAGACATGGAAAATTAGAAGAGTTACAATTGGCTCTCAGAGAAGAGGGTGGTCAGGGGTTAAAAAATAGGAAAAACAAAGAAACAAACAACTCTTTTAAAAACAAACAACTCTTTTAAAAACAAACACAGTTGGCAGGGAGCTGAGAGGGGGGACTGGCCACTGGCACATGCCATCCAGAGTAGGTGTGAAATGCCACTGCTGCCCACCCGAAGTCCGTGATGCTGCCCCACCAGCTGGGGTAGGAGGGTCTCACCCTGCACAGGCATCCTCCCCTCACTGGGTAACTTTCACTAATTTCATCAGGTGAGGAACCTACTTTCCTCAGCAGGAGGCAGTTTGTTTGCATAAGAAGCCGTTCAAGGGTAAGTGTCATTCAATATCCGCAGTTGCAGCAGGAGGAAAAAATTAACAAACTTGGGGGTGTGATGTTTGTTAGCTCCTTGGGTGCAGATTTACTACCTTTCAACAGAGGAAAATAATCTGTCTTTTGAAAATGCAGCAAAGCTTAACGGCTTATATTCATTATAATTTTTTAATCACTGCTCCCCACTTTTCTTTCCCAATCCTAATACCTGTCAATAAAAAACAAACAAACCCACCCCCCAAAAAAAACCAACTATACAATTTAGAAGTTTGTAGCAGAGTTTGCAAATTGCTTTTCTGGGCACGCAAAACACAGAATAAGGCTGATCCTGTAATCAGGAGGCGCCTACCTCACGCCCCCAAAAGCAAAAGCATTTGAGTTTCCAACAAAGCACATAGCATCTACCCACAAAGTGTGTGACTGTGCAGAGCCCGTTACCAAGGCACACAGAGAGAGAAGGAGGAGGAGGAGGAGAAAGGAGCTCTGGCTGGTTGTCAAACACAAAAACCAAGCTATATGGTTTAAAATCTCTGCCTCCTCTTGTCTCTTGTTTTCGAGCAAACCTCTCTCTGTAAAATGGGGATAACCCCCTCCACAGTGTCCCTGGAGGCACAGATCACCACCACATCAGGGCTGGGCTTCTTACTCCTTTCTGAAATTGCTCTCCATCTTTCTGCTCATCTTAAGGCTTATAGCAAGATAAATACTTCACACCCTTTTACACAGGGAGGGGTCACAGTGGAAAAAAGGAAAACAAACAAAAAATGAAATAGGTCACAAGTCTTGGAGAATATACCAAGATTTTGCCAGAAGCAGAATCTAGGGCTCAAATCTCCCATTCCTTCCAGGGCTAGACACAGATGCTTCAATAGGTAAAGAATGTGGAAAGTAACAAAAAACTATTTATTTTATGGGTTACTGTTAAATAATTCGGGCATTTATTCCATTGCAATACTCACAGTGCACTGGTCTGTCTGTCCAGACTAGTGTTACCCGTCCCACCACTACTTGTCTCATCAGGACCCCATATCTGCAAGCATTCGGACAATATGACTTCCTCATTATTTTTAAGTGGATAAGCAACTAATTACTCATTGTATTCCAGAAGAGTCCTGGGTACAGAGTTATGAAACAAGACCTTACTGTAGTAGGTACTTCAGAGACCAGAAAGTGGCTTACAGCAAGTATTGTGAAGAGGGTTAGGAGAACCTATCAAAAATCACCACCTATGCCTTTTTCATCCTTTGATTTATAATATGAAAGATCTTTGAGTGAATATTTACAGCTCCTGGTTGTGACTCAATCTTCTGCTCTCCTGTAAATTCTTGACAGAAAACACACAATACCATCATCTCTCTTATTCACAAATATTTGCATAGATTACTGCTACCAAGTTTTCTCTTCCTCTGGACCTAGCTTGGGACACTTAGATCAACAATTAAGTGATTGCACAGAGCTTGTAAATCAGTATAAATATGAATTATACTTATTCCTTTGTACTGTGTTTGGGCTCTGTGGAGGTAATTTGATAGATCACAGGTTTCAAGTACTGTGTCCAGCCATATGTATGTGAGAGGGAGCACAGAACAGAGACAAATATGTGACCATACAAACTAGGAAAAACAGCATGCCATGCTTGATGGGACCATCTGGCTGTACTGAAGATTCATATTGCTGTCTGACACCATCCCTCGCCAGAAGCTAACACTAATCACAGGATACTGGCACTGGACAAATGAATGTAATTCTCTTTTCCTTTGGCTCTGCCTTTAGCAAGTGCGGCTGGTCCCAGTATCACACTGTCAGGAGAAGCTCATCAGCCTTCCCTTTCTTGTTGCAATTGCATATAAGCACTGTATGGATAAACGACTACAGGTGGCGATGGACCCCAATAATTGCCCGGGGCACAGCAGCTCTACCATGAAAAGAGAGCTTTTTGCCTTGCAGCCTTCCCTTCCTTTTTGTTATGCCGCTAGTGCTCAGTGCGCAGCCTGGAGGCAAGCTCCGCAACAGAGGCCAGCACTACACTGTTAGTGGTGCTGCAGAGCTGCATAAACTGCACAGAGCTGCATAAACTGCACAGAGGTAAAAAAAATCGGAAATCTATACACATATCAAAGAAATACAGGACCTTCTCTTGTTAATGAGAAACTCAGCAGCAGATGGACAAAAATAACTCAGTGCACGGCTCTTACTAGCAGTTTGGTGGTGGGGAAGTTTAATATACTATTACCCTTACAGAAAAAAATAATAGCTGGACAAATTGTTGTGATGGAATTAAATACCAAATGTACTTCATTGTAAATAAAGTATTTAATCCTACCTATTTACGCAAAATCTTATTTGTACGGCTATGTTACTTTTCTGGAAGATGAAAGGGAAAAAAATGTTGTGGCGTATTATTTGCCCTATTAATCTGCCAAGGGGTTGTTCATGAGAAAATAACGAAAGCAGTAGCAACAACTTAACAGGCTGGATGTTACTCATGAGAAAAATGTTTTGAAGCATGGAAATGAGGGGAAAGGCCTTTACAAATCTAGTTTTCTTTTTGATACTGGCTCTACCTTTTCTGCTGAAATTCCTTGTCATTTCCACTGTCTCTATATCCCCCTCTTTTAAAATATGTCTCCTCCTTAAAGTTATTTAGGGTTTGTGCAACTCTATGACAGCTGAAAACCACTATGCTCATTGCAAAGCACCAATTACCCAAGTACATTGGGTATTCAATTTATTTTTTAAGAGCTTTGTGCTTTAGGATCTGCTAGGGATGCACAAAAGGCTCTCAGATACTCTAAACCAAATGAATCAATAAACTCTTGTCTGTGCTTTAGCTTCCTACAGACATACAAGACATTTTCTTCCTCACAGCTCAGCTTTTCCTGCCCTGGCCCACATGATGATGCATATGGATGCTATGCTTTCTCTAGGCCAGCTCTTTAATCCTGACGTCAGCAGGTAGCTGATGAGTGACTGCACCTGATGAAGATGCCCTCAGCTCCTGATAACAAACTCTATGAGTATTTTGACGCAGTCTGGCAGCCAGACCAAGATCCCTATAGGTAGGCTGGATGCAGCTGAGGCAAATAACATAATATTGGTGTAGCTGCAAATCTGAAAATATCAGATGTATTAATGGATCTGCCTGAATACAACTGCCCCCTGTGCACTTTGTGGCTTGTAAATTTGAAAAACATAGCAGCTGTGACTTGCTTGAAATGGCACATCATTCACGATCCTTCCTACGGCCTTCGCCAGTCCAGCGTTACAGACTGACATCACAGCCAAGCCTAGCACCACCAGTTCCATGGACTAGAATAAATGATGCCATTTATGAACCTAACAAACAAGACAGAAGTTATGAGTTTAATGATTTGGGAGTCAGCCTTGAGTTATGCAAAATACATTGAGTTAGGTATTCACAAAATTGCTTCAGCATAATTGTTGGCACGTGGATTGTTTGCAAACAGCTAGCACAAACTACTTAGCGTTAATCATTTGTTCTGTGACATAGTTAGTCATGTACTATTTCTGCTTCTTGAGTGGGTGATTGTATCCTCTTAAAGGAGAGGGTAAGAACCAGCGAAAATGAAGTGTGCCCTGGGAGTTCAACATGGATATGCGCTTATGAAAGCGTCATGTCTCACTAATCTCAGCAAGATGCTTGCGTCTATCTATTTCCATGCAAATAATCCGCAATGACTCTGCAGAGTCTGTTGAACCAAGCCTGGGGACGAGGAATACACATCGACTATTTCTGGTGCTGCTGATTCTTTTTAACTCTCTGAACAAGGGGAAGTGTTGCAGAGGAGTATCTAATTCCCCCAGACAACCTGGAAGGAAGTGATGACAGACCATCGCTCCTATGAGTCTGGCAAGAACATACAATCAAAGCTGCTGTCTCTCTCTGCAGGAAACGGTACTGCTTCAGGGAGAACCTACAACAACAACAACAAAAATGCATACTCCCTGAAGAAATAGGAATGTATTTTTAATTCTTTCCCCATTTCAGTTTGCTCTGTTTACGTGATTCTAGCACTTGATTGCAAGTCTTGATCAGTTTTCCAGAAGACAAATTACACTTCTACACGTTTCAGTGAACTGGATGGAAGTAAGGAAGGTAAAAACCTGGAAGGTCTGAATTTTGCTGTCATATTGTTTGGTATTTTGCATCAACACAGAGGCTGCACTGCCCCATCTGAGCAAGGGAACTGAAATATTCTGTAAAATTCCCTGCTTAAAAACCTTTATCAGGTACCACACGAAACTCCAGGATGTATTATTAGTAAATTGGAGTGAAACAGCCAGCCATCTCTGAGAATAAAGGAGAGAGAGCGTCACCCACAGAAAGCAGGATCTTTTGTTGAAATGTTTGTTTTTCTCTTCTGAAAGATGAGCAACATTTAGAGGCCACTCTTAAAATGACTGAAGATTTTATGCATGCTTGAACATATTAATTGACACACATGTGGACTGTTAAACCATGTGCAGGGAACACCAGGCAAAGAGGTGTGAAGGCTGCTGGAACAACACCATCTAAGATCACTGTGAAGGCAAGGGAAAAAAAAAACACCAGGAGGGCAGCGTTGGTCTGGCTCATGCTGTGTGACTGGAAGCACTGCTCAGATCAAGTGAATTCCTCTGCAAAGAACAGATTTTGTGCACAGCAGGGAACTTGGCTCTCTGGGTTGGTTGATTCTTCTTCTTGCCACTAAAACTCTTAAAAAGGATGGATACTGCAGCACCATCAGCTCCAGTGACCACCATGTCATTGTTACACTGGGTAGTGGTCAAATGAGCATGTAGAATCAGACCATCATGTACAGACAGGCAACTGGTTACTGCTGATTGTGACAGCCTTGGACAACATTTAACCTTCCAGAGGAAACTTCTGACAAAGCAAGGAAATTCAGCTGGACTTCTCTATGCCTGGACTAGTAGACCAGTAACTATTCTGGTACTTAGCCCTGGGTATTTTCCTATATGTTTTTAACTGTGTTGGAGAAGACTGACTTTCCCATTTGAGTCCCCTGTTCAGTGGTCAGATGCATACTTATTTCCCACCCTCTTACTGACAGTAATAAGCAATTTTGCTGCTTACTATTCTCTAATAAGATTGTACTAATTTTATATGTCTCTCAGAAGACACACACAGAACAATTGAATCAATGAGATTGGAAAAGACGTTTAAGATCATCAAGTCTAACCGTTACTCCAGGACTGCCAAGTCCCCCACTAAACCATGTCAGCACAGCCTGTTCTACATGATTTTTGCACACTTTCCAGGGACAATGTTTCCACCACTTCCCTGGGCAGCCTGTTCCAATGCTTGGTTACCTTTTCGGTGAAGAAATTGTTTCTAATATCTTATCTAAACATCCCCTCTTGCAGGCTGAGGCCATTTCCTCTTGTCCTATCACTTGTTACTTGGGAGAAAAGCTCAGCTACCTTCTCACTCCATCCTTATTTCAGGTAGTTTCTCTCACACTGCTGGCATAATATGGATTCAAAAAAAGATCAATTGTCTGAATTATTCTTGATCTTAGTCAGTGAATGGCTTTTTATAAATTTTTAAGTTAAGGGAACTCTCAAGTGACAACAAGGCAAAGTCAGGTAAAATTTAAAATTAAAGTTGATAGAAGCATGAAGTTTGCTTATGAATATAGTTTTAATATTGCAAGCCACAGATCTTGTTGGACTAGTTCTTCATCCTAAGCAAAGCCATGCCACACTTACATGAACAGGAATTATGAATACATTGCTTTGTTTTTTATAATGATGGCAACTACATCAGAAACAACATAGATACTCACATGAATGAAATTATTCACTTCAGCTTTTCTTGCTCTCATCAACATTTGCTTTTCATGAACATTTCAGCAGTCAAATTACACTAGGACAAATGCTCATAGAAAATGAATAGCAAAACCAAACACTTTCAGTATTTGCAAGTTCCAGCTTCCATGTATATCACCAATTCCTGCATATATCAGATTGGGAGACAAAAACAATCATGCACCTCAGGCAAACAACCAAACCTGTATCTCAAGCTGGTCCCCATTCAAAGCCAGTGCAGTAAAAGGAAGCACTTTCATACATGTTTTGGCAGGCTTTGGGATGCAGTTATTCCCAATGCTTATATTGTTCGTGCTTGTTCCAGAAATTTCAGGTGGTTTTCAGGCAGAAAAAATGTTCTGTGGTTATCAGATGTATTATTCACTGTGAATTCTCACTTCATTTTCCTCTTAAATTACACTTCTGGGGAGGAATACAAGAGCTGTATGACATAGGCAACAAGCTCCCATTCTGTGTCAAGCAAAGCATCTTTATGCTAAACGTGGTATACTGCATCCCACCACAAGTCTCAATTTGCAACTTACTCTTTGCTGTAAACCTGTAAGGGTTGTGAATGCCCAAGGAGGACATTGCAGCACAGCTAACTTTCACACAACTACATGTTACATATTTATATGCACCGTCAAAATGGTAGGAAGATACGAATTTGAGTTTCACTGGAATCTAGCAGGCTGAGCTATTTATAAATAAGTGTCTTATTTTTGGTGCTCTTCAGAGAATGTGATGAACAGTGAGTGATGAGCAATTTATGTTGCTGATCATTTGTATCACAATAGAGCCTTGCAGTCTTTTTCTGGAGTCAAGATTCCAGGATCTGTATTATCCTACTGTGGAAGACAGGGCATCAGAACAAAGACGAATGGGCAAGATTAAGTACATGAAATTAGCATGTCATATGAAAATGAATGAGTAGGCAGAAAATGGTGTAGCTGAAAAAAAAAACCCAACCTGGGGGTGCTTGGGGATTCTGGGTATCCATATTCTAAACAGATGATATCTAAAATATATCTAAATCAAATATCTAAACAGACTGATAAGCCATCTCTCTCTCAAAAGAAACTCTCAGTATGAGGAATCATTTCCCACAAGCATTCTGCACTGAAGGATTTTCTATTTATACAATGAAAGATAACATTAAGCAAAATATGGCATAATGAATGTGAAATAAATATCATTAGAAGGTGTAAAGAGATGTTAAGGGTATAACTGAATGAAAAACAGGATTTAATTTACAGCTGTGTAAGTACTCTGCACTTTTCATGTATAAAAGATGATCATAAGGGTGACTGAATAATCGCAGTTTTGGCTTCCCTCTTTTGACTGCTGATGCAAGATTCCTAATCAGAGGCCACAAGAGTATCGTTAACTATACCAGCCTATCCAGCCTATTTCTATGCTGATACATGGTGATATGAACGTTTAAAGAGGTGATTAACATGTGGTGGTTTTTTCTACCCCAAAGTCTCTGAGGAACAAACACTGATGCCATGCTTTATCATTTCACCCCTCATTAGCTCTGTAGTAGATGCTGGTGGAAGTCTGGCATGAGCTGCCCCTCTGTGTCGCCGGAAGGTAGCTGCCAACAGCAGCAGATCATCTATCTGTGTGCCACACCAGGCAGTGCATTCTGTTTTGCGTAACTGGCAACAAAGAGGGGATATAGGGATCATACAGCACCACACCATCTCCTTTTGTGGTCCTGGAGCAAGGAAATAGCGCTAAATGTTACTGGTGCATGTAGTGTGCTTTCTGGATGACTGGGAAAGAGAGATGGCAGAAAAGCAGAGCCTTTCTTCAAAGTTTTACTTGATTTTGCACTCTGAAAATAAGAATAAGCTCCTGGAAACTCCTTTTTGGCAAGTGCAACACAGTGCAATGATGTCTGAAGTTTTCATGTCTCAAAGCTTAAACCAAAAATAGTTAATACTTTGTGGTTCAACTATTCACCCTCATTTGCCTCAAGGCAATTTAAACAGAAGAAACCCAGGCACATAACTTTTTCACCTTTTCACGACTGCCCTACCAATGTAGAAATAAAAACTCCATGGCATTAGTGTACTAAGAAAATGTAAATCACAGTACCAGTACACTCTCGAAAGAGGGTAGCTATCAGCTCCAGGTAAAGGTTTGATCTATTTTTCCCATATTCTAATGCTTATATTGAATACAGTAAATTCATAGAAAAAACTGTGCTTCTACAAGGAGCTGTTATATATGAGTAAGCCTTATACGCTGAGAAAGTGATAAATAATTACGCTTTCATCTAAAATAGCACCGGAAAATTATCAAACTGTGAACTCATAATAATGACTTTTCATCTGATTTGCAAAAAAAGAGGAAAAAAAAAATCTTTTTAAGCTGGTTTGACTGAGTACGCTATTAAGATGAGTGTAATGTAACTACTTTATCGGTAGCATCACTGAGAAAGCCTGGTGCATAATACCACTGCTCTTTCTGGCTATTAATTGCTATGTCTAATAGTTCTTTCCTTGCAACAAATGCAAAACTTCATTTTAAAAATATCAGTTTATGCTTGAAGATCTATCTCAACTTTTAGCTCTGTCTTAAGTTAGAAAGCCTTGTAAAATGCCTTACGAGCAGCTAGGGCAATCATTTCCTTCACAGTGTTAAAAAAGCTGGAAGTGGAATAGCATCCCTTTAGGGAAATACTAAAAGTTTAAAATATGCCCGTGCAGCATATTCATAGATTTTTATAATGCATTTCAAATACTTTCCACATTGTAAAACAGGCCTTGGAAACTATCATCACAGATGAAAGCTGGGGAAGACAAAGTAATAAAAATACAAGAAAAGATAAAAATGCTGCCTGCTTCTGAATTCCTTAACATTCGATTTCTTCTGTATAATAATAACAATCAAATGATCACAGTAATTTCCTCAGTTACTGTGCTTTAGTGGCAGCTGTGTTCACCTTCACTCTTCTCCCTATCCTTCTCCACCTCCCCATCTGCTGCCTGAAGCCATGCAGATTCAGGTAACTGAAACATTTCAGATAAAAGTTAATTAGCCAGCACAGTGCACACCAGGTCTTTTCAAAAAGGCGTGAAGTGGAAACCTTCCAGTCAGCTCCTGACAGCTCTCCCAGCTCACCACTCCTGCAAGGGAGACTGTGCAGCAGGGCACATCCAAGAGGTCTAGCATTGTCTCTCAACCTGCTGATAACGCACTCAATACCTTGCAGAGATAGGTATGGCTGCTAGCAAAGCATCAGTACATACATGCTCTCTGCTTACACCAACAAGGCATATATACGCTACAGGGATGCAAGATGCTTGTGAAGAGTTGTATTGTATTATGTTATTAGGAAATGATACAGCCTCAATAGTTATGTTTTGAAATCCTGTCTATAGTTACAGTCCCAAGGCTAGCTGCACATAAACATTTGGCTGCAGTGCCCTGCAAAGGCCTCATGTAACAATGACTGTGGTTTATTGCAGTTGTGGTATGACACACTGTCAAGTCCCTGCTGAGTTCTTCATGCAGTTGTCTATAATTACCAAGAGTAATGTTAGTAGTTTGATGTGACAGCTGTGAAGCACTTGGGGCCAGATTGTGAACTTCTTAGTCACACTCACAAGGAGTCCCTTGCACAAATGGCTTTGCTCAACTGTGACTCCCTTAATAAATGAATCATCTGTCATTGCTGCCTACTCAGGCTTAGATCCTTCTCCCAGTTTTTCTGTTACTTCCACCATCTGCACATCCTCTCTCCATGGTGGTAAGAACAAACTTAGCTGATTGGGATTTGGGAAAATGTAGAGCTGATTTGGGAAAATGTAGAGACCTTCAGGGCCAGACCACAAGTAAAGAACAGTCATGGATGTCCAAAGCTGCAAACCTAAAGCCACTGTCCCTGAACTTATTCCCATTTATTAGGAAATCCCTTTTGAATAACTCCTGGTATGTTGCTGCATGCATCCAAGTGACCTTGGTCTGTCTCCTGGAACTCTGAAATGCTGACCAGATGATGGAGCATCCCAGGTGATGGAGCATCAGGTGGGATCAAGCCCTGAGATACCCAGGTGTGTCTCTTTCCCTATAATTCTCAGTACCAAGGAGGAAAAAAGGCTTCCACCATTTACACCTATCCACACCAAGGCCTCACACCCTTTACAAGAAGCTCCTCTTGCAGCTGCAATAAACCGCTATCTAACTTTATCTAAACTCTGTTCCTCTCCTACATGTTGGCTTAGCAGTTTCCTGGGAGGTCTGCACTATTTCTGGGGGAAGGATTACTCACTGGAAGTAACTGTCCTTAGCCAGGGATCAAGACAGCCCTGTTAATTCAATCCTGACTTGGTCAAGCTGTTTCACTTTGTGCTTGGTGATCCCACCTCTTTGTAAAATGCTTTCACGCAAAATTCAGTTCCCTTGTTTTTACACTTCTGAAACCACCAAAAGGAGAGACAAAGAAGGGCACCTTTTCCTTTTCTTCTCAGTTCAGTTTATTTTCTCCTTCTCTTTCCCTGTGCCACTGATATTTATGTTTCTAGTTTTCTTGCTTCCTTTTTTTTTGTTTTCTCACCTCTCTTTTCTGTTGCTCCTTTCAGCTATTCAGAATAAACTCTGCAATTATTCAGAATAAACTCTACTATTGATGTTGCAGTGAGATTCGGTATATTCTTTCACTCAATCAGACTGAAAAGCTGATCCTTCCCCTGCTTAGAAGCCCTTCAGTAATACCTACAGGACCATGAATTTATAGCTTGATTCTTCTTTGAAAGACAAATCTAGACTTTTAAAAGAAATGTGTTTTTTCCCAATTTTCTGCTAATTACACTAAATACATAAATTCTAGCCATACTACAACTGGATTTCTTTCACATCAAAACATTACATGGAAATCCACAGAGGAAAAGAATAGAACACATAAGATAAATGTGTTACTTGATGGCTTAAAATTGTAACTAAGTTCAACACAACCTAAACTGCGAGTTTTCAGTATTTCATGAGCATATAGTAAACAAATTATTAAATGCATCCTAGATGAGAATATTTCTAAGTAGTCTTTGAATTTAATTGTGAGCATTGAACTGAACAGCATACAGCATGACAAGATTCTTGGCTGTTTTCTAATTTCCATAACTCTGCTTTCATTTTAGTGGAAAGATGGGGTGCTTTCTCTGACTTTTGTGGAAAAATTCATGGGGGAAGTTACACTGAACACCCCAGTTCACATTTCTAGAGTGTTTTCTTTGTTAGTAATCTGCTTGGTACCATAATTTTTGTATTCGTATAGTACCTGTGAGCAAATTGTCTTTAAATGTGTCTTACTTTTGGCCAAATTTTAATTTTTACTTAGTGAAGAAAGCTAAATATTCTTTGGTGTTTCTTCTGATAATGCGTGTCATTCAGTAAAACCAACGATTCAACACTGTCATACTTTAATCACTCATTATCAACACGAGCTTGTGCAGTGTATTATGAGAGACCTCTTCTAGGTTACGCAATCAGTAAGACTTTGCTTTGTGAACACTCAGAATAGCAAAAAATAAAAACCAAAACATCATGTATGGTATTAAATTCTGTGTTAACACAGCTTTTTTTTTTCTGCAGAGAAGCAGCACAGGATAAGGAATAAGAAAATCTTGCTACTAGCCAGCTCAGATATTTTCTCCAGGATCTAGTATGATGAGTACAGCAAGGAAGGAGACTAGTACACAAATACGTATCAAACTACAAAGCAGTTATCTTTGCTTTTGAGTTTTAGTGTCAGTTCAATAGAGATATTTGTTTTCCATTTACATAGCAAATGTCTACTAGTATAATATTTAACTATAAGAATCACCTTCTCTCTACTCCTTTCCTAAATCTTAACTCTTCACCACCTTTTTCAAAGGGAATTGATGTAATTGAAAATACCACAACTTATAAAGTTTACTAAGTGATTTGATAAAACTTGACAGAACTGGATGCACTTCAAAAACAAAGTGATCATTGGCATAATTTTATCTAAGGATTCCCAGAGTCAGATACCTTAGATAATTATAGACACAGTGCACATTCTAAACCTAGGTAATAATCTCTTGTTGATTTTGAGATAGTTTGCTCACCTTTGACTTGAAGTCACCCAAATGAAGAATGTATTTCAAATAATGCTGCACCATCCAGTTTCATAGACTGCAGCATTTATATCCCCCCTAAGTATGAAACAAGCAGACATTTAAACTGTGACATCTCCAACATTTCTTTAAATAATAATTGTGAGGAAAAGAAAAACGTACAGAAAATTATGGATGGTGAATAATGCTGTGAATGGTAGCTGTGCAAAACAAGCCTTACAACTTACATTACGAGTTACAAATACTGTAAAATAAGAACACCTTTATGATCTCTAAGCTAAGTGCGGAAGAAACTTAAAGGAGATGAAGTAAGAACCTGCTGTAAAATTTCACTGAGACTTGGGTGGCAAGGAATACTAAACAACTTTTTAGTAATTCATACAACTTAAAAGTCTTGAACTAATATGCCTAAAACCACTTTTTCACCTCCAAAATTTGCTCCTTCATAAGCAACAAAACAGCTGGGAAAAGAATATATTCTAATACGTCAAAATGCTGTATACATGTACCATACAGCCTACTAAAACATTCTAAACTGCAAGTTCCCTTAATTTCAAAAGCCCAGTGGCAGGACAGTGAATTCAATGGGTTTCTGAGGGGCTTTCTTCCAAAGGAGAGGTGTTGGACAGAGAACTGAAAGGTGATCCTTAGAAAATTTCACCCCATCAGAGTTCTGGTTCTTTCTGTTTCAATGGAATGTGGAAATTAAGGATCCAGAGGACAGAACTGAAAGTCAAAATACCCTCACAGTTTCCTGCATTCTGAAAAGGGGTCTTTTGAAGTCATCATGAATTGAATCCTTCTTAAAACTGTAACTGGGATAAAGAAACATTCATTTTTTTTTTTAACTTTTTATTGTCCCATGCTTCTGAGTATGCAAAACTTGTTGATAGGGGAACTATTCTTAAAAAAATTAGGGGACAAGGATGACTTCTTATGTTATCAAGCATGCAACACACAGAGAAAACAGTCCCTGAGCATTAAACAAGGTGAAAAAAAACACTAAACATAGAAAGTGCCAATGCAACTCCCAAATGTACGGCAACATCACTTTCACAAAACTTAAGAGCTTTCTGACCGCAGATAAGAATATAAACAAGGACTCCTTTCCCTTCAACACACATAATTTATCAACTTAAAGGTAACAGATTGGCTTCAGCTGACAACACAAGTCAACTATGAAAACTGGTACTTTCATAGCTGACAATGTCCAACACAGCACAGAAGCACAAGTAAAACCATTCTCAAATAACAACCTGAGGACAACATATGATACTGGGAAAAGCATGTGAGAGACAGGAAATTGGATCAGTTAGTAAATTCTACCTTATTGCTTTTTAAGAAAAGGAGACTTCTCACATGATGCTAGGACTACAACGCTGCCAGCAAAATGTAGTTATGCCCCTGAAATCTGTATTTAAAAGAATTAATGACTGTACAGGACACCTGGCTACAGAGAAAAAGTTTACACAAAGCTCTTTTACATTAGCCAGCAATGTAAAAGAATTCTCACTTCATAAAAGATCAGAGGCCTAAATTGTCCAAGTTTCAAAAGCTCACTATGAGCAAAACTGAACAGAGACCTTTAGCTGAAAGAGAAGCAACTGAACATCTGTTTGCACATCCTTTCAATTTCTATCCTTTTTTCCATCAAAGCACCTTCCATAAACCCTCTTGAAGTGAACAGAAAAAAAGGTACATGCCATATGTATCATTTATGCAGTGTGAGGTGAGAAGGGTTGGTGATCACAGGGAAAGATTGAATAGATATTCCTCATCTACACAGTAACTACTAGTACAAACTTCAACATTTGGACTATGTCAGGCTAGCAATGATGGTTTGAATTACCAGAGCATACAGCTAAGCATGTGTTTTGCAGTCTCTTCTGGAAAATGAGATTTTTTTAAAACCTTGTTTTTCTTGGATGATCAAAACCATTTTTTATGCAAAAGTGCAGTTCTGGCTTGACGAAGGAGAAAAAGCATCTTTGGGTGTTTAGCTGGACAGAAGCTTTTCCACATCTCCCTTCCCTTGCTGTAATTTCTGCCTGCCCTTATTGGTGCAGGTGTCTGGCAGGTCAGTATTACTCCTGGGGACACCATACACACAATGATATTCCTGGCTATTTTCTGAAGGGAAAGATGTATAATTTCCCACCCAGGGTGGTTTGAGTTATATCTATATCTATCTATGTCTATATCTAAATATATATGTATCTATATATCTATATAGCTATACACACACACTATAAAGCTGTTTTAAAGAGAAAGCATAACCCCTTTAAAAGCAAACCAAAAATTAAACATTAATCGTCGGTTTCTTTTTACAGCATCTCTTCTGAGGCTCAGCTTGCTACTTCACCAGGGAATTCACTGTTTAACCTAAAACTCTGACTTTATTTATTTATTCTTTTAACCCTCTCTTAAGTCTTGGCAGTAATCAGCAGTGCTGCAATTTCAACTCCTCAGGAAACCAGATAAAGCACAGACTAGCTATGCGGGCACCGATTATTCAGATTTACTTTATTCTGTTTCATTGCTTTGAAAAGATTCCTTTTCATGTCAAAAGACATCAAAAGTACTGATTTATCTGAAACCCACTGAAAATACTCCCTAAATTCTGAAGTTCAGAGATTTGCTGAACTTCAGCAGAGATTGCTCCTGCAAACATGATCTCCCCTGTATTTCTGATAGTATCATATATAAAATGGATATTATGGGCTATCCTTTTAAGACTCTTGGCTCGGAACTGTTGTACTAGAAGTGATATCACTGTATTTATGGCTCATGTTGCATGTATCTTTTCCCTGTACAATCCCTGGGAAAATTATTAATGATGTTGGCAGTCTTGGAATAAAAGAACAAACCTATGTGACAAGCCCTGCCTCAATGGCATCAGTGCTCTTGAGTTGCTGTCTCCAAAATAATGAGCTGTCAAAGCTTCAGTGCAATTTGCATTTGTGTTAGTAGTGAAGAAATCCAGTGGGTTTTTGCTTGCTGAATGTTAGTGTTAAATTGTTACTTTTGTTTACCAAGAGCATGAAGATTTACAAGGCTGACAGTAAACTCAAAAAAGTAAACAGCTTTTTTTAGGTCATAACAGCATCTGGATTTATTGACAGTATATGTTAGTCATTAAATCCCATATACATATGAAAATGAAAGATGTTGCATTTTACCCTGTGTAGCATCCAAGCCACGTGCATTTTGCCACTCACAATAATGAGTCTCCCTCAAAAGCTGTTGCTTGTAACAGGTGTGGTACCACACTTTGTGATGGCTGTTGTCTGGTGATTGTTAATTGTCATGGAGGAAGACTATAGTGTATTTTTTGTTGTTGTTGTGTTTTTGGTTGTTTTTTTTTTTATTTGCTTCAGGAGAGTATAATTTAATGAGAAACAGACTTTTAAAGACACTCGAACACAGTAGGTATCTACATGACTATCGTTGCCCAGCTGTACCAATGTGGATTTCCTCTCAATCTTACACAGAGGCAACCGCCAGCATTATTGAAACATATTTCAATTCTGGATCCTTATCTTACTTTTCATTTTAAGTATTGCTTTTTGCCACATTAGGGAAGATTTGCTCAAAAATCAACATGCTCATAAGAAAGTTCTGTATGAAGTAATGATGGAAATATTCAGCAGCAGTACATACTATGTGTATGTTTTAGTCCTCACATAATGTGGAAAATGAGAACTTGTTACTACATTAAAAACCATCCTAACAAAAATTATGAATGCTGAGGTAAAGCAACTCGAGACGGTATCTAGCAAACGTTGAGTTCATTAGTATGCTTGCCATGCTCCTCATATGGCAGACGGTGGGCAGTGCTCTTCAAGGGCAAGAAAGTTTTGGGTCTGCCTGGAAGAAAGCTAACTGTTGGCAGCTCCCAAAAGCATGCAGCAGTAGTTTTGGGGGGAGGGAGAATTGCTCTGGCAAAGTATCAGTGGGAAGGGTGTCCCCCGGGAGGTTGATGCTTCACATTTCAGAAGTTCTTCTTGACTGAGTTTTCTTCTGACTCTTCTCTGGAAAACTGCATGCTGGGCCTTATCAGGAAAATCTGTCTCACCTATAAAGATGTCATTTATACTCACTTCCTCTAAAACTGCCAGTCTGTAGCTCCAGGGCCATTAAACCAGGAAGGTTCGAGGCACGTTCATTTTATGCCAGTGCTTGCATGGGACTATAGGTGACAAAAATCCTTGCTACAGCAGGCAGTAACCCACCAGAGGGTTCTGAGGTCAGTATCTCTGGGGTTCCCCAGGTCCAAGATGCTGTTGAAAATCCTGTAACTCTGGAAAGCATGTGAGGTAAGACTGTTGAAGTTAAGAGTGCTGCCTCCAGAGTTAGGCTTAAAATGGTATTTATTGAGTGAAGGTATGAAACAGAGTGTTCAGAAAGATGTCAGGCTCTCCAAGCCATCTTGAGAGACTAATACACTTGTATTACCTGCTGGTCTTTAAGTAAGACTGAGGTTTTTTTCAAATCCATAGAGCCTTGAAGGGTTATTTTTCTTAGCTCAGCTGAAAAAAAGACCAACCTGGACTCTTGTCAGCACAGGTTCAATGCCAGCATTGGTTTCACTGTCACTGGAGACAATGACAATTAAATGTTTGCTTAAAAAACAAAGTCTTGATTTGGATAGATTGATCGAGTTGCCTCCCCATTGAGAGCAATCTGAAAGTTAAGCGGAAGCTTTGAAGTTTGTGGAAAGGAGCAATGGCTCTAACCTGTGCTGTATGTGTTTAACACATCTTGCGTCATCAACATAGACTCATCTCTAAGATGAAAGAGAAAATATTTCTGTTTTTAACAGGCATTGCAATACAATGCTGGGCTTAGGATCTGGTCTTCAGGGAACTTTTCCTACTGACTCCATTGCAACTGCAAGTGTAGCTGCAAAACTGGTAGATGTAACTGTGAAAACTTGGGTGTTACTGACACCCAATTTGCATCAAAAGTGGCATCCAGTGGCACTGATTACCCTTGAATTTCTGTACAAATCTAGAGAAACCTGAGTTACATGAATTTTGCTGAGGTAGAGAAAACTATCAGAGCTCAGACCAGCATACAGCAGTCATGCATCTTCAGTTACAGACTAAGAGCTGCCTAGCACAGACTTTCTTTTCCTAACTTTTCTACAGCAATCTAACTCAAAAAATACAGAAGTCCAGTGGTGATCCAGGCAGTTTTGCATTTACTTTTGAAAAGTAAAATCACTGGTAATCTTTATGTTCTGATTACATTTTGAAGGTAAACTTGAGCTACCTCTTTTTATACAAAACAACTACTTCTCCTGGCTATTTACATGGCAGGTTCTGCCATTTCATTCATGATTTCCATTGCATGGGTCACACAGATTAGAGCATTGTTCTTTGACCTGAAGATGATTACTGGCATCAACCACACATTTGCAAAATACTGAAATGTCACCTTTTCCAGAGTGTGTAACACTAAGTTGTTGTCTCGGTTTCAGCTGTAACTGTTATTTTTCTCCCTCTTAGTAGCTGGTGCAGTGCTGCGCTTTGGCTTTAGTCTGAGAACAGTGCTGATTAACACACCAATATTTTAGCTGTTGCTAAGTAATGCTTATCCTGGACTTTTCAGTCTCTCATACTCTGCTAGTGAAGAGGGGCAGGAAGCCAGGAGGAAGCAGAGACAGGACACCCGACCCAAAGTAGCCAAATGGGTATGCCATACCACAGCATGTCATGTCCAGTTTATAAACTGGGGTGAGTCACCCAGAAGGCCCAGATCGCTGCTTGGGTTGGGCTGGATATCAGTCGGCGGGTGGTGAGCAACTGTATTGTGCATCACTTGTGTTCATGGCTGTTTTTTTTTCTTTTCTCTTTTAGTTTTATATTCTCTCTCCCTGTTATTTCCCTTATCATTATTATTATCATTAGTAGTAGTAATTTTGTCCGATACTTTAGCTATTGGGCTGTTCTCACCTCAACCCATAGGGTTTACATACTTTCTCCTCCCACCTGGAGGTGGGTGAGCAAACGGCTGCATGGTGCTGAGTTACTGGCTGGGTCTACACCATGACAATTGCCATCTCTGTGTAACAGAAAGTTTAGCTCCCGTTGGATAGTACTACTATTTGTGCCTAAGACAGTCATTAGTTTTTACTCTTTTAGCTACACTAACACACACAGATACTGTCGGAATTAAGTTTCTACTATTTTAGTAAGGCAATTAGATTTAGCAAAAATCTGATCTAGCAACAATGCCTGAGCTACAAGTAAAGAAAATCCTAATGCTTTAGAGAGCTCAAGGCAGTCAAGTTACAGTGAACAACTTCCCCAAGAAGTGTCACCTGGTGAACAACCTACACTGCCCACACACAATGACAGCGCAGCATTTAGACCAGTAATAAATTCAGTGAACACCCTGAATGCTGGGCTTAGACTTTACTTTTTTTTTTTTCTGATTTTTTGATAACAACCTTATTTTTGTCTGCAAAGCATGTCCTTCTCCAAAAGCTAAGCTCAGGACCAAAAGAAAAGAAGATCCTCTCCAGTGCATATCTTGGACACCACTTCTCAAGTCTGCAACTTAACGCAGCGTATGACTTCAGGCTCTCTACTTAGCTTTTGCCACCGAGCTGTTCCTTTCCACAGAGAGGATGCTTCTCCCCTCTACCGCAGGGCTCAGAGGAAGGGGCAACACGGGAGACGACACAGGAGGAGGGAAAAGAGAGAAAAGCGATTCCGAAGGCCCCAGAGTCAGAGGGCTTCTTCCCGGGCAGGGGTCGGGCAGGGTCCCTCCGCATCCCGGCCGCTACCCAGCTCCCACGTCCTCCACGACCCGCCCAGACACCGGTCGGACCAAGGACCCTTCCCCGCAGAGAACAGGGTGCGGGGGCCGCCTCTGCAGCGAACACCGCGCTGCCTGCCCCTGTGCGGGGGCAGCCCTGCCCGCCTCCCCGCGTACCCCGCTGCGCCTTACCGGACTCCGCCGGTGGAACTCGCTCAGCACGATGCTGACCACGGGGATGCGCAGCGCTGCCGAGATGAAGTCCAGCTCCAGCATCTCCCCGCGGCTTTGCGGGAAGGCGAGGATGGCGGAGACCCCCTGCACCACCACTGTGTGGCAGAGGCTCTGCAGGAAGGAGAGGGGGTCGTTGCTCCAGGAGGCACTGGGGGAAGAGAAGGGGAAGAAGGGCAGGTCGCCCAGCCCCGCCTCGATAGCCATCACCACCTCCAGGGACAGGTTGTAGGGAAGCAGCCCGGCCACTCTGTTGAGGTTCGCCACAGCCAGCAGCAGCGCGTCCCGCGGCGAGGGGGGCAGCCGCAGCTCCCCGCCGCCCCCCGGCCACCTGCTCCGGGGCCCCGCGGCGATCACCCCTTCGGGGCTGCCTCTCGCCCTCCTCCAGCCCGCCGCCTCCACGGGCCAAGCGGCGGAGCGGGGCTGCAGGTGGGTAGCCCCCACCCTGACGGTGTGCCCGATGCGCCGCAGAATCTGGCAGGGCTGCGGGTGGGACGCGGAGCCGGGCACCGCCACCAGCACCAGGGCACAGGGCGGCAGGAGCAGCAGGCACGCCCGGCCCAGGACCCCGCGCACCCCTGGCCGCCACATGGCCGGGAGCCGCCCGCCGCCTCCTCCAGCCCCAGCCCCAGCCCTAGCCCCTCCACCCGCCTCAGCCACCCCGCGGGCGGCCGGCAGCGGCATCAGCCGCGGCGGGCGGCCCCCGCGCTGAGCCGGCCCCGCCGCCGCCCATGGGGCCGCCGCCGCACCCCCGCCCCGGGGCTGTAGGGGGGAGTCGGCCCCTGGCCCGCCCACCGCGGACCCACGGGGCTGGAGCCGCCCGGCCCCGGGGCGGCACCTCGCACCACCCCCCGCAGCCGCCGGCACGGCGTCCCTGCTGCGATCCTCCGGCTGGGTGTCCGCGTTGCCCTGGGAGGAACGAGACTCTCCCCTACGAGGCGGCCCTGCCCGGCTCCCAGTCGCAGGCCGGGTTCCTTGCAAGGCTGCCCGGACCGGGTCCCCTTCCCGAGGCCACCGAACGCTCCCCTGTCCGTCTTCCCTCCGCACCTGCACTCCCTTCCCTGTCCCTCGAAAGGCTCCCGTCCACAGCCCCTTGCCCGGCTCCCCTGCAAGGCTTCCTTTTCCAGTCCCCTTTCTCTCCCCGGCCGGCTCCCGTCCGCAGCCCTCGGTGCACTCCACTGCCCAGCTCCGGAGGCGAGAAAACTTGCGGGCGGTGGGCTGCGCTGCGCTCCCGCGGCGAGGGACGGCGAGCGGCAGCTCCGCGCCGGCTCCTCCCCGGTCAGCCGGGACTTGTAGTCGCCGCCGGCCCCCCGGGGGACGAAGGAGGCTTTCTGGAGATAGCCCTTTTTCTCCACTCCGCCTGCTTGCTCCCCGGGGAAGCGTCCCAGGACAGCCCGGACAGAAGCCTCTGCCCGGGCGCTGCCCCGGGGCCATACTACCCTCGCAGCACCGGAGAAATGAAATGGTTTTTCTGGCGCCGAGAAGCGACCCCGGGCTATCCCGTCCCCGGAGAGGCTGCGGGTCGGAACGGGGCTTTCCTCGGCTAGGGGGAAAGGGGAACCAGTCCCTCGCCGGCACTGCGTACTCGTCGGGAAAGCCAGCCCTGGTTGCTCTTTTTGCCTCTCTCATGCGCTTCTGCTTCAAAACAAGTAATTTTTAGACAAGTGGAAACTGAGATCCAGATTCAGCAAGCCACGGACATTTTTATGTTGCTTTTATGGTAGAATACCTTTAGCCGTAGAGAAAATAGTACAAAGCGAAGATGGGTGTTTGTGTGAGTTTTTGCAAGAGCCTGGGGAAAGTCCCGTCTTTGTCTTGTGTTTAACACTGCGCAGCCGGGAGCCGCGCTAACACCCGGGTCTGAGGCTTTAACCCTCCAGTCGGTGCACTGTCACCCTACGTCTCTGCTCTGTGGTCGATTTCCAGGATCTTAGAGGAAGCCCTCTCCCACCACCATGCTGCCCATCAGAGGGGAAATAACCTCAAGGCTTACCTGCAGTCTGGCTACTGACACGGGGCCTCGCATGTATTTTCTGCCCGGGGGAGTTCAATTGTCTTGCCCGGGCTGATTCAAACCTGTTGGAGGGTAGTGCTGTTTCATGCTGTTTGCTGTCCACGTGGAAGAACAGTTTGAGACCTTCATTCCTGGCTGCAGTGGGTAGAAATCTTTTGGTAACTTCTTCATGAGCCGTTTACCCTGACCTTATTCTTTAACTTAAAAAGCTCTTCTCCTTTAAATGTTAACCTTTCTCCTTTCTGTGAAATTCATCTTTAGAGCTATTTATGAAGATACATGCTCCTTTTCATCTGGTATTCACATGATCTGTGTGGAAGGGAACACTTTTCATCTTGCTGTCAGAAAGAGGTGATCACTGCCCTCCAACAGGTCTTAAGTGCATGTTTCCTGATTTAAATTCTTTGTGGAGGGGAAGATCACCAGAGGTGTACAGTCTTCAGAGAGCTCTTAACAAGGTCTTGTGCGCTGTGCTGATTATTTCTCTTACATCCTTATGGCCATCATTTTAGCACCTTGTCATACCTTCTGCTGTTACCATCTTCCAAATGACCTGCAAAGCTAGTGTTTCCCTCATATTGCTCTCTCTAAATTGATATGTGATTACAAAATTGGTTCATAGGTGGAAAACTACAAATGACAGTAGTGGTCTGTAGGCCAAAACTGACTATGCCAACTGCTACATGTAAAGGTGAGCTGCTACTACATGTAACAGTTAATAACAATTTCCTGTTTACCCTTTTATTCTTCCTTCTCCCTCTAGACTTATAATTACATTTTTGTTTCTTGGTATCTTCTTCTCTGATCTACCCAGGTTCGTCTTGTCCAAAGTCTCTGTTAGCAGTAAGGCATTATTGGCTGGAAGAGCTGTCCTTGAATATGGTGAATTTCTCACAGGGCAGAGAAAAAGTTTTGGTTTTGGGGTTTTGTTTGTTTTTTTACTCCCAGAGCCACAGAAATCAGCTTTCAGGTTGTGAGAACAAGCTTACTTGAGATCTGTATATCTCCAGAAGCATTGTCTGTATTTGCATCCTTTTTGTCAGGTTTGGAAAAACCTGGTAAGCACTTAACTTACCTGCTGTGCAGTTAGGTAATTACTTATTGTCAGGTGGGAGTCAGTTTTATAAGAAATACCTATTCTTCTGTGTCTGAGCAGGCAGCCCAAAATTGTCATTTGTTTGAAGCTTCATTATAGGAGTGGATCTTCTTTTGGCTTTAGGGCACAGGTGACACTAGACTGAAAAAGCAAGTGTTTCAGAAAATGTAATCAAACTTATTGTTGAAACAGCTCTGAAAATTACACACAAAGTCAACTGATAAAGGGAGAAATCAGCAAAGGGAAACAATTCAGTGTCTCTGTATTTGTTCTTTCATTTATGGTTAATCTATGACCCGATTCCAATATGCTTTGTTGATGACCATGCACTGCCACTCTTAGGATTACTGCTATAATTAATTCCTGGGCTGGAGCTCATTTGGGGCAAGTAACAGCAAGTGGTCACAGTTAGACACCTGAACTGTACAGAGTGGGCCGACTGCCCAGGTGATGTAATAATTTTGTCTGGGATGGCTCTAGCTCTTGAAGCTGTCTTTTCAGCAAGATTATTTTTAACAACAAGTTATTAATTTTGTCTTTTTTGCAATTTGTGCTTATTTTTACTCTTTGCTCAAATATTCCTGTTCTTTACAATAGCCCTGATACACCAAAGTGCTTAAGCACAGGCTTTTTTAAAAGGAAAACATTTAAATCCTTAAGTGCCACTCTGTAAGAGGCAGGAATATTTTCAGAAAATGATCTGAAAAAGGATATAAACCCCACCAAAGTGTATACATATGACATTTCGTAAGCTGTGTCATTAAATTTTCCACTTTACTTGCATAAATATGCATGTGGAAAAAAGCAAAGTTGGTTTAGTTTAATAAAGGAATTGGAGACTGCTGTGCATAAGTTGCACCCTGCTTTTTAGTAACACTGCAGACCTTCTTCCAAGGCTGCCATCTGAATAAACTTCCTAACAGATCCTTCACTTTTTTTTTTTTTTTTGTAAGCAAAGAACTAGTTGCCTTCTACTTTTCTACTTTCTTCCTGTCTTTTTTGTTTCTCATGGTGGTTTCTGCAGTAGGAATGTCCATTCTGCTCTTCTCCTGTGTTAAATATTCAACTGAAATAAGACCAGGCAGATCCAGGCAAGTGGGCAGACCTATTCTGAATTGGTTGTCACCTTGGGTAAGCATGAGTACAGCAATGCTGGTGGCATTGATTGTTGGGGAATGGTGATCACAGAAACCATTCATTTGTGATCGGTGGCTGAGCGTCGCAGTTAAAGCCAGTGAAGACCCTTCAGCAATGAAAAATGCAGTAGGAAAACGTGTTTAAAGTCACTGCTGGGACTGCTCTTGCTGCTCTTTCTGCTTGCCTGGCTCATTGTTATTTCTCTGAAGTCAGGTTGGTTTGTTTGCTTTCTGGGCTGCAGAAAAATTGTCCTGTGTGTATCTCAGTGACCTTATGCAAGGCTTGAGCCTTCTGAAGAACTTGACTTACTTGGAAGTAAGTTATTCCTGTCATCCTGTTCGTCTTCTATAGCTGCTCACATTTTTCAAAATGCCTGAGTCACTAGATGATGTGGAGGGTACAACACATGACCGACCTCTTTAACCTTGGATAGGCTGAGTGATTTATTTTGGGTCAGCCGAAAATTAATTTTTTTTCCCCTTTCATAACCATAACTGTAAAATAAGAATTAGGGGAAAACAAACCATTCAGGTAAAATTAATTATTTCATTCAGTAGGAATAATCTATTTTGTTTCTGTCTAGATGACTCAATTTATGTAAATGTAGTTTCAAACATTTCAAAATGCTGTTTTTCATTTGAATTGTCATTTCAAGGAAAACCAAAAGTAATCTGATGTTCCTTACTTTCTGTCTTTCACACTTCTTGTCCAGCCAAAAGAAATCTGCAAATACTTTCAGATATCTAAAATGCCATTATGAAGGTTAAGTAGGAGTGTATGTTCAAAACATTTTATGTCACTGTAGTGCTTGTTTCGGTTGAATTGATGGTGCACCAGCTACTCCAATTAGGCCTCTAAATATCCTCCTGTGGGCCTGGTGTCGAATCCAAACAGCCGCTTTGAAGTCAAATTGATTTCGCCAGTGAAGGCTACATGCTAAGTCACTGCCTCAGGAAAGAGGCTGAGAGGGTTCTTGCTCCCTAAACAAAACTGCTATTTTGTTTCTTCTGGCAATATAAATCCAGACAAACTCTAATACTGCCAGAGGATGCTCGAAGAGTCAGTGAGGAAAGCATGCAGGGAGCTGCTTTATAGCTTTGGTCCCTTTTGGATAGAAGAGCTGGCAGAAGATCTTGTAATATTGCCAGGCAGTGGCACACAGCCCACAAACCCCTCTGATTTTTATAGTCTCCTCTCTGAAACTGATGCTACCAAGGGAAGATCTCAAGACATTCCAAGCACACGAAAATAAAATAATAATAAAAAAAATTAAAAATAATTACTAGTCAGTTTCTTTCCACCACTGTAACTGTACAAAGGTGCCTAAAGGGGGCGTGAACACACACTCACTCTGAGAGCTGTTTCCACTGCCAGAATAAGGGAAGAGGTTAGTGTCAGGTGAAAGCACTGTTCTCTCCATGTGAATGATCCAATCGACTACTGTTAGTGTACCTTCTCAGAGGTGGTAGCGTATACCTTCCCAAACAAGTACCTATAAAACCTTTATGAGATCCCCACTTGCCACATATTTTGTTCATGCTATATATTTTGAGTTTGACACTTAATCATTTTTTTTCTCCTTGCTGGTCCTTTTATAGTGCTTCCCATTGTTCTCGTCTTTGAGATACATCAATGCCGTGCAGAGTTACAGCTAGTAGAGAGGTACCATAATGACTCAGTTGTGTACTTACCCTCTGGCTGTAACTACCTTGAGTTTCTGCCACTGCCTGTATTTTTTTTGTTTTTAAGCCTTTTTTGTTCTGTTGTCACATCTCCTGTGTTATTCCTTCATAGTTAATACAGTTAATAGTTAATATGACATAGTTCATATGATGAAAACAACTCCAGTAGATAGGAATGGTTCCAGCACTACTTACAACATCATGATGGGTGGCACAGAGAGCCTTTAGAAGACCCTCAGTTTAAGCAGATGATTATCTGGGGATCCAGGGGTTGATTGAATGTGAAGGGTTCCTCTTGAGTCTTGGAGATGTACTCTGGTGGAGCCAACTGCATAGGAAAGAGCTGTGTGGCTACTCCAAATATGAAGATACTCCAAATATGAGAGATTTAGCATGGGGCCCTTAATCTCCAGCAAAAAAGCCTAGCTCTATGCCAGAAATGTGCTATCCTGGTACCCACAGGGATTTGTTGCGCAATAAAAGTCATCCTCACTGCAACTTCCATGAGCTGGCAAGCCCTGAGCAGAGGGTGGAACTGACTCCTAGGTGATGTGTGCATGTGTTTTTATGTCATCACTGTGAGTACATGCATTTTTTCCCTGACATTTTTTTTTTTAAGCAGGCAGGCAGGTACTTTCTTCCCCAATTTTTCTTATGGGTAGCAGGAGATCCTTTATCATGGCCCTGCCTGGGGCATCTCCCTTGAAAACAGGATGCCATTTTGTGGACTTTTATAGGACCAGGCTGGATTTAATGCAGCTTTCCCTGTACATATTTGCTTCTTTATTCAAGGATGACAGCTGAGCACTTGTGAAAATTTTGGGAGGTGGGAGGAGAAAAAAGGAGATAAAACTGTTTGAAGTCAGTGTCAAAATTGTTACTGCCATCAATGTTATTTGAGCAGTGAGGTCAGACAAACACCTTCTCACAGAGCAAACCCATAGTTTTGAAAAAAAGTCATATAAATACTGCATTGCCCTGTGCATTGTATCATTCCCCCTACAGTGCTGTTGCAAATATAAAATCATTATAGGCTGTGTCCAGCCTGTTTTGGTTGGCTTCAAAAGGCCACATGGTGTAAACACCTAATAAAGATGGATAAAGACTGTTTAACATTCAGTCAAAGTCTTCAATTTCCACAAGATCAGGACAGCATCCCCACACCACACCATCCTGGCAAGATCATATGCTTTTTACTGTTCATTCCCTCCTGCTCCCTTTAACTTAGAGGTGGGAGTAAAAGGGGAGGGGGAAGATTGCCAAATCTCGGGTGCTTATTAAAGTTAAATTATAAGGTTGGTGTAAAAAAAAAACAGGGAAAAACTGAATAAGCAAATTAAGGAAAGGCCACAATAGCATCTGTGTAAGAGATAATTTGCCCGATTTGTCCAGCTAAACAGTTCTGTCAAGTTTACTGAGGGCTGCAAAACTGGCAAACTGCCTCATCTCCTCAGAGAAGTGCAGAGGCAGTGTGGGCTTAACCTTTCTGTTTGCTGTTTAAAGAACCAATTTTTCAAACCCTTACTCAAAGCAGCTCTGATGACCTTACTCAGATTATTGGCTTTAATAATGACTTCTGGTACAAGCAAAACTGAGCTGGGAAGGAGTCAGCTTACCACCTGCAGTTATGACAACTACATTCCTGAAAGTTTATGGGCTTTCTCATGTGCTTGGGCACAGCTGGAAGCTGCACAGCACGGGATGCAGCTTGTAAGGGATGCACCTGAAGGATACCACCCTGAAAGAGATGTGAGTCCCTCTGAGGATCCAGACCTTGTCCAGGGATTTTGTTCTAGCTTTCACTGGAAGGAAAAATGATCCACAGCAGAATGCAGATCTTCCTAATAACTTGCCTTTTCTGAACAGTATTAGCTTACTGGCATGCATATGTGTGTGTATGTGGTGTGCATGTGTAACAAATAATGGATTCCTTCCAAGATGCTTGTTGTTGAAATGTCCCTCAAGACGTGCCATACCCACATAAAAACCCAAGCCAAAACCCACTGTGTTGTACCTAGGTATACTGCTGAACTAATTGACTCAGGGAAGCCCTGGGAGATAACACACACCTCACACACTCATTGCTTCAGTAAGAGATGTCAGAGGTGTCAGCTGTGCTATCCAATCTATCTTTCTGAATCAAATACTGTCATAGGGGAAGGGGAAAAATGGATATTATGCTCATCCTTATCAAGGGGGTATTCTGAGGTCTGTTGTTACGCATCTGAGCTCAAGAATAGGCTACCCAGCAGGGATGTAAGTTGCAACATAGTCTAAATTACAACTAACCCCCTTTCAAAATGATATCAGAAAAAAATATGTTGTCGTAATAAATGTATTTGAAGGCTAAATAAGGCTGAAATTGGCAGGATTAGGCTCACATAGGAGATTATGTTGGGAGAAGGGAAATGTCTATAAAATGCTGACACGTGAGATAATGTACAAGTGAGAATGGTTTTCACCCAATGTTGTGGTTTTAGAAGGAAATAGATGAAGTGGGTGGTTGGTGTTTGTTCCAGGGAGCCTTTAAATAATGTAATGCTGGATGCTCTCCTAGTAAAGTAGTTTTGAAGAAGCAATAGTTAAATCAGACATGTACATATGACAAATGATTTTTGTCATGCACCGGAAGCAACAACTGAGGAGTTTACACATCTGCTCAATAAACTGAAGTCTGATATTTATAAAGGCCATTTTTAAAACTACAAATTCTCTTTAACAGCATACTCATGAAATTCCCAAGCACTAATGCCAGTGTCAAGTTATTCCCATTGTACAAATAGGCTGTCTTGGAGCAAGCCCAATATTTTTAACATGGTGCTGGATATCAGTGGATAAGTACATCATATGAAAAGAAAGATGAAAGATAGCTCAGGTTGGAATGTAATCATGGGCTTTGAAATAATGATGGGCTTTCCGGCTCTTTTATACACTCCATGAGTCCTTTGTGAGTCTCTTGCTATCAAATACAAACTCCAGCACTGCTATAGCCCATCACAGGAAGACAGAAGGCTGTTACTGGAAAGGAAACATCTCTGACAAAACAGAGCAACACTTTTGCACCACCAGAGATTCTTGAAGCATCCTTTTGACAAGCTGCTTTAAACACCTAAGAGCTGTGTGAAGAGGAGGAAGAAAGTCAAGTTTTTTCTCTCTTGTTTGCAAGCCTGGAGAATAAGCAAATCTCAGCTGTAACTGTTACAGATGGTGTGGATAACCATAGTTGTGTAAATCTCGAGGAAAGACCCCAAAACATCAAAAATAGAGATATAATAGTAACATGTAGAACATGACTTAGTTTTTTGTTTTGTTTGTATTTGTTTTTTTGTTTTTCTGTTGTTTTTTTTTTTGGGGGGGGGGGGTGGGAAGGTGGGGACTGAAGATTTGTGCATTCCTATCCCTTAACAAAGAGCTATGGAAAAAAATCTATTTTTGCTTTTTACTAGAAGGAAGACAAAGCATCCTGATGTATTTGAAATGTAAATTAATAAATAAGGCTCTTCAGATATCTTGCCTTTTTGCCTTATATATTTGAAAAGCATTGTTATATAAGAAGGTGATTGGGTTAGTAGTACAACCATAGACAGTTTAGATGAGAGGTCTTCAGAAGAAAGCAGTTGTTTTGTCCTGGTTATTTCTACAGCAGAGCAGCTTCTGTAAGGGAGCTGGTGGAGAGAAAAAAGGAATCTGCTATAGGCAACACATGCCTCTAGCAATAAAGAAGAAATTGCAGAGTGTACTGGCACCCTCATCTTAGGTGCTTATCTGAATTTCTTCTAGAGAAGCAAAATTAATTCTATCTTTTACTTAGTTTTCATAGTAAGATTCAGACCCACCACTGAAAGCCAAATGTTGCTACTGCTGAATTTGTGCACTGCTTGCACCTGGTAAGTTGACCCCAGTGGGAGTGCTAGTGGAGTTAGTTACTATGCAACAGGAGCAAGTGGAGCATTTCTGATAGTATCTCAATGATATTAACAGCTGGCAACTTGGGCATTGGCTGCTCCTAACTTTAAGAGCAGAATTATTTTTATGGCTGACAAAGGCTGATGAGAAATGAAAATTCTGGAGGCTGTTTGGAATGCAGATCAGATTTAAAGCACTGTGTCTCCTACCTCAGAATTTTTCTGCAGAAAATAGGAAAATCCTTGGGAACATCACTTGGAAAGGTATTCTTTCAGCTTATGGATTTCAATATAAATGGGAACGATGTTCCAGAGTCAGAGAGTCATTTTTGGCATGGAGGAGTTATCTTCAACAGCAAACTAAATTGTTTGCCACATGCACACAAAATGTTTACCAGCTAAACCTGAATAAATGTGTAGGGCGGCAAGCAGAACTGTAGCTTAGACGTATGCATTACTTAAATGTCCCAAAGCATTATCCAGCCATTCAGATATCTCATGTGGAATTGAAAGTTGGGAGTACATAACTACTTGATTTGGCTGGGAGTGGAACAAAAGGAGAAGACAAAACCAGAAATGCACCCACTGAACAACAACAACTAAAAAGTATCTTACGTGTCTTAGAGAAAATTTCTCTTTACTAAGGGATTGTAAGTATTTTGGAGTGGAGAAAAGTCAGATCAAATCCAGTATTGAACAGCCTCATGACAAATTGATATCTGAGTCTACTAAAAATAGTAGGTGGTTTCTGCAGATAGTATTTTGAGGAAAGCTTTCTGGTTTGGATTAAGCTATTGGTTTATTTACGGGAGTGGATTCAGTTATGTGTAACAATTCAGCAATTCCAGCTGAATGAGTTCTGTGTCTTTTGTCCCCTAAAACTACACACATAAATTTAATATCTTTGTCTTGGGTTTGCTTTTTTCTGCGGATATCCTAACAAAAAAGGAAATTCTATAAGGATGATGGACTTCTTTGATTATGTTTGTGAAAAAATAAATACTTTATCAGTTCAGGGCTGATAAGAGTCCTAAACTATATTGATTGGTTGGAAGCTGCATGACTGCATCATGTGTTATTAAAGTGGGAAGAAGAAAGAAGCTAATTCCATTAGACCCCCAAGTAAATCCTTATGTGATTAATTAAATGAATGAGTTCTAACTAAAATCTGTGTTTTACAGCTATAGAATAAGAAAATTGTCCTGAGCCCTGTGTGCCTGATGAAACCTGTCATGCAGTTGAATTCTACCAACTGCTCACAAGAAGCTGCTTTTGATAAATCTATATGCTGAGACTGCATTTGACAAACAATTTGGGGAGCAACAAATATTCCAGAAAGAAGCATAGGCTGATTGCAGAACAGAAAAAGAAACAAGATTCACTGAGGCTGCTATGAATTATTCGCTGATGACTAATAATAATAATAAAAAAACTCCTCAAAATCATTGGGTGAGATGTGCCATCTCTGCCTTGTTTACAACCCACGACTGATACGAAGCTCTGAAAGTTTGTCAAGTGGCTAAGCCTGTCAACGGGAAGAAGTTGAATCTCTTTAGCCTAATACAGCAGCTGGTTTAGTTACAGTGGTGCCAAACACTCAGGGAAACAATCTTCATCTAAAATAAGCACTATTCAGACTAAAATATGTGTGTGTTTTATGCAGTTCTCCAGACTGGTTTAAATAAGTAATTTGAAAAATCACATTTTTATTTAAAACAGAGCTATTTGTTCCTTGCTCAATCCTTACTTTTTTTTTTTTTTCTGTGAGGCTTGTAGCAAATTTTGAATAGGAGCTAATCTACATAACTTGAAATTGAGATGTCTGTGTTACTATTCTTGCATTAAACAGAAGAACCATAATAATCATCTGTGAAGAGATAAAACTGCACATGTTGACGGCATTTTAAGAAAAGGAAGAGCTACGTTTGTAGAACAATCTGCGTGTTGCATTTTCTGTGTTGAAAAAGGTAAAATTCTAGATTGGTCACAAACCAGAGATTGTGTTCAATGGCATTACTTGAAGGAAACCAAGAAAAGAGTCTGACCACATGCCTTTGTGACCAGCAAACTGAAGACACTGAACAGTCAAGGAAAGTGAAGAGTGTGATTGACCTGCTCAACTGTCAAAGCTTTTTAAGGCTATGGTGATTTAGGAAGCTTTCTGACAGAATATTCTGAAAGCTTTTCAGGTCAGATACTTCGGTTAAGTTCATTAACTTGTATTTGAAGTTAGCCTGGATACAGATGAATCATGAGCTGATGTCTTACACCTAAATGAGGTTATGAGTCTAAAGCCAGTAGGCATTTAGTAGAAATTGTGTCCCGTTTAACTGTTCCAGCAAGAAGTCATCAGTTGTGGGAGGAATAAATATATGAATGTAGTAATGGTTTAATCACACTGAGTACATCATATTATCTCAGCAGAAGGAAGGCCTTGTGATCAAACCAACTAACTAATGTAACAGTGAGGTCCTGGTAGAATGGTAAGAAAAGTGGGGCAAGTCCATGATAATTTATTTGCTTTTGCTCCACTGAGGTCAATGTAGTTGTGAAAATTAACAGCACCTGCTGAGGACTGGGTAATTTAAATGATTAGAGCCCTCCCAGCCCCAAAGATATTCATACACTAAGTTAAACTGCTGGAAGAACAAATATTGAGTTCTGCTGGTACCATGCCAGGGGAGCATATCCTGCTAAAAATTCTGCAGAGAACTGCCAGAAAATCAGTGAGCATTTGCTGTTAAAAAGTTGTCAAAATACTCTTGTAAAAATAGACTTACTGTGAATAATGAAAAATACAGGTGAAAGATTTGTACAGCTAATGAGTGAATAGAAAGACAAATGAGTTACAAATGATTTAAATGCCATTTTTCTTTGAGTTAGATAAAGGGCAGCTTTCTAATTAAGTCAACAGTTATACATAAAGAGGTGATATATTTTATGTCCATGTGAAATTCAGAAGTTTAGAATTATGTTAAGGTTACGGAAGGTTCTTAAAAACTTCAGAAGCAAACTGTATTCCTACTGCAGGTTTTCATAGAGCCGACAGTACCATCATGGATAATAGACGGTATTTAGAGGGAAGGCAGGTCTCTTGCAGCTGAGGATGAGTTGGGTGCTCACTGCGCCTCACACTGTGTATTCTCCACCTGAAGAAACCCTGGCATGATGGAAGGGGAGGATCCAATATATGCATAAGGAAGGCTGCCTGGCCTGTGTGATAGAGGGAAGCAGGGCTACAAAGAGCTGTCATGCCTTTTTGTTGGCATGCAGAGATAAATGGTCATTGATTCTGCTGAAAAGTGCTATCTCATTTGAAGATTCAGGCTGATGTGGAGATTTTAGAAGGCAAGAGTTTGAGAATAGTGTAAATCGTGACAACCTTGAACCAAACATATTATGGCAGTTAAAGTTGCTTTTATACCAGTGTTCCAGTTGGAATTAAGGGAGTGCCATGGAGTAACTGGTGTTGGCTATCTGGTGAACACACAGTTGTCTCACTGAATCAGCATATGTGCTTATGTGGCCCAAAGACAGGTTGAGTTTATTAAACCCCACGAATATGTCTAAAGCTATTTTTATGTAAGTTATTTAATTTCTATAGAATCTTTTTGGGTTTATCCTTATTAAGTTCCACATGACAATTCCTCAGAGGTAGTCAAGACAAAAACCTGAAAGAATAAAAATCTTACTCATCCCCCGATCCATACGTTTTTGTACACTTCACATAGAAACACAATAGATTGGTTTTGCTCTCTGCTGGTGGTTATGTTTTTATCTCCTGCTGCTAAGGTTATTTTTCTGGGTTCACAGAAAAATGTCTGAATGTGACATCTAGATTTTGGAGTTCAGTGAGGAAAATAACATCAGTGATGTTATCCATCATCAGCTGTTTCCCTACATACATCAGCTATTTTCCCACGTAAGTCAATCAGTCAGTCAATCACAGTATACGGGTTTCGTAGGCATTTCAGAACATCATCTTGCTTCTACCCCAGGTCTGATGAACTCAGTAGCACCTTGGGGGGTCTTGGTGGTCAAATATTTTCTCTAAGATGAAGTATGCCTATGTGTGCTTTTGAAACATGATAGAAACTTGCTTTGGCTGAACTTGTCAGCCTGTTATTTCTTTCTATTCTGTTGGGTGTTTTTTTCTCTTTCTGCACCTGTTCTGTTATTGTCTGCACCTACACAGCCTGAGATCTTTTAGGACTTTGCCTTAAAATATTCTGCCCCATGCAAGCACCATCAATTGTTACAGCTCAGACAGTAGCGTTTCTATCTTGTCTGGTACTCAGGTATCCACTTTCTGCTATTCTGCAAACTAAGTTAAGCAAGTTAGCAATTCTACTCGAAGTGACATGGAAGCAAAGCTGCACAAACTACTATGTGCACACAGAATTTTTGCAGCTGTCTGAAGTATGCCTGAAAAGTTCTGGAGTATTTTTGTGTCTGAAATATGCCATACAAAACATATTTTTAGTCTACCACCACATTGTGTTAGACATAAAAGACATAAGCAAAATCAAACCCAAGCCTATTGACTTACAAAATGGCAAAAGAATGGATTCCTGATGTAAACATTTATTTCTAGCCTATTCTGGGACATGGTTAGACTTATCTAAGCAATTTTCCCCATGCTATCTCAGCATCCTCTTTAATAAGACTCCAGTAATTTTCTTTTTTCTCATTGCCTCTCTACTTCTCTTTTTATTTAACAGTTTTCACATCATAGTAGCCTTTTCTGCAATGGAAAAATTGCATGGGTTGAATGTTTCTCCCACTCCTTGTAGTTTTCAAGGAGGGACTACTAGAGAGAGTATTCCTTGTGCTGGGTTGTTCAAGGGGCTGAGGATCAAATTACCAAAGGTGCTGAGGTGCTTATGCAGCTCTTACATCCTGAGTGGCTGTCATCCATGCATGATTACAGGGACTGAACGGAGATTCTGCATAACAGTTTTTCAGTATCCCTAGCAGACATTTTTTCATTTCAGTTTCATGACACTGACCAGTGCCAGATGTGTTAGTATTGGCATTACCAAGATATTCTCCCTCATTGTAGAGGGGCAACAGTGGCTATTGGGTTGTTTGATCTGGGCAGGCCTATTTAACAGGCCAATTAATTAAAAGAATGATGACTCTACAGTAGTGTGATTCATAAGGAAAGAGCTTTAGTAGCAACAGAAGAGCTATAAATGCTAACATTACACTGATCTACTCATTACACCTTGAGTTCAGGGATTAGAATCAAAATTTACACACCTGGGAGTGCAAAGAGGCATTTTGAATTTACCAGTAAGTACTTAAACCCTGAGAGAACTTTACATCTTTCCATGACATCTTCTGAAATTGGTAGAATTCCTCACAACCATCAAGAGATTTTTACTTTAAAGTCAACTTTCAGGTATCCAGATGAAGAATGTTCATACCAGCTTCTGGAATTTTGTAACAGCTGAATACTTTAAAACATCAGAGCTTCTGGGACAGTACTGAGAAAAATGTGTATTCTGGGGGCTAGAAAGTGTTTGGGTTTTAGCTTGTTTCATTTTTTTTTTTTTAAGCTAAAATGTTTCCTATTTCATTTGTACCACTTTATGGAAGAGCTCCCAGTTATGAAAGGTCTATAGCAGTCTTATATTAGAAAACTTTTTACCTTTTTATTTTCCAAACCTGAACATCTCATTTTTAAAGCAGACCTGTGCGTTCTTTCTTTGCGTTATCTTCAGTGTAGCTGAGGGATGGCATCCAGCAGCTAATTTAAAAGTGGAATTCCCCACATAAGTTAATGAATCAAGGTGAAATACCAAGAAGACACCAGCTTACGATAAAAAAGGAAATAAAATAAAATAAATAAGAAAATGAAAAAAGAAAAGGCAAGGATTTTACCATCCAAGAGAGCTGGAATACTGATATTTTGCCCCAGGCTTGAGGACGGCAAATACTTGTAGGCAACATCAAGCTATGAAATGTGAAACAAATTGTACTGGACCACTTTGACTGCCTTTTTTTGCTGAGGTGTTTGGCTTTAATGATAAGGAAAGAGCAGTGGATGTTGTATTGTTTGACTTCAGCAAGGCAACGAAGAACAGGTCAGGGGCAGCCTTGGTCACAGTGGCCATGAGAAGACTAGGGTTTTTAGCTCCTGAGGAAGGACAGCAAAACCAAGACATGAATGGTCTCCCTGGACCATGGGAGCAGGAGGATGCACCTGAAGGTCCAAGGTATTTGGCCAAACCAACTTCTGTTGGTTTAGGGAGGTTCTGGTGACTGGAGGCAAGTTCCTCGAAAATGGTGGGCAAGATGTCATACATCTCACTGTTACAGTGGGTTTAATACCACTTACAAGAAAAAAGAAAACCTGCAAACTCCCAAAACATGTTTTTTTTTTTTACATGAAACTTATATATTTGTTTAATGTTCTATTTCTGTCCAGCCTCTATGAGATTGCTTTAGACTTTAGTTCTTTTCTAACCAAATGCTCAGTTCTGGTAGAGTTACAGGGTTACTGTTTGACAGGTGGAGTAGACTTGCTCAGTACCGGAATTAAAAGTCTCCTAAACATATTTATGATCTAAATTTGGTTTAAGTTTTTTATTATTTTTTGTTTTATTTTTTTAAAGTTAGGTTCACCTTTCTTGTTTGAGTAAATTTAGCTTTTACAGGACCTGAAATAGACAGGGATATGTCTACTTCATAGACAATAAATACTGACCAGAGTTATTTCTGACTAGACTGTGATGTCTTGGTTTACTCAGGTGCTTATCTATGTGTGAAACTCGGGAAACAATTTGTCCTGCTGACTTCAATCCAACCATCCTTTTATTCCACCCACTGGGAGAGGATGTTCGGAGGAAGAGTTTTCAAAAGCCTTAAGTCATGGCCTGTTTCTGCTCCTCCTTACAGGGCATAGGGTTTTGGCATCTTTTAAAATTATTTTAGTTACTTTAACCAACATGATAATGAGTTATAAATTGAAATTTCTTTTCTATTCTGAAGAGAACTTTTGAAAAGCCACTCATGCAATTTGTTTGTATTGATTCTTATTTCATTTCTGATTTTGTGAAAGGACTCCTCAATTTTTCTGTTCAAAACAATGAAACAAGGGTGTTTGGAAATTCTTTATGTTAGAATTTGCATAAGGCCTTGACTTTTATTATCGGAGCTCAGCTCTTTTGGGAATGTGAATGAGCATAACATGGATTCCTATTTCCTCTCATTTACAGGAGTGATGAAAACTTCTAGAAATTTCATCCGTTGGTAGGTATGGAAATCATAGTAATTCTCTGTTTGGCTTCAACTTGTTAAGTACTACAAAGGTATTAGGTGATTGAAACTAATAAATTTATATATAAATGTGATGGTTTAAACCCAGTCAGGTAATTCGTTCACTCACTTCCCCCCCTTTCTTGCCCTCCCCCTGCTCTCGGAGGGACGGAGAGGAGAATCAAAAGAATGCAACTCCCACGGGTTGAGATAAGAACAGTTTAGTAACTAAGGTATAACACAAATCACTACTGCTACCACCAATAATAATAATGATAAAGGAAATAACAAGGGAACAGAATACAACACCTCACCACCCGCTGACCGATAACTCGCCCCCAAGCCCGACCAAGCTCCGACCGATACCTCCTCCAACCCTGCAGTCTCCCAGCCCTTCCGGCTAACTCCCAGTAACATCCTGGGCATGACGTGCTGTGGTATGGAATACCTCTTTGGTCAGTTTGGGTCAGGTGTCCTGTCTCTGCTTCCTCCCAGCTTCCCCTCCTCCCTGGCAGAGCATGAGGCTCACAAAGTCCTTGGCCAAACCAAAACATCTCTATCAGCTCTGTTCCCGAGCCGAAAGTCAAAACACTGCACTGCACCAGCTACCAAGGAGGAGAAACATGACTGCTACTGCTGAACCCAGGACAATAAAGTAACAGAACAGATTCTAATTGTGACTTTCTATATAAGAGAAAATTATTTATGCTTCTGTTCATAGTCATTTTGATCTGTTGAGTCTGACATTTTTGTACTAAGAATGAAACTTCTTTTAAAGATGGAGTTTGCTGCTTTGGATGTTCATAGTAAAAAAAATTTCTTGGCATGGTCTGTGGTAATTACCGCATGCCATGAAGATTTAATTTTGCCAAGGTCTTCTGATACTAAGATGCAAATGAAATCTTGCAGATGTCCTTTAATTACACTTACCTGGATCTCATAAACTGGAAGCTTCTTTAGAACATATATCACTGGCATTAACTTTTTGAAGGACTATATTAATGAAGATAGCTGAGAGACTCTATGTCCTTCAAATAGAATCTTAAAGTGTTTAAGAGTGTATCATTCATGAGTTTTGGTCCATAAACCTTATAGTGCCTTCAAAGATAATCACACATAATTTTCTTGAAAATTTTTAAAAATGTTTGTTTCTTTGTTATTCTTGCAGCAACTCCAGTGTGCAGGACAAAACCAAGATCTCTTCCACTTCTCACTTTTTCCATTTCCTTCATAGACGACTTTCTCTCCATACCCTGCCCTGTTCTGAAAGGCCTAATCTGAGTTTTTTCTGAGTACTCTTGATTCCTCTACATTGAGACCTGATTTAACAGCTGCAAATAGGAATCTGTCTATTAATATTCACAGTGTCTTCTTCAAACACACTATTAGCTTCCTAATAATTCTTCTGGAGATGGTCTGCCAGTTGGTGATTTCCCATGTCTGTTTGTTTGGGACGAAACCCTACTGGCTATTGCACAGAATTTTTCTAATATCCATACCTCTCATCATATCTGTTTTCTTTACTTGTATTTTGCTCTGTAAAGCATTTACAAATGGAGGAAAAGAATGGTGATCTCTGATCATCAACTCTTCCTTGAAGGTCAAACTCAAACACTCTTGCTTTTCCTAATGATTGGTACTCCAGGCTCTCTGGTATACAGATCCAGATGTAAAAAGGGCTCTGCAGGTTATTTTTGAACAGGAATAGTCTACATACATTAATTTATCTAAATAATGCAAAATAGATATTTTTTAAAGGTCTGAAATGAAAGATTTTAGACCCTAATTCACTGTTATCAAGGACAGCTCAGTTCCTTGCATTAATTCAAAGCAAGAGAAAGTAAGATCATCCTGCAAATACACAACCAAAGTTAATTTATTAAAATCTTATGACTCCCCAACTTCCTCCTACTTCACAAACCTGAATTTTGGATTGAAATCCTTTTAGAAAAATTCCTGTAGGCAATAACAACAGTGTTCTTCATCATGTGATGGATTAGCTTTAGTAGAACCCCAATCCAGACAGTCATTCCTCACAGGCTCAGTATAAGTCAGACTCATGGTTCATTGCTGCTGCTTAGTTTTTATCCTTTGTCTTGGTTCACTCTCTTTTTCTTTGATGAGTAAATGAATATGTCATTGAAGAAACAAATACACTCTTTCTTGCCCTCCCTCCTGCTCTCTCTCTGAATAAGAGGTTCATGGCTTAGGAACTAGGGAGTAAAAAAGAACTGAGGATTAGAACCCATAGATCCAGTTTTCCAAGAATGAATACTGCGCTCTTTCAGAAAATGAGCTAGTATTGTTGTACCTGATTTGGGAAGCACTAAAACTCTAATTGATTTGAAAGAATTGAGCATTTGCTGAAAAGACCAATGTCTTTGGAGCAAGGAATCAAAAAAAAAAAGGCCAATAAACCAAAACAATCAAAAGATTGTAATTTTCAAGGTATAAAGGCACACTGTCAAATCTAGATTTTTGCCAGCAGACACACAGCAGAATGGCTGCAGTTGAAGATTCAGAATAAGAATACTGGCTCTTTGTAGACAGAAACAGGGTTTATGGACATCCTGTGGTAACAGTACAAAAGAGGGAGAACTGATGGGTACCAGAAGAATGGCATGCTCTGCAACTGGAGAGGGAAGAAGAACACTTGTGCATTTTGTCTACAAGCCTGTGCACTAAGAATCATGTTGCATGCTGTAATTGAGTGAAATAAGTGTGTCTGTAGCGAAGAGGAAGCCCTCTGGTCAGTGCTGTAGTTTCCCCTGTGCTATAGGTGATCTTGAATGCGAGACGGTAAGTGAAAAATGTCTCTCAGATAAATTAGGTGGTCATACGTTCTATTCACCATGCTAAGAGCTGCATGTGAATCAAATTCCACCTACATGGGATTTAATTTCTACTGTGTGCCAATGGAATGGAATAAGCAGTGATGCTGGAGCAGCAGAGCTGGTACTGGGTCTCTGCTGACATGCTGTGCTTCTTCACACTTAGCGAGGGGATCATGAACTCTGCCCAGGCTCTGGGCTGTTATTTCAACTTCCAACAAGTCTGCTAGATTTCTGGGCAGAGGAGAGGGTCATGCACTGGTTTCCTTCATATCTGCCTGCACTACTGCTACAGCTGAAGGCTTTGGAGGTACTTTGCTGAATATCTCTGTGTACAAAAGTTTTTTTGAAAGTCAGCTGGGTCTGTCACTCTCGTCCTCATTCTTAGTCTTTTATTCTTTATGTTGTTGCCAAAGTTTAAGCAAATATGTTTGTGAGAAAGGTATTGCAGATGTCGGGTGTTAACCAAACAGTTATTTCTTATGTGACATGTATGTTGCTTTGCCTGACTTAAGTTTCTAGAAGTGATACAATCTGAGTGGGCTAAGTGCAAGTCTTATGGTAAAATGATGGAAAAACACTGTACATCTGTAATTTTTCCATCATGAATTATTCATAGCTGTTATTCAAGTCACACAGAGAAAACTTGTACTTCAAGTTAGCTAAACACAATCGTTCATTTATGAAGAGAACTCAGTGATGTGAAGGTTTACCATATGGCCTGCACTAGCAGAAGCAGAGATCCAGAGCCATATTTTTTGTTGGTGTACACAGGCATAGATCCATCGACTTTAATGAAGCTACAGTTTATATTAGCTGAAGATTTGGCCCCTTTTCTTTGAGAAGTTTTATTGTTATTTCTCTACTGACCTATTTATTTTGCCTTATTTTTGTTAGAATGTGGTTATAAATACAGGTTTATAATCTCTTTTCTACAGTTGTTCAGGTTTTTGTCTCTTCTAACCCATAACATGAATATTTAATGAGGGAAGCTGGATATTTTGTGCTTCATTTGAGATTCAAGACAATTCAAATATTTAGAAAAGGTGAGAAAAGGGGCTTGAAAACAATACTAATTCAATGGTAGTAATGGATACCATAAGAGAGACTTCGAGCAGCTTGTTTCAGAAGACTAAACATCTTTTAAGATTAGCATCTCCTGAATTAAAAATGAACAGCAAATTGTTACATAGGTTTTGCTTGTCTCCCTCCTAATCTTCCAGCACTGCATGGCTCCTTATAACTATTTTTGGCAGCATGAGTCACCTCTGTAACGTCTTCATTACACTCTTGTTTCTTGCCCCATATTACTTGAAAGCACTGCTAAAACTGGATATGGCTTTAAGGGGCTAACTGGAGGCTTTCTCTCATGATCTCACAAAGGTGATAAATAGGCAGTGGTCTGCATGTTGGTAGCTCTGGCTACAGGGCCCTCATGTTCAGTGTTGCCTGGATCAGTGCTGCCTGGGCCTAAGTTATGCCTCTAAAACCTAGGGAATTTAAAAGATGCAAAGATTAGTGAATTGTAGGATTTCATGAAAGGTCTCGTAGACTGGGGAAAGAAATGCAATTAATAATAATTAAAACTCTCTTGGAATGCAATGGAACAATTCCTCATATTTTTATGGCCGAAGTCTAAAATTCATTAGATTGTGCTTAGTAAGGATGCAAGGACATTACAGAATAAGATAACATCTGAATGCATTAACTTCAGTGATGATTCAGTACATTTTTTCCTGAGCTGCTTGTTGGTCAAGGCAGCCAATAATAGCCAGACAAATTCATTTTAAGCCACCTCAGATACTTCAGGTTTGGTAAAACTGCTACTAGATATCTCTTTAATAGCCAGCCAAATACATTCCAAACCACCACAAATACTCCAGGCTTAGTAACATTGCTTTGAAATATTCCTGTCCAAAAAAAAACCAGTGCATGTTTGGACCAACAGTAATTTAATATTGCTTGCATCTTGCACAGTTGAAGGGACAAGCAAGCTTTATTATTAAAATAAAACAATTTTTCTTCTGTCTGAATTACAATCCTTGCTTGAATAGCATACCATTATGCTGATTACATTTTGTAAAATCTAAACAAATTGGGCGTGAAATAACCTGTTACATATTTGTTTCTGATGTCTCTAGTAGATGAAAACTTCCTGCTTAGTAAATAACTGAATTCCCCACAGTTATGCAGTGGATGTACATGGCAGCCAAGCACTTAATATGAATTCCAGTTGGTTGACAAAAGATGGCCACAGTTTGGTTTCAGAAAAGTCTGACTTTGCAAATTATCATTGATCATAGATATGCTTTACTGTTGGGAAGGGGAAAGAGTGCAGGAATAAAGAGACAGTAACTCATGGTTGCTTGCCATAGTGCTGAGATCTCATGCCTTCCCTCAGACTCTTGACCCTCATATGGGAAGTTGTAAGGATGTGGGGACAAGACGTCTACATTTCTGTGATGTGCTGGGGAACCTCAAATGTGGCGACATCTGAAGTCTCCTGACATTATCCTGCTCCATCATCTGACCAAGGGCTGGGAGGAAAGGGGGTTCTGCCACTCCGCTTTCCTTGGGATTGTGCAACTGCTAATCAAATATCTCCCTATGTGGAGGCAGGTGAATACAGCATGTAAATGGAAAATATGTTCAAACTTAAATGGGATTTATTCAGAGTTTCACAGCAGCCTCTAAACTGGAGGATTTGCTGTACATTGTGCATGTGTGTGTAATTCCAAGTCTAGCTTGTAATAAATGATTGGAAACATATGGTGACAGCCCTTGTGACATAGTTTTACTTAGAAATCAGAAATCAAAACAAAAGTTGACTAGGAAATATACTCAATTAACATTGTTCTGGGCTCAGCAGTAGCAGTCATATTTCTCCTTCGTGATAGCTGGTACAGTGCTGTGGTTTTGACTTTCAGCCTGGGAACAGAGCTGGTAACACTTATGTTTCTAGTTGTTGCTAAGTTGTGTTTACTCTGACCAAGGACTTCGTGAGTCTGATGCTCTGCCAGGGAAGAGGGGGGCCGAGAGGAAGCAGAGACAGGACACCTGACCCAAACTAGCCAAAGAGGTATTCCATACCACAGCACGTCATGCCCAGGATGTAGAACTGGGGGCAGTTACCCAGAAGCGTTAGATCACTACTCAGGTCGGGCTGGGTATCACTCAGCTGGTGGTGAGCAGTTGTATTCTCTTTCCTTGTTATTTCCCTTATCATTATTGGTGGTAGCAGTAGTGATTTTGTGTTATACCTTAGTTACTGGACTGTTCTTATCTCAACTGGTGGGAGTTACATTCTTTCCATTCTCCTCCCCATCCCTCCGGGAGCTGGGGTGTGAATGGGGGGGAGTGAGACAGAGACTGCGTGGTCTGATTTACAGCTGAGCTTAAACCACGACACACATCCAGATTGGCCTTAAATTTTGCATATAGTTTTTTCCCTTTGCTTATGGTGGTCCCAGCAAACCAAAACAAAAACCTGGTTCTCTGAGATATCTGTTCTTAGAATCCAGTACCTTTCTTATACTTCACAGAGTTTTCCTACACCCAGTCTATCCACATGGGCTGGGGCTGAGGAAGACTTTTCTGTGTTCATTACAAATCTAATGGACAAACAGCAACTCGGTATGCTCAGTCATAATCAGGTGAAATAAAGTGTGATGGCAATACATGACATTCTGCCATTCAAAGGAAAAATAGCAAAAGCTATATTTTGCAATTTCCATGTTGTGAAAGATCAAATTCTGGTCTGGCATGAGCCATATATTGCAGTCATAGAACCATAGAATCATAGAATAGTTAGGGTTGGAAAGGACCTTAAGATCATCTAGTTCCAACCCCCCTGCCATGGGCAGGGACACCTCACACTAAACCAAATCACCCAAGGCCTCATCCAGCCTGGTCTTGAGCGCCACCAGGGATGGAGCATTCACAGCCTCCCTGGAAAACCCATTCCAGTGCCTCACTGTAACAGTCAATACTGTTACTTGAAGGAAACAGAGAAGAGAGTGAGAGTCAAGAAAAGCAAATAGTGTTCTTCATCTTCCTCTTGCTCTTCACAGGTCACCTGGCAAAGCTTATTAAGGCCATGGTGACTTATGAAGCTTTCTGAAAGATTCTCAGGGCAGATGGTTTTGTTAAGTTAGCTAACTTCTGACCATTGATGTGCCACTTCATTCAGATTTCATGCTGAGTCAAAGAGAGAATAAAAGAATCTGGGTTTTGAAGTCTACTTTAAACAAATGTACCACACCCCACACATGCCTGACTCAAGTGGAAAAGCTGGACTGTGATTTTACAACACAGATTTCATGCATGTTAGAATGTCATGCATTCTTTCAACCTCGTTCTTAAGCAAGGAATTTCAGACAAAATAAGAATTAAGAAATACAGTACAATTAGTTACCCTTGTTTTGTGGCCTCTTGAATCTTGAATGAAATTATAAGTTAATACACTGTTTTATCCCATCTGTTTTATTATCCTTCTGGCTATAGACACAAAAAAGTCAGAATGTTAATATTAGGTGTGCTTTTGTAAATCTTGACTAGTTTTGACTTACTTTGGGCTTGTTCTGGGTTATTGTAGGAGGATTTAAACATACCCTTTATGAGAAGGTGTGTTCCATAATTCTCATTATTTTCATAAAGCTACCAAATGACATGTGAGATTAGTAACCAAAATAGCCGGACAGAAATGTGTTTCTAGAAATGCACAAGGAATGGATGCATACATTTTCATGTGGCTAATATGTCAAGAGCTGAAATAGCCAGAGGCCACTAGCCTGAGCAAATGAGCAGTGACTCATGGATATTCACTGACATTTGTTATAATGTGAACAGGCTTCGTAGGAATCTTTATGGTAAAAGTCATCCAATTTAAAGAAAATGAAGATGAAACTAACACCTGATATAACCCACGCCACTGGCTAAAACCAGTACTGTAAAGACATGGTGCAGTGCTGTGACAACAATCAAAAAAAATGTACTTATAATAAAGATACAGTATGTCTCTTTGTCTTACTGCTCATGTCAACCCAGGAAACCCAAGATAACTTCTGAAATCATAGCAGAAAAGGATTTTCTCATCACTTCAACTTCACTTATAATTTTTCAGAGTCTCATAAATACTTGCCTGTCATTGTATTAGGATGTTGTAATGATTGATCAATCAAGATTAATACATCCTCAGATCTCAGGATGGAAAGCATCCTTACAGAATAACAATCACAAACCCCATCAAAGTCACAGCCAGAACTGGGGTCCAGTTGTTCTGGTTTTCTGACCCTCTGATCCCTAACAGGTATTTGTCTCATAAACATCATTTGGATAACACAAGTTGGCTCCTGCTTTTGTTGCAGGTGCCAGTTGTGAAAGCCACATATCTTGGCTAGACAAACATCAAAGGTTTGCTAGAAAGCCTTTCTGAGGAGCTCTGCTCCTGGTTTAGATAAAGTGACTGGCCTTTTAAGTGCTCTGAAGAAAAGCTGCAAGAGTTATCTATACCCTGAGAACTTTTTATTATCTGGGCTCCTTCCTTCAGGGGAAGAAAATGAGAGCTCTGAAAATCAAGAAATTTTTGAAGCTTATCTATGTTTTTCATTTAGCTGAAAAGGATATGAAAATTCTCTGTCTTGTGAGCTTTCCAGGCTGGTTTTGCTTATTGAGAAGAACTTTTAGTTGTGGATTTTGAGAGCTTTTTGGTTTTCCTTTTTTGGAGACAGCTCTCTTCATTCCAGTTCCTGAAGACTGAAAATTCAGACCATGAGAAAGATTCTCTTTTTTGCCTCTTACATGTCACTAAGCCTAAAATTACATTCCAATTGGTTTGAATTTCACATATGGCTAGTATGAGAAGTGTGCTTCTAGTTTTGATTTCCAGAAATTCAATTTTCAGAAATAATTCCATCTTGAACTGGCAGGCCTAGAAACCCACAGATAACTTTAAATGGGAAGCCAAAACTGAAGCCAACATGAAGTCATGAACCTTACATCCTTTCATTGTGCATTCATTTACATCCTTTCATTGTGCATCCAAGGATGTCACCTCCATCTTTTCCACACAGTGATGAATTGATTAAATCAGAGATAAAGCTTTGCTCTTCCTAAATATAAAATCTTACATGGCTGACAATGGCTGGCAGGAGACATGGCATTTTTCTACTCACCTTATACTCCTCTATTCTTTATTTTTGTTTTTATGAGTGCTTTATAAAAGAATGTATTAGTTTTCAGAGTGGCAGTCAGCCGAGAGGCTGAGAAGCTGTGATGAGCAACCTGGTGTATGCCTCCTCCTGTCCTCCTGCAGCTTCATTTCTATTGTTTTCCTTGTATTTTGACTGTATGAGTTCTTTCAAAGGCCCTGTTTTGTTGTTCTACTGTACAGTGCATAAAAATAGTGAACTGCCGGTTCATAGGTCTATAGGAAAAACTATCACACTGACCGTCTGAATAGGCATGTAACAGAAACAAGAACTACAAGAGGGGAAAATTGCTGCGTTCACTTCAGGCAGATTTTATTCTGAATGTCAGCAATTAAAAAGCGGCATATTCAGTGCCTATTTCTGCTGTAATAAAGTTGCTTTAATCCCCTTTGTCATCATTTGTAGATGTCAGGAGTTTGAAAACATCCCACTGTGTATAGATTTTCTCACTGCTTTAGGATATGACCTTTTGGTGGTGTGGTCCCTGATAACAAAATGCCATCAAATCCTGCCATAGAATCATAGAATCATAGAAGCGTTAGGGTTGGAAAGGACCTTAAGATCATCAAGTTCCACCCCCCCCTGCCATGGGCAAGGACACATCACACTATACTATGTCATCCAAGGCTCTGTCCAACCTGGCCTCGAATACCACCAGTGATGGAGCATTCACAGTTTCCTTGGGCAACCCATTCCAGTGCCTCACCACCCTCATAGTGATAAACTTCCTCCTTATATCCAGTCTAAACTTTCCCTGTTTAAGTTTTAACCTGTTACCCTTTGTCCTGTCACTACAGTCCCTAATGAAGAGTCCCTCCCCAGCATCCCTACAGGCCCCCTTCAGATACTGGAAGGCTGCTATGAGGTCTCCATACAATCTTCTCTTCTCCAGGCTGAACAGCCCCAACTTTCTCAGCCTATCTTCATACGGGAGGTGCTCCAGTCCCCTGATCATCCTCTGGACTTGTGCCAACAGTTCCATGTCTTTTTTATGTTGAGGACACCAGAACTGCACACAATACTCCAGGTGAGGTCTCACAAGAGCAGAGTAAAGGGGCAGGATCACCTCCTTCGACCGACTGGTCATGCTCCTTTTGATGCAGCCCAGGAAATGGTTGGCTTTCTGGGCTGCAAGTGCACACTGCCAGCTCATGTTCATTTTCTTATTGACCAGCACCCCCAAGTCCTTCTGCTCTGAATCTCTTCTTTGCCCAACCTGTAGCTGTGCCTGGGATTGCTCTGACCCAGGTGTAGGACCTTGCACTTGGCAAAGTGCATGAGGTTGGCATCAGCCCACCTCACAAGCGTGTCGAGGTCCCTCTGGATGGCATTCCTTCTCTCCAGTGCATCAACTGAACCACACAGCTTGGTGTCATCGGCAAACTTGCTGAGGGCGCACTCAATCCCACTGTCCATGTCAGTGAGAAAGATGTTGAACAAGACCGGTCCCAACACTGACACCTGAGGGGCACCACTCATTACTGGTCTCCAGCTGAGCATTGAGCTGTTGACCACAACTTTTTGCTTGCAGCCATCCAGCCAGTTCTTTACCCACTCAGTGGTCCACCTATCAAATTGAAGTCTCTCCAATTTAGAGAAAAGGATGTCATGCAGGACATCATCAAAAAAGCTGTTTTAATGAATATAAATAGAATCTTGTCTCTTAGAATTCTTGATTTTGTCTATGTGCATGTTTTATTAAGAGGAGAAAAAAAATCTGAGCATACAGTATCTGAATGTCTTGCACAGTGATTATATGATTAAAATTCTCTCAGAATATCTGGCTGCATTTTTGACTTGCGCAATGCAACCTTAATGGTTGGTAAGTGCTGAATTTTGTCACAGATGAAAAAAACACAAAAAGTTCAATGCTTGTTAACATGAGCCAAACCTGCCATTTATCTGATATTTTCAGCACACTGAATGTATTTGAGCAGTTTTGATGCCATTATGGAATTTATTTTAGACATATCAAGTGCCAATTTTCTTTTAGATCATAAAGAAAGATGTGAGAACAGGAATTTAGATGTTTTGTTGATGAAGCTTGTCCTAGACCATCATAAAAAAGAACTGCAATAAAGCAAGGCTGCTTGATGCACACAATGCAGCAAATAGCAGTTTTGTCATAAGTGACAGAATTAGAAGCCAAGTTCTGCTGATACTTCTTATCTAGGCACTGAAATGTAATTGAATCAAAATGATGGGAGCCAAAAAGAAGTACAGAAACACATTTCTGTGACAACTGCATTTCTGTGCTCTGAGACTCCTGAGGCTGGTGGCTGTGCTAAAATGGCTGAAATCAAGAGGACTAGGAGGAGATAGAGATGAACAGAAAACTTCCTGTCAGGTAGGTGTGGGATAGAGACCAAGAATCTTTATGTTTCTGTAAATTCAGGAGAAGAAACTCTGTAAAAGACCAGTAATTCATACTGGTCACTGGTTTGGACATTTATTTACCATTCTGTCCTGCACTTTGAGCAACGTGTGGAGGCTGCAGGGTGAGTGTTTGGCTACCTGTCTCTGAAAGTGATGATATCAACTTGTCCAATATACACCAGACACTTCTTTTGCCAGGCTTGGTGGTGGAAGATCAGGATGTTATTAGATTCTATGGATTTTTAATTCTGGTCCTAGGAGAATTGCTAGGAGAATTTGAAAGCCAGAGGGTGTTTCATACACAATGGCTGAACACTTGCAAGGTAGTTTTTACTCTCAGTGGTATAATCCAGGAAGGTGTACTAGCTAACAATATCTTTGATCATTTTCTCCGTATATTTGCTTTATCTTCACTTTTGGATTTTACATGCATAGCTGTGTGTACATGCACATGTAATACAGGTTTACACTACCAACTGAGAGGGAAGGACACATGACCAAAAGGTGGAAAGGTAGTAGTTGAACTCGATGTACTAGTAGCAACATGAACTACAGGTTGCTAACAACAGCAGCAGTAAGAGTTTTCAGGGGTAGGAGGAAGAGAGATGCCCCATAAGGACTGAAATTCCTGCTCCTGGGGACCTATGTGCAGTTTTGTCTTGAGCTTTCCTTTTGAGACCTTGAGTTTTCCTTAAGAGTTGATCATACATGAATCATAAAAAAATAAACAAATCAAAACCACTCCAGCACACAAACCATAACAGAAGTACCTGCCAATATGTTCACTTCAAAACTCTCCACGGACTATGGCCCTCAAATTTTCCCATTAATTACAATATCATGTCTAATCTAATACTTTTTCCTGACAGGCTACCTGGGCATGAGAGAAACAGAAGACATGGTGTATTGACTCCTGACACAGTGCTATGAGGCATTCACATAAGCTGCATAGTAGGATATGATACAAATTTAGGGCCTGTGGACCTGCTGCCTTGTATTGGGAAAAACGTTACAAGTGTTGTCCTGAAGGTTAATTGTAGCAGAGACGTAATGTCTTGTTTAATACCTTAGAAGGTAAAATTGAAATGTGCTAATTCAGATTGTGTGGAGCTGTGAAGGGGTGAGAGCACAGTGGGTAATGGGCTTAAAATTAAATATGATTTTGATAAATTGGAGAAAGTGCACAGTATCAGCAAGATGAAATCCAATAAGTGCAAATGCAATGCATTATATTTAAACCAAAAATAAAAATAAAATCAAGTGAACAAAGAAAAGGCAGGTAACAGATGCAGTAGGACACAGACTGAGGTTGCATCAGCTGTGCTGTTGGGGTGGAGGGAAGAAGGGAAGGCACTTACAGTAAAAACATCTCTTAAAAGGAAAATGAAATGTCAGATGTGGGAGGAAATGATGCCCCACTCCTCGGCACTGGTAAGGATGGGGCAGGGGCACTGAGTCCCACTGTAAGCAGAAGACTGGAGGAATGTAGATTGCAAACTGGACAGAGTACAAGATGGAACTGAAGGCATTATAGCAGATTTATGAAACAGGGCCTATGAGGAAAGGTTGAATGAATTAGCTGTATTCATCTGAGAAATATAAGGCTGTTTTCCAGAACTAAAATACTTGCATAAGGGACACAAGTAAACCATTCCGTATGACCTCTACATGGGGAAAGTTAAAAGTAACTTCCAGCTAAAGAGAAGAAAGAAGAACTGGTGAGACATTGTGCAAAACTTTTTGCACTAAAGATAGATGATCAATAAAAGAAGTTACCTAGGGTGGTTAAGGAATATCTTTTTCTGAATGATTTAAGAAGAAAGAAGAGCAACATCTTTTAGATATTTAGGTAAAGGTGATTAGGATGCACCAAATTATTCCTCAGGGGACAGAGAGGAAACACTACCCTGAAATAATAATTGTCTCCTGCAAGCTGCTAGGGATCAGCTAAGTAGTAGCTCAGTGTACAGATCCATATCCTCTGTCATTTTAAAAGTCATTGATTTGAAGAGATCATCTAGTTTTTCTGTTGTGTGCTTAGGAATATTTTCCTGTACCTACTGGGTATACAGGGAGCTAGAAACAGAGAGAAGGGGTGTGCAAAAGAAGTAATAACATAATGAAAATGTAGACAGAGAAAATTCTAGATACAGCCTTAATTTATTATTTGTTTTTTTAATTAGGAAATTGCTGATGTCTACTATGAGGGCAGTAAACAAGAGAACCTGTAAAAAGGCTTTAGTGTGCATCCAATTTTTTGTATTCTTGTTTTTCTTCACCAATGGCCTGTCGAGATAATGTTTTTGGCATTTTTTAGCAGCTTTGCTGTTCATGAACCCTACACTGCAGTATATGCAGTGATTTGACACATAAAAAGCTTTACTTATTCTCTATGGTAGTTTACAAGCAGTTTACAAGTCCAGTTTAATAGATCACTATTAATACATGGATTTAAAACACTGAAAGATGTTCTTGTCTTGGGGCAAAGGGATGTAATCGTGTGACTTCTCTGAAATCCCTTCCAGCCCTATTTTTTCTTTGATTCTATATTTATCTTTTCATGACTCAAACATCAGAAATTCAGAGAATATTCCTAAGAGTGGATCTTACAGTACAGATGTTCTGTCATTTTCATGGACAATATGGTGTGATTTTAGGTCTAAATACTGAAAAACACGGGGAAAATGTTGCTTTCTTCTGTTTGTAACTTCTTCATTAAAAAATGAGGATGCAAGGTTCTCCCACAGGAGAGAGTAGAAGTAACCCTACCAAAGTTCACCCTACTCCCCCTACTCCGGTAGAGAGGGACAGGGGAATGGCTTTCCCTAAAATACTTCAGGACACATAGGGGACTGGGGAGGCCGCTTCTGTTTTCATGGGTTCTTTTAGGAGTTTTTAATTATTTTTTTTGTTTCCTGTTAATCAGAATGGATAATGACATGAACTGCAGGGCTCTGCTTTTAATAGAAAAGTATATTTGGTTCAACTGGTTGAAAAATTTTCAGACCTTGGATCTCTTTAAATATGAGATTGTTCCATCCTCTTAATTTACTTGGTGATGACAGTGAAGAGGTGGTTTGAGAGATGGTTTCTGTTGTACGTTTTCATAAGCTGACTTTTCTGTTTGAATTTTTCAGGCTACAGCTGTGATTTCATGAGAACTCAAGATATATACCACATTGACAGAGGAAGCATTTGACCTTCTGTTAGTCAAATCAACCTTTGCTGCTTCAGTCTTCTCTAAAAGCAGATTTAAAAGATCTTTCTTCTGGTTCTTTAAATAGGAATAGTGTGTGAAAAGAGGAATTCTGTCTCTCAGCAACCTCCTTAAAAACCAAAACCTTTTGTGTCAGTGTTGTGTTTGAGAGTTAAGCAACCCTTGCTACCCTTCCAGTCAGGGAGGAGCTCATGTATCTCTACACTTTCCTGTATGTCAACAAATAAATGTTATGATGAAGGAAGTACAAAGTCTTGCTAAGCCATCTTGGGGAGTACCTAGAATCAAACTGGAACGTGGTAACATCTAGAGGTAATGAAACGATCTTACCAAATGCTACACCTTTTCCCTACCCAGCAGTTTTCTCTGGCCTCAGAGAAGGATATAAACCATCATGGAAGATTTTATGTGGATGGTCCCCTTAGCACAGGAAGCTCCATGGAAAGATGAGAATTTAATTTAGCTACTCTAATAATTATAATAGTTTACTTTTATTTTGCAGAAAAGTGTTTGGATCTTTTAAAATCCTAGGACCATCATATTTTTATTTAAATATGCAAGGAACAGTTGCTGTGGTGCTGCTATCGTGGCTCTCATTTCCAACCAAGGAAAAATGGTGTTAAATTTTTATAAATTATTTTCCATCAATATGACAACTTGCATATGGTTTCAGGAGTGTATGCATTTGTTATTTTATGGTAATTTTATGGATCATTGATGTTTTACTCCCTACTGTGGGTCTTGAAGGTTTTCATGAATTGAGAAACTCTGCCTGTGGTTACAGCCTAACTGCAGAAAACATATATATCCATAAGACCAGTTCATAACTGTCTAGATGAACTGAAATAGATTTTTACCTTTGTCTAAGGACGTATGTACCTAGTAGTCACTCCTACAGTTCATATTCCTGAGTTGACATTGATCTAGAACACCTTCAAGCTACTGCTGTCATAGTTTGCACTTTTTTTTTTGGCTACATTTTGTGCCAAGACTCCAGAGTATTTCCTTGTCTTCCTGAGTTACTCTCCTCAATTCCAATAAGGCTAAAGCAAATGTAATTACATGATTAAAAATAACAAACCCTTCTGTTTACAACAAATTCAGACATAGCAGTGTCTGCAAGATAGGCTGCTAGAAGGTAAAATAGAATTAAGGATCAGGATTTATTAATTCTAGTCTTTGCTGTTATGAGTCAGACTGAGAAAGTGGGTTACAGAGTAGCTAAGCAGCAGAGAAACACATTTTCATAAATTATTAGATTTACAAGGTCATTCAGTCATTTATTACTGCAGTAGACATTGTGAGAGGGTTCAGGGGTTTTGAAAGTTGCATTTGAGGAGGGAGGGAGAGACAAAAATGAAACAGTAATAAAATCCTCATTCTTTCTGTAACTCATCAACAGATGTTCTATAATAGCATATTCTATTGGTGGAGTTTGTGTTTGGGTTATCTGTTTGTTTGTTTGTTGTTTTTTTTTGTGGTTTTTTTGTGTTTCTTTTTTTTTTTTTCCCCTGACAGCTCTTCAGGAGTTGTTCTCTGCATTTTTTTCCTAGATTATGCTTCCTCATACTTGAAAGCTGCCATGGTTTAAGCCCAGTCGGTAACTCAGCCACGCAGCCTGCTTGCTCAGTCCTCCCTACCTCTGTCTTCCCTACCGCTCTCCAGGAGGGATGGGGAGGAGAATTGAAAGAATGTAATTCCCATGGATTGAGATAAGAACAGTCCAAGTAACTAAGGTATAACACAAAACACTACTGCTACTACCAATAATAATAATTATCATGGAATCATAGAACCATAGAATAGTTAGGGTTGGAAAGGACCTTAAGATCATCTAGTTCCAACCCCCTGCCATGGGCAAGGACACCTCACACTAAACCATGTCACCCAAGGCTTCGTCCAACCTGGCCTTGAATACTGCCAGGGATGGAGCATTCACAGCCTCCCTGGGCAACCCATTTCAGTGCCTCACCACCCTCACAGTAAAGAATTTCTTCCTTATATCCAATCTAAACTTCCCCTGTTTAAGTTTTAACCCATTACCCCTTGTACCCCTTGTCCTATCACTATAGTCCCTAATGAATAGTCCATCCTTCGCATCCCTATAGCCCCCCTTCAGATACTGGAAGGCTACTATGAGGTCTCCATGCAGTCTTCTCTTCTCCAGGCTGAACAGCCCCAACTTTCTCAGCCTATCTTCATACGGGAGGTGTTCCAGTCCCCTGATCATCCTCGTGGCCCTCCTCTGGAGTTCCATGTCCTTTTTATGTTGAGGACACCAGAAATGTACACAATATTCCAAGTGAGTAATAATATAATATAACAATAATATATAATAATAATATAATAATATAATATAATAATATGTTAATGATTATAATATTATAATAAGATAATAATATAATGATAAGAGAAAAAACAAGGGAAGAGAATGCAACCGCTCACCATCCACCGACTGATACGCAGCCTGACCCCGGCAGTGATCTAACCCTTCCGGGTAACTGCTCCCAGTTTATGTACTGGGCATGACATTCTGTGGTATGGAATACCCCTTTGGCTAGTTTGGGTCAGGTGTCCTGTCTCTGCTTCCTCCTGGCTTCCCCTCCTCCCTGGCAGAGCATTAGACTCAGAAAATCCTTGGTCAGAGTAAACATTACTGAGCAGCAACTAAAACCATCAGTGTTACCAGCACTGTTCCCAGGCTAAAAGGCAAAACCACAGCACTGCACCAGCTACTAAGAAGGAGAAAAATGGCTGCTACTGCTGAATCCAGGACAAAAGCTGTGAAGCTTTAGCCAAACTTCTGATTTTCCTAGTTCTGTCAAATCAATAAACAAACAAAGGCGGTTTTGACATATTCCATCAATCTCTTTTTTTTTTTTTTTTTAAGAAAAGTAAACACTTCTCTTGACAGTTTTTTTTAAGGTAAATGTCTTCATTAATTTAAATAGTAGGTATATGGAAGGGGGGTAAGTAACTTGAGATGGGTGTGGCAGAAAAAAGAAACATTAGCTATAAGGGTAGGAGTTACTCCTTCTCCTGCCCCAAATATGCTTCTAATGAAGCAAACACTACTTAATTGATGTACTTTGCCTATACTGAAAACCTAAAATCTGAAGACAACACTATGAGAAAATTAGATAAAAATTAGATAAAATTGTGACAGGGAAAAAAGTATAATAGAAAATTCAGTTCAAAGTGGCCTTTCTATAAAGTGGACTGTTTTGCTTCTTTTGATCTGATTGTTTTCCTCCCAGCTGAACTTGCCTGTGACAAATAGTGGATGTGCATTAGAAAAATACCTGTTAATAACACTGGTGGTGCAGCAGTGATCACACACTGACTGCTGCAGGTAACATTAGATGAGAGGGTGCAGTGAACACAATTGGGAAGGTGCAATTGAAAATGAAAATTCTTTTTGGTGTTGTTGTTATGAAGACATTATATGAGCTCCCAGTTCTTAGTGTATGTGCTCCTACCTCTGTATTAACTGTGGAGTGGAGCCTGAAATCATTTGGGGAACAGATTGTTCTGACATGGTTTATACTGAAGTAGGTACATAATGCAGATGGTTTTGTAACTATGTTTACCTTATGCACCACCCATGTATGTGAGTATTTCTATATGTGTATATTTGTTACTAAAATTAAGGGCTTGTGTAACTGTAACGAGGACAGAAGGGTCTAAATTCAATACCGCATGCAAGGTAACTGGTGTGCCTGTTGGGGAAGCCAGAGGCGGTTCTGACAAAAACTGCTTCACATACAAAACCTGGCTACTTCAGGCATCTGAAAGGGTCACAGACACTCAGCTGAGGGCTGTACCTGCAGTTAGGAACACAGACCTGGAAGAGGCTTCTCCTCCTTGTTTTCTGTATACTGGAATTGGTGTGGTGGGATTCCAGCACCCAAATAGAAAAGACCCTTCATGTGGCCTCCAGCCTCGTGCAGCCTTGTAGCAAGAACAACACTCAAGTGCCCTTTAGTGTAACAGGGCAAGGAGGTATCTTGCAGCTCTGTCACTGCAGCACGGACTAAGGTGCTGTGAGGACTTTTATTGCCTCTGCATAGCATGGATGGGACATCACTGAATCATAGAATGTTTGGGTTGGAAAGGACCTTAAGATCATCAAGTTCCACCCCCCTGCCATGGGCAGGGATGTCTGTCCTGAGTTCAGCAGCAGCAGTCATTTTTCTCATTCTTAGTAGCTGGTGCAGTGCTGCGTTGTTGACTTTTAGCCTGGGAACAGTGCTGATAACACCGATGTTTTTACTTGCTGCTCAGTAGCATTTACTCTGACCAAGGACTTTCTGAGTCTCACACTTGGCCAGGGAGGAGGGGAAGCCAGGAGGAAGCAGAGACAGGACACCTGATCCAAACTAGCCACAGGGGTATTCCATATCACAGCATGTCATGCCCAGTATATAAACTGGGGGCAGTTACTCAGAAGGGCTAGATCACTGCTTGGTCAGGCTGCGTATCGGTCAGCGAGTGGTGAGTGGTTGTATTATCTTCCCTTGTTTTTCCCCTTATCATTATTATTATTGGTGGTAGCAGCAGTGGTTTGTGTTATACCTTAGTTACTAGACTGTTCTTATCTCAACCTGTGGGAGTTACATTCTTTTGACTCTTCTCCCCATCCCTCCGGGAGCGGAGGAAGGAAGGCAGGGGGAATGAGAGAGTGGCTGCGTGGTTCTGCGTTGCCAGCTGGGCTTAAACCACGACACAGTCATACTCTTAATATAGTATTCTAGATAAGTAAATTTCCCTGGCTAATTATTAAGGCAAAAAAGCAAAATGGGGATAGACAAGACAATAATACTGTGTATACCACAAATACACACAAAATGCAACTTGCTTCAGTCTGATAAATAAGATTTTGCTTGTCTTTTCATAAACATGAGCCAGTCAGCGAGTGGTGAGCAGTTGTATTCCCTTCCCTTGGTTTTTCCCTTATCATTATTATTATTGGTGGCAGCACCAGTGGTTTATGTTATACCTTAGTTACTGGACTGGTCTTATCTCAACCCATGGGACTTACATTCTGTCAATTCTCCTCCCCATCCTTTCGGGAGTGGGGGAAGGAAGTAGTGGGGAGTGAGTGACCGGGTGTGTGGTTCTGAGTTACCGTCTGGGCTTAAACCACGACAATGCCTTATCCTTGACATGTCTCCCAAGGTTCTGTCCAGCCTGGATTTGAACACTGCCGGGGATGGAGCATTTACTACTTCTTTTATTTATTCATTTACTTATTTATTCATTTACTGTTCTAGTGCCTCACCACCCTCACTGTAAAGAACTTCTTCCTTATATCTAATCTGAACTTCCCCTGTTTAAGTTTAAACCTGCTACCCCTTGTCCTATCGCTACAGTCTCTAATGAAGAGTCCCTCTTCAGCACCCATGTAAACCCTTTTCAGATACTGGAAGGCTGCTATGAGGTCTCCACACAGCCTTCTCTTCTCCAGGCTGCACAGCCCCAACTTTCTCAGTCTGCCTTTATATGGGAGGTGCTCCAGCTCCTCTACTCTGCTCTTGCGAGACCCCACTTGGAATATTGTGTACAGTTCTGGTGTCCTCAACATAAGAAGGACATGGAGCTGTTGGAATACATCCAGAGAAGGGGCTTGCTCCAGCAGAGAATGGTGCAGTTTGCTTTCTGGACTGAAGCCAGCTCATGTTCATTTTCTCATCAACCAATGCCCCCAAGTCCTTCTACGCAGGGCTGCTCTAAATCTCTTCTCTACCCAACCTGTAGCTGTGCTTGGGGGGATTGCCCTGACCCAAGTATAACACCTTGCACTTCACATTATTAAAATTCATGAGGTCCCACATCTCAAGTGTGTTAAGATCTCTCTAGATCTCATTTCTTCCCTCCAGTGTGTCATCTGCACCACACAGCTTAGTGCTGTCGGCAGACTTGCTGAGGGCACACTCAATCCCACTGTCCATGTCACTAACAAAGATGTTGAACATGTGCAGCTCTACTTGAATGAAAAACTCAATACATATTTGGAAAAAGGGGATATAGCACTAGAGAGCCATAAGGAAAAGTGAAGGGCTAAGCATGAATCTATGCTTCAGAAAGCTGAAGTATAGTACTGTGTTCCATTCGGTATATACAGAAAAATACCTGGGTATTTTGTTATTCCCCTACATCAGTAACTCAATTTCAGATGCCTACTTTTATCCTAGATATTTTTTTGAAGAATTGAATGTTGTAAATCTGTACCATAATAATGAAAAGAATCTGATGTTTCTTAGCTTATAAAGGACTTAAAAGATACCCATGATCTATCTCAGTTTCAGATATTATGTATTATTTTAGCTGAGGGAGGGACTACTGGACAAACAGGTCATTTATCTGTGGTAGAAAAAGATTGCTTGGACTTCCCCAGGAGATATCTTGGAAAGAGTTATAACGTTCTGTTGAAAATATAAGCAAGATGCTAAATAATTCCTACAAGTAATGGTGTTGGAGTACAAATGTACAGCTGTGGCTTTGCTTAAAGTAATCCTGAGTGCTGGTAGCAGTGAATACTGGGTACTACAAGTAGTCTAACTTAATACAGTGTCTAACTGTAACCCCAAAGGTGGTTCAAGTACAAACTAAGGTTTGCAAGCAGACTTGTGCTGCCATGTCTGCTAGGTTCCAGTTCACAAAGCATGTGTCAAAGACACCAGCAGGTATGACTGGAAGAGTTGCAGCCCCAGCAGTGACCTTCAGAAGGTAAAGCCTTCTCAGAAGCTAGGAGTGTCTCTGCCTCTGCATCCAAAAGCTCTGACCTTCTGCCAGTGTGAAATCTGGTACAACATACTCCGTGCCAGAATCTGAAGCAAATTTTTTACAGATGGTTAAGTATACAGTAGCTGACCTAATAACCACATTAAGATCTTGTCCTTTAAGATGCCATATGCAGTAATAGCTTATGGTTTCTTCTGATTTAATTTATTTTGGAGAGGGAACCACCCATGTGAAAGCAAGAAGATAATAGGCATGCCTGAAAAATGTAACAACTGATGCTTCCCAAATGTAGGACTGAAATTTTACTCTTGCTCTGAAATCAATAGGCTGTTGACCAATACATTGGATTGACAGCAAATAGGGAAACCTGTCTGGGGCTTTATTTTTTAACCGTCTGCGATAGGGTTAATCATGCTGTTTCTGTGATATCTTTGATTTACATATGAAAACATTTAATTCAACGGGTATTAAGATTCATGATGGACAAGGCAGTTCCTTCCTTTTCCTACATTTGTGTTCTTTCTTCACTTCCCAGCTGCTGTTTTTAGAAATAACCTTTGTCTTTTGGTTATAAAAGATATATTCTTATGTCCTGTAAGTTTAGTTCTACCAGTACATATATATATATATGGGGGTTTCATCATACTTGTAAGCTAGCAGTCCCACCAGATTAGAAGGGCACAAATTTATATAATTTAATTTTATTTTTTTCTATGTGAGAAGCTTAAAAAGCTTAAAAAATAATCCAAAGCCTAATCATAAATAATTCTTCCCCAGGGTTATAATGAGTAGAAACTGATCATTGTTTTATGCGGATTTCAAAAGAGCTAAATTAGCAGATCACTAGAATAGGCATGTATAATAAAATTTTCAGTCTCCTTACCTGTCAAATTGAATAAATGGCCAAAAGCAGAATGAACACTTTGTAACCAGCTCTTGCCAGAACTGCTGCTGGGAATAACCATCCCTGCTCTATGTATGCTTTGTGGTTTAGCCTCTGAAAATAAGGCAAAAAGGCTGAGTTCAGGGTCTGAGGATAAAAGAGGAATATTTGTAAGAAACTTTCACTTTGTGAAAAAGTTGAGAAAACACAATGTGGAAAAAGGGTTAATATTAATAGGTTAGACCGTATTGCTAGAAAATGCTATTAATTCTGGCATTGCAATTAGTGTCTTGTTTATAGAGATTTTTTTTGCATATATTCTGATAGAGTATAAGTAGTAAGAGTCATCATACAAAAATCTTCTCTATTTGTCTTTTTTTTTGTTGTTATTTTGGTTTGAGAGGCTGTGTGCTCAGAAAATTGAGACATTTTCGATTGAATTTGTGTAAGCTGCATACTGTACCTAGAAGACATAGCAAAGTTATGTAATAATTCTTCATTCAACTCCTTCCACATCAACAGCTCAATTTTCTGGCCACTTTCTATCTCAAACATTATACCATATTTAAACACAAAGAACAAAAATAAAAGATAATGTAAAATGTAATTGGTGAAGACCATATATACATTACTTAAGTTCTGCTCAATGACTAAGGTAACAATTATTTTTCTATTTAGGTCTCAAAAAATAATATATCTGAGGAAATCTCTATGTCCTATTGAGTGCCACTGGTGAAGAAAAAGCATTAGACCTACTGATCTGCTCTTGGGCAGATCTTCTGAGTAATTTCATAAAGCATTGTTTTAAACTGGATTAAAATACAACCTGATTGGGCACCAGACAGCTCTGACTGGCTTGAATCTTCCTGACTTCTTTGTGCAGGGAAAAGACATGCAATTGGTTTGCACGCTCTGCCAAACCTGGATCTCAGTCTGGTGAGGTCCTACCTTGTCAGAGCTGAAAATGACACTTTTCTACAGTCCTCTTTTCTCCTTCCCTCACCAAAAGGCATGCAGCTGTCTACTCTGGCAATCTGGGGAGGCACCTGGTCTTCACATAGTGATCTCCAGCTGGGTCCTCTATTCATGGTCTTCTGTTGTTATACCCAGCTGTTAAGTTGCTCTAGCTTTTGAAAATGCCACTTACATACCAGCTCATGGAGCTCACAGAAATGAGCTATTATGTTAGGACAAAGATATTGTGAAGCCCTTTCTTCTGTCCAAAGAATGACTAGAGAGATTCCAAATGCAGCAAAACCTTTCTTTCCACATTTTGTGAAGTCTGGAGTCCCACCATCACTTCTACAAATGTCATTGCAGCTGAAAGCTGAGGATGGATAGGTCTACAAGGACAGCTAACTTCACCTTGGTTGTGTTCAACATTTGCATAAATTATATCCAAAAAAAACCCACCTATATATGGATTTATGAAAGTCACTGAACTTGCCAAAATTTCTTGCCTTGCACTGCAGGCAATTATCAGAGCCATTAATCTTAAACCATCAAAATGGTGAAATAACAGATGAGCTGGATTTTGTTTAATCTGCCTTCAAAGTAAAAAAGAATAATGACACTGACAAGGAAACTCTTCAGGGAATCTGCAGAGCAGCCTCAGCTTTAAACAACTTGAGAAACCAATACCACAAACCTAAATGACAACAAGGATTTCATATGAAGCAGCCCCATTCTGCTCCAGGTGATATTTGTGTTGCTTTTGGTCCAGTGGTTAAAATTGTATCAGTGACAATTTTCCTGGTGAAAACAGTTCAAGATCACAAAATGTTGACATAACTTCCTGTTTTGTGTGGCAATAGGTCAGCTGAATGTGGGGTCAACACTATGTGACAGGACATCTTTAGGAGTCCACGGGATATCCACTGTTACTTTGACTGCCAGCTTCCTTTATCAGCAGGTTTCACAGCATTGAATTCTGCCCTATGATTATAACCTCTGGATTGCTAAAATCTAAAGCAACATGACTGTGATTTAGGGCAAGTGAGGCTCCAATATGTCACTATTGCTGCAGTATTAAGGTGGTGAAAATTTTGTCATGCAGAACCAATCTGGAAACTGAGGATCATTTGAGAAGGATAAACAAAAGAACATTAATTAAGTGATAAAATTGCTCACAAACTATATCAAATTGCAATCCTTTTGAGGTGTAGAGAATGACTGTTAATATTCATGTTTCTGGACTTATAATTTTCAGATGTTAAGAATGGAAATATAAGCCACTTGAGATTTGCTTTTCACCTTTCAAAAGACTTAGTAGACATATGGTATAGTCTGCCTATTATGTGTCTATTAAGTTGCCCGGCTAAGACAACTTCAAAATGCAATAGTTTTGAAATATTCTCTTTTCTTAAAATTATTTTTTTTATTAATTACTGCAGTGCCATCATCTTTATTATGGTTTTGTTTCTTTGAAGCAGAAAGTTATCCAGCATGAGATTTGTCCATCCAAATTCATAAGATGAATGCTCTTCTTCTCACTTGCCATATCTGTTTTCACTTGCCATGTCTTTAACTTGCAGAATTTGTTGTTGTGTTTTTTTAGCCTTCATTTCAAGGTCATTTTTCCTTTTTTATTAAGGTTTGGAAATGTCAGCTTTTGCTCTACAGACCAGAGAGGAGCTCCTTCAGACATCTGTCCTCTTTTCTTAGAAGGATAGGAACACAGGATTTGTCAGGAGAGAACAGATTCAGCATATCATTCAGTATCCTGTTTCTTACTGGAGGAACACTTCGCAAAACAAGATGTAAGAAAACACAAAATCTTTGTGAAAGGATGTAATTGAGTAAAAGTTTGAGCTATGGCTTTATCGTGAGAATTTAACCCCCAGCATTTCAAAATTCTTGATTACTACTAAGCTGCTTGTTTTTGCTGTGAACCCAGTTTACCTTTGTCCTTGATGCAATCAAGATCTTTTTTATTCTTTTCTACTCCTTTCCCACCCTAACTGATTTATTTTGCTAATGTTGTTTTGCATCTTCAAAATGCTCCTTGCTCTGACAGGCTGAAGCAGTTACTGGCTGCTGCTGCTGCAATTCACATTAAAGAGGATTTTGTGGTGGTGTTGATGTTTTTGCATCACCAGCAGATGTAAAGGAAGCTGCATTCACAAAATACTTTAAGCTACATAATGGCTCTTGAAAGCTAAAGGATGGTGAGGAAGGGAGAGCAATCTGAGTGCTCTGGAAGGGTACATTATGTCTCTGCCAAATGTCATTCTGTAGAGAGGCGCCAGCTGAGCAGAGGTCCAATGAGCGAATGCCTGTAGGACACATGCTGCCGGTGTTTGTCTCTCTCCACACACCACTGTGCTTCAGCTGCAGATGGACTGAGTCCACTGGACAGCTTACTGTGTCTGGCAGCCCAGCTAGTCCTTCTCCCAGTGGTGCATAAATGAGTGGAAGAAAACAGGTTACTGTCTTTTCCCATATATGCAGACAGTGAAATTGCCATCTTGCTCTATAAACTTAGTGGAACAGGGCTATGACCCACTTCAAATTGCAGTTCCTAAAATGGAAGAAATGGTGTTTTTCCACGGTGTTTCCTGTGACCTAATTTTTTCTTCTTACTCGAAGACTGGGCATTATGTGGACATCTACATTTTTTTACCATGTAAGGAAAAAGAGAAAGGGAAAAGGGAAAAGTATCTCTTTGTTCAATTTTCCTGGAGAAGCAGAGCTCTCTTTAAGATTCTCTGCATGTACAAGGTTTCTTTTCCACTGAAGTACATGTTCGCTGGACCAAGTGGTATACTTAATGAGTAAGACAGCTTTTCCTGTACTTTGTGTACATCTCCCTCTTCTATAGTTTTCCAGGTGTATTCTGAGATAAGAGCCTTTCCTGCTTCAGTGTGGTGACTGCTCAAGACCAATCAAACTTGCAGGTCAGGAAAATAGTGTAAAATCATGGGGCAATGTGTGATATTTTTTGTACAGGGTTAGTTTTTCACTCTCCACAAATACAGATGGCATTGTCTTTCCACATGCTGAAGTCAAGCTTTCCTTGTGTAGATACTATGGTCTGGTTTGAGAAATGCAGTCTTTGCAAAGTACTTTCACTTTGCAAAAGACCCTCTGCTCTTTCTCTTGATGTCAACTTTTTATTCCTTTCTTTACTCCTTTTATGTCTGTCTCCTCTTCCTCCATTCTTCTTTGCCTCATTCTCCACTCCTTCCCTTCCTCCCTTTCTTTTTCTCTTTCATTATCAGATGTTTCTGTAATCAGTAGATTAAACCCAAGACTTTTCTGTAAACACTGTGTTATGTTTTCTGTCAGGAAAACTAGTGCTTTTTTCAGAAGCTGGAAATGGACCCTCTCCAGTTTCTGTGTGTTTGAGCACAGTGGAGAACATTGATGGTGTAACAGGTGCTTCCTTTTCACCCTTCGTTTCTGTTTCTTCCTTATAGGTTATTTCTCTGATTCATTCTCAGGTGAATGTTGAACTTCCCTTCCCGAATGAAGATTTTCTTGCATTTTTCTTTGAACTCACCATCTTTGAACACCACCATCAGTGAATACCAGATTAACCATACTGAAGTTAACAGTGCCATGGAGATTTAAAATAGCTGGGGCTTTAGGTTACTTTCTTCTGTGATTTTTCTGCATGGTAATGTATGTAGTGTGCTTCTGAAGAGTTCTTTCCACTTGCTGCTCTGCACACTCCAACCTCACTCTGTTTCCATATATATTTTTCACCTCTGGGTCGTGTATAACACATTCTCCTAAGGTGTGGTGCAGGTGCCATAATTTAGCACATTTAGCTCAGAGAAAGAGCACATATTTAGTTACAACAGTTGTCTTTCCTTTATTTTTTAATCTCAATCTCATTTAAGGTTTAAAAAGTAGAGACAGTGAGCCCCGCTTTGCTCCTGAGTACACAAGTAGTTCTTTTATGTGCACTACTCCTTTCTTCAGTGTTTCATGGACTGGGTTCAGTGCCTCCATAATAGACTGTGTCAAGAGTATAAGACAACTATAGCCCATCTATGCCTGAATATTTGAGAGAGAGAGGCTTCACTCTCTCAAATTAGTGTCCAGCCTATTGGAATCTCTGTTAATATGTCAGTCTCTGCATGTCTTTATTAATGCACCCCGTATGTTTGTAACTCTTCCAGGGTAGAGAGGATTTTATCCCTGTCTCTCTCTGTTCTCTACCTCAGCCCAGGTACTTATTAATACTGGTTTAACAGCAGGCCTTTCTCCTGTGACGTAAGAAGACAACAGTTGTGTTCACAGCATGGTACCACTGATGCCAGCTGTGTCACCTTCTGGCAAGAAAAGAATTGGAACATGCCTAGTAATCTTAGCCTTTACTAAGACAAGTGTCAGCCTATGAGTTAAATCCAGGCCTCAGAGTTAGAGAGCTTTTCTGACCTAGGGGTTCTGTCCTACTTGTTCAAACACACATTTTGGTTCTTACTGTAGAAGTTGTATGTATCTGGAAGGGTGTTAATAAGGGCCTTGTTGCAGATGACATCTTGAAATGGCTATTGAATTTCAGTAAATAATAGTAAACGGAGGTTATTGATTCAGAACAATGCATACATAGTCAAAAAGAGTTAGATTAATCTTCACTGACAGAAATGAAAGCTCATGTTTATGAAAAGACAAGCAAAATCTTATTTTGCAGACTGAAGCAAGTTGCATTTTGTCTGTATTTTTGGTATACACAGTATTATTGTCTTGTCTATCCCCATTTTGCTTTTTGCTTTAATAATTAGCCAGGGAAATTTACTTATCCAGAATATTATATTAAGAGTATGACTGTGCCGTGGTTTAAGCCCAGCTGGCAACGCAGAACCACGCAGCCACTTGCTCATTCCCCCTGCCTTCCTCCCCCACTCCCGGAGGGATGTGAAGAAGAATCAAAAGAATGTAACTCCCACAGGTTGAGATAAGAACAGTCTAGTAACTAAGGTATAACACAAACCACTGCTGCTACCACCAATAATAATAATGATAAGGGGAAAAACAAGGGAAGATAATACAACCACTCACCACCCGCTGACCGATACCCAGTCCGACCAAGCAGTGATCTAGCCCTTCTGAGTAACTGCCCCCAGTTTCTATACTGGGCATGATGTGCTGTGGTATGGAATACTCCTGTGGCTAGTTTGGATCAGGTGTCCTGTCTCTGCTTCCTCCTGGCTTCCCCTCCTCCCTGGCCAAGTGTGAGACTCAGAAAGTCCTTGGTCAGAGTAAATATTAGCAACAACTTAAACCATTGTTGTTATCAGAGCTGTTTGCAGGCTGAAAGTCAACAACACAGTACTGTATCAGCTACTAAGAATGAGAAAAATGACTGCTGCTGCCGAACCCAGGACACTCTGGAAATCTGCTGTGCATCTTGGCTTTGCAAATGCCACAGACCTCTAGCTAGGTAACTAGGGCTAGTCTTTCACTTCCATTTCAGTTATTTGCCATAACATATAATCATAGGATCATAGAATGGTTAGGGTTGGAAAGGACCTTTAGGTCATCTAGTTCCAACCTCCCTACCATGGGCAGCGACACCTCACACTAAACCATGTCACCCAAGGCTCTGTCTAACCTGGCCTTGAACACTGCCAGGGATGGAGCATTCACAACCTCCCTTGGCAACCCATTCCAGTGCCTCACCACTCTAACAGGAAAGAATTTCTTCCTTATATTCAATCTAAACTTCCCCTGTTTAAGTTTTAACCCGTTACCCCTTGTCCTATCACTATAGTCCCTAATGAATAGTCCATCCTTCGTATCCCTATAGCCCCCCTTCAGATACTGGAAGGCTGCTATGAGGTCTCCACACAATCTTCTCTTCTCCAGGCTGAACAGCCCCAACTTTCTCAGCCTATCTTCATACGGGAGGTGTTCCAGTTCCCTGATCATCCTCGTGGCCCTTCTCTGGACTTGTTCCAACAGTTCCATGTCCTTTTTATGTTGAGAACACCAGAACTGCACACAATACTCCAGGTGAGGTCTCACAAGAGCAGAGTAGAGGGGCAGGATCACCTCCTTCGACCTGCTGGTCATGCTCCTTTTGATGCAGCCCAGGATACGGTTGGCTTTCTGGGCTGCGAGTGCACACTGAAGCCGGCTCATGTTCATTTTCTCATCAACCGGCACCCCCAAGTCCTCCTCTGCAGGGCTGCTCTGAATCTCTTCTCTGCCCAACCTGTAGCTGTGCCTGGGATTGCTCCGACCCAGGTGTAGGACCTTGCACTTGGCATGGCTAAACTTCATGAGGTTGGCATCAGCCCACTTCACAAGCGTGTCAAGGTCTCTCTGCACGGCATTCCTTCCCTCCAGCATAACAGCCAAATTGCACAGCTTGGTGTCATCAGCAAACTTGCTGAGGGTGCACTCAATCGCATTAGCATCAGGTAGCATTAGGGTCTTAAGAATAAAAATTAAGCCTCCTAGTGAAGGTCTTGATTCTTTATTTTATTAAAACCAGAACATGGGAAATATTCTGGTGAATGGTTTATGAACAGTCTTGGACAAACAACCCTCTGTATAATTTTGAGCAATAACTGCATCACTGGACTAAATGAATAATGAGGTGCTTAAGTGACTTTCTTTAAGACAGAGGCAGAAAGGTCACAGCAAAACAGAAACACACTCTCTTGGGATGTCATAGTCTTAGTTCAAATCCTCTTTTGCGTGATTCAGCTGGATTGGATCCAATGTGCCACACATCATTAGTGATTGTCTTAAGTGGCATATGAAGAACTCTGGAAGAAAACTTTCTAAATATCTTAGGGAAAGGTTGTTCCACAAGGTTAGGTCAAACAGAATTTAAGAGTATATTTTCAAGCTACTTTTTCAATCCTCATAAAAGTGTCCTACTGATATTTTTCAGTGTCAGTTCCAGTGAGTATATAACATACTAACAGAAGAAACCAAAACGAGTTAATTGCAGAATACTGCAAGTTACATTTATAAGGTTTTCTTCTAAGAGTTTGGAAAACTATTCCAAGGAAACTTATATATTTTCATTTTTGTTTCTTTGATTTCCATGTTAGTGCTTAAATTCAGTGTTGCAGGGTTGTTCCATCCTCCTCTGATTTTATAAATCTAGTTTTATTTATATTAAGAATGTTCCAAACCAAGTTTTGTTGTTTTTTTTTTTATTCAAATCTTCCTTTTTCTCTAAAGAAAAAAACAGTTTGGAATTCAAGCAAACCTTAATTAAAAAAAATATGGTTAAGACACTTTCTTAAGAGAGTGAACGCCTTCACATAGTTGAAGGCATGCACATTAGTGTGCATCAATGCACGCATTTTATCATATTTCCCTGGTAAAAGTGAAATAGATTTTCTGTGGCGTAACTCCAAAAACTTTGTTTGCTTTTGCTAGGATTTTTTTCTGTGAGTAACATATGTCTTGGTCCTAAATAGAACAAACATTGCAATCTGTTAATGAGTTAGAAATGTCGCGGCTGCTGTACATCATGTGAAAGATGGGAGAATCTGACAGAAATAAAAATGTAATGTCTTGCCAACTTTTCTGTATGCTTTTCGGTTCAAGAGTTTTAGGCCTTGTTGCTGGACACAGAAAAGAGTGACGTATTGCCAGAGGTAGTAACCTCTGTTGTATCTCTTTTTCTGCATGCAGAGACCCAGGTGACAAGAATATTCTCTGTCCTAGCACCTGTGATAGTGCTAAGTTCAATAAGAATGCAAGGAACACCTAGAATCTATAGTCTTTAATCTTGTAAGTGGTATTTATATATATATAAAAAGAAGGCATTAGTTAACTCGTGAATAATTACAGATTTCCATGAAAAAAAGAAATTTTTGGCAAACAGATTTTATAGGCTTCTGTGAAAATTATCTACTGTAGGAAATAACTTTAATGGGGTAGGATATGGAGTGGGACATGGCAGGAAAGTAATGACAAGAAATTCTTATAGTCTTATTAACTGCTATTTCATACAACTATTTTTTTTTCTCATTTTAAATTTGGTCATTGGTTTCATTACTGCTTTTGAAAGCTGTCCTGGGTTCAGCAGCATCAGTCATTCTTCTCATTCTTAGTAGCTGGTGCAGTGCATTTGTTCATACAAATGTAATACAGCCTAAAAGGCTTACCCAGTAGAAAATTAAGTAAAAGAAAGAAATGTATTAGCTTCATCTATATCTATATATAACCAAGGTAGAGATCCAATGGCTATATACAACAGTAAGAAACATATAAAACTGTCCTGAGTTCAGCAGTAGCAGTCGTTTTTCTCATTCTTAGTAGCTGGTGCAGTGCTGTGTTGTTGACTTTCAGCCTGCAAACAGCTCTGATAACGACGTTTTTAGTTGTTCCTCAGTAATGTTTACTCTGACCAAGGACGTTCTGAGTCTCACACTTGGCCAGGGAGGAGGGGAAGCCAGGAGGAAGCAGAGACAGGACACCTGATCCAAATTAGCCACAGGAGTATTCCATACCACAGCACATCATGCCCAGTATATAAACTGGGGGCAGTTACCCTGAAGGGCTAGATCACTGCTCGGGTCAGGCTCGATGTCAGTCAGTGGGTGGTGAGTGGTTGTATTCTCTTCCTTTGTTATTTCCCTTATCATCATTATTATTGGTGGTAGCAGTAATGGTTTTGTGTTACACCTTAGTTACTGGACTGTTCTTATCTCAACCTGTGGGAGTTACATTCTTTTGATTCTTCTTCCCATCCCTCCAGGAGTGGAGGGAGGAAGGCAGGGGGAGTGAGTGAGCAGCTGCATGGTTCTGCGTTGACAGCTCGGCTTAAACCACGACAAAAGCATTCTTCTATCTACAACCTATGAATTGTCTTATGCATATTGTCTAGATAGTGGAACTGCACTTCAAAATTTTGGCTTTGTTTTTTTGTTTGCCTGAGAAAATGTTATTGTATAATGTACTAAATTATTCTAATAACTTCTGAAAATCTCTTCCTTTTCCTTCCTTCTGCCCTTCTCTCGGTCATGAGCCAAGTTCATCTGTGATGTCACACTGGTAAGTCAATAGAGTTATCTAGCGTGCTGGGCCCAATTAGTCCCTGATATGCTTAGATCCAGCTGGTATCAGGCTTTTCATTGGTTTCTTCTGATGCCTTTGTTAAGCTCATTGCCTGGCTTGACCACCTGTAAAAAGGATGAATCACACTCACATATATGTTAGAATGTCACTGTAATACTGATTGTATTTGTTCATGGTCTGGTGGTTGATGTTCATAACTGCTCTCCTCAGAACTGAAGAGCGAATATATTTCTTGAGAGTAAGAGCTAAGGTTGACTGAAATAGCGAACAGACCAGGCTAGAGCTGCTTGCTGATAGGACACAAGAGCCAGGTCTGTACAGGTATAGTGTTACTGGACTTGATTTGAAATAAGACATTTCTGAATATTAAGAGGTAGGTAAACCTTCCAAGGAAAAAAAAGCAGTCCTTTCTTTCAGGTTATGTTGATCCACCCAGTCAGTTCTCACCACAATGCTGAGGCTTTAAGGACTATAAGAGATGATTTCTAACAGATTTGCAGTAGCAATTTAGGTTTCTTCCTCTAGCTATCTCCTCTGTTTTCTTCCTGAGATCACCACTTTCTCAGCAAAGTCAAGAATACTAGAACATCAGTGGTCAAGGATAGCTTTGGAAAGGGAAAACTGGATGTTAACCCAGCAAGCTCATGATGCGAAGAGTGTATAATTGAAGTTGTTTTCAGTATGACCACGTTTATTAGTGGAAATTTTCTATAAGCCACAGTTTCAATTAGCTAGAAAGAACAAAACAAATATTTAAGCATTGCTTCTTTATCTCTCATCATAGTTATTTGGCATTTTTTGGAACAGCTTCAAGAGGATGTCTTGAGATTGTGTTGGGAGGGACTTTCAGATGCAATGATTTAGGTGAACTGAAAGTGAATTTCCTCTCCTGTCACAGGAGAATGTTCAGGAGAGTTTCTTTTTGTAAATTTTACTCTACCAACTCTCTTGAAAACTGTGCTTGCAGACCTGACTTACTTTGTGCTTAACTGATGTTTGCAGAAATCTGTGTCTCCTGCCACCTTTTAGAGTGATAGATCTAATACAACAGGATGAGCTGATCTGAGGGAGTGGGAAGGAGAAACTGTGGTACCTGGGGTAGGGATAATAACAAAAGGGGGATCCAAACCAATACTGGGACCATATGAAATCACCACCTAGAGTCTTTCTGCACGCTAGCATCTCTTTTACAGTAAAGCACTTTGGTAAGCCTTGACATACTTTCCACAGTATACAGTTAATTTTAGGCTGAGGGGTGAGCATTTTTAACACTTTTAATAGACATAAATTAAAAGTCAGTCACATAACAAAGTCATTCACTTAGGTTAAAATAAGATACTTCTAATCTAGTCTAGTGTTTTAGAGTTTATTCCAATGGCATTTAGTTTACCTAGATGACTTGGTGAAAGTTGTTTGTGCTTTAGAGTGACAATGAATGGATAAACTGCAACAGAACTCACTAGGAAGACCTCAAAAGTCTCTACACCATTTCCCAAGTCATTTGTAGATGCCATTGTCCTAACCCAGCATCTTGAGAAGGCTTTTATTAGTGACCTTGTGGGGTTTAAGCACCAGATGTACCTAATCCATGAAGGACCTACAGAGAGTATGAAGGGATACTTCTTTGTGCCACATTCACTGCTAACACATGGCCACTGAGATCACTGCAGCTGATCAAAGTTACAGTTGCTGAAAAATACACCTTCATTCTTTAGTGTATTTGTTGTACTACAGTGCTTACCTGCTTATAACATAAGGAGCAAATTTAAAGTCTGGTTATGAATAGCTATTTAGAATATGGAAAAAATGGCCTTCTATGCTACTGGGAAAAAGCAAGAGATCAAACTATAGTCTCCAAATCCCATAATAATGTCTAATCCTACTGGCTGATTCCTTAAAAATCCACCTAGGACAAAGGATTACAAGCCTGAAGACTCTGGAAGCTTTAGCAGAGCTGCAAGAAATTCCCAGCATCTGTTCACTTTAACTGAGTCCCCCACCTCACTGTTACAAAGACTTCACCACATAGTATGGGCTGTTGTTTCTTTCTCTAAATCTTCCTGTCCTGCTTCTCTCCAAGACATGATTACTAAATCCTCCTTCCCTTTAACTCTGTCATTGTCATCTCTATACATATTCCATAAACCTTAATTCATGTCAATTTCTTCCATTTCCTCCCAAGACCCTCAAAGGGGTATCCCTATCCAGAATACTGACATGTTGGCCTGAAGCCATTAGCTCGTGGTGTTAAAGGATGAATTTATAGATTTGCAAGTACATGCTTGCAAATTGTGTGAATGCAGGCATGAGTCACTTGGAACATGCCACTTGTAAGAAAGAATATATGGAACAAAATACATGCCACATTTTATTAATTCTCCATCAAGAAACTTCAGTGGGCCCTGCAGCATTTGGGGAGTGATTTTTTTATTTTTATTTTTTTTAAGACTTATTTTTCACTTCAAATCTGGGTTTGCCCAGAATTACCTTTCGGTCCTTCATGAACCAAGGTATTTTGCTGTACTTCAACTGTCTTCCGAAATCAAAAAATATTCTGAATTGTTTGAGCCAAACTTATGCAAACTGCAGCTATGTAAAAAATGAGTATATTTGGAAGATTATTCTTTTATTGTTGGAGGTTATGTGCTTTTGAAGATCTGGCTTTTCATTTTTCCAGCCTATTGGAGCAGTTTTGGAGCAGTTCTGCTCTCTTCTTCCATTCATTATGATTTCTGGATTTTGACTGTCTTTGGGATAAAATTTTGACTCTATCAATATTATGTACACGATGTGTACATAATGTTGATATTTATCAACATTATGTACATGGCTTCCAGATGTTATCACTGCCAAAATCCTACTGTGTTTGGCACTGTTTAGACACACGGAAGCAGCTGTAAAAAATTAACACATAAAGGGGTTTTGATGTTAGGTGTTACAATTAACATATGTTTGCCTGACAATGTGAACTTTAAGCAGGTACTGTTGCCTTCGTAAAAACTGAAAATTTTGTATGTTCCTACAAGCAGCTAGTATTATGCTGAATGTAAGCAAGTATCTAAATTTCTCTGGTGTTGAATTTCTCCTAAGTATATGATGGCCCAATTAAAAATATCATAATCTGTAATTCTGCTAAGGTACTGTATATTTCAAGAAAGAGTACTCATGGATAGATGTCAGATATAAAGAAGAATGGAGATGTTCACAGGTGGAATAAACCTTACTTATCCATATCAACAAGAAAAAAAAGTGGATTTTTGTTTCTCAACTAAAAAAAATGAAGTGGTTTGTTTCTCTCTGAGTTTTATCCTCCCCGTTAAAGCCAGAAAACAGTGCAAACCATAGTACCAATTCATGTGCAGAAATCAGGAACACAGCTTTCATTTGGGAAGGTGTCCACAGGAAGATCACACTCCAAGTCTTATATATTAATAGACATTGATTGTTGACTAGTTTTGAACATCTGGTATTTTTAAAGAAGTACACTGTTGCTTTCCATAGGTATATAGAATATAACATTAACATGGCTATGCCTGCTATTGAAGAGATTTCTAAGAAGGTGATAGAAGTGATCTCCTCCAGTCTTTGCACCCTTGCATGAAAATGCTCTCAGCCACCTGAAACCATGCTGTTAGGCATGCTGGCTCTCTGTGCTGGTTTTGGCTGGGATAGAGTCAGTTTTCTTCATTGTAGCTAGTATAGGGCTATGTTTTGAATTTTTGCTGGAAACAGTGTTGATAATACAGGGATGTTTCATTTACTACTGAGCAGTGCTTACACAGAGTCAGTACCTCTTCTGCTTCTCACACCACTCAACCAGCAAGCAGGCTTGGGGTGCACAAGAAGCTGGGAGGGAAGAGAGCTGGGACAGCTGACCCCAACTGACCAAAGGGATAGTCTGGATTATATGACATTACGCTCAGCACATAGAGCTGGGAGAAGAAGAAGAAAGGGAGGATGTTGCGATATTTATCTTCCCAAGTAACTGTTACCCGGAGCTTTGATTCCCTGGAGGTGGCTGAACACCTACCTGCTGATGGGAACTAGTGGATTAATTCATTGTTGTACTTTGCTTGTGTATGTGGCTTTTGCTCTACGTAAAAAACTGCCTTTATGTCAATACATGACTTTTTTTCACTTTTACCCTTTTGATTCTCTTGTGCATATAACTGAGGGGGGTGGCAAGCAAGAGGCTGTGTGTTGCTTAGGTACTGGCTGGGGTTAAACCATGACAACCTCTGAACTTGCCTCTCAGGCTTAAAGAAGCTTGGTAAATCCCTTCAGGGTCTCCTGCAGTACCTAGGTAGATGTTCTGAAAGGCTTCATGTTACAATGGGATACACTTTCTTCAAGTGTCCAAAATAAAACATAGAATTGCTTGAGGAAGTGTTAAGCACAAAGCTTCATTCAGAGCTCTCTTTCAAATGAGGCTGCTGTCTGGAATGAGGAACTCAAGGACTTGGGATGTGTGGAAAGTGATTTATTTTAGACCTTTTTTAGCATCTTTCTGAAAATAGAAATAATTCTCTTTGTGATGCTTTGTCAGAGTACTCTGATTATCATGAAATACTGAAGAGTTTAGCTTCCAGGACCTCCAAGACATTCAGAGTATATTATCTATTATTTAGGCACGAGGCTTAACAGAATCAAAACTGAAGAGCATTAAAAATAGATTATTGGTCAATCAAGTTTACAAGCCAGAAAATGAGGCAACATCCATCAGTTTACAAGAAAAGCCCCACCCCACAACAAAACCCTGATGTAAATTTGCAGTTGTTTTCTGTTGGATTCGTCTTACAGTTTTGCGACAACCTGTAGTGGTGACGTCTGGAACAAATTAAACCAATGGCTCTTCACCTAGCTTTGAGTAACACTGCTGTTATTCCTAATTCTGGAAAGTCAGCTAGTGATTGCATGAAAGCTGACCGAGAAGAGTTTATAGGAAGATAGTGATTTTCTGATTAAAACCAGAATAGCTTCCATACATGTAGAGGGAATAAATTAACATTCTGACACTTCATAACCCATATCTGATAATGGAAACTTCACTATTATTTAAAGAGCATTGTCATCCCTCCACTACTTCCCAGCTGTCCTGTGCAGTGATTCAAATCTGGGTTAAAGGACAGACAGCAGTATCACAGCAAAGTTACATAAGTCAACCAACCAAGCAACCAAATCTTATTCTTCAAGAACAATTCCTGACATATGAACATCTGGAATTCTTTATTGCAGGGCTAGATGCTCCCATATAGTTATCAGTAGATTATAACATTTTCATGGATACACTGCACTTAGAGGAATGGGGCAAGAATGAATGCCACCCGTTTCCAAGACATCATTTCAGGTAACAAAATCATTTTCTATGTAGTTTTCTCAACAATAAAATCTTTGGTTTTTCAATACTCTTTAGACATGCTCCAGCTGAGAACATTGCCATAAAGACAGTGACTGCAAATGACAAAAAGATAAACTTGGGGAAGGGTTTTTGTGTTCAGTCATAGGATTCACCACAGCGCACACATATTGGAGGTAGGCATACAGGAGATTATTACTAGTCATAGGTCTCAGAATCAAAACTTGGTTTTACTTTATACTCTCAGGGACATTATGCGAATATATGCACATAGGAAAAATAGCAAGGCAGGGAGCACAACTAACACTTTTTGACAGCTAGTGATTGCACAGAAGCTGACTGAGGAGAGTTTCTGTTTAAGCAGTCAGCAGCCTCTTGAAACAGCAAAGTTGACATTCCTATACTCAGCTAGGATTGCTTCTCCTTGAAGCTGAAATTGGAACATAACATAATCCATTATGGATGGATGTTTGAGAAAAGAGTTGTTCTCAGCATAGACATACTTTGTACTAAGCAATCGTATGAGGCTACTACATTCAGAAGTATGACTGACTTTGCAGAAGGCAGGCATTGAATCTGTGGCAGTGTAACACATGTATTAACTGGAACGCATCACATTAACCTTGTTGTTTTGAAGGGCACAAAAGATAAGGTAAACATCCCAAAATGAGAAGTAAGAAGTTAGAAATGCACCAAGTTTCAAACAATGGAATGAAAGACAACTTCAGTTTACAACAAGATGCTCTTTTTAAAAGAAAAATAAAAAGACTCAATAGGTAGGCCTGCCACTCTTTGACAGGCTTTGTTCTTTGAAAGCCATATTTCTAACAGAGGACAGATGCAGACCTCTCCCACAACACACATAGGTTTTCTGGAGCAATGTCTGGAACAGTCTGGAGCTGTTCCTGCTGGAACAATACTTCAAGAGTCAGGTGGTTATATCCCCCCATATAGTGCAAGCATTAAATAAACTGTTCCATACAAACAGTTCTCTTTGTTAAGAGAGTTTACAGAAGAGTTTGAGAAAAATGAATGGGAATAAGAGAATTACATAAAAATCTAAGTTCTTACACATATTTCTAACTCAGCTGCAATTGCAAGAAAGCAAGCAGTGGCAGAGATGCCATTCTCTTTTCTGCTACAAGTTTTGCTTTCTCCTTAGTCCTGATATTGGTGTTGGGGGTGGGGGAGGGAGCTGCTGTTGTTACTAGTGAATGTGTTTGATCTAAACCGAGATAATATAACAGGGAAAATAGCCTAAGGCTGCCAATTTATCAAACTGAGACTGAGGACACATTATGGGTTGACTAGAGATAGTCATCCTGCTAAGCCAGGAGTCAGCAGAAGAGTGGCTGCGTTTCTTAAGATCTGCAGACTTACTTCAAAATTAAATGAAGCTGCTGTTGCAGGCAGTCATTTGAGAATGCAATGGGTATTTACTCTGAAGCAAGACTGTTGTCTATAATGTTTTAAAGTTAGGGTGTTTTAAGGTATGTCAGGGGATCTGTTTCAAAAGATCGGTAAATCACTGACAACAAACTGGTGAGATTAAGCTCATTTTGAGTGCTTGATGTGTTAACTGACAGCAGGTGTTTAGCTTCTTTAGCTAGGCAGGGTATAAATAGGTGTTAACATTGCACATAAAAGCCTTTTATGCTGAAAAAGCTTTAGTACAGAGGAAAAAAAAAAATGTAAAAACTGCGCATGTGATCTTCCTTGAACTACATGATTCAGTGCCCTCCATGCTGTACCACAGTAGTCAAACTCTTCCCTCCCACATTTTTATGTCTATATAAACCTTCTTGCCATACAAGTATCTGCAGCTTAATGAGTTACTACAAGGGGTACTGCTTGCAGAGCATAAAAGTTAAGACTGCAGGCATGAAAAGCAAGCCTTAGGTAAAAATATTCATTCATCTTCTAGATGAATTCTAGATGTATTGAATCAGTCATGAACCAGTCACTTTTAGATAAGCTACAAAGCAACAGTTTATATTTAGTCTTTCTTATTATTCTCAATACTCTACAGGGAAAGAGCAGGATTAATATTTGACATTAATCAAGTCCAAAACGCTGTTAGTTGAAGTTTTCTAGCCTTCTTGTTCCTCCATCTGATGCAGAGAGTTGACCAATGTACAGGGGGGCTTGTACAGGGGGGGTTGTACAAGGGGGTTAGAGTAATTTGCTTGCTTAAACAAAAGTATTGTCTGTTGTAAATGCCTGCTAAGCAGAACAAAGGCACCTGGTCCTATTGATAAGGAAAAGCAGACACTTGGTCCTATTGATAAGCAGCTATTGATAAGGAAATGCAGACACTTGGTCCTATTGATAAGCAGCTATTGATAAGGAAATGCAGACACTTGGTCCTATTGATAAGCATCTATTGATAAGGAAAGCAGACCCCTGAATCTACTGATAAGGGGGAGAAGCAGATGGTTTATGGCTGGGATACCGACCAAACCCCAAGGCCATATGTGAAGACTGAAAGGTGAAAAGTGCAAGAAGAGGAAGACTCATTTACTTCATCTTGAAGACCCCTACCCACAGGAGGAAGACTCAGTTACTTCATCTTGAGACCCCTGCCCATGACCAGAGGGGGCACTGCGCAGGTGCAGAGGACCTTCTGGCTCATTATAATACGAAGTGGGGATAGGACATGAATATGTATAGGCGTGTTGTGCAACCTTATGAATATATATAACTTTAGAGAATAAATGTAGAGGGAAACAACACTGAGGTACGCATGACTTTGAGGAATTATCCCTGTGCGTCTCAGCGCTGAATAAAAAGCATACCTACTTTACAACTTTAGTGAGTTGTGGAGTCAATCCGCACATCAATACGTACGCATCAAGTACTTAACTTTATCCAGAGAAGTTTCCTCTCAAATTTTACAAATTAAAAATAACAGGGGTGTACATCAGGCGAAATTACAGGAGTGGGGAATTGTAACTTTTAAGTTGGCAACAGTCTAACTAAAAGCAGACATTGGTTACAATATTTTATCAATGTTTTCGTGTTTACCGAACCCCCAGAAGACCCTCCCAGTTCTTTCCAATGTGCCAAAATGTAACCCAATGGGCTTTTCTTCAGAATTCCCTTATTTTGACCAGCTCCCATTTCAAACAATCTTTTACAAATCTATAGCTTCTCTTTCCCAGTGCTCTGCAAATGCACTTAAAAATATGATAGCACCTACACACAAGTTTTATGATATTCTCAGGGGTTCAGTAAAATAACATCTCTGGGTTCTGCAGATCAGTTCCCCTGTTGTTAGATCATAGTTTCAGTTCCAGCAAAATTTACACTGTCCTAGTATCCACGGCAGGTTCCACTGTTCAAAAGTTACTACGCGCCCATATGTGAGGCTACAAGCCGTCAGGAATTATGGGAAGGAGTTTAGATTGTTAAAATCAGCCAAATTTCACCTTGTTGATATCCTTGACAATACATAATAGCTACTTCCTCAGGTAGCTGAACAGCTTTCAGTAGTCGTTTATCCTGTGTGTTCAAAGGTCCTTGTTCTTTCCAGATGGCACCATGTGCATGGACCACACGAAATGCATATTTAGAATCAGTCTTTCAAATCTGGTCTAATAGTTGCTGGATTGAAAAAAACATTAAGGAGATAACCAGTGGGCTTCTTTCTGTTCCAGGAATGCTGATACAACACGGGACACTAGTACAGTAATTTTTGTCCCAAGGTAAATATGTGGGCCTCTTCAACATTCATGATAACCATCATGCATCCAAAGTCTGCATCATCCAGTCATTCCCAGGAATGTCTGGAGCTCCTTGATGGTTGACAGTCGTGGAGCTTGACAAATGGCTTCTTTTCTAGCAGTTCCAAGTTTTCTCTGTTATCCTAGGTAGGAAACTCGGGTTTGGATTAGTTGGGCCTTTTGTCTGGTTACCCAATAACCATTCAGTCCCAGAAAATTCAATAATCCCACCGTCCACTGGATACATTCTTCCTTTGTTTCAGTAGCAATTAATAAGTCATCCACATATTGTAACAGAGTCCCCGTCTGAGTGGGTGGTTTCCATGACTCTAATTCCCGTGCTAACTGGTTTCCAAAAATTGTTGGACTGTTTTAAACCCTTTAGGTAATACTGTCCAAGTTAATTGGGTTTTCCTTACTGTGTCAGGATGTTCCCATTCAAAAGCAAATAAATTCTGGTTTTCTTTGGCTAATGGTAAGCAAAAGAAAGAGTCCTTTAAATCCAAGACAGCAAATCATTTTTGATTTGATTTAGTCAATACGGATTAGCTATTACTGAATATCCTCTACAAATTTGTTGATTCCTGAGATCTTGAACCAATCTGCAACTTTTCTTTACTGGCAAGATAGGAGTATTATATTCCAATTCACATTCAATTAAGAATTTATATTTTAAAATTTATTAATGATTTTTTTAATTCCCTTTCCTGCAATTTTAGGGGCTATTGTTTTATTCTAATTGGGCAGGCCCCCCTTTTTATTTCTACTTTAACAGGCAAAGCATTTTTCGCTTTACCTGGAACTTCAGATGTCCATACTCCCAGATATACCTGGATTAAGGATTTCTTCTATTTCAGGGAGGTCCTCCTGTTCGCTTTTTCTGTTGAATTAAAGATAAACTCAAAACTGCAATTAATTGATTTTTAACTCTTTAATTCCATTTTGCCTTCTTTAAATGTTGCTTCTTGTCCTAATAAGGATTTCGAAGAATTTAGCATGCATAAAAATTTCATGCATTCCTATTTGTTTTTCCAATTTGTACTTTAAGGGTTTCAGAAAGAATGCCTCTTTTTGCCTTTTCTTTGTTTTGTTTTGTTTTTTTTTCTTTTCCTTGGTGGCCAGTAGCTCCCACATCTGTAACAATTTCTTTTCCCTTTGAATTAAGGCCGAATAAGTTGCTTCTGTATCCACTAAAACTCCACTTTATTTCCTCTGGTCTCTAGTTTTAATTTAACCAGTGGATCTACGAGGGTAGATTCCCCAGGTCACTTGTCAGTCTAGTTTCAATTCAGCCACGGGATCCACTCCCCCCCAGGGCAGTCTCACTTCCAGCGTCCAAAACTCTCCACAGCGCACACACACTGATCTGGTCCCATAGGAGAAGAACCCACTTCCCCCACCTTTGTCCGACATTCCTCCTCCATGAGTTTCAAAACATCCAACAACCCCTCAGTCCCGTCTATCAACATGTCTGTTCCCACTTGTTTGCCTGCCCCAGCACTCATTCCGTGCTCAATGTTTCTTTTAAAATACCAGGCCACCCCTGTGCAACATGATAATATAGAAATTGTGGTCACTAATATTGTCAATCCAGCAACTATTAACCTGAAACTGTATATTCAAGCTGACCAGATTTGAAAGAAACCTGGAACGTGCCCTGGAATTAGCTAAAGACAAAAGAATAAATATTTGGACTGATTCTAAATATGCATTTCGTGTGGTCCATGCACATGGTGCCATCTGGAAAGAACGAGGAACGCACAGGAGAAACAGAATAAACATGCTACGACTACTGAAAGCTGTTCAGCTACCTGAGGAAGTAGATATTATGTATTGTTGAGGGCATCAACAAGGTGACTCTCATCACGAAATTGGAAATAATTTGGCCGACTTTGAAGCCAAACGAGCGGCTGAACAATCTAAAATTATGTCCTTAATCCTTGATGGCAAACTAACAATTGAGAAATCTAAACCTAGATATTCAAAGGAGGATAGAAAATTGACTGAGGATCTCGAAGGTCAGGAAAACAAAGACGGTTGGGTTCAGATTCCTGATGGGTGAATTGTAATTCCCTATAACCAACTCTGGATGCTAGTTCAGGAGGAACATAATAAAACTCATTGAGGTAGCAAGTCTTTGTATGAACAAATTGAAGGAAGGAATCTATATATCATAGTTCAATTAGACAAATAAATTTTTACCAATATTTGTTGGTGTTAACGAATACTTTTTTAGGGTGGCCAGAAGCATTCTCTTGTAGGTTTTGGAGTACCAGAGGCAATTTATTCCGACCAAGGCTCACCCTTTAGTGCAAACTAGTTAGAAGAAATTAGCAAAACTTAGAGCTTGATTGGCAACTACATGTTCTGTACAGGTCTCAGGCCAGTGAGCAAATAGAAAAGATGATCAAACAACGGATTAGTAAAATATGTCAAGATGTTAATACCAAGCCTTACCACTGGCTCTGTTAAGAATTTGAACTAAACCTCGGTCGAAAGAAGAGGCTATACTATGTAAAAATTTTATATGGAAGACCATATCAGTCCCAGTTTAAAGGAGAAAGTCTTCTGGAAGTGGGAGAAGGTTATCTCAAATTTCCGGTCAATCTGGGAAAACAATTACAAAAAATAAGAGAATACTGAGGACAAGAGTGAGAGGCATGGACTACCCGACTCACCCTTTTAGATCCAGAGACTGGGTTTATGTTAAGAATTTTTCAGGAGATCCTCTACAGGAGAAGTGGAGCGGACTGTATCAGACAATATTGGCCACCTTTACAGCAGTGAAGATGAAGGAACAACCTGCTTGCAAGAATAAAGAAAGCACCAGAACCGGAGAAGACATGGCAGATTGAACCTTCAGGACCCTCGCATATGAAATTATATCAGTCATAATTTGGATTTATGTGATAACTGACATACCATCTTAGGACTAATACTTATACCTGGAATTAATGCAGAATGTTACGAAAGTTGTTAATTGTAGTGACTGTTGAGAGTGTGCACAGTTGCCTGAATCAGGAGAAGGTCAGGGCCTTCCTGAAACAGGCAATCATAAATATCTCTCCAACCATAGAGGAAATATGGAAAAAGTCAACTTCATGGTTACCTGATCTCTCCTGGTTAAGACAACTGGTTGCAGGAATATTACTATTAATTGTTTTAATATTGATTACTTGTGGTATAACAAAATTTTCTTCCTGGAATTGTAAACCATCTATGATAAATGATGAAAATTGAAAAAAAGAAATGAAATTTAAATATCAAATAGAAACAAGAAACTATTTCAAAAAAGACTCTGGATGAAAATATGTTGCAAAAAGATTTTGCAAAAGGACAGAAAAAGGGGGTATAGATATTTGTTAATACTATCAGACACCTTTTCAGGTTGACCAGCAGCCTTTCCAACTAGAAGCACACAAGCCTGGGAGGTAACAAAGATTGTTATAGGGTGGTTGTGGGGATTTCAAAAGTATGTGCTGCATGAACTTATCTGACCATTCTGAATCAAATTCATGCTAAGCTGCGAAAATTGCAGAAAAATATGCAGGAGCTTAGAATTGTTGAAGGTGGAATGGATGAATGGCTAAATAACCTAGGAGTTACTGGAGGGTTCAAGGAAATACTTAAACAAGACCTTTTAATCTTGGCTATAGGACTACTCATTTTAATGATTATACCTGGCATAATACAATGTATATCAAAATCACTTCATAAATCGATAGAAGGAACATGGATAGCTCTGTCATAAATAATATAGTAAAAGAATTTACTCATTTTATAGAAAAAGGGGGGATTGATACAGGGTTAACTGTTGTACAGAGGGGTTGTACAGGGGGGTTGTACAAGGGGGTTAGAGGAATCTGCTTGCTTAAACAAAAGTATTGTCTGTACCTATCATGCCTACTAAGCAGAACAAAGGCACTAACCATTGACAAGGAAAAGCAGAGGCCTGATTCTACTGATAAGCAGCTATTGATAAGGAAAAGCAGACGCCTGAAGGGGGAGATGCAGATGGTTTATGGCTGGGATACCGACCAAACCCCAAGGCCATATGTGAAGACTGAAAGGTGAAAAGTGCAAGAAGAGGAAGACTCATTTACTTCATCTTGAAGACCCCTACCCACAGGAGGAAGACTCAGTTACTTCATCTTGAGACCCCTGCCCATGACCAGAGGGGGCACTGTGCAGGTGCAAAGGACCTTCTAACTCATTATAATACGAAGCGGGGGGGGGGGTATGTATAGGCGTGTTGTGCAACCTTATGAATATATATAAGTTTAGAGAATAAATGTAGAGGGAAACAACACTGAGGTACGCATGACTTTGAGGAATTATCCCTGTGCATCTCAGCGCTGAATAAAAAACATACCTACTTTACAACTTTAGTGAGTTGTGGAGTCAATCCACGCATCAATAGCATCAAATTGTACAACCAGCCTCCGGCTGGGCAGATGCCAGGTCTTTATTTCTTCCAGGCTTCTCCCTACCCTATTCCAGCCACAGGTGATTTAGCTTCTCCTTTCCTTCTTGAAGTTTCTTATCCACCTCTTTTGATCAGTCATGCTAGGAACTGGGAGGCAAAAGGAAGGTGCGGAGTCCATTCTCTCAGATCAGAAGGTACAGCAAACAACATTCATACTTCCAAGAAGTGATACTACTAACACGTGGCTGATGATGGACAAATTTCTGAAAGCTACATTTTTTCCTCTTTGACCAACACCTCCCAATACAAGAGCATTTAAGTATCCTGTGTATAAACTGCAGATTTACAGCCTAATGTGAATGTGTTTAAGTTACAGCTGAGCTAGTATATGTGTAGAAATGGCTATATGTGTACATTCTTGATTAGATTAGAAAAGCAGGTATGTCATACACAGTTTTGAGACCTCCCCGCTAAAACTGGCAGGTTTTGTTTAAAAGTTTAGAGCACAACTGTGTCAGAGCAGTGGCTGTCATGTTAAACACATTGTGTTTGGTTTACTGCTGATAAATTTATTTTATTTATCAAAATAATCAGGGTTTTTTTTTTTATTTGGTTTCAGTTTTGATTTTTTTTTTTTTCTGGGGAAGTGTGGTAGGGAAAATTAGATCTTCTACCGAATTTGGAAAACCTTTCATTAGCAAAAAAAGAGTGTCAGCTACTGCAAAATCCAAATACAATGCACACACGTACTGAACTGGGAACTCCTGAAAGTACAACTTGTTCTAATTAAGCTTCAACTTTGAGAGTGTTTGAAAACCTTACACACTTTCTTCCCTAGAGAATTGCCTGCTGAAGCCAAGAGATTTCCCTCCTGCTTTGCCCGACTTATTTCATTTTTACCATGGAGCAGTGGTGGGCTCCCTGGTGGAGTTTGGTTGAAATACAGGTCCAGTCATACATAATAACTTTCTTGGTTTTTTTTCCCCTGCTCAATGCAAGCAGCTTCAAACCCCTCCAGAGCTTTTGTAAACTCAGCTTAAAGTAATAACAAAGGTTATTCTTGCTAAGGGAAAGGTACATGCAACTCCTAGATGACTGCATGCCATACTGGCAGAGATCAAGAACAAGTAAATGCATGCCAGCCTCTTCTGTGTAACTGGTTTTAATCCATCCTCTTACAGATATTGTGCTATGAATATTCTTGCAGCAGTAGCAGGTGCCATAACAAGCGATTTTGTGGATATCTCAAGACAAGAATTTGTGATTTTGATTTATATTCATTAGGTGGTGAACTCGATACAGCAAAAGGATCAAGTATAATCTTAAGTGATAGCTTATCCTTTAATTCAGCAGTGAAGGACACTAGTTAGTGAGTCAAATCCTCAAAGAATATGTAGCATATGATATTATAGGAAGACATGTATTGCAGAAGTAAGGATGCCACATAGCATCTCGCTCTTCAGAGGGAATATGATTTCTTTAGGAAAAGCAGTCATAAAGCACTATTCTGTATGTCTAAGGGAGCATAGCTCTGAAGAGTCCTAAACACAAATTCTATCTGACCGTACCTGGCATCACCTGTGGCAATGGAGCGGCTATTCAAAGATGATTCCTTAACTCCCCTTGTGCAATTATAAACTCCTGCAGTAAGTCAGAGGTGGTTTTGTCACCAGTGTTAAAAATTACTTACATTTCATTTGTACTGCCTAGGACTGAAGCCTCTTTCTATCCTGAACAGCTAAGGTGATGTAAGTCCAAGTTTAAAGCACTCGGGAAGAGATTCTACTTCATTTGATCAAATGGAAGCCACATTCTGACTTGAACATTCAACATACCATTTTGTTGTCAAGAATACATGCTTCACTACATTCTTGAAACACTGCACAACTGCAACAAGCTTCTAACCCTTCCCTGGATATTTGCTTGTAAAGTCAACCACTTGACCATGATGGAGAAGTGAAGGTTTAGTTCTGCTTTATTCCTTGTAAGCAGAGTGCAAATGTGCCAGTAAATGCACTCTCAGTATTCTCACGGGGTTCTTGGTAAAGGAGCAGTGTCTGCAATGCCTGTGACAGAACATTTGACATTGCATCTACAGAGCGTCCTGTTTCCAGAAGGAATTCATCACTTGACTTGCAGCTGGTGGGAACGAATGAATATGACACACAGCAACTGGCTCTACTACTTGTAGTTTAAGGCATGATGAGACTGAAGTGGCATATGTCTTTTGTGTGTCCTGAATAGGTAGCTCTCAACAGCTATCCTCAAGATAGAGGGTTTTGACAGACACAGTTGCAGGTAACCTTCTGTCAAGTGAAGATCACAGCTTTTTTATTGTGTGTGGAGCACAATTACTTTGGTCAAATTAAGGTTTTTATTCTGATAAAAAAGGAGGAGGTGAAGAAACAAGTGACAAAAACAATGGCCAGTTCTATCTGTCCCAGTTACCGTAAAATACTACACTTGTAGCTCTTAGCAAGAATGTTTCTTGCTATCTTAATTTTTAATGTTATTTACTGACTTCCTCTTTCTTAGTGTACACTCAGTAAGACATTTTCATCCTGATCCAAAATGTTACAAGTTTAACTGAAGTATTCTCTAGCTACTATCTCTTGCTTAGATTCCTTGGATTTTATTTTTCCAACCAAATCAGTTAAGAACTATGAGGTTCTAAACTCCTGTTTACACATACAGAAGTTTTTATGGCTCAGATATTGTAGGTAATGATGGGTCTTATATATCTTTACAACACAGCAGTCATAAAACTAGATGTTATCACAGTATTCGAGATGAGCTTTCAATTGTGCTCATAACTCCCTGAAAATTCCTCATTGACTAGCCAGCATGTTTCTCAGGTCAAACATAATGTTTGTTTTTTGTTGCCTAAAAGAACAAACATAGTTTAGGATTAAGTTTTTCATAACTAGATTTAAAAGAAAGGAGCTCTGAAAAATTTTAATCACAGCTTTATGAAGAGGTTTTACTCATCTGTACGTGCAACATCCTGTTAATACAGCACTGAAGTCCTATAGATCTCAGTAGCATCTTTGCTTTTCTGCTACTGCAGAAAATACTGCTCATTACCCCTAAAGAACAGAGGGGGATCACACCATACTGTTGGCAGGTAAAACAAAATTCTATCATATACTTTAAGCTGAAAATACTGCTGTTCAGAGGCCTTTTTATCTTGTAGCAGTAACACCCCTCACTGTGTTGCCCATCCTGGTTTAAATAGTCTCCTTCCAAAATCCTTATTGTTTAGCAGACCTAAGTTCCTCCAACTCCCCACAATACTTAGGTATTCATATAGCCGTACACAAACTTAACCTAAACACAACCAGGAGAGTTTGTAATTAACTAAGCCCAAATTATCCCCCTTTTCTCTTAATGGTTTCTTAAAGAATGATTTTCTGAGTAGTGAGAGAACTTAGTCTTTCTGAAAAGCCATTAAAAACGAACTTCAGGGAGAGACAGATGTATTTAAAGCCTAATTTTTCCTTCTGCTAGCCTGTAGAGGTCTTATATTGTTATGCCATTTAAACTTGCTAGCACTTTTTACAGCTTCTCATTTAGTATGGAACTGAAAAACATTACCAGGACAACTAAAACTGATATTATCACCATCATTTTCCCAAAGACATTCATGTGGATGCCATTAACAGGCAGTAATTTGGGACTGGAGTGTCTGAGTAACCTAGTTGACTCCAAAAATGAAAGGGAGGTGGGAGGATGGAATGATTTCTGGTCATCTCCATCCCAGGTCTCATCCTGTCAAATGCATCAGCTTTATATGTGTCCTTTTCTAATAGAAGTTACCTTGTTTTTATTCTGTAACTCACATACTTGATCTTAGGAACACATGGCACGTGCTTTTACTACTTGGAAAGAATCAGCTAAGGTTATTTATACCTTTGTGACCTTCTAAAGAAGACAGATTTCCTGAGGTTTCATTATTTGTGATTACTACTAAAGACTACTTAAATTTATCAAAGTGAGAGCCAGTTGCCTCTTAGACCACTTACCTAGATGTTTTGAATTTAAGTTTAAACACTAATCCATTAAAAAAGGATAAATTAGTTTGACTAACTTGAGATCAATCCTAACTTCTGTGTCAACCTTTAACATGAGACAGTGTACTTGTTAGAAATGTGGCTATTAGACATAGTCCTGATAGAGTGAGAAATTAGTGTAGAAGCTGCCACTTCCTCAAAAATACACAGAAACCACTGGCAACACTCAGCAAGCATGAAATCAAGTGCTTTACGTTCAGAAAGTTGTTGTGTTAAAATTGTCATCAACTCAGCCTGAATTTTTTTCATGAATTTCAAAGATTTTTTTGTGCGTGGCGAGTACTTAAATTCTCATACTATACAAGCCTAACTGAAAACAAACAAAAAAAGGTTGCAATATGTTAGAGTGTAGAAACATATGAGAAACAGGACAGTGGAAAAAAAAAAATCAGCAATCTCATTAACCACAACTACATTTACCACTAGGAAGAATTAGTATTTGTATAAACACTTTCATTTGCTTCTTCCAGCCCTTTTCTTTTTTCCATACTCTTCTTTGGTTTTCCTTCACATAGCTTACACTGTAGAAAGTAGGTCTGCTCATCTTATATATCACACTGATGAATTCCTCACAGGAAACAACAACCAAGACAAGCAGCACACAAAAAAAAACCCAGAAAACACCAGATGTCTGTAAAATACACTGTATTTTACACTGTTCTTTCTACTTTCTGAAACAGTGGGTTTTATTTCTGTGCAGCTGCATCTATTTCAGTATGTCCTTTCCTTTCTGATATGCTCTTTCCTTTTTCAGTATCATAGGATAATTGAGGTTGGAAAGCACTTCTGCAGATCATCTAGAGAGCCCCCTGACTCAAAGCAGAAGCTGATTGCTCAGGGGCATGGACGTTTTTGTTTCGAATATCTCTAAGGATGGAGAGTCTACAACCTTTCTGGACAACCTGTTCCAGAGTTTGACCTCTCTTCCTGTAAAAAACGGTGTGGATTTTTTAATTTTTAAAAAATGAATTTTCTGTATTCCAACTTTTTGCCTATATTAGGAAAACATTGGTCAATGCAGAGATGAGTATATTCTATATGCAAAATTAGGATCCTTTTTTATTAAATTAAGGAAAAATAAAAAAAAAGCCATGAAACTTCTTCAGAGAACTTTGATTGGTTTGCAGTTACTTAGATGCAATAAATACAGAGCTAGTGGCATTCCACCTTTAACAGATAGAAGCATCTGACTGGAAAAGCAGATGTTCTGGTAGACTCTTAGGAATTTTAATTGTGTGCATAGGAAGAATGAGCTTCAAGATGGGAAAAGATGTACCTCTGTCAGTTTGCCTTGTATTTTGGGGGATGGTTTCATTTTTATTTTCTTTGCTGTTTCAACTGAAGAAGAAACCACAGTTTAATTCGTGTTTTCTCTTGTCAGTTCCTAGCTTTTTATATTGAGTTTCTGTGTTTAATATATTTTGTGTTGTCTCCTTTTTCTCCAGAACAGGGAGTAGTTTTTAATTTCATTTTTTTGTTTGGATTGTTTGTTCTGTTTCTTCTTTTCCGTCTGTCCTGGGTTCAGCAGTAGCAGTCATGTTTTTCCTTTGTGTTAACTGGTGCAGTGCTGTGTTTTGACTTCTAGTTTGAGAACAGTGTTGGTGAAGCCAATGTTGTCGGTTGTTGCTAAGTGATGTTTACCCTGACCAAGACTTTGTGAGGCTCATGCTCTGCCAGGGAGGAGGGGAAGCTGTGAGGAAGCAGAGACGGGGCGCCTGACCCGGGCTAGCCGAGGAGGTATTCCATACCACAGCACGTCATGCCCGGGGTGGGGGGTAACTGGGAGTTACCCGGAAGGACAGGGGCTTCCGGGTGGAACTCGCTTTCTTGGCCGGTGGTATCGTATTCTCTTCCCTTGTTATTTTCCCTTATCATTGTTTTAGCTGATAGTAGCGGTGGTGATTTGTTGCTGGACTGTTCTTGTCTCAACCCGTAGGAGTTGCACTCTCTCGATCCTCCTCCCCGTTCCTCTGGGAGCGGGGAAGGGGAGAGCCCCGGTGCAGGGGGGGTGGGGGAGACGGACACGGACCTCGATTGTTGTGAGCTTGGCACCACTCACTGGGAGTGAGTGAACAAGTTACCTGACTGGGTTTAAACCACGACACCGTCTCCAACCTTTCCACACCCCCTTGTCTCTGAAGGAGTTTTAATAACATATATTTGAAAGGCAGCTTTTATCAGGTAACAAAGCTCAAGAATTTGAGCTCTTTGTAGGAACAAAAGGGTTTGTTTTGTTTTTCTCAGTACACAGGAGCAGAAGTGGACTACCATGCTACCCTTTTTTGTCTAGAAAATCACAGTTGCATGGACTAGTGTCCTGCTACAGAGAGTTGAAACCATCTAGACACCAGGATTTATAAAAGACTGTTTTCTGCAGCTGGTGTGCCTGCAGATAAGCACTGCTGAATTTCTTTAGCCCTCACAGTCTGCAGGGAAAAAAGTTAGTCTTAACAGCTTTAAGAGCAAATAGTGATATTAAGGAAAGCTGGCTTCTCAAAGATCACATCTGCTCCTTGCCCATTGTAGAAAGCTGATAGAAATGCAATGTCTTTGAGACCTCTGTCTTTTTGGTAGGTAAGTTACAAGGGAGGTTGCAGAAAGTCAGCTCAATGGATCTGCATAGGTGTATGCATACGGTTTCTCAGCTTAGTGCATTTCCACACTAGAATTTCTCCTAGGACAAAGAAGTACATTTGCACTCAGTCTGTCTCCTTGAAAAGGAGATAAGTCTGTTGTCATAAGTATCCCCTCACAGAGGTCTGCAGAATGAAGAGAGGAACAGGCCTTTTTAGCAAAGAGTTTTAGCTCCTGAAATCTCCTTTATGTGTCCTTTCATTTGAAAGCACTATATTTTCTTCTAATACAGTATTCCTTGTCTCACATGAATGTAGCGTCAACACTGATATAAAATAAGAGGTATTTTCTTTCTAAAATCCCTGAAAGTGTTACTTTGCACATCCTTTACTCCAGGTTCTCAGTACTTCTCATGAAAGTCACATTCCTGAAAACCTTTTTTAAAAAGAAAACTGGAAATACAGTTGTATTTCCAGTTTGAGTATTTGGATATCTTGTGTTTTGGCAATATATTGAGGCACCACAGTTTGCATAGCTAGTGCCATGATAATCCTATTTTTAGTTGAATCTTAGAAAACAGTGATTACTATCTACCAATACATTATCTCATATTTATCTTAGCTGTCTGCTTTCTCTGTGACATGATAAAACATGTATGTTGTTCTTTAAAAACTGTTACTTTAGCCTGATCTTACGTGATCTTAGCCATACAGGTTCAGTAATTTTCCTGTAGCATCGTTAAAAATTATTGCAGTTTCAAGCGAATAGTTTTGTTTTATTTGTTTGTTGTTTCTTTTTTTAATGCCCTGAGCCTTTTCTAATTGCCTTTAGCTTCAAAACTGAAAACCCACTCTTTTTCACTATGTAAATTGTCTTTCCTTAGGTGTCCCGGGTTCCTTAGCTGTAAACACCATAAATCTATCTTTTTTTTAGAAATACTTACTTTATGGGTAAAAAGAGACTACAGATAATTTTGAATGTCTGTGCTAAATAATGTCTGACAGGTTTCCAAAAACAAGCAAAGGAAGCATATATTTTTAGTGAGGTAGGGTATAGAAGAACCTTTTGTCCTTATACTCCCTTAACAATAGCTTTAGTCAGCCTCCCGCTTGGAGTATTTTAATCTTTTACATTTTAATACATTAATACATCAATACGTTTTACATTAATCTTTTACATCATTTACATTTCAGAGAGATTTTGCTTAAGATACGCAAATCTCAACTCTTAAAATTACAGTTCTATTGTGAAAACTTGAAAACTTTCAGCAATCTGTTTTTAATTGATTTTTACTGTTGTCATGTGAGTGGGAAAAGTGTCTGTGTACAGTAATGAATTCTGTCTCATGAAGTCAACATTCAGTATGTGTGTCAGAATACAACACTCATTTTGAATGTGAAGTTTTAATTTTCTTCAACTTACATATAGGACTGAATTTTAAAAGCAACTCATGATAACATTTGATGTCCCTGTGGTCACAGGGAAAATAACTTGGATAAATGCTTGTAAATGAATAAATACTTGGATAAATGCTATGTAGCATTTATGTCTGGTTACAACTGGCAGTTTCCTTGAAGAAACTGATCAGGGTCATACCAAAAAATCAGAAAGTTACTGGAAAGAACTTTGCCCAGAGATTTTCAGGAAAAAAAGAACAAGAATAGGAGAAAGAAACTAAACATTTTTTTCCCAGGAAGAGGGGAGAGGTAACGCTTTGATTCCTTGTTTGGGAGCAGGAGCCAAGGATGGTTTGGCAGGAGGTGTTGAAGTGTTATTTGTCAGCTAGGAGGGCTCTCAGTGAAAGAAGGCTGCTTGGAATTTGTGTGGAAGGCTGGTAGAGGTATGCATGAAATTCTCCTTTGCCTCCTAAATATGTGCTGTCTGAAATGAACAGCTATTATTGGTACACTTGAAAAGTAAGCTAAAATAATAATTCAAGGGATTTTTGTGGTAGCATGGAGATGGTTACAAATTTGAGAGTTGTAACTACATTTTGCCTAAACAGGTACAATTTTGTGGTTTCGTATAACTCAAATGAGAGAATACCTGCAGTATCCAAAGATTGCCAGTACCTACATGGTTTTTTTTTGTATAAACAGCACTTTTACAGTCCTAGTACTCTTACTTATTAAAAATAGGATAAAATTGTGTTGAATGAAATAATCTAATTTCTATTACAGATATTTGACAATATATTTAGGAGTTGGCATCATGACACAGAGAGAAAAAAGCCAGCTTTTACTGGAATGCTGTTTACAGTTTAAATGCATTCTAATAAACAGTGTAAGTAACGGTCACTCTCAGAAGGTCATTTTATACATGATAGAGCTGATTCTTCCTGAATAAAACAATCATTTTAATTGACATTTTATTCAGCCAGAACTATGGACTCTGTATGGTGTAGCATGATAAAAACCAAGGCTAATTTTACTTTTTGAAGAAGGGAAAAAAGTAAGGAGCTCAAAACACAGTAAATCATACTGCTCTGCAAAACTGTCAAAGTGTTATGTACAGTTTCATTTAGATGAGAAGATCAGTTCCTGTCACAGACATAACTGGTGTCCAAGTAGGAAAAGGTTCTTACTGGAGCACTCAAGTTAAGTGATAAAAGCATAGCAGTTCCCTTGCTTGTTCTCCTGCAAGCTGCAGGGTTGTTTTTTTTTTTAAGATTTCAGCTGTGCAAATACATATGTGAAAGGGTTTCTTTCTAGGCATTAGCACAGATACCCTTAGATGTTACTGTAGTTGGGCAAGCGCTGGAAGGACATGAAGAAATACATAATGCAGGTATTAACTGAGCACTTGGCTGGTCACACAGAAGTATGTTCTCCAGCTGATAGGCCTCTCTTTCTGAATTACTTCAGGGGTCAGGTCCTTTGGCTTAATTGTTAGGTTTTGCTTGATCACAGAATCCTAAGGGTTGGAAGGGACCTCAAAAGATCATCTAGTCCAACCCTCCTGCAAGAGCAGGGTAACCTAGAGTACATCACACAGGAACTTGTCCAGGCAGGCCTTGAATATCTCCAGTGTAGGAGACTCCACAACCCCCCTGGGCAACCTGTTCCAGTGATCTGTAACTCTCACAGTAAAGAAATTTTTCCTGATGTTCACATGGAACCTCCTATGCTCCAGTTTACACCCATTGCCCCTTGTCCTATCACTGGACATCACTGCAAAAAACCTAGCTCCATCATCCTGACACTCACCCTTTACATATTTGTAAACATTGATGAGGTCAGCCCTCAGTCTCCTCTTCTCCAAGCTAAAGAGACCCAGCTCCCTCAGCCTCTCCTCATAAGAAAGATTTTCCACTCCCTTAATCATCTTTGTAGCTCTGCACTGGACTCTTTCAAGCAATTCCCTGTCCTTCTTGAACTGAGGGGCCCAGAACTGGACACAATATTCCAGATGCGGTCTCACCAGGGCAGAGTAGAGGGGGAGGAGAACCTCTCTTGACCTACTAACCACACTCTTTCTAATGCACCCTAGATGCCATTGGCCTCCTTGGCCACAACGGCACATTGCTGGCTCATGGTCATCCTCCTATCCACCAGGACCCCCAGGTCCCTTTCCCCTTCACTACTTTCCAGCAGGTCAGCCCCTAACCTGTACTGGTACATGGGGTTGTTCTTCCCCAGATGCAAGACTCTATGCTTGCCCTTGTTGAATTTCATCAAATTTCTCTCCGCCCAACTCTCCAACCCGTCCAGGTCTCTCTGAATGACAACACAGCCCTCTGGTGTGTCAGCCACTCCTCCCAGTTTAGTATCATCAGCAAACTTGCTGAGGGTACACTCAGTTTCCTCATCCAGGTCCCTGATGAAAATATTAAACAGCACTGGTCCCAGCACCAACCCCTGAGGGACTCCACTAGTCACAGACCTCCAGCTAGATTCTGCCCCATTGACCACAACTCTCTGCCTTCTTCCTTCCAACCAGTTCTTGATCCACCTCACTACCTGATCATCAAGCCCACACTTCCTTAGCTTATCTATGAGGATGCTGTGGGAGACAGTATCAAATGCCTTATTGAAATCAAGAAAAACCACATCTACCACTCTATCATCATCCATCCACCTAGTTACTTGCTCATAGAAGGCTATAAGGTTGGTCAAACATGACTTCCCCTTTGTAAAGCCATGTTGGCTGCTCTTAATGACTGCTTCATCCTTGATATGTCTACAGATGGTGTCGAGAATAAGTTGTTCCATCACCTTTCCAGGGATGGAGGTAAGGCTGACCGGTCTATAATGATAGACCGGTCAGCCTTACCTCCGATAGATATCTAATGATGTGATAGATGAACTGATTTTGCCTCACACCTCACACAAACAGATGCTGTTTCTGAGCTCAATGCATTCAGCTTCTTAAAATTTTGATATGCCCATTCAAGCAAGCACTCTTGTTCCTCTAGGTTTGTAAACTATTTGCCAAGAAAACAATAGTGACCAAAATTGTTAAGTGTCATCAGCTTCTGTAAACTGGCTGACTGAAAATTGAAGAATGTGTGTGGAGATGATAGCACTCAACTGAATGGCTGCACAAAACCAGGGCTGTTTCAGTTTTGTGGATGTGCCTGCAACAGACCTATTGTCTAACAAAAAAGGTAAGGAGAGTCCATGTTGATGAATCGTTTTTTTCTCTCTGTAGTATTTAACTGAAAGAATAGTGTACATGGCTAAGCCATGAATGATACAGAAGAAAAAGATGAGTTAATTTCACCCTGTTGTCTATAGACATGCTAGAGAGCTCTGTGCTGATATTTCCATTTGAAATGATCTGTGGAATTTTCTGGTAATTGGAAATTTTGAAATGATTTTATTTTCAAATAGAAACAAAATTATATCAAGAAATAAGAAAGTTCCTGTAAGAAGGGAATTTCTGAGATGAAGAGGAGTACTGCCTTACAGAATTCAAGTGAGACAAAAGCTAAAATGAAAATATATTCCATGAACATCATTTGTTGGATGAGTGGGCAGAATAGGTTCACCGGCATCGTAACATATGGTTGTATTCAGAAAATATGTGCAGATGCATTGCCATAAAATGCACAGGGCAGATAAGAAGATAACATCACGATAATTTCAACAACTGACGTCAGAATTTGAATAATAATGAAAACTCTTTTGCATTTTCACTCTTGATATTTCTTCCTTCAGATTGGGCTGGGCTGCACCTTTAAGCTCTTCTGACAATCCCTTTACCTGCTCTTAATAATGTGGGAAACTTTGTGTTCTGGGATATCAAAGCACTTCGAAAACACCTGGAAAAACGAAAAGAAGAAAATGGTGAATAGAGTCAGTGGCACTAAATAAATGGCATTCAGATATTGCTTTCATGATATTCAAACTGTAGGATTATGGTGTCTTGAGTCACAAAAATACATTAACTTCAGCATTTTCTCCAGAATTGTAGTGGAGCTTTCTTCCAGTTAGACCAAAGTCATTCATAACTGATATTTCCCCTTTTCCACCTCTATGTCAAGCCATATACTAGAAGGAAGTGAAGAAGAAGGATCATATTATATGAAGTGCATGAAAATAATCTCCCTCACACATAAACGGTTGGGACAGTATGATGCTTTGTTGACAGGCTACATTTTAAACTTTCAGGGTATCTTCTTACATATGACAACTTCAAAAGTATAGTTTAATTAATCACTTGTTGCTTGGATACTGTGAGTCTTCTTTGACCTAGAATTGCACTCCTAAATCAATCTTACACAAGTTGGATGAAACTCTAAAATAACTTTAGAGTAAAAATAGCTGTAGCATTTCAAAGTCATAGTTTTTTCAAGATTGACATAAATTTGCAAACCTGATGGGAATTTTTTCTGTGTTTTTCCTAAAGTAAGAGTAACAGTTCTAGTACCTAGATTACAAGACAGATTATTTTGTTTGAAATAATTTTGACTTTTCTTATAAAGAACTTGTGTAATTACTATTCACTCTATTTTGTTCTCTTAGGGAACACAACAGAGACACAGTCCTGAAGGAATACTTTATACGGCATTTCAAAGATTAAAATTTGGGTAGCAAAGGAAAACTGCTATTTCAAAACCAAGTAGCTCATAAAAATTTGAGAAAGTAACTTCTGCTAGAAATAATATTCTACAATTGAGCAGTTAAATTATAGCTTGTTATATAAGAGATTGTAAGAGACTGATCTTTCTTTGAGAGAAAAATGCTAAACACTGGAAATGATTGCATACATAACTTAATATATGCTTGTTTATAACCTGCAGATAATTGCAATAATGAGTACTAGATCTGCATAGTGGCAGGTTGAAGGTCAATGGCACCAGTGCTTTACATGCAGCAGTAATTATGTCTTCTTTTGCAGCTAGAAAGCAGAAAGAAATTTGGAAATCTTGAAATTAAAGAGCATGCAGTGCTCATGCATCATCTAAAAAATAATCACCTGGTTTTGCTGGGTTACTTGTTTAATTCTAGGTTAATATCTCAAACACTTTCCAGTTTGGTTGCTGATATATCAATAGAAATGAAAGTTACCCTCTCACTGAAAGTAAAAAAGAGTTCCCAACAAAAGTTGCAGATTTTTTCATGCCTTTCTTCATTCAACAAGACTAGAAAAGTTCTAAAAAAGAACTGGCTAGGAAAAACAGAATTTTCTGCCTGGAAAAGTGGGAGCTTGACTAGCATACGTGTGGCTGAATGAATGTGATATTACTTACAACATCAATTATTGCTCTTAGCAGTATACATTTTTCTAAAAGTAAGATCAGCTGAAAATCTCTGCCATATATAAAGGGTGGGTTTTACAGAAGACATTGCCTTAAGGTTTGAGAAAGTTTATGAAACAAACTAGACGCTGGGACATGGGATACTGTGTTGCGGAAAATTACCAGTGGACTTTCAATGCAAATACGTTGAGTGAACTGGGGCTTTGCCAAACTCCAGTGATTACTGTGTGACTACTGCCACTATTCCCCAGTATGTGTGGGACATCACCCCTCCTGCTCTTCCAGGCTTGGCAAGGCCTGAATTCAGAATGTTGGTTGAAGGGTACCTATGCCAGACCACTGAGTATTTACTAAGTATGAAATTTGGTTTCCCTGAAATATAGGAAGAAAATACATCCAGGATGCTCTATTTGGCAGAAATTTCACCTAAGCAACTGTGAAACAGTTATTTCAAGACTGAATTTAAAGCATGGGTATTAACTTCTTTCTTTCAGGGGCCGTTGCTGACCAGCATACAATCAATACATTGCTGTGATCAGATTAACATTGCTCAGATATCATCGTCATATTAACTGCCTGTGTCTGCAACTTTTAACAGCATGAACCTGAAGAAAAGGCTTTTCCTTTTATAGGTTCTTTCCTGGATTTGTGTGTTAGCCATCTAGCTCTAATGAAAATCTGATACTGGCTTTGATAATCTTGATTCTAATGATCACCGTAAAACAACTGGTGAGTTGTGAATCAAGATCACTGGAGATCTGTGTAGAGGGAGATGAAGCAGATCACAGCAGTTAACTGCAACAGGGCTTTTTTTTTTTTTTTTTTGTAGCTCACTGTGTATCTTCTCCCTTGAGGATCCATAGGAAGAACTTAGTAATTCAGATGTAGAGTCTATTCATCTGTACTAGGCAACATGATAATGATTAAAATAGTATTATTTTAATCCTGAAAAAAATCATTTGACTGCAGGAAACCTGCAAACGTCTAATTTTATACTTTAAATATGTTTTTTCTAGTTTCAGAAACCAATGTGAGTATTCTTAGCTAAAAAGCTGGCTGAAGAATCATAGAATCACAGAGTCAGCTAGGTTGGAAAAGATCTTTAAGACTGTCAAATCCGACCATTAGCTCAGCACTGCCAAGGCCACCACTAAACCATATCACTGAGGGCTTCATCTACATGGTTTTTGAACACTTCCAGGGACACTGATCTGCTGCTTTCCTGGGTAGCCTGTTCCAATGCCTGATCACCCTCTCAGTGAATAAATTTTTCCTAATATCCAATCTAAACCTCTCCTGGTGCAGCTTGAGCTTCAGTAATGCTAACTATAGACTATTTTCCTCTTGTTCAGAATCTGTAATTTTTGTTCTGGAGAGGCCTTATGTTGTCTCTTGGAAACTTTAACAAAAAAAAGTGTGTTATATTTGACAGATTCATGAGCTCATGATTAATCCAAGTTTAATAAAGCAAATAGAAGGTCAAATAACAGTGATAGTGTAGTTTCTATTAGCTTGAATTGAGCAGGATGGAAAAGCTATGAAAATGAAAAACATTTTATTTTTAAATTTAATAGAACCACATAGCTGAAAGTGTTCCTCCACTTGTATACTGTAAATAAGTTAAAGGAATGACATAATATTTCTCACCCTTGTACGGTGGAAGAAGAGGACTCAGTGTTTCTCTTTTAGGCATTTTAAGGAGATATTCTAACTTTTCTGTCTGTAGTTCTTGCATACTTATACCTTTTTAGGAAAAAAATCAGGCATTTTTCATCAAATTGGAGATCCTAGAGGCTGCTTGAAGGTGTAATTGCTCTTGCTTTTCCTCATCAGGAGCCTGTTATCAGAGTAAATAAGGTACTAGAAGCTTATGTGCTTCCTGTTGTGGAAGAATTGCTCTTATTAATAGCCTTAGGGCAGCTTTACTAAGACATGCTGACATCTGATATGCCTCTTTTCATTCAGATTCCTCTGAGGATCTGCATGAGCTTTTGCAGGGAAGGGTTTTTGCTGTGTTTCTGATTAATAATTATTTCAGAATAGGCTTTAGAAAAGAACCTTATAAGATGGCTAGATGGCCAGAAGTGAAGGCTCATGGCACCTAAGAGTTCTCCATGTTATTTCTGCATGAGTCTCTTACGTAACACAGCCTGTAATAACTTCCTAGGTATGACATTGTAATGGGTTCAGCTGCATCAGTCATTTTTCTCCTTCTTAGTAGCTGGTGCAGTGCTGTGTTTTTGACTTTCAGCCTGAGAACTATGCTGATAACACCAATGGCTTTAGTTTCTGCAAAGACTTTCTGAGTCTCATGCTCTGTCAGGGAGGAGGGGAAGCCAGGAGGAAGCAGAGACAGGACACCTGACCCAAACTAGCCAAAGAGCTATTCCATACCACAGCACATCATGCCCAGGATGTAGAACTAGGGGCAGTTACCCAGAAGGGTTAGATCACTGCTCAGGTTGGGCTGGGTATCGCTCACCGGGTGGTGAGCAGTTGTATTCTCTTCCCTTGTTATTTCCCTTATCATTATTGGTGGTAGCAGTAGTGATTTTGTGTTATACCTTAGTTACTGGACTGTTCTTATCTTAACCTGTGGGAGTTACATTCTTTTGATTCTCCTCCCCATCCCTCCGGGGGGGGGGGGGGGGGGGGAGGAAGACGGGGAGAGGAGTGAGAGAGTGGCTGCCTGGTTCTGAGTTACAGGCTGGGCTTAAACCACGACAGTTCTTTTTGGTGCCCAAAAAGGGGGGCAAAAAGGGTTGAGATAACAACAGAACTGACCAGAGTGTGTCTAATTGTATTTCTGATAAGCATTCATTGTTTCAGATTAATAGTCACTCGTCACAATGCTGATTTATTGGTTCTCAAAGTTGTTGCTCTTGATCGCACATTTCCAGCATGTCCTACCTTTCTTACAGCTGGTATTTGCTGTGTTAGTGTTTATCACTGGGGGCATTAGGCTAAGGTTCTTGTTTCATTGTACTTTATGGTAATGACTTGTAATACAATAGACTAATTGATCATGAAACTGATCTGGCTTGCATTCCGAGTGTGGTCATCACCTCTATACTTTGGGTTGTATATAATGGAAGTGTTTAGCAATTACACATCTTTTTTCCCCCTCCTCAGGTGTTCAACTTGTGAAGGACACATTCCCTTACATTCCCAGCCCCCCCCCCCCCAGACCATTTACAGCACCATTTGAGAGTTCTGAAGGTTTTGAATGGCCTTTAGGTAGCCTTGAGACCTGCCTGCTGATTGTGCTGGGGACCACCATGTTGGCACACATACAGAGTGTGTTTTACCCACGGCCATTTTGTCTGATCTCAAAAGTTAAGCAGATTCGAGTTTGGGTCTTGTCTAGGGTTGGACAACGATATAGGAAGACCAAGAGATTTTCCCTGAGGCTGGACAATCATGAGTGGCAGGGTGTGTGGGATAGTATGGACAAGTATCTAGGCCAGTGGGCCCCTCCAGTGCTTTGGAACTTCACCACTGAACAAGTGCAAAATCCAGAAAAATTAGTAAAACCCTTAAATGAGGTGTGTTGTCATTCTGGTCATACCAGAGAGGGACAAACCATGGCAACATGCTGGGATTTGGCCAGTGCTTACAGAGCCCTGTTCAACACTATCCAGCAACTTCAAAAGGAAAAATATGTCCCTGGATCTGATGGCAAAGCAACAGACAGCACACTCCAGCTCCAAGTACAGCAGCTACACCAACCCCAGCAACAAGTACAGCAGCTACCCAAACCCCGACAACAGATACCACAGACACTCCAACGACAGTGATAATCACTCCAACTAAACCAGCGGACCAATTCGTGCCAATTTCGATTGCCCCTGTATGCAAGGGGAAAAGCAAAGAAAAGACAAGAAAGATGAAGAAACAAGATGAAGAAGCAATGGCAATGCATTTACTACCCAGGACAGCATCTGACCAGGAGTCATCATCACATGAATCAGAGGAAGAAGAAGAAGAAGAAGAGGTGACTTCTCAACATTGAACCTCAACCGAACCACAGAACATGCAAAAAGATTTTACCCATCAACCACAGGGGCACATTATCACCTAATTGCTCTGATGCTGGGACAATGGGGCCGATGGTCACAAACTAGAAGGTAGGGAAGCCAAGCAGCTGGGATCACTTGCTAAGGAAGGGGGAATTGACAAAACAATTGCAAGAGAGAAACAGTTCCTCAGTCTTTGGAAGTGGCTCTTGGCAGCTATGAAATAAAGGTTTCTATACAAAGACGATGTTATGAGACGTTCAGCCAAGTGGACTATCTAGAGAAAAGCATCAAGCCTCTGAGGGAATCACCATTATAGAGATGACCTATCACATCAAGCCAAATGCTGGGATGCACCCATAGATCCAGATGAAGTCGAATGTACACAACCCATGTGGTGGAAATTTACACGGAAAGGACTGTCATCATATGCCCATTCATTGGCAACAGTAACCTGGAATGACATAGTACCACAGATTCGTCATCTCCAAGAGTTCAAAGACAATCTCACCCCTTCCATCATTTCAGTTGTGGAAAAACTGTCCCAAGAGTTCAAACAATTGAGAGACGATCTATCTGATCTCTTCAGCTCTCCATGTGTACCAACCCACATCTCAGCTACTAACAAAAGGTGTCCTACTGCTCGAGAGGGAAGATATAGACGCTATATACCATGGGGGTCCCTATGGTTTTACCTGTGGGATCACGGAGAAGACATGAGAAAGTGGGATGGAAAACCTACCTCAGCTCTGGAAGAACGGGTGCATGAACTGAAGAGAAGAACAAAGGTCAAGGCTGCTCATCCCATGAAAGCTGTGGCTTCAGTCTCTGGTGAGCAGGTTCCCAGATGGAGTGGAAGAGCTGATTTTACTCCAGCTCCTGTGATAGAGAAGAATAATCCCTTTTACCACGACTTAAGTGTCCAATATTGTGATGACCATTAGAGGGGCCCTGCCTCCAGCCAGGTGGAGGTAGGGAACAATCGGATTTACTGGACTGTGTGGATCAGATGACCTGGCACATCAGTCCCACAGAAGTATAAGGCTCTAGTAGGTACCAGTGCACAGTGTACCCTGATGCCATCAAGCTGTCAAGGAGTGGGACCCATTCATATTTCTGGAGTGACAGGAGGATCCCAAGAGTTGACTGTACTGGAGGCTGAAATCAGCCTGACCTGGAGAAAGTGGCAAAAGCACCCCACTGTGACTGGTCCAGAGGCTCCATGCATCCTTGGCATAGATTGCCTCAGGAGAGGGTACTTCAGAGACCCAAAAGGGTACCGGTGGGCTTTTGGTATTGCTGCTTTGGAGACTGAGGAAATTGAGCAGCTGTCCACCTTGCCTGGTCTCTCAGAAGATCCCTCTGCTGTGGGGTTGCTGAAAGTGGAAGAACAAGTGCCAACTGCGACCACAACAGTGCACTGGTGGCAGTATTGCACCAACCGAGACTCCCTGATTCCCATCCATCAGCTGATCCATAGACTGGAGAGTCAGGAGGAGTGATCAGCAGGACCTGCTCACCCTTCAATAGCCCCATATGGCCAGTGCAAAAGTCTAATGGAGAATGGAGACTAACAGTAGACTATCGTGGCCTGAATGAAGTCACACCACCATTGAGTGCTGCCGTACCGGACATGCTAGAACTTCAGTATGAACTAGAGTCAAAGGCAGCCAAGTGGTATGCCACGATTGATATTGCCAATGCATTTTTCTCAATTCCTTTGGCAGCAGAGTGCAGGCCACAGTTTGCTTTTACTTGGAGGGGTGTCCAGTTCACTTGGAACCGACTGCCCCAGGGGTGGAAACACAGCCCTACCATTTGCCATGGACTGATCCAGACTGCACTGGAACAGGGGCAAGCTCCAGAACACCTGCAATACATTGATGACATTATTGTGTGGGGCGGAGAAGTCTTTGAGAAAGGGAGGAAAATAATCCAAATCCTGCTGAAAGCTGTTTTTTCCATCAAATGGAGTAAGGTCAAGGGACCTGCACAGGAGATTCAATTTTGGGGAATAAAATGGCAAGATGGACGTAGACAGATCCCCACAGATGTGATCAACAAGATAACAGCAATGTCTCCACCAACTAATAAGAAAGAAATGCAAGCTTTCTTGGGTGCAGTGGGGTTCTGGAGAATGCACATCCCAAATTACAGTTTGATTGTAAGCCCTCTCTATCATGTGACACAGAAGAAGAATGATTTTAAATGGGGCCCTGAGCAACAACAAGCCTTTGAGCAAATTAAACGCGAGATAGTTCATGCAGTAGCCCTTGGACCAGTCCGGACCGGACCAGATGTAAAAAATGTACTGTACACTGCAGCTGGGGAGAATGGTCCTACCTGGAGCCTCTGGCAGAAAGCTCCAGGGGAGACTCGAGGTCGACCCCTCGGCTTTTGGAGTCAGGGATACAGAGAATCTGAGGCCAGCTATACCCCGACTGAGAAAGAGATACTGACAGCCTATGAACGGGTTTGAGCTGTTTCAGAAGTGATTGGCACTGAAGCACAGCTCCTCCTGGCACCCCGGTTGCCCGTGCTGGGCTGGATGTTCAAAGGCAGGGTCTCTCTACACATCATGCAACTGATGCTACATGGAGCAAATGGGCTGCACTAATTACACAACGAACTCGAATAGGAAATCCCAGTCGTCCAGGCATTCTAGAAGTCATCATGGACTGGCCAGAGGGCAAAGATTTTGGAATGTCACCAGAGGAGGAGGTGGTGCGCATGCTGAAGAGGCCCCACCATATAATAAACTGTCAGAAAGTGAAAAGCAGTATGCCTTGTTTACTGATGGCTCTTGCCGTATTGTGGGAAAGCATCGGAGATGGAAGGCAGCTGTATGGAGTCCTGGACGACAAGTTGCAGAAACTGCTGAAGGAGAGGGTGAATCGAGTCAGTTTGCCGAGGTGAAAGCCATCCAGCTGGCCCTGGACATTGCTGAACGAGAAAAGTGGCCAGTACTTTATCTCTATACTGACTCATGGATGGTGGCAAATGCCCTGTGGGGGTGGTTGAAGCAATGGAAGCAGAGCAACTGGCAACGCAGAGGTAAACCCATCTGGGCTGCTGCACTGTGGAAAGATATTGCTGCCAGGGTGCAGAACCTGGTGGTGAAGGTACGTCATGTAGATGCCCATGTACCCAAGAGTCGGGCCACTGAGGAACACCAGAACAACCAACAAGTGGATAAAGTGGCTAAGATTGAAGTGGCTCAGATGGACTTAGATTGGCAACATAAAGGTGAATTATTTTTGGCCCGGTGGGCCCATGACACTTCAGGCCATCAGGGCAGAGATGCAACATATAGATGGGCCCGTGATAGAGGGGTGGACTTAACAATGGACACTATTGCCCAGGTTATTCATGAGTGTGAAACATGTGCTGCAATTAAACAAGCCAAGCGGTTAAAGCCTCTTTGGTATGGAGGACGATGGTTGAAGTATAAATATGGGGAGGCCTGGCAGATTGACTATATCACACTGCCACCAACCCGCCAAGGCAAGCGCCATGTGCTTACCATGGTGGAAGCAACCACCAGGTGGCTGGAAACATACGCTGTGCCCCATGCCACTGCCCGGAACACTATCCTGGGCCTTGAGAAACAGATTTTGTGGTGACACGGCACCCCGGAGAGAACTGAGTCAGACAATGGGACTCATTTCCGGAACAAACTTATAGATATTTGGGCCAAAGAGCATGGCATTGAGTGGGTATATCACATCCCCTACCACACACCAGCCTCTGGGAAAATCAAATGGTACACAATGGGCTGTTAAAACTACACCTGGGGAAGACAGTCTGGGTTAGTAAAGGCAAACCCACTCATGGGGAAGTCCGATGTATACCTCAAGGGGATTTGATTTTAGGGGAAAACAGCCAATGAACTTAATTGTATGCTGTTGCCTGCTATGTAGCACTTTCATAGCCCACCAACTAGATGTTTTCAGGTCACCAGAAGCTGGCTCTGACTTCCCTCTGACCATCATCCCAACAAAGAATGAATTTTGACAAAACCAGATGAGTTCTGCAGTATCATCAGCCAGCAGCGATCCAACACTGCACACAGCCTTTCCTGCTCTGAAAGACTGTTACAAGAGATAGAGCCCAGCATCATGGACCAGATAGATTCAGTAGCTTTATAGGGATTAGTCCATGCACTAAGGAATAAGATCTCTCTCTCTCTGTGGATGTACATATATATATATATATATATATATATATATATATGTATGTATATATGTGAGACAAGAGTGATGGTATATTGAAAAAAAATTGTGAGATCTGAGTATGATGTGAATGGTATGGAATAAGGGGTGGATACTGTCCTGGGTTCATCAGTAGCAGCAGTCATTTTTTCTCCTTCTTAGTAGCTGATGCAATGCTGTGTTTTTGCCTCTCAGCCTGAGAACAATGCTGATAACACCGATGTTTTTAGTTGCTGCTCAGTAATGTTTACTCTGATCAAGGACTTTCTGAGTCTCACACTCAGCCAGGGAGGAGGGGAAGCCAGGAGGAAGCAGTGACAGGACACCTGACCCAAACTAGCCAAAGAGGTATTGCATACCACAGCACATCATGCCCAGTATATAAAATGGGGGCAGTTACGCAGAAGGGCTAGATCACTGCTCGGATCGGGGTGGGTATCGGTCAGTGGGTGGTGAGCTGTTACATTATCTTCCCGTTTTTTCCCTTATCATTGTTATTATTGGTGGTAGCAGTAGTGATTTGTGTTATACCTTAGTTACTAAACTGTTCTTATCTCAACCGGTGGGAGTTACATTCTTTCGATTCTCCTCCCCAGCCCTCTGGGAGTGGGGGGAGGAAAGAAAGGAAGGGAGTGAGTAAGAGAGTGTCTGCCTGGTTCTGAGTTACTGGCTGGGCTAAAACCACAACAGATACGTTGCCAAAAGTTGGATTAATTTTGTTCATCTGATATGAAAACTTTACTGATTTTTGATACATGTCTTTACAGTGCTTTAAATCAAAGTACTTTTAAATTGCTGTTGGGAATATTCATTATTATTGTTTCAGAGCCTACTAAGTATAAGATGCAAGCATGCAGCAGTTTTACTGAATAAAGCTGACTGAGTCTGAGCTTTATTATGTCAGTGTTCTGGCCTTTTAAAAGCATATTAATTTCTATGTGGGCTCCCCGGTTGTATAAAAAAAAAAAAACAAAAACAGAAAAAGGTTAAAGGTTCTGTTTGCTTAGAAACAGCACTGTGTTAAGACTTAGCTGAAGCTTGATTCTCATTTTAAAAGTTTTAGAAAATAATTTGAATTAGAAGGAATAGAAAGACTCTTAAAAATGCATAAAGCTTACATTTAATGCCACAATTACTTAACTAATTTTTATATATCATGATATATGAGGCATGGCAACCTTTTGCCCTGTTTAATAATGACAAATAGTTCTGACAGGGCTGTGTGACAAACACACATACAGCTTTGGCAGAATACAGCCTGATAGGATTAAAACAAAAGTCCTGTGAATACTAGGCATAAGGTGATGAAAATTAGAATCTATTAATTAAAATATATTATTTTTCCCCTATCCATCATTTTGCTTTATAAGTCTTTGTAGTTACAGGTTCTGTATTTTTGCTGTTGAATACAACCACAATATAATGGATGATAACTTCCTCCTGCAAATGGTGGATGAGCCGACCAGGAGAGGAGCGCTGCTGGATCTCATCCTCACTAACAAAGAGGATCTGGTTGAAGCAGTAAGGGTTGAGGGCTGCCTTGGTTGCAGCGACCACGAGATGGTGGAGTTCAGGATCTTGTGTGGTAGGACTAGTAGAATACCAAGTAGAATTGCAACCCTGGACTTTAGCAGGGCAAACTTTGGCCTTTTCAAGCAATTGCTAGGGGAAATCCCATGGGCAAGGCTGTTTGAAGGTAAAGGGGCCCAAGATAGTTGGTTGGCATTCAAGGATTGCTTTTTCCGAGCTCAAGATCAGAGCATCCCGACACATAGGAAGTCAAGGAAGAGGGCCAGGAGACTTGCATGGCTAAATAGGGAATTGCTGGGTATGCTCAAGTGGAAGAGGAGAGTTTACAGGTCATGGAAGGAGGGGCTGGCCACTTGGGAGGAATATAAGGCTGCTTCTAGAGGATGTAGGAAGACAGCTAGGAGGACTAAGGCATCCTTAGAATTAAACCTGGCGAGAAGGGTCAAGGACAGCAAAAAGAGCTTTTTCAAAAACATGGCAGACAAAACTAACACCAGAGGCAATGTAGGCCCACTGATGAACGGGATGGGTGCCCTGGTGACAGAAGATACAGAGATGGCAGAGTTACTGAATGCCTTCTTTGTCTCTGTCTACTCTGCTGCAGGCAGTCCTGAAGAGCCCTGTACCCCTGAGACCTTAGATGAAGTCAGGTCGACGGAGCGGTTTGCCTTAGTCGATGAGGAATGGGTTAGAGACCAGTTGAGCAATCTGGACATCCATAAATCCATGGGTCCAGATGGGATGCACCCGCGGGTGCTGAGGGAACTGGTGGAAGTCATTGCTAGACCACTCTCCATCATCTTTACCAAGTCTTGGGAAACGGGAGAGGTGCCTGAGGACTGGAGGAAAGCAAATGTCACTCCAGTCTTCAAAAAGGGCAAGAAGGAGGACCCGCGTAACTATAGACCGGTCAGCCTCACCTCCATCCCTGGGAAAGTGATGGAACACCTTATCCTTGGTGCCATCTCAAGGCATATCAAGGATAAGAGGGTTATGAGGGGCAGTCAACATGGCTTCACCAAGGGGAAATCATGTTTGACCAATCTCTTAGCCTTTTATGAGGAAATAACACGGTCATGGATGATGGCAGAGCGGTGGATGTGGTCTACCTTGACTTCAGCAAAGCATTTGACACAGTCTCCCACAGCATCCTCACAGCTAAATTGAGGAAGTGTGGTCAGGATGATCAGGTAGTGAGGTGGACTGTGAACTGGCTGAAGGAGAGAAGCCAGAGAGTTGTAGTCTATGGGGCGGAGTCTAGTAGGTCCTCCTTCCCTCTACTCTGCCCTGGTGAGACCACATCTGGAGTATTGTGTCCAGTTCTGGGCCCCTCAGTTCAAGAAGGACAGGGAGCTGCTGGAGAGAGTCCAGCGCAGGGCAACAAAGATGATTAAGGGGAGTGGAGCAAACCCGCCTGGACACATTCCTGTGTAACATTATCTAGGTGTTCCTGCTCCGGCAGGGGGATTGGACTAGATGATCTTTCGAGGTCCCTTCCAATCTCTAGCATACTGTGATACTGTGATAAAGCTCAGATTGCTCAAGCAGCTGGGAGTCCCACCAGATAGACCCTCTACACTTTGCATTTTCAGGATGGGGAAGGACAGCAACTCCCTCACACCCTGCAGAAGAAAGAATTCAACCGCAGTATTGGTAAAATAAACATTTACCAGCTTAAGCAAGGGTTGCAGAACAGGGTACAAAATACTGGGAAATAATTGTGACTAGCAGTCAGATAGTAATTTCCACTTTTCTGCCTATTTTTTTTACCTTGATGCTGCCTCAGGGGTAAAAGCAGCAAGTGGTTGGTTGCAAAATTTGTAATGTCGGTCTCCAGGACTATGAGCTTCCTTTGATTAACAGGGAGGAATCCTGTTTTCCATCACTACATGATTTATCTAGCTTCCAGATTTGGATGCCCAAAGACAGGTTGTGTGAAGCCACTTTTTGTTCCATTATTTTACACTATTCTGACAAATTAGTGATTAGAATTTCACTGTATGTCATTAAACGATCTGCGATATATGCAGCAGGTGAGTTTGACTTTCGGATATAATGTTATAAACTGCACTTAACAGAAACAGCATTTGTGGAAATTGGCTTTTAGAGAATATAATCCAGGAGGATCTTCATTGTTGTAATTTGCTATAAAAGATCTTCTCATTTTGCTTAGTAAATTAGTTAGCTGATTCAGTTGCCATTCAGTTTTCCTCATAACATTTTCTTGATCTGGAAATACAGTATGATTATTAGAATGCCTTGGTTGCTGTTAGGTTATTTGTACTTTAAAGTGCAGGAAGACAAGGAAAGTGGAAAAGTGAGTAAAAGAGGGAAAATAAACTAAAGAGGTAAATGTACAGAACTATTTTTAATGGGAATAATCACCAAAGTGGTGTTGTGATACATTCTGGGATAGAGGAGAGAATATGTTAAATAGTTAAAAAAATTTAGTCTTTATGGCTTTAGGACTGCTTTTCAGAGCATGCATCTAACCAGAGCAGTGCCAGTAGGGACTGAAGGCCTGAGGTCTCAGTCTGCACTAAGATAAGCTGACCTAGGAGTTGTAGTAACTGAGTTATAAAACAGACTCCTAGCTTCCTAGATTCCTAGAGAATTCCAAAGCTCCTAACTTTGCTATTCTTTCCTTGACTGAAGGAATAACAAAGCAGCTATTGATTCAAAAACTTTAATTATTTCTCTTGATTGCTGCTGGAACACTGTAGTAAGTGGCTGATTTAAAGGCTATGACCAACTTGTGCTTATCTTCCCAGCCATGTAGGGGACTTCTGTATCAATCAGTACCTGAGTACATTGTTAGCTTCTCCTTTTTTGACGAATTATTAGCGAAACATCATTAACAAGGAGGGCAAACCCATGAGACAAGGTGCCTCTCATGTTTCAGAATATGACCTAATTAACCAAGAAGTTAAAGGGAAAAAAGAGAAAGGAACACCTAAACCCACGAAACAATCAACCTCTCTTTTTGCTGCAAGCCAAATTATCAACAAAAAGGAGAAGATAAAGCTGAGATCCTTAAAAAAATTAGCAGTCCCATCTGTTGCTTTCAGGCAGGATCAAATACGCAGTGCAGTCATCACTTCTAGAAGATATTGTTTTTCTTTCTTTCTCTTCTTTCTGAATTTCAAGGCATAGTTTTCTCTTCCTTGAGCATGACACTCATATTTGTGTCACCCACTGTGTCACTTCCTTGTTTTGGAGCAGCAAAGCATTGCTGATGCATTCTCAAACATTAAGCCTTTTGCTCAATCCCTTTTTGTAGATCTATTAACAAGTCAATAAATCCCTTAATATATTTATGCAGTTGATTATGTCTACCCACACAAATATCTTTACCCTTGTTCTTATCAAACTCTTTCTTTTGTATTCAGAACTGGTTTGAGAAAAATAATCAGAAGCTTTTTGAATTGTTAATCATATTTTCTGATATTAATGGGACTTTCTAGCTTATTGCCTGCTGTTAATTTAATACAGGTTCATAGTTTGAGTCACTAATGCAAATACCGAATGAGAAAGTTCTACAGAATTTCTCTTGATAGATTGTTTCATTGCTATATAAAGTCTGAATGCATGTTTTCTCCCAGTTTTACATTCAGCTAATTCTCCTTTTTGTCCCCCAACTTGCATACAATTCTGTTCTGTAGGACAAGATCTTTGCTCAATAAAAAAAATTGCAGCAATTTCTGTTTTCTTAACAAGAAATGCATTACATTATTTACTGTTGTCCTTAATACAAGATCAAATTACATATGTGAAAAATTGATGCATCACAGGGCTACTCTTTACTGGTTCATTGCTAATTGTGATTATTTATTAGCAACTGGGTTAGGAAGTAGCACTACAGTATGACCTTTTGCTTGTGACATTCTGACTTACAGGAACTCTGCTTCCTCTTGGAAGGAAGAGGGGTTCTTTGAAGACGAAATGCCTTTTGAGACACAGTAATTTATTGGTTTACATCTTGGAGTTAATTTCAGAAAGTCATCATGAAGAATAGTGAAATAAAATCTATTCTGAAGTTCATGAAAAGTATTTCCTCCTAGATGGCAAATTCCCCTGTTCATGGAATGCAAAGAAAGAAAGCATTGTTCAATTCTTGTGTTCTGTAAAAGGTTTCTGTAAAAAAATAAAAAGTGAAAATAAAATAAAAAAGTATCCCTTTTACGAAAGAAGCAAATAACTACAAAAATTGCATGCATCAGTTAATCAAATTTTGCTGAGGTGAGATTTTGCTGAAGTGAGTAACTCTAGAGAGGATGCCTTCAGCACTGGAGTGTGGGGAAATCACAGCATCCAGGAGTCTCTGTCCTGAGGGGTCAGAGACACCACAGGAGGCCCAGGTCCTCATCAGGCCTTGCCCAGAAGCTGACAGCATTGCTGACACAGCAGCTGACTCTTAGCAACTGGCACTATGAGGGACAGCACCGCCCTGAGTGGATGAAGCATCTCCAGGGGAGCATGGTGGATAGGCTGCAGAACAGCAGTTTGCACAGGCAGGTGGGTGGGCAGGACAAGTGTGAAGGCTCCAGTAGCCTGGCAGGCTGCAGAGGTGAGCTCAGCCAGTGGTCATCGAGACAGTGCTCTAAGGTGGCATCTTCTTGGTAGAAAGCAAATAAACCCTCTCTGATGGACAGAAAGGACATGGTGACCCAGATAGAAGTTCCTCATAAACACAGCTGTTCAGCCCTCTGGCTGAGTGCCACAGTCTTTCTGTGATGTTAGATGGTGTCTGTGTAAGATCTCAGCACACTGATGATCTACTTTGCATGGTGACAGAGCTACAGGAACAAGAGGAACGGCCAAGGAATATAAGGGAATCTGAGGAGATCAACAGGTGGATCCACATTCTGCCATCCCTGGGAGAAGCAAGCCAGTCACCCAAAACAAAAGAACTTCAGGATCCCCCACCTTCTTGGCACTGGGCAGACAGAAGGGACCTAGGAGACAGGGGAGGTTGGAAATGAGGTACTCCTCAGAGTATATGGTGTGTTAACCCCCAGCTCACGTCACCTTCCCAAATACACCTCTACAACAGGTTCCTGGTACTTCAGGATCAGGGAAGTGAAGATGATGATAAGGGATCATGCAGGTTAGAAAAGCTGCCACACAAAAGTCAGAGAACACCTCATATCATGACCAGCAATACAAGAAAAAAGAGTGGTTGTGATTGGTGGCTCCAACCAAAGGGGAACAGAGGGACCCAGATGTTGATCTGTCCAGACTCATAGGAAGTCTTCTACCTCCCTGGGGCCAGGGTAAGGGAATTCACCAGAAAACTCACTCATCTGGTATAGCCTTGCAACTGCTGTTCTTTACCAGTCTTTCAGGTGGGCAATGAGGAAATCTCTTCAACAAGAAGCCTGAGGGGACTCTAGAAGGACTTCAGGGCCTTGGGGCTACTGGTTCAGGGTTCTCGTCCCTCCTGGCAGTGGCAATCAATGACAGTGGTAACATTAGAAAAATCTCACTAATTAATTCCTGGTTCTGTGACTGGTGTCAGCATCACAATTTTGTTTTTTTTTTTTGACCATGGATTAATTTATGGCACCAGGCCTGCTGGTACACCTGTTCCAAAAGGGGAAAAGTGTCCTAACCCAGAGCCAAGCAGGGCTCTAGAAGCCCTCTCTAGAAGCCCAGAGCTAGCAGGACTTAGAGAGGGCTCTAAATTAAGTTTGAAGGGGAAAGGGGATAACAGCAGGCTCATTAGACATGAGCCAGGGAGTAGTGTGCTGCTGTTGAAATCCAAATCCACAAGGCAACTTAAATGCACTTATGCCAATTCCCGCAGCATAGGCAACAAACAGGAGGATCTGGAAACCATTGTACGGAAGGGAAATTATGATATAATCACCATCACAGAAAGGTGGTGGAATGGCTCACATGATTGCAGTCCTGCAATGGATGGCTATGGGCTCTTCAGATGGAATAGGCAAGGAAAAAGAGGCAGTGGGGTTGCGTTTTATGTCAGGAAGTGCATCAACTGCCTTGAACTCAATGTTGTGAGTGAGAAGGCTGAATGTTTTTGGGTGACAATCAAGGAGAAGGCAACCAAGCAGATATCCTGGTAGGATTCTGTCATAGACTACCCATCCAGGATGAAGCTATGGATGAAGTGCTCTTCAAACAACTGAGAGAACTTTCACAATTGCTTGCCCTTGTTCTCATGGGGGGCTTCAACCTACCAGAAGTCCACTGGAAGTGCAACACAGATGAGAAGAAACAATCCAGGAAGTTCTTGGAGGCTGTAGAAAACAGCTTCCTAACCCAGCTGGTTGATGAGCCAACTAGGGAGATGACAGGTTAGATTTGATGTTCACAGACAGAGAATTCTCTCGGCAGGTATTTTTCATCACAACTGATAATTTGCAAAAAATGTCTTGATAATTTTTGTGTGCATACCCTCTGTCCCCACTGATATCATTACATTTAAAATTTTCCAGGCTTGAGGCCACCACTGCTACACCAAAAGCAAATGATGAAGGAAAAAAAACATTGATAAACGTTCCATCTGAAAAACTTTTTCTAGACCCTTCAGATAACAAACACGTTGAATATGGGAGGAATGGGCAAGTTTGCAAACTATTAGCTAAACAAAACAGAGGTTAAATTCTTTATGAATAGCATTAATGATTGAATAGCCAGTCAGCTTTAGCTTTAATTTCCTTTCCCCCTGATTCATCACTATGTTTACTAAATCATGTCCAAATACAGGCTCTCCCAGGTGATCAACTTCTTCCACCCTGACAAACCTCTAGAAATCAGAGGAAGGACAGTCACATCTCTTCGGAGGCCAGGTTCATTACCTATCTTTTGAAAATCAATTCCCGACTTTGCTGCTGTAGGAGATGGTGCTCCTCTAGGGAACAGCAACAGAGGTAAACAGTTTTGACAACCCCAGAGGGAGTCAGATGGAGTGTAGTGTGGTTGAGCAAGAAAAGGGGGAAAAAAGATTAAGGGAAGGTAAAAATTAATTTGTATTTGTTAATAAGAACTTCCTCCAGTTTCAGAAATAATTCAAACAAAGGAATGACCAAGGTTTCTTGATGAGGAAAATAGGGTGGGAAGACAACATAAAAAATGGAGTAAATAACAAAGAGATGGTTGCTGTGTGGTTGGATAGAAAAACAAACAAACAAAAAATTAAAAAGATTTTGCACTTTTTTTTTGTTTGTTTTTTTTTTTCCCCAACAACTACTGGCAAGTGATCTCCCTGCGTTTATCTGGACCCACAGGCTTTCTCATCCTGTTTCACTCTCTGTTCTGCTGAGGAGTGACTGGAGAGGCTGGGCGGGAGGGAGCTTTGCCTTTCACCACAGTGAATGCTCCACAGTCTTAAATCTGCAATCAGCTACTGATAGAGCCTAGTTTGTAGATGTCCTGTGAAATGTTCTGCACTGTCACTTGTGGTTTAACAAAACTGAAATTGGTGGCCCAAGTAAATGCCCTTCACTCCTGTCTCCTGGTGGTTTGGAATGTGACAATGTTTGAATATGTTGCATCAGGAGTTAGTCTCTTATTGGTACATTACCTGCATATTAACTGTTTTTCTAGTTACCTTTGTCACCACTCAGACCTAAGAAAGGGCTCATGAAGATAGGGTCAGAATTTGGCTCTGATTTTCCATCAGGAGAAGAGAGTAAATAACAGACTGAAAAACAGCTGAATCTCCTGAGAGGGTCTGACAGAATAGATGCTGTAATAACCCTATTAGACAGCTAGATTTTATGTTAGCCTAGAAATTAAAGCATTTCCAGTAAGAGATGCTAGATATATCATAGATACTTTGTCAATTAGGGTCACCTTTTGATGTGTGAAATCCCCAATATTAAAGTTATTAAAATCCTCATATATGACCTTTACAAAAGATAAGTTAAAATATCTGTGCTCAACCAATGAATTTTGTCATTATATCATTATATGCAGAATTACTGTGGGAAGATGTTTACTCTGAGTCATTCAAAGATGTGCACAGTCACAAGACCAAGAGCTTCCAGCTGCTTGGGCAAGAAGCGACTCTTGTATGTCCTCTATTTTTAGGAATTGAGTGCAGTGTATGCCCAGGACAGGGTTTTATATGCAGAGCTCTCACAGGGCTGAGAAAGAGTAGGAATGAAATCATGTTTAAATATTGGATGTGTTTGTGTCGGAGTGCTTACAAAGAGGGTAGCTTAAGCTATTCTAAAGGTTACTCACCTCTGTTACTGGCATAATAAAAGCTCAGCGACTATGAGAAAAAAAGATAATTAGGTGGCTCTAGTCTAAACAAAGCAAGAGCAGAGCAGTACTTCAAATTAAGTTATTGAGAATAAAAAGGTGAGAATAAAAATGTCCTTTCTTACCAAGACCAAAGAAGGGCCAAGGTAGTTTTGAATGTAAGGCGTAGCAATGACTTTAAGCAAAAGAAAGCTGCAGTATAATTGCTTTACACTGCACAGAGGCTTGTAGCTTTTATTTTGCATCTTAAGAGTACAAGTTATGAGAGTTATTTGCATTTAATCATGCTGCAATTTGTCATTCAAAACTGATTGAAGTCAGGCTACCATGAATCTACTTTACAACAGGTTCCTTTTATGTATACTTCATGGACATGAATAGTGTTAAAGGTACCATCAGGTGTCACAAAAATTGTCTCCAGTGGCAATGCATCTCTGAATGATTTTTTTATTTGTAGTGTTTTCTATTCAGCAAAATAGGTTAAAAACTTCACTGCAGTTGCATGTTATACAGCTGCATGTTATTTTATTGCAGGAGCTCATGAATTTGTGCTGTACTTTCTTGTTGCAGAATCTGGAGAAATTAAAGTTTATTAAAATATCACACTTCTACAATTTACTTTCTTTAAAATGGCAGCCTGGGATTTGGGCAGGTTCAGTGTCAAGGGGAACAGGGTTCTTTGCCGTGTTAAACACTTCACCATACACGTCCTGAAGTGCGGTTCCCACCTCCTCTGCACATTGTAGTGTGGTGCACTGGAGGATTTTTGTAGGGGCTTCCCTTATCTCTACCTAAGTGCTCTTGTGACACCTTGTACACCCATTTCAAGGGAAACAAGACAATACTGCTTTCTTTGCAGCATGTCTTCTGCTTAACAGTTCTTGTTCCTTCTGTCAGGTTCTATCCTCTTTTTAATGTTCCCACATCTGGTTTTAGAATAGCACATGACTTTTCTGATTCAGCCTTTTTAAAAAATGTTACTTGACTAAACTCCCTGTGCAGTGACCTGAGCAGCTGAGTTTGTTATTTACTGAATGCTAAACATACTGCAGAGATTGTTATAGCTAATGAGGAACAGCTCAATATAGGACTGTCTTGTTCAAATTCATGTTAGGAGCTTGATATGAACTGGCATTTGTAGGTATTAGGGCCAGAAGAAGCCATTATGGTGATCAGCATGTCTGGCTTACCATGTAAAATAAAACTCAGAATTTCACTGAGTGATTCCTGTGTCAAATCTGATGACATTTACTGGAACTAGAGCATATGTTACAGAAAAATACATGCTCTTATTTTTTAAAAGGTCGGGCAATGCTACATACTCATTGTTCATTCCACCTACCTAGGTGTTCTAGTGGTTAATGCACTTTTCCATTAAAAGATATATGTGATATACAGCTTAATTTTTCCTTACTTGAAGTGATTGTTTCCCATGTGTTTCTGTCAGCTAGGTAAGTATCTGAAGTTTTCATATGCAGACAGCAGGGCCAGGCTCTAGTCACTTCTGGCTTAGTATGCATTTCATGCCAGCTGAAGAGGCACATGTATTCTGTGCATCTAAAGAAACATTAAATTACATATACAGAAGAAGTAAAAAGTAGGCATGTTAAGAAGGTGTTGTGGTTTAAACCCAGTCAGGTAATTCGTTCGCTCACTTCTCCCCCTTTTCTTGCCCTCCCCCTGCTCCCGGAGGGACGGAGAGGAGAATCGAAAAGAATGCAACTCCCACGGGTTGAGATAAGAACAGTTTAGTAACTAAGGTATAACACAGATCACTACTGCTACCACCAATAATAATAATGATAAAGGAAATAACAAGGGAAGAGAATACAACACCTCAGCACCAGCTGACCAATAACTCGGCCCCCAAGCCCGACCAAGCTCCGACCGATACCTCCTCCAGCCCTGCAGTCTCCCAGACCTTCCGGCTAACTCCCAGTTACATCCTGGGCATGACGTGCTGTGGTATGGAATACCTCTTTGGTCAGTTTGGGTCAGGTGTCCTGTCTCTGCTTCCTCCTGGCTTCCCCTCCTCCCTGGCAGAGCATGAGGCTCACAAAGTCCTTGGCCAAACCAAAACATCGCTATCATCTCTGTTCCCGAGCTGAAAGTCAAAACACTGCACTGCACCAGCTACCAAGGAGGAGAAACATGACTGCTACTGCTGAACCCAGGACAGAAGGCAAGCCCCAAAACACACACAATTAACTTAGTAGGAGGAAATGAGACTGATGTGTATTCACTCTGTTCCATGAGAGTGAATTTATCTGAGAGCCTCATACCCTTCACAGTTAGCTTTGTGCTGATCCACAGCCGAGATACATGTCAGTGAATTAACACAGTTTTGCACTAACAAGTTTGACAAGTCAAGCTCCAGTTAGTTTAATTTCAGTCTTCATTCTGACAGGGCAGTATTACAAAAATGGCTGTTGAGTTACATAATCTCTATTTCTGTCTTGCAAATGTCTACAAAGACCATTTCAAAGAACTTGGATTAAGGACTGGAGCCTGGGGCATGCAGTTAAAAGACAGGCAGTGCTAAAGGGAGCAACAAGGCTTGTGGCAGAGGGGAAAAGTCCTGCTTTTGGTTTTTTGTTGGCTGGGTTTTTTTTGGTTTTGTTTGCTTGTTTTTCTTGTGGGTTGTGGTCTGTATTTTTTTTTTTTTTGTTTGTTTGTTTGTTTGTTTGTTTGTTGTGTTTTGGTGGTTTTGGGTTTTGTTTTTTATTTCAAAGGAAATGGGTGATACCAGGTAAACTGCAGTTCAAGGCAATTCCTTGAGCAATGTTTATGTAAATTTTGGGGTTTTGTTCATCCAGCAATGGTGCTATGTTTCTCTGGTCCATGAAGGGGACTTTGTACCAGAAGTCATGACCATGGAAGCCTCCAATACTGAGTCTCTTCCCCTCCAGTCTGGTATGTTTCCTACCTTATACTTTGTACTTGTTCAGTTCTAATGTGGAAGTTTTCTCTTCAAGCAGACTCAGGAAATACAATGTTAGTTATGGTTCTCCTTTAGATGAAGAATAAGCAAAAACAGGGAAGGGGAAACAAGAGGGAAGGAGATGAAGTTTTATGCACCACATGTTAAATTCAAGCCTATAGTGAATAATACTGTGTAATTAGCACACATTTCAACAAATCTGTGGTAGAAATCTGAGTTTTGTATGGCTATTGAATCTATTGTAACGATAGGGATGCTAAATAGAAACAAAAAGAGTAAGTGTAAACTGACAAAAGAGCCTCAGTTTCGATCAGCTTTGCTTTGGTTTAACAAAACACATTGTATTTTCAGCAATGATAAGTGTACTTCCCAGTCAGTCAATTAGGCCTATTAAGATAGATGTCTCCATGAGAAAAAACATTCTTCAGGAACTGAAGAACTAATAGACTACTTTCTGAAAGATCATACTATCAGTAGAGGTTCCTTGTGTGACAAAAAGGAGTTCAAGCTAGTAATTGCCATGGTACTTCTGAGGTCAGAAATTGTTTCTCGTGTTTTAATTCTGCACACAGCATCATTCCATTCATGCAGCATGCTGCTCAACAATCGAAAAGTACCTTTAAAAATTTCTAACAGCTGTTTCACAGCAGTGTGGCTGAAATGAGCTTTGTGACAGAGGGACAAGGTGCTGAGAACAGTCAGGGCCAGCACTTTGTGCGTACCAGCTGCACATACAAAGCTCAAAAGACTTTAATGTCAGTAAGTCCTTCAAGCTCATCTTCTCTCTCCAATTACTTGAAAGAGTTTCAAGTCTTTAAATTGCCTGAATTTTCTGTGGTAGTTTATACCAGTTTTTACTGTGCAATTGGGCAGTTCCGATTATTTACTTTGTGGAGGTTTTCTGGTTCTTTACATTTTAACCTCTGCAAGTCCTATTTTAAGTACCTCATTCTCCTTCCTTTAAGGCTAATTTCACCTTGGTCTCTTTTCTGTTCTTTTCAAAGTTGTTTTTTCATTTCTTGTGAATCTAGGATTTGGGATTTTTTTTTTCCTTATGGAGGGAAGGCCTAATTTTCTGTACATTCCTGACTATTCCTGCCCTTCTTATTTCACAGACATTGGGTACCTATAGCTTCTCCAGAGCCTTTATAACAAAAATGATTGTTTAAAACGTAGCAATTTCATTAGCAAGTGGAACAAAATATTCAAAAGAATGGGATTTGAAACACAATTGGCTTGAAAGTGGCGATTCTGTTTTCATTAAAATCTTTTGAGTACATAAAATTTATTTAATGCTGGAACAAATCCTCAAACTTTTGAAGGTTGTAGTGGTTTTGGATTGACAGGGTTGGATTTACAAATGTGTTTATGATTCCTAGATAGTCTACGCAGGTTTACTGGTTTTAGCTGGTATAAAGCCAAGTTCCTTCATAGTAGCTCATATGGTGCTGGGTTTTGGATTTGTGACCAAAACAGTCTTGATAACACACTGATGTTTTAGCTTTTGCACAGTGTCAAGGACTTCCCTGTGTCTCACTCTGCCTGAGAGCAAGGAAGCTGGGTTTCACAAGGAGTTGGGAGGGGACAGCTGACCCCAACTGACCAAAGGGATATCCCACACCATATGATATAAAAGCTGGGGGAGAAAGGAGAAAAGGAGCATGTTCAGAGTTACAGTGTTTGTGTTCCCAAGTAACCACTACACATGATGTAGGTCTACCTTCTGGGAAATGCCCACTGATGGGACGTAGTGAATGAATTCCTGGTTTTGCTTTGCTTCTTTGTGCAGCTTTTGCTTTACCTATTAAAAAGGCCTTGATCTCAATCCACAAGTTTTCTCACTTTCATCCTTCTGATTCTCTTGCTCATCCTGCTGAGGAGGGAGGGAGCAAGAGGCTGTGTTGTGCCTAGCTGCTATGGGTCTAGTCTGCAAAAGCAGGTTTTACCAAACTGCTACCACAAAGCCTATTGAAATTTATATAGCTTTATGGAATGGCTTATTTCAATGAAATGTTAGCAAAAAAGCCCAGGACTTGAATCTTCAAATTCATGCTTTTTTTAAAGTACTGGTTTACATACCTGTTTCAAGTCTTTTTAGCTCCTGAGAATATCCAAAGGGGACTTGGTTTACGTTACCTCAGTTCAGTTTTTCAGCACTTAGTTGAAATGGTTTTTCCTAAGACAGATGACTTGTAAGTCGTTCTCTTTTTTTTTTTTCTGAAGCTTTTCCAGTTCCTGTTGAGCAAGTCAGCAGGAAATGACAGCCAACTTCTGAGTTGGCTCAATGGCAGAAATTTCTGTCTCTGGCTCTTGACAAGTGGCAGTAAAGTGATGGGACTGTCTTGAAAAGCAGTTCCCCTTTCTGTGTGAAATGCCTCTTGGCCTAAACTAATGTAATCATGCAGAAAAGACAATCCTAGTAACAGGGTGAGGTAACATAAATTCCCACAGGACAATTATGTCAGTTAAAATATGATAGTTGATATAGGATAATTATGTATAAGACAATGATATCCTAGAGTACCTGCTTCTAAATGCTTTGGTTCAGCCACGCAGGCCACTGGGAAACCTCAGTGTTTCCAGGGAGAAACAGGTCTTAAGGCAGCTTAAGCTAAAGTCTCAAAATAAAAAGGCAAAATGAATATATTCAGTGTATAACATTTTAAGTTTCAGTGCTGGAGGCACTGAAGTAAGGCTTCAGTGGAACAAAGATCTTCCCTATAGTGCAGAAGGCTCACCCTGGTAATTAGAATTTCTTTTTTATTGATTTTCTGTGACATCTGTACATTTGTCTTACTGTTTTATCATTACTCATGCAAAGCTTGTTCTTTTACTTAGTTCTTGGCATTTAAATAACCTTTCTCTATTTCTTTCACTGTTTATAGCTCTCCTTCTCAAATATAGCTAGATAATACGGTGATTTTTCTTTTCAGTTGGATGGCTGTTTTCCCCAGATCTATATGGCCCTTTTAAGTATGTAATCTGATAAAAGATGGCCTGATATATAAGAAAGCTACTCTCAATATTTTATTTTGAACCTCTTAAATTACACACAAGCTTATTTTAATACTACTTCACTTTGTGCTCCTCAAGCAGCCCTGTAGAGACTGAATGGCAGAACTGCAGTTTGCTTAAACTGATGTTTACACTGACATCCAAAGAATTCATGTCCTTCTGTGCCTCGGTCTGAAGTAAAAAAAAATTCTAGTTTCCTTCAGGTGTGGTTGAAAATTTCTTACAATTCCAGTATCTGTGATAGGCAACAGGGGCAGATATGTCCTAAAAGTTAATTGTTTTTTTGATTGGGATAAAAATCCTCTCTGTTGGAAAAATGTTTTTCCTCAGTTATACTTAGTGCATTTTGCATATTTCAATTTATTTCAAACCAAAAATTAAGGAATATCACTATGATATATTAATGTGTGCCATTTCCTTGACATGGTTAATGTTCTGTGTAAAGCATATAGCTTTTATGTGAAAATTCTTTCTTGTGTCATAAAAGTCCCTTGATGACTTGAATAGTCAGCTCAGCTGAGAGTTGAACATAGATACTTCAAAAAACTTGTTTTACTTCTAATGATGCAGACATATGTTTAAAACTTGACTCCTCACCAATTTACTGTTGCCACAAATTTAAATGGATACAGATCCATGCCCTTAGATGGTATTTAATGAGCACTGAAATTCATATACACACACTCTGAGCAGACGTAAATCTCAGTAGTTACACTTGAGGCAATAGAAGCATGGGGATTTATATCACTAGAGCTATGGCCCAAAAAGGTTTGCCCTGGAGAGACTGCTGTTTATGGACAGTAGCATAAAGCAGTGAGAATTACGGATGATCAGAACATATCTCTCCTATGAAGAAACAGCCAGCTGGAGGAAAAAATTGTGTAAGGAGAAGCTGATTTGCAAACGGACTGCTGACAAATGCTGAAAAGGCTGACATTAATTGAAAAGAGTTATGAACTAGTACAAAATCTCTAAACTAATCCTGAGTCCTAGACTAAGCAGATGAGATGAAACACAGGTTGTACTGGACACTAAAGAGTGCTAGAAAAAGGCAGAATTAGGTGTTGTGTGGCGTAACCCAAGGGGCTGTATGCAACTGTGGAAGCGTGAAGGTTCCTTCAGGGGCACTCTGCTGGCTAGCATGCAGAAAGGACCTGTGCCATAAGCATATTTTTCTGTCTTTTCTGTCTTTTCTGTCATATGTCCACTAATATTAATGACTGTTGACCCAGCACCGGGAAGTTAACAAGTCTGTTGTTCTGTATACCAAGAAAGGAAGAGAAATAGAGATAGAGATTTTTAATTATAATTGTTAGAAACATGAATCTGCCATTAATGTGTTTGCTGATTATGGACAGCATCAAGGCTTTTAAAAAGTGTGGGTGTGTTTGTTTAATTTGGAGTTTTCTTTTGATAAATTTAGAGCACTTATTTTTCTACATTTGTTTAAAACCTAACCTTGAAAGAAAACTCAGTATAAATAGCACAAATTTATTTGGTAAATAAATATAGATTAAATTCCCTTTGGACTCCTTGCAATGGTGCTTTAAAGGTTTATAAATGCCGATCTTTTTTATAAACTAAAATTTCATAAGTTTTCATAAAATCATAGAATCATAGAATGGTTTGGGTTGGAAGGGACCTTAAAGATCATCTAGTTCCACCCCCCCAACACAAGTAGAGACACCTTACACTAGGTGTGGAAGTAGGGACAACTTCCACATTGATCAAAGACCCTGGCCTTGAACACTGCCAGAGATGGGACAGACACAACAGAACTGTGCAGCTTCTTCCAGTGCAACGCCACCCTCACAGTAAAGAATTTCTTCCTAATGTTTAATCTAAATCTACTCTCTTTCAGCTTAAAGCCGTACACCCTTGCCCTGTTCCTACAAGCCCTTCTAAGAAATCTCTTTCCAGCAAAGCTGCTCTAAAGTCTCCCCACAGTCTTCTCTTCTGCAGGCTGAACGACGGCAAATCTCTCAGCCTGCCTTCGTAGGAGAGGTGCTCCAGCCCTCTGGTCATCTTCATGTCCTTCCTCTGGACTTGAGCAGGTCCATGTCCTTCTTGTGTTAGGGGACCCAGAACTGAACACAGTACTGCAGGTAGGGTCTCACAAAAGCTGTTCACATTTCTTTTGATGCAGCCTACCATATGGTAGGCTTTCTAGGTTTCAAGTGCACACTGCCGGCTCATGCTGAAATTCTTGTCAATTTGACAATTGTCAAACCCATCAATTGACAGAGACTTGTCAACCATCAAGTCCTTTTCCTCAATCCAGACTCTGTCCAGTTTGGGATTTCCCTAACCCAGGTGCAGGATCTTGCACTTGGCCTTGTGGAACTTCACAAGGTTTGCACTGGCTCGCCTCTCAAGCCTGTCAAAGTCCCTCTGGATGGTATTCCTTCCTTCCAGTATGTTGACAGCACCACACAGCTTGGTGTCATTACTAGACTTGATGAGGGCACACTCAATCCCACTGTCCAAGTCACCAACAAAAATGTTGAACAGTGGCAGTCCCAATACCCACACCTGAGGAAAACCACTTGACACTAATCTCCACTTAGACATACAGCTGTTGACCACAGCACTTTGAGTGCGACCATCCAGTCAATTCCATGCCAGTGGAATTGAGTGGTCCATCAGCCAAATCTATGCCTCTCTAGTTTAGAGACAGGGACAATGTCAAATGCCAGTGTACAAGTGGGTGACAGCAGTTACTCTTCCCTTATCCACCAATGCTGTGGCCCCATTTTAGAAGGCCACCAAAGTTGGCAAGCATGATTTGCTCTTGGTGAAACCATGTTGGCTGTCACCAATCACCACCTCCCTTTCCATGTGCCTTAGCATAATTTACAGGATGATCTGCTTCACTATCTTTTTGGGCACCAGGGTAAGACTGACTGGCCTGATGTTACCTGGGCTTTCCTTGTTAATCTTTTTAAAAATAGAGGTTATGTTTTTCCAGTCAGCAGAAACTGTGGAAAAGGGGAAACAAGTTTCCTCTTTTCCAGTCAACAGAATTTCAGTGGACTGCCATGACTTCTCAAATATGATAAATAATGGCTTGGCAACTTCCTCTGCCTGTTCCCTCAGGACCTGCAAATACATCTTGTCAGTTTCCATGGACTTGTGTACCTTCAGGTTCCTTAGATGATCTTGAACCTGATCTTGTCTTACAGCAGGCAGTTGTGCATTCTCCCAGTTCCTGCCTTTGCCTTCTGTAACTTGGGCAATGTGGCTGGAACTCTGGAGTCTTGCTGGTGAAGACTGAGGCAAAAAAGTCATTGAGTACCTTGGACTTCTCCAAGTCCCAGGTGACCAGGTCTCCTGTTTCCTTCCAGAGAGGGCCTACATTTTCCCTTGTCTTTCTTTTATCCCTAATGTTCCTATAGAATTTTCTGAATATGTTTTTATAAGAAAATATTTGAGTATGTTTTCTTATGTTTCTGAATAAAAAAATATTCTCTCTAATTTCACCTACTTATATTTTTTTACTCATTCAGAGGATGTTTTATTCATAAATAAGACTAATTTTCCTTTTTGTCAGATATATTGTCTTTGCACAGACCTACACACTTTCAACTACAGATAATATCTTTACCATTTAACAGCACCTCTTCACAGCATGCTAACAGTTTTTCTTTACAGCCTTTCCTTATTACCTTCTTTGTTAGATTTTGCTTTACTGATGTTTCACATTACAGGAGAAGCAGTGATGTGCTGTGCAGCCATTGTGTACTAATGATATCCTAAGCGCTTTGTTTTTGTAGCCATCTGGGTTACAGAAGAATGACTCAATGAAGGTAGCAGGTTCTGACATAAAATCTCCAGCCCTTTGTGAAATAACCCCACCTTTCCCACTCATTTAATTCATTCTCATTAACACATTGAGCATCATCTAACAATTTTCTGGCATCATGAAAACAAGGCAAGGTGTTACTGTAATGTTGATAATGATCACTGTATTTAAATGTAGTGTGTGTAGGACAGGGAATGTAGAGAATGTCTGCTATTGAAAATGTATTTGAACTTCTGTGATGTGTAAGGTGGTTCATTTGTTTCTTGAATCATAGTCTGAAAATACCCACATTTAAATTTAAACTTGTGATTGTATCAGCCTTGCAGCTGTGCCTGCCTGTTTCTGATTAATTTGCTTTAGTAATAATCTGCACCTCTGGATTTCATTCAAATGTGAAGCAAAATTGTCTTTGACACATTTAACATTTGAATATGGAACTTGCTCCTATCCAGACCTAGTGAGTTGGTTGGAAGGTCTTATCCTAATGGATCAAATTTTGTACTCTTTATTTACCCTGGGCAGTTAGGAAAAAGGTTAAGAGAAAAGACTGGTTCAGCATTTGTGTGGATGAAGAAAAGTGCTGCACGTAAGTAAAATTAAGTACCAGTATGACAGAAGAAATCTGCGTGTACTGATCACAGCTCTTGAAGTCACTGTAATAGAAGACATCTATTACAGCTAGGGGCTTTTATAAGCCTGAAGTAGGTGCAGATAACCTTTTTCCATCTGAATAATCACTGAGCACCTGAGAAGATTATTATAATGCATTGTAAGATTTCTGTCCTTTGATTGAGAACAAAAATCAGATTAGTGGTTGATTGTAGTCACTGAAGGGTTTGTTCTTTACTACTTTACATTTTTCCCCATAAAAAAAGGGATACCAATCTCCTGGTAAAGCCTGCAGATTAAGAATATTACTTAATATTCTGGCATTACCCTTTTTTATGTTTAACCGCCATTTTTTACTCATCTAAACTATGATATGGAGTGATAGGCCAATGCTCTGTGTTATAAACTGTAATTTAATGATCACTTCAATGGTTAGAAAAGCATTTCTAACATGAAACTGGGAAATTTAGTAAAGACATTTTAGACTACTTTTAAAAGCTTATGTCTTGCAGATGATCTTATTACACTGGCTATTGCAGCGTAGCATTAGTTGAAGTATTTCTGTGTCTCCTTTCAGCAGGGTTTGAAGTGTTAAATGTCCAGTCTTAGACATTTAAGTTGTTATGGAATCCTAAACTCCATTATCTGTGGTGTGTGACAAACTACCAGGCAGCATTCTTAGATTCAGCTTACAGTTCACATTTGTCTTACAGCTAATTAAAGAAATCAAGTGTATTTGTTGTTGTATTTACTGGTTATTTGCTTTTTCTTAAGCAGTGTATTGCTAGTTGGTGTCCAAAGCACCATATCAGACATTTTTTTTCCCCATCTCATATACTCTGCAACAGGTTGACTATGAATATTTTACAGGTAATCTTCTAAATGTGCAGTCACTAACAGGTGTAGATACAACGATTAGAGACCAGGTTCAGTGCTGGACTTGGCAGTGCTAGGTTCAGGGTTGGACTTGATGATCTTAAGGGTCTTTTCCAACTTCCCATTTCTAACAAGATTTGTATCTGCTGTAATGCTTAGTGGGTTATTGAAGGACAGTAATTTATTTTAGCTGGAAAAGCTTTGTGTACTAAACATCAGGAGAAAATGCAGTAGAAAATAGATGTGCAGCTTTAAAGTATTTAGCTCAATAGCCACCTTTAACACTGTGGAAAAACTTTTATTTTTTGCAAAATTATAAAATCGTAATATTTTTCCTGAGGAGGTTTCTGGGATTTGGTTGGGTTTTTTTTTTTTTTTTTTTTTAATAGAGATGAATTTCTCTTCCTCTTTGACAACATACAGGGTAATTTCCATTTATATAATCAACTGAAAATGCAGAAAAAAAAAGTAAAAAACTCCTCAAAAGCAGACTGCAGTTCATATAAGTCAGATAAATCTACAGAACAACAAAAGATTCTAGTGTTTAGATTCTCTATACCTGGAGAAAATTACTGTAAAAAATATTCTGTCACATTTAAGAGAACCTGTTCAGTTGAGTTAGTTTCAGCAGAGATTTTAAGTAGAACCCACCCCATAAACTACCCAGTAATGCTTCCAATTTAATGTTATTTGAACTTTAATAGTTATAATCCATGAATCAAGAAGCTTTATTTTAGAAATGACAATGAGAGATATCACTGGAGCAAATCTGAATTTTCCTAAGGTGAAGTGTTACAAGATTCTGCCCTTGGGATTAAAGGTGTGACTAGTCACAACATACTAAATCCACTGAGGAAAAAAGAGGAAGAAAGGCCAGAAAGGGAGGTGTTGGCATCAAATGGCTTTTTAGACTTCTAAAATGGAGGACTAAATTAAGAAGCTAGACTTCTATGCAGATTTAGCAGGCACAGTGAGCTCCCCTCAGGGGATTTCTGAGATGGATCGTGATCCTGGTGTTTTCTGGTCCTCTGCACAGGAAACTACAATTTTGGCCATGAGCAATTGAAGAAGGATTTGGTATGTGTGACTGGACTAAAAGACAAGGAAAGTCACAGCATCAAAACTTCCTGCAGGACAGGTTTGAATTTAGGAGTCACTGCTGAAAGTACTAAATGATTTACCAGCCTGTCATGCAGATATGAAATTTCAATAGCTTGTTGAGTACCTGGGCTTTTAAAATTATTTTTATTGGCTTGGAATTTATGTTCTAAGCTTCTGCTTTCTGGATTTTCAGATTTCACGAGCTAAGGAAGGCAGGCAGGCAAGAAGGCAGGAAGGCAGGCAGGAAGGAAAGAAAAGGGAAAAAGAGGAGGGGAAGGAAGGGGAAAGGTGAGAGGAAGAGGGGAGAAGAGAAGAAGGGAAGGGAGAGGGAAGAAAAAGGAATGGAAAAGAGAGGAAATCAGTGCAAAGTACAAAATCACCAGCTTTGAGCAGCTCCAGTTATTGACTTCCTGGTAGCACTTCTTTTTTCTCAGACTTGGTGTTATGACACCGAATGTCCAAACAGTTACTCCTGGATGTGCACTTAATCAGCTTCTGAAAGCAGAGCTTCTGTTACCGAGCATCCACTGTCATGCTGCCTCAGCTGTGTTTACTGGCTTAACCCATCCCGTAGTGAGTGGTGCTAGCCACATGGCGGTGTGTAGAGAAAGCGGTAGATTAAGAGCAGGCTCAAAAACATATGACACTAGCGAAATCACAAGGTTTGAGATTTCGTTTCTGACTCCCGTTCATTCCCCTCTGGAGCTGGAGACCAGTGGGACAGTTTGTTGATGATCTGCTCTGCCTAATGAAGCTGGCTATCAGCCAGACTAAGTTTGGCTGCTGTGTGCCAGGTGAAATGTCCCAAATCCTCAGTAGTGATCTGCAGAAGAGAGAGACATCCATGTGTAGCACCAGCAATTTCCAGATCCCATGGCAAGCGAGAGTCTCTGCCAGGGTGTTGAGGATTCTGAGTTTATAAGGATAGAGGGCTAATAAAATCTCAAATGGAGCAGTGATGGAGAGAGATGCTGTCTAGCTGTTGTAGCAGCAGTGGCTTAGAAGAGGGCTGTAGCCAAACTGAATGTCTTGTTTTACTCATTCATTTCACAGGTGCTCTCCAAATTACTCTTACTTTATTGGTAGTCAAAGATTGTTTAATACTGAGGTGTAAGTGAAAACATTCTGTAATTCAGGTGATGCACTGAGTGTTAGATGAAATAGAACTGTAAATTCAAAGGTCACAGTTTATGTTGAACAAAAAGAGACCTGCTGTTGCCAGTGTAAATTCCTCATGTAAAATGGATTTAGAGTGTTGTTTAGCGCAATGTTTGAGTAAACGTGTAAATGCTTTCTGTTCCAAATAAAGTGCTAACTGCCTCATGGACTTCTCCTACTGTCAGTGGCAAAGAAAGCACATACAAAGTTCCCTTCATTAGAGCACTGAGATAGCATGCATGTAACAGAATAATGTCATAATGTCATATGTAGCTTCTTATTTAATCTTCTGTTGTCCCCTTCTTCCTTTAATAACTTAATCTTTTGAGAAAAAGCAGGCAGATTTCAGAGCATCAGTTTCTGCAATCTGAGAGTCCTTTGTCATCAGTATATTTGGAACACAAGCAAGCTTGAAATGTGCAGTGTAAATTCTAAATTCAATGATTTCAAGGGTCAAGAAACTCAGAATGGCCTTACCAAAGCATTGCTTGCAAAGCCTGGTTCAGAACTGTTGTCAGAGTGTTCAGAATGAAATGCTTTGCTGTGATACAAAAGCTGACAGTGTCTGATGAAAATCAGAGCAATCCCAGGAAGTAGTTTGATTCTTAGCAAACTGAATTTTCTGATACAGCAGGTTCCATGAAACCTTTTAGCCAGTTCTGGCAGGAAGGCTGTGATGACAGTATGCATTTCCTGTGCTTGTTGAACCCCCCTGTATACTCCTTGGTCGATGTCCCCATTCCTATTAGCATCAAGGTATGACATTGGCTACGATTTTCCAAAATACACTTCAGTTCAGAAAGGATCCTATAATATCTACATGTAGCTTCTACCCGTGCTTTTAAATAGAAGCAGAAAGTAAAAGTAAAAAATCATTTAATAACTGTAAGTTTTGTTTTCATTAGAGATCCAAGTTTTCCAGGAAATTTAAGCTCTTGGTGGGAACACCATATTTTGAATATCACAGATGCCAAGCCTCTCTGAAAATATGGCCTTCTGGATCACACTGGAGCTTCTGAACAAACTGCATATCCAGAGCTATGAAGTAGCTAGCATACAGGTGCTGCTATTTTCTGTGCTGAGGTTCACCCTTCTGGAGTTGTTTGCCTGTCTTCACTGACTACCTAGTAAGGTACAATTTCCTTGTCCGAAGCACCTCCCTTGGGTGGACTGCTGCCGGAATGGCTGGATTAGGTCATGGCTTGATCATGACATAATCTGTTGTCTTAAAAAAATTACTCCTACCACTAGTTGGAAACACCTCTTTGTTGATGCCAAGCTTTCTAAATCCTCTGTGCTTCTTTATAAGCTATTTGCATTAATATGTAGAAATGAATATTTACAGCTTTCCTAGATGACTTTCGCTGGGGTTTCTGTGAAATCTAACCTCTTCTGCAGAGCTGCTAGTATTCTAAGATTTGAGACTGTGTATTCTAGTTCCTGACTGCACATATAAACTATTAGAGGTGCCATCTTTTTTTGCTGTATTGCTCCAGCTGTTTGAACTCATAATGGTAGATCAAAGAACAAATGAGAAGAAAATATTCATGAATATATTTGTTATTGTTAATAAATCACCACTTAACAAAATACCCTATTAACGGTTCTCAATTAGTCTGACTTGGTAATGGAGTGGAGATTTGAATTGCTCCAAGTATTCCTTGGCCTCCACTAGGCAGCTGTGAGACATCCCGTTCAAGTACAACACAACAATGAGTTCAGAATATTAGTCTGATGTAGATTGCTAATATGAGGTAATATTAAATTGTTTATGGAGAAAATTCATGGAGCTTTCATATGGCTGGCATGTCTTAATGGCATGTGAGGTATTACATATCTGTGGTCATACTTGTGTTATAGCTGCTCAGTTTTTGATTTTGTGGTAAAGCCTAAACATAAGAATTTTAGTGACAGCGGTTTCACAGGCAATAACATCTTATTTAGGGTGTGTACAGATGTTTACTGGTGTAAGATATATAAAAGCAGGGAGTAAGTATTTGCTAACTCTGTTTCATAGCAGTGGGGTTAGCTAGCGTTATGAACACTTTACACAACTTTAAGAAATACAGCATTTGCTGTCTAAAATAAATTATTTCCTTCATTATTTGGTCAGGTTTAGTGAGTGTATATTACACATATATCAAGCAGGAAACTGAAGAATTAAAAAAATTAAGGAAGAATTGCTGTTACTTCAGGGAAGTACAGAGTGGTCGGGAATTTCTTCTCCCACAACAGGATTTTTAAAGAGGACATACTCCCTGGAACTCCAGATTTTGTTAAAAAGACACTGAAACTATCCTTCATAGCTTACATGCCTGACACTCTATATAGCGTTGTAAGCCAAGGCTTTGCTTAAAAAGGAATATGTATTCACTCGTATACTCACATGGTGACACTGTGCCAGAATGAGCATTGCTTGACAAAACACAAAGTGTACAAACTGAAGACTGAGTGAAATTCATCGATAGAAATGTTGGTGGTGAGGTGGATGGAAAGCTTGCTGTAGTTTATAGTGTGGTTAAGGTAAAACTACACCATTCTGTCACTATTCTGCTGGTGAGAAACAGCCAGTGCTCTGCCTCCAAGTCAGAATCTGGCTGGAGCTTCAGTGTTGCTCAGCTGCATGGGAGGTGGAGAAAGAGACATGAGCTAAGCCTCTAAAGAATTTCCTGTGAAAGCATGGCTTAATGGAGGTAGGTTAGCTTCCCGGAGAGTGAAAGATCTTTGGTAAAAATGGTTATTTCTGGGGGGCATCTGAAATGGGAAAATGTAGAGTTACTGCTTGATTCATGGAGCAGGACATACTGAAATCATTTTGATCTGCTTATGACAGCTTCACCTTGTCATTGCCAATAGGACCAAAATCCTAAACTTCAGTAAATCAGTCTGCCAGCTTCAAAATTTCTGGATCTCAGTATTTCAAATAAGTGAGAAAAGATCCTGAGAGAGAAATATTGTCACATTTTTTTCTGAGTGATGGTCAAACTTGGGTGAGTGAATGTAAGCTGATATAAAGTCTGGAACAGAAAATACTTCAAAAATCCATGACAGAATTACATGTCCTGAAAAAAATGCTGTAAGACTAAAAACATGTACAGCAAAACTTTTGCTCTAACTGTAATGTGAAAGGTGACCAAATCAAATCAGTGGCTTTTATTTCAAGCTTTTGTTGGTCAATGGAGTTCAAACTACATTAAGATTTATCAAATATGAGCAAAAGTGTTGAGGCTTTCCTCATGAAACCTTCGTTTCTGAAAATTACACCCCTTCTTACTTCGAACTTTGTTGCTGGAGGGTGTTGGAGGTTTGAGCTGTTTTTTTCTTGCAGTTAGATAACTGATAGAAGGAAGCATGCAAGTGAGCTTATTACAGAAAGATTGGCATAACTCTTTTTTAAAGTAACCACTTATTTGTAATCTAACTCTGTCTTGGACGCCAAATCATTAGAAAAGAAATGTACCTGGAACCTGTAAATTTCTTGTCCAATTTTAACTTTCTTAAGTGTCTGCGGCCTTTGGAGACTTGTGTCTGGTTTCATTGCTTTCAGGGATCATTTTAATTCAACAGGACTGCATAGCTGTACGTAATAATGAAGGATCATTGTTTCAATGCATTTATGCATTAGAGAAAACCAATCATTATGCAAGGAGCACAGATTCAAGATCTGTTAGGAGGGGAAGTACACTGAGTCTTCTTTGGCATATGGGATTGATCAGACAAATCAGCCTTTACATTAGGCATTAGATGGAACCCAAAACTTTTCAAACTGGGAACAGCAGAACAGTGAATTCCTGTGTCTGTTATACACATCATTAAGGACTCTTTTAAACCACGTCTGTGATCAGAAACCCAAGAGAATGCTGTGATCCTCAAAAGAGACTTCCAAAGACATAAATAATAGCCAGTTCCCATCAATGTTAAGTTTCTTTATTTTTTAAAGAACAGTCCCCTGTGGTCACAGCTTGACACAGAGGAGTTTGCCGTGGTGCTGTGTCTGAGGACCACCAAAGAAACTGCTGCCTTTGGAGAAGAAGTGTCCCTTCCTGGGTATGGCCATCAGGGAATGTTTGTTACTTCCCTTTGCCAGCAATGTCTTTTCAAATGCAACATTTCTTTTAATACTTTCCCTAAAAGCACTGCCACAAACCTACTTCGTATTCCCCTTGTCGTTTTCCTCATTTCCCACCCTTCACCCGTTCAAGAAACTGTCTCCTCATTTCTGTATTCCTTTAGAATTTTTTTTTTAATTTTTTTTTTTTTTTTCCCCCCAGATCTGGGCAATCCTCTCCTTTTTGTGCAAACAAGTTTGGCCTATTTTTTCTTTTAGTAAGCAATATATTTATGCTAGTTTGGTCTGAACAACAAGAACAAAACCTGTTGGATAGGTCACCAGCTTACTGTTACTTACAACAATTCCCCTCTACAGTAGATTTGCTGGTTTGTTTTTTAACTCACTTTTAATCAGAAGTTGTTTTTCTGTATATAAGGTTGCTTGAGAGCTCTGCTATGAAGAAAGGAATCAATTGACAAGTCAGAAAAGGAACATGAATTTCACATATATTTAAATAGAAAATTATGGCTTACCACATAACATAAATTGTTAAATTATAATTATAATAATATATTATTATAAATTCTATTAATACTATAGATATTTATTTATATATACTTAGATATAAATGATATATCATTTATAAATGTTTATTATATAAAATATATTTATACATATGTGTAGATTTTATAGATATTTATATATTATTTATATTATATATTTTTATAGTTTATAATTTATAAATAATGTCCTTGTTAATATTAAGTTGTTACCTACTTATAGAATCTTAGAATAGTTTGAGTTGAAAGGGACCTTAAAGCTCATCTAGTTCCAACCCCCCTGCCATAGTAGGGACACCTTCCATTAGACCAGATTGTTCAAAGCCCCTTCCAGCCTGGTCTTGAACACTGTCAGGGATGGGGTATCCACAGCTTCTCTGGGAAACCTGTGCCAGTGTCTCACCACCCTCACAGTAAAGACTTTTTTCCTATTATCTGATCTAAATCTCTCCTCTTTCAGTTTAAAGCTGTTACCCCTTGTTCTATCCTTACATGCCCTTGTAAAAAGTCAGTCTCCAGGTTTCTTGTATGCCTCCTTTAGGCACTGGTAGGCTGCTATAAGGTCTCCCTGGACCTAATAGTGTTCAACCTGTCTGGCTAAAATTTAGAGTTTTCTGTGTTTGCTAGAAGTCTGGATAGACTTGGTTTATTTTCTGAGAGACCCTGTACCCACTCTAATACTTATATTTGCTGTTACTCTCTCTTCCCACAAGAGGGAGGGTTTCTCTTCAGATTATTGTTTTGCTTATTTTGATATCTTTTGTCTTCCCACTCATCCTTCTTGTGTAATTTTACCCACTGTTGCCTTTTAGATGATCACATTGCACACATCTGTATTGTGCCTGGCTCACAGTGCTACAAACATCGTATATGCTATTTTTATACAATTTTAGCACACCTACCTTCAAATTCAAGGCAAGATTATATTAATTTTATTCTGATTAGTATATCTGTGATTTGTAGATGACACAGTCCCCTGCTTTTGCTAGAGTGATGACACACCTGTGAATATCCTTCCTCATGGAGCTGGAGGGCTGCAGTTAGTGCTTAAAGATTTCTTCAGAATCCAGAAGTTCTTCCCTGCATAACTTCAAGAGTGAGAACCCTTGTGGAACTAACTCTGTGGCCTTAACGAGCAAGAATGACTCTAGTGAAAGACTTGTTAGAGTTGTGTGACTTTTTAGCTGGATGGCTGTATTTCGGAAAAATGAAAAATATTGGTTACTTGAACTGTATAAAAGAGCTGTTGCCAATTTTGTGTAGACAGTTATTAAAAATTAATGTATTGAACACCTACAAGTACATTTTAAAATTGATATTTTAATACCGCATTTTGGAACTGAATTTTCAGACATCTATAGCTCTCAGAATTTTTTCCTGTCATTTTTATGCCTGATCAACAAGTTGAAAATTATTTGCATGGCCCGGCTAGTGAAGATGGCTAAATTTAAGCCAATATGTTGCAGCTGATCTGCTCCTTTAATAAGCAACTTTTACTACATTAAATATGAGTTACTTAATGAAGTGCCAAACACACTAAGTACAGTATCAGCTCATTTTTTATTTAATATAGGATTAAATGTTGCATAAAATAAGCATAAACTTTCTGGAACTGAAGATCATTTATATATGTTGCTTTCGTAAGTCTTTTTTTTTTTGTTAAAAGAAAAACCCACTGAAGGCAACCAAAGTGCAACCCAAAATATATGCAGTACACTGAGTTCTGCAGTAAGGGATGACCCTTTGTTTCCTCCGCTATTTCCAAAAAATGGCAACATTTTGAATGGGAGAATCAAGTGAATGAGTTAATCAGTTTGCTATCTATTTCTGTTCTGTGTAACCAAAAGTATTCAGGATGACTGAAAATTGAAATGAAAATTGCACTGTGCAGATTGATAGGTTTTCTTTGCATGTGTGTATGTGTACGTGCACTATAAATAGGTCTGTGCCACTTTAGCTTCTCACTAGGGAATAAAGTTGCATCATTTTGTACAAGTCAATGAACACTGCACAAAGTGATGGTTACATACCATGACACGGTGCCTTGTTTGTGTTTCCCTCAGCAATATTTTTTGTCATGCTGGTATTTTAGGATCAAATTTACTTTGAAGCTGAAACTGCCATAAGACATATGAAGTTCTGTAGTCTTCCCCAAATGATTAATGAGAAACGGATGCTAATTTCTCATTCTGAATTGTCCATTTCACTGTTATGACTTGATTGTTAATCAGGACAGGGCATTTTGAGGTCTGTGTGTCATAGAGGACATGGCCAGCCTCAAAGAAACCTGGATCCCAGTTCCTGCAAGAACTGGGATAACAGTTTCTGTAGTAGGTCTGCCATCGGCTGACTTTTTGAATAATGTTGCCCATAATCTCTCTGAGTCACCAAAGGTGCACTGGGCAAGAGGGGTCTTTGTAGCCTATGAAAGTCCAGCCAGAAGAAAAGTGCAAATAGTTCCCTACAGGGATGATGTGGCATAAATCAGAAAATAGGTGAACGAGACAAGGAGCAAAATCAGGCTGGCTGTGAGAATACATACCCCTCCTTGCCATGTCAGGGCTGAGCTTGCTTTTGTGATTTACACAGGTGGAGTTACAGCCTTGACTGGGAAAAGAGGGAGCAGCCAGTGTAATTGTCAGCATTTCTTTAATGAGCTATGAGAAACATTAATTAGCTGCTCTGAGACAAAACCTTGCAGCTTGTCTGAGCGACTGGTCCTTTTCAGAAGATACCAAGGCTGTGCTGTTTAAACCTTCTCCTCCTCCAGATTTTCTGAGCACTCTGATGCAATGGAAATCTTTCACCCGCTCTCCCCCTGTACCAGAGCAACATCTTTATTTTAATAAAAAGCACCAAGTTCTCTGATAAGTCAAAAGTGTCATCAATAGGCAAACAGTGATCTGCTATACAGTATTTACAACATCTAGTCCCCAAATGTCATAGAGTCATAGAATCACAGACTAATTAGTGTTGGAAAGGACCTTTCCAACCCCCAAGGTTCCTTGAAGGTTATTAATTTTTAAAGGAAACTCTACTATAAACATTGTTTTTTACTTGGAAATTATTTGCTTGTTGGTAATGATGAGCAAGCATGTAAAAGGCAGTGGTTTTGACTTCTAAATTGTCCTGCAAAGCAGTCTTAGACACTGTGTTTTCTTTCTCATATATGAAAGGATGGTGATATTCTCATTGAAAGTCTGCCCTTGTTCCAGTGACTGGCTGTTTTCTGTCCATGTCTGTTTGCAAGTCTGGCTGTATATACATCAATGTAGGTGTTATGCAGGTGTGTATTCTATATGTGTAGCTACTGGGAATGAATACTCAGCCTCACCACCCATTGGACCTGGGGCCTGAAGTGGCAGACTTGCATATTTTGGGCTGCCAGATGCACTAACTCCTAATATGTATCTTTTGCACTTTTAATTTACAGACATTTTTCTCTCAGCTCTTTTATTAGTTGTTTAACTTTCTAGTCATTTTCACTTTTGGGAAACCGTTTCAGTGCCTGACCTCTGTCCTTGTAGACTAATGGTCTGAAATGACATTACTACCTTAACTGCCATGCTTTGCTCACTAAATCTTACTTTATTTCTCATTTGTATATATTTCTGTGCAAGGTTTTTATTAAGTTTTGCTCCTCAACATGATTTTCTCCCTAAACAAGTGTGTGCTGCTTCTTAAGTAATGGTCTTATGTAGTCTCTTGTGTGCTGAACATGAATTATTGAAGGGCTAAGTTGCATCTAAAGTGAGAACTTGCTTACTGTGAACAAATGCATGGGTTTTTTTTGGCTCATTGAGTCACAACTTGTTGTGTTGATGCCTCATTGAGTGCCCAGAAGAGAAAATCCTGTCACAATACTGCTGACTCTTCACTAGTTTTGGTAAAGATAGTCAGAGTTTAGCAATATCTGCTAATATGATCTGTGGGGTGTACAAGTCAGGCTTTTTTAACAGCAGCTCTTGAATATCATTCAAGATAAAATGGCTCTAGTTACTGCTTTGCAATAATTTCTTCACCATCATTTCCTTTGATTTTTGCCTTCAATTTGATAACCTTTCTCACGGTTTTCCTGGCCTGGCTTATCCAGTCCTATGTATTCTGTTATCTTAAAACTGTTCAATTTAATTGGCTCTTTTTGGAGGACAGATGACTTTTTTGCTTTAATTTCTTTCATGTTTACTAGAAAACATATTAGAAAAACATCACATTTGAATCACTTTTCATTTGTCTCTCTTCTATCTGCATTGGTTGGCTCCTAATATTTTTATGTGATTACAGATTTATTTCTTGACTTCAACAACATTTCTTGACTTCAGCACATGTGATCCATGACTTAAGTTCTCTGGCTTTTCTCTATTAAAAGGACTTTCTAATTTTGGCTGACACTGAGTATTCCTGATCATGAATGAAATTTTATTTTCTCCCCATGAATGCTTTTTTAATTCACACAGTCTCAGTGCTTCCAAGCAGTCATATGGCTCTTGGAAAATCTTTTTTTAAAAACAACCTGCAGTGGGTTGATCTGTTCTCCATAGATTGATCACTGAGGTTGAATCATTACAAGTCAGTGTCTCCTGGCTAATTTGCTATGAGTTATGCTTTAAGGTTAGGGTCAATTTAAAAATCTTCATTATTTTAGCTCTCTCACTGGAAAACTTTCGCGAACTATGTAACTATACTTTGCATAGATTACAAGTTTGTAGGGTGGGACAGTCCTTTGCATCTGTGGAGTTGTTAGTATCCTGTAGTACTAGCCCTGGTTTTGATGGGATCATTTTGGTGCTTCTGCATCAGTCAGTAGTAAATGTCTGTAAAGCAGCAATCATCATAAGTGTCCAGAGTAGCCCACTGAAACGCATGGTGGGGATAAAATATTAAGATGAATTAAACCCTTACTTCTGTCATAATGGTTAGTAAGAGCTTTGCCCTGTGGTGATAAAATCTTATTTTATCTGAAAAGAAGTCTAAGGATCTGCTACAATGATCACTGAAATTAATGGAAAAAGGTTTAGAGTGTACAACCTTTGGGGCATGCAGTGCAATTTCAGTTACATTAGAATGGAGCCGAACACAAGGAATCAATGGCGGATTCAATCCCTTGATGTGCTGCCACAGGGCAAACAAGTGATTAGTAGCTAATTCCAGTGGTGTGAATGCTCTACTTCAAGTAATACATGAAAATATATTGTGGGGTAAATACTTGAATTCATAGTTCAGTTTATAAATGTCTTAGAAGAGGATTTTTTTTTCCATTGGTAGTGTGAACTAAAAATCTAAAGCAGAGATAGCAGAGGTAAGATTGGCATGCTGAATGATCAAAATCTTCCATTCCTACAGCTTCAGATTCTTATTGCACTTATATCCTATTGACTCTGTAACCTTTTAATGTTTTCCTGTGATTTAGAGAGAAGTAGTCACTCTTAAAGAGCTACTTGGAGCTAACACTTTGCTTTCAATTACGTTGTTTATTACTTTCTCTTCCGAGGTTATTTGGCAGTCATATTAGCTGGAGATTTTAAGAATTCATTGTCAAAGAAAATTCAGGAAAGAGGATCTTCTTCTCTACTTACTCAGGACAGTGGTGATCTGAGAGTTCGTTGTGGAAGAAATTATTGCCTTTCATGCTGGCATAATCTGAGTCTTTTTGGTAGTCTCTAACTTGTTGAAAAAAAGATAAGAGTCACACACCCTAAGAAGAATGGAGGGATAGAATGACTTAGCAATAAAGCTTTGAGCTCAGATGAGAAAATTAAATACATTTTATTTGAGCTATAAGAGATTACCTTAAAATATAGAAATTGATAAAGAGGGAGAGCAAGTATGAATTTGTTCTGATGATGTAGTGCCAGGTCCCTTGGAGTGCCTGACAAATTTATCAGAGAGCATTGACTGTAAATTCATCCTGATTTTAAATTTTGTTTGAAGTACAAAAGTTGTCCATTTCTGGTAGGTCTCCTCCAGAAGAATCTGTGTGCATGTTTTGTGTAAATGAGCATGGAGCAATCTCTGACCAAGCATGATAGAAATTGTTGCCTCTTCTGTGATCTTCTAAAGGGCATTTGTAAAGACTACTCGAATTGTAGCAACAGTCATCTCTGCTGAGTTGAGACACCCAATCCTCCATGTTAGGAAATGCCCATTTCATAAACCAAGGCAATGAAGCAGGTCTTTTTGTCACTGCGATAGTTTATGCCCCTTGTAACGAGGTTTAGAAACCACAGGGAACAGTCTCTGCTTTCTTCTCTGTTTCTGTTAGTAATGGGTAAAATTATATGTCAAATAATCATATGAAATAAAGGAGATAATTATATTTAAAAATCTGTTAATCAGTAGAGGGGTTTTATGTATTAGGAAAGTTTAAGAACAAGCTGAAATTCTTCTATTGTGTTACTTTATAACTAAGCATTACAATGGTAGCTATAATGATAAGCAACTAACATAGCCGTATATGGGAAAGGGTGTATGGGTGGATTTAGGGGAGTATTGTGAAACTCTACCGAAGCAGAACTCACGAAGGTACCAGGAGTAGTCAAGTGAAAATAAGAGAATGCTGGTGCCCACATAATGATTGGGACATGTCCAAGGAACAAAAAGTGAACAGGACAAGCTGAGGAAGACTTCTTACTTCATCCAAGGAAGACTCCTTACTTCATCAGGACGACCACCAGAGGAGGCTGCTCAAGCACAGAAGAGGCTGATGTTGTAATAGACTGATGTGGCAATCCTTGATGCATATGTATTAGTCAATGATGTAATCTGTATTGAATATGTATTAGTTGCGAAATTCTTAGTGTATAAATTGCGAATGCAATGTGACGAGGCTGGAATCAGATTTGGGTGTATACCCGTGATTCCCGGTGCCTTAATAAAGCACCTCATATAACCATTCCAGTGGTTATGTGTAGTTCTTACGCTAACATTTCTTCCAAGTGTTCTTTGTCATACTTCTGACTTTTAAAAAGTTTGTCAGCTTGTCTATTAGTATTTGCTTAGCTGACCTAAAGAACATCCCAGACCATCCTTGCTCTAAAATATTTGGTGTAAGGATTTATTTTGCAAAATGCTCCTCTCTCCTTACACTTCACCTGATTGGCTTTTGCACACACCTGGAAAAAGTCTTTGCCAAATGCTTGTGCCTCAGAGCATGTACCTTTATGTCATTTTATCATGTTTTAAGCAATGTATCTGGTGTTTTCTGCAAATTATTAGCAATATCCTTGTGTTGTGTCAGTCTACAGTCAGCCCTGGGTCTGGCGATGAGGTACTGTACATATGCACAGCAAAACAGTTGCCTGGCCAGGAGATCAGAAAATCCTAGTAGTCAGACACACTGAATACCCGTTATTGCCAGTGGTTAGATGGGGAGTAGTGGCAAAGAGTTCAGTCTGCTTCCATTTATGTAGTAGAGAGTGGCTGCTAAACTAAGATTTCATTTTCAGCTCTTTCCCCTTTTTATAATTTCATTTTTTGTAGCTGTTAGGACTATGGAAAAAAAAGAATCTGTTCTCCAGTTCTTTGATATAGTTTAGCACCCTGCCATCGTTCACATGCCATAGCTAGAGTAAGAGCATGTGTACTGCTTTCAGGATTAAATGAAAGACAGTTAATTCCCCACTCTTGTAGGAAATTCAGCCTTTTTTTGATCTGCCTTAGTGACAGTTTTTAAGATGGTGGGATTTGTTGTTTGTATGAACATTTGTTTTTTGCTGTGCCTAAACCCAAGATGTAAACCTGCCTGGAAATTCAGACCCCAAAGCTCTCTTTTTCTCTGTTTATGGATTCTCATGAGACCTTTCTGAAAGGTGGGTAACTGAGAAGATCCACCTCTTTTTATGAAGCCCTCTGTCAGTAGAATTACCGCAGATAGGCAATAGCTATTTACTTTCTAATTGGTCTATTGAGTGTTGCCATGGACTTGCCTGTTGCTATGGAAACTACTGAGCATGCAGAGATTGGGGTGTCTGGATCCAGAAGCCCTTTGTCAGACAGTAGCCATATTAAAAAATAATATCTAAAGTATTTCAAATGCTACAAGGCACAGCCTCTACTAATATGTGTGCGTTTCCAGCATGTTAGTTTAGGTGACAAAGCCTGCATGCTTGTCTTAAATTCAGAGTTCACCAATCATAAGCTACTTCTGGGATCATGTCAGAAGTAAGTGGATAACTTCTGAGATGAAGCAAGTCTGAGGTAATCTACTTCATTCCCTCCTGCCCCCCAAAAGCTATTAATTTATAAACATAGTCACACATTACTTGCTTCTGCTACAATTTAACCAAGTAGTTGACAAATTATCTTTACATATGAAAGCTGTTAGCAATAAGGATGGTAGACAAAGCCCTTGTGACACTGGTGTGACCAACAAGGCCCTCAGCACTTCCCCAAACTATGTAGTTTAGATGTCGGTTTAGATACAGCAAACTGAAGAGAGGGGCCTATGTCGCATAAACACCAAGATGTGGCTCTTAGGGACTGAACCAGAAATTGCTGAGTACAGACCATGGTGTTTAACACCTTTCTGCTTTTACAGGCAAAATAAGCTCTTCCCAGAGGAGTAGGTATATTCCACAGGCTCTCTGACTGCAGACGTGCAGAAGGCATGGTGATGCTTTTTGGCATGCTAGGTATCAGCCCTTACTAGTTTATCCAGAGATACTTAGCTTACTGAATGCCTGTGTTTATTTGAAAATGAAACCTTTTTATACAGTATTGGAAGTCTCAGCTTTGATTTGAGCTACGTGAAAAGATTTGACATTTAAGAAGTGATGACTTGACTGGTTGTGGCCTCTAACTAGCTGTTAGTGGCTCTCAGGTGTTGATTGTTAGTGAATTGTTTGGAAAAGAGCAGAGAAGTATCTACACATTATCAGCTCAGTGTTAATATGATTATCCTTTCCTTCTGTACTAAAGGCATGGTTTAACACAGAGCTCATAGAATAAGAAAGATGCTTTTCCAAAGAGCAATAAACCAAAGATTTTTATGATACCTGCAACTGAAAAAAATAGAAAATAGGAAAACGTCAACTCCTATTTTAAAAGCTATTAATAACTATTAGTGGTAATACAAATAAAAAGAGTGTGGAAAACACTAGAAGACAATTTTGAAGCATGCATTTGATTTCTCTGCAGACTAGAAACAAATTGAAATGTGAAATGTATCAAACATAAGAGCTCAAAAGTGAGAATGTAAACACTATCTTTATGTTTAATCAGGTATATCCATGAAAGACAAACAGAAATAGAAAAGTGAGGAAAATAGTCTAGCTCATAGTATATTATAAACTGTATAAATTGAAGAAAAAATATAACATGCTTACAGTGTGTTATATGTGTTTGCTTAAAATAAAAGTTTTAGTTGAACTGGTCCAGAACACTCTAAACTCAAATTCAGTGAATAAATCCATTAAATCTAAATACATACATGTAATATTTGAAGGAGAATTGTTTAACAGATAGTTAAACCCAAGGAATTCTGTAAGGTTCGCTTATTCTAGATGCATCCTTAGATGCAACAAAACCTTCTGGTAGAATCCTTTTTTCTGCTGATGCACATACCTATTTTCAGTTTATTCGGTGTAATTATTGTTTGGGATTGCTCTATTCACTGTAGCTCTAGCTTGTGGCTGTGAGCTGTGTTTATATTTGGGAAGACAAAGAACACCCAATATCTGTGGGTGCAAATTCCCCCCCCCCCCCTTATTATTCTAAGTGTGGCAATCATGAAGTGGCAGATATCTACCTACGTTAAACTAGAGCTAACCTGTAGCTGGGCAAATAATTCTTGCAAACCTTTTGACCTTTTGTAACAAAGAAGAGAAAATCATGTTCTTCATGAAATACCATCCAAATATTCTTCCTCCCGAAATGTCCTGCTCTGATGAAAATACTGATCAGCTTTTATTGAGAGATTCAGAATAATTCTTTCCTCACTTTAGAGATTTCACCTAAAAGCTTCTCTTTATTCTCCTACCATCTCTAAGTGATGGCACCCTTTCCTCTGACAGTAGTTGCCTCTGTGCTCCAGGTCCACCTGAGGTATACAAATGCCACTTTTCCCACAGAGCAGTTCTCCAGGTCTTTATAAGCATATGTCACCTGCATGTGTCTTCTTTTACCACCTGCTCTGCAGGACACTCAGCAGCTGCCTGTTCCTGTGACCAGCCATGATAGTGGCTGCCCCAAAATGGTCCTAATTGCTCCAGAATGGCTGAACCTGGCTCCAGATGAATCAGGGCTGGCAAAGAGCCCTGTCAAAGGAATTAACCAACTATAATGGCTGGACATGTAGTGGATAGGTCTGCTCATCATTTCTCTGAACCTCTTCAACAAAAACTCAGGGTTATTATAATTTTTAAGCTTACTTTTCACACAGAATTGATCTGCCTTGGTTGTGAGTTTCTGTGAACCATCAAGTAGCAGCCTGCATATTGGTACAGATTTGACCGGGTAGATTGACAGCAGAAGCTACAGCATGTTTATTTTTATTGCTGTCTTAATTTCTGTTTTGTGGAGCTGTTTTTATTTTGTCTTCAGCCACTGGTGCCTAATAACAGTTCTGGCGTTTGTCCCAACCACACCACAGAACTTTATAAAGGACGTATTGGAGTATTTGAGATCACCTCTGCTTCTCAGTGCACTGTGAAGTCTGTTTTTTTCAAAACTGAAAGAGGGATATAGGAGAATAACAGTAATTAGCTATGACCCAGAGAGCATAAGAGATGCCATTCTTCAAGACAGACACACTGCTAAAATTGTATTCCATAGAAACACAATGTCTTCTAATGCACCTGAACTTCAGATCTTTCATAAGAAAAAAGGTAATATAAAGCCAGTAAAATAAAAACCACATGAAGCTGCATAGGCAATGAGAGGTAAGAACAAAAGAATGGAAGATAGCCGAGCACTTAACTTTTATACTGCTTAACTTCTGATTGGCTTAATTTGAACCCTTTGGACTGTAATCATTAGTGTCTCTCATCAGTGATATTTTACCACCTTTTCTGAAGGAATGAGCCTTCTGCGAAGGAAAGTAAGGTGTGGATCTCAAAAGATAGAAGATCCACAGAGTACCTGTTGCACACAGTATGCTTAGATGTGAGGTGTTGGTGGGTATCACCCGCAATCTGTTGTCATCACAGATTTATAAGACGTTTAGCAAAGAAGACAAGTGAGATTTTCACTTGTTAGGTGAGTGTTGTTAATTAATCAAACACATGTAGAAAGTGACACCTGGATTGAAAAGAAAGACTCTTTGAAGAAAGTGAAATTCTTTCAGCTAAAAGGAAAAGATAGATCATTTAATAGACTGGAAGGAATGCCCAAGTTTTTGAAAGATCAAGCCTGTCTCAGATCTACAAGTTTCTGGAATACACCATAAGAAAGAGACTTCCTTTAATGAAAAACCAGAGATTTTCCTTATTTCAAAGCCTGCTCCTTCTAGAACTTGGAAGATGTTAACAGCAGAGTAAAGACAAACGTTTTTAATTACAGAACTCTGGTTAAAAAGACATTATAATGGCTGTATGAGAAGTATTTAAATTACTTTGGAACACAAAAATTCATTTAAAAAAGTTGCAGGATTTAACATGTTTGATGTGACCATTTACATGAGTTCACACTAACATCTTCCAGACAGTGCTGCTAGAACTAGGTGATTGAGGACAGGAACTTATTTGACTGGCTCTAACGTAAATGAAACTATGTTGAATTTACTGACACCTCCCCCGCCACTTTTAAGGTGGAGTCCAGTACATGCAAACAGAATGAAGGAAGACCCAAATTCATATTTCTTCTGTGTTGAGCATGTACAGATGGATGACTCCCTTTTCCCAGAGGAATGCCCAGGGTCTGATGGCTAGTAGCTTGTGTTGCAGAATTCTGGGCTTCTTGTTAATTTATATTTATAGTATGCAAAATGGACCAGTAATAAAAGATCAACTGAGAATATCCTGATGTATGGATTGCCACTATATCATTGATTTGACTATGTATATTGTCTTCAGAATAGCCATCTTTGAATTCTACATGAGGAGACTTGAAATTGAAAAAGGATTCATACTGTTCTTTCTTTGTCATAGATTTCAGGTGTCTTCTGAACACAGTGTACTTCAGGTCAGTAACCACAACATACGGCTTCTAAGCAGGTTAAAACATTTTAGTTTTTGTTCAGGTTGTGTAAAATTCTGCATTTCACACCTTGAGGAAAAAATTACCTGTGTCATGCTGGAAATGAGTATGATGAATATATCATTTAATCATTTAATGCTTACATGTGCTTTCCCTGCATATATTTTTTAGGTTCGCTTACAGATGCTGTAGCTGGTTTGATTTTCTTAAGATTTCCATCAAAAAGAGTTTTGAACTTTTATTATTGGTATCTATTTGGATTCCTCTCTCTACCTACTGCAGAAAGGGTAGCTTCATTGATTCAAAATGAAAGCCTAGACCCACTTTCTCAGTGATCCAGTTTGTCCCTTTATTTCATTCTCATGTGGTTCCTACTGTCCCACTTGGTTTTTAAAACACAGATGAAAACACAGATTAACATAACAGAATAAAATTTTGTTACAATAAACATATTATACTTCAAACCAGTCTTTAGAGCACTACCATTTTTTCAGTGCTGGTATGCATTAAGAAAATAAAAAACAAAACTAACTAGAAACAATTTTCTGAAAAAGACCAATGAAAATATTTACTAAACCCAACAGTATTTTTTTTTCTTCCTGACACCTTTCTCATTGCTGTGAGAAAAATAAAAAGAAATAAACATCTGAGTGAAAGACAGTTTCAAATTCCATTATGATCATTGTTTTTACTAAATGTGATTTATCTGCATTATAGTTATAAAATTCTTTAAATTCAAATGGCTGCAGTTCATGACTTAAAAGATTTATTTCCAGATTCAGTATTTTATATTTTCAGGTTTTTGCAAACCTGAGAAACACAACTTTATGTTCATTCAACACTATGGAAACACTAGACTTTTTCATAAAGATTGACTTGTTTTACGTTCAGATAGGCAGCTTATTAATGAGAGAAAAATTTGCATAAAGTTTTCCTGATGTAGTACATAGGGTAAACATTAAGGTCATTGGTTATAAAACTATTTAATGTTCTCAGTGGTCATGTTCTCATTTTAAGAAAGGTGTCGGACACTTTAAATATATTCAAATGCTATGCCTTAGATTTATATTGGCATTAAGTAACCCTCTGAGTATGATATAAATGTAGTATCGAATTTTTGTCAAATGTTAATGACAGTCTTTCAGCCACTCCTTAGGTAAAGCTCATCTAAGTACTAATGGGCTTACTAATGTACTTCTCAGTGTAGTTTCTAGGCATACAACAAGAATATTTAACACAATTGGAAAATAAGCACAAGTGATTTCTAGATGTCATTAGTTATACCATGGCTGTTCTTTGTTGAGGTATGTACCATGCAGATACAGCAGAAAAAGGGAAGAAAAGTAATGTGATGTTCAGGAAGGGGTGGCTTGCTTTGAAGCCTTGTAAAGTTCACAAATGAATTGAAATATTGTAACAATACCATAGAGAGGTGAAAAATTCTTGCTGTGAACCACTTAAGTATTAGCCTTTGAAAAGTACAGTTTTGTTTGGTTTTGTAGTGTTCTGTATAAGCTTCTCACTAATTGCATGATAGTCAGTGTAGTGACTGGCTATGTGGGCACAAACTGAAAAACAGGAGGGTCCCTCTGAAGAAGTTGTGGATGCCCCACCTCTGCCAGTGCTCAAGGCCAGGTTGGATGGGGCTTTGAGCAACCTGGTCTAGTGGAATTTGTCCCTACCCATGGCCAGGGGTTTTAACTGGGTGATCTTGGAGGTCTTTTCCAACCTAAATGAGTTTATGGTTCTGTGAATACTCTTTCTGTGCTACCTTCTTGCGTGTTCAACAAGATATATACCACTGCCTGGGTTCATCCAGCACACGCTATTTAACCACTACACCATACTGCTTTTGCGGGTGTGTAGCTTGACAAGATTTTCAGAGTGGGTGATGAAGTTGCATGATCACTGTTAAGGCTGCTATCAAGAGCAAGATACGTGATTGGTTTCTGGAGATCATCTGAGTCAAAAGTGAGGCCACCCACTCCTGCAGTTGCCCTTGAAGGGATGTCTGAGCAGTTACTGCAACCCTGGATGAGGCCACTGACGTGCCCCTAACCTATCATTGAAGTCCAAGGAAGAAATAATTAAGGGAATTGGAGAAGGATTATTTCTAGATGCAGAGAAGTCATCAGACTCTCAGAGCAATCTCTAGAACCCAGCTCTGACTCCTCAGACCCTGCCTCTCACACCCAGCTTGAAAAAGAGATGCAACTCTTTGCTCCTCTGAGGCTGTGGCAACTGCACAGGCCAGAGCTGCACATGCAGAAGCCTCCATCTCTCCCAGCCAGCACTTCCTTGGCACAGGTAAACTTTGTTTCCAGATTGCTGTCTGATTTCCCTCTTTTTCCTGTGCTGGCAGAAATATTTCCCAGCGATTTATGTATTACTCTTCCATCTACCTGCTCTTTAGTTAATTGCTACCTTAGTAGGCTGGGCACTGAGTTCATAGGGTCAGCAACTTATGCAGCCAGCTTTGGCTGGGTATGAGAGAGGAAAAGGGGTAACTTTAATAGAGAATGCATTAGCATATACCAATTCTCACTCTCATTTACAAGGTCCTTTATTGCTCATTTTCAATTATGTTCCAACACAGAAATTAAAGTTCCAAGGTGAAATTTTGAGTAGGAATGATGTAAAGGAGCTAGTATTGTCCTGCTTATGTTCTTGGCAGGGAAGCACAAAATAGTAGAGGGAGAGTGTGTGGACAGAAAACCAGTGTGGTGCTATAACTACACAGTAACTAAGAGTTCTGTTCCCTTTTTTACTTGGGAACTCAGAAATCAGTAATTTTTTATTGACAGTCCTGCATTGGAATATACCAAAAAAGTCTACAGGGAAAACACGGTGAAAATGTTTGTTTTTCTTTTATTTTTTCTGAGGTATTTTACTCACAGTCTCTCTCACAGGGATTTCTTATTTACCTTATTTTCTCAGAAAAGGAGTGGTACCCATGGTTTCAGATATCCCATGGTTTCAGATATATGGTACCCAAGTTTCAAGTATCACTTGTCAAGAAGCATGAGTACCTCTCCTTGTGCTAGCTGGTGGTGGCTGGTGTGATACATGTGTAATAGCTTGGAAATGCAGAAAGTGGAATGTTAAAGCCAGGCATTAACTGTTTTTCAAAGCTTGGCATAACTTTGCAAATCCAATAGTTCTCCTCTGTTTTAAAAACATTTTTTCTTTTCTGGTTTGAGCTGAATCCTCTTACAAACAGCTTTGAAACTTCCATGTTGTCTACCATAGCTTGCTGTGAAGCTCCCATCCGTCGATCAGAGAGTGTATTTCTCACAGGTTATTCAGAAGATTGTACTATTTTAATTATTGCCATTTTAAGTCTTACTTCTGGTGTGTCTTAGTTTATTATCAAATCAATGAATTCGAGGCAAACATATTTTTCCTTTGTACTGCCATTTAAATGTAACTTAAGTTATATATAAAGAGTAGGAAATGAAAGTCAGGAAACCTTTTTGGGCATTGGTTTCCTGTAGCAAAAACTGGCATTGTGCTGGCCTCAGGGGGAACTGAAGGCACTTGTTAGTAATCCAATTATAGAAGAAAAAATTAAAGCTATGAAAACTGCAGGAAAAGTCTACATCTCTCACTAACAAACAGTACAGCTGGCATTGCTATTACAGCCACCTACGATGCTTTCTCTTCCTTCTCCTGGTTCTTCCCCTGCACCTTTCTCTTTATGAGTCTGCTGCAGCTTTCATGTTGTCTTACCATAACTTGCCCTGAAGTCCCGATTCGTCAGTAAGAGTATATTTTTCACAGGTTCTTCTGGAGACTATACTCTTTTAACTATGACCATCTTAAGTCTTCTAATGTGTCTCACAGTTCACCATCAAATTGATGAATTTGAGTCGAACAGAATGTGCCATTGTACTGCCATCTACCTTACTTTCATTATACTCTGTGATTTGCTAATAATGATCAAGGAAAATTAGCTATGACACTTAAATATATTTTCCCCTTTTTGAATTTTTTTGTGTTTGCATAGGCATCTTGTAAATGTACAGATTTAATTCTCTAGATTAACATGTTGCTAATTCTCCAGAAAGAGATCTTTATGTTCTTACTAAAATAAGGAATCATAGTAGGATATTTGAAATGGAGCTTTTATTCAACACACCGGCAATAATTTTGGAAATAAATGGTCCTGAGCCTTTGTTGCCTACACTTGGACAGACCAAAGAAAGGCAGCTGCTCTCTGCCTTGGCCAAAGGGTTATTTTCCTGAAGCACTACAACTTTGTCCTATTTCTAGCTTTCTTCACCTTGAATTTGTATATGCCAGTCGCAGAGAGATGGTGTGTGTTGCAGCAGGAAGCAGATGGAACACAATAAAGAGAGCCTGAGCTGGGGCTGGACACTGTGCCTGGGAAACAGACGCAGGTGATTGTCCAGAAACCAGGTGAAGAACTGGCTGATGTGGAGGAACATCAGTGTGGCACTGCCAGCTTTCTCCAAGGGATTTCTTTCTTATCTTGGGAGTCATGCAGTGTGGCTGCCTTTACATGATAAACAGCTAAGGCCATCACCCTGTGGTGGGGGTCACTGTGTGCCTACAGAGCTTGAAGATGGGGTAGGTGATGGAGAGATCCAGCTTCAGCTTACAATGCCTGCTCAAATCAAAGCCAAAACACCCAGTGCTTCAGCAGTGGAGGAATGCACCTGTAGTGTTTACAACGAAATCACTCTCTTGGACAAACCTAAGTGTGCACAGAGGTGTGTACTGGTCCCTGCAATAAATTTAAAAATACACATATAGAATTTTAGTAGTAATTTCTGATTTAATTTCTGTTCTTTATTTTTTCCCATAGGGTCACGTGCAGACTTTTCATATTCTCTTTAGGTATGTTAAAGTTGCGGCATCACTCCCAGTTGTTTTGTTTGCATTACTGAGAATTACTTCAGGAAATTTCTTAATCAGGTCTGTGTAGAAGGTTTGATACTTTTTTTACAGTCTTTTTTTTTTTTTTTAAATAAATACATCTTACACTAGCACACTTAGATGGTGGTAATAACAGAACACTTGTAATAAAAATTCATTTTTTTATAGATTCCCATCTATAGTTTCTCAATCTATTGTTTCATTTGAGGGAAAGTGTAGCTGTTTAGACCCTGTCCCACAGGGGAAAAAGGGTACCAGGGCAAGAGTTAGCAGAGCTCACTCACAGAGCTCTAGGTTAGATTCAAAGTGCGAGGGGGTTGTAGCTGGGTTTGAACTAGTGGGGCATTGTTCTAGTATTAATGAAGACCAGAAGGCCTCCTGCCTCCCAGGAGTGCCACTAGCGTGCTCTGCTTGCTGCCTGAAATGCCTGTACACCAATGCACGCAGCATGGGGAATAAACAGGAGGAGTTAGAAGTCTGTGTGCGTTTTAAAGGTTATGACCTGGTGGCAATCACAGAGACATGGTGGGACAGCTCACATGACTGGAATGTGGTCATGGATGACTATGTCCTTTTTAGGAAAGGTCAGCAAAGCGAGGTGGTGGAGTTCCTCTTTATGTGAGAGAGAGAGACTACAATGTATTGAGTTCTGTCCAGGGGCAGATGAGGAGCAAGTGGAAAGTCTGTGGGTACAAATTAAGGGACAGGCTGGTACAGGTGGCACAGTTGTGGGGGTCTATTACAGACCTCCTGATCAGGACGAAGGAGTTGATGAGGCTTTCTACAGGCAACTGAAAGCAGCCTCACGACTACATGCCGTGGTCCTCATGAGGGATTTTAACTACCCCGATATTTGCTGGAAGACTTACACAGCCAATCATTCACAGTCTAGGAGGTTCCTCCAGTGCATTGATGATAACTTCTTAATGCAAATGGCAGACAAACCAGCTAGGAGAGGAGCGCTGCTGGATCTAGTACTCACTAACAAGGAGGGTCTGGTTGAAGTGGTGATGGTCAATGGCAGCCTTGGCTGCAGTGACCATGAGATGGTGGAGTTTGGGATCCTGTGTGGGAGGAATAGAATACCTAGCAAGGCCACAATTCTGGATTTCCGAAGGGCCATCTTTGGCCTCTTCGATCAATTGCTAAGAGAAGTCTCATGGGAAAGGGTACGAGGTGGTAAAGGGCTCAAGATAGTTGGCCAGCATTCAACGACCACTTCTTCCAAGCTCAGGATCAGAGTATCCCAATGGGTAGGAAGTCAAGTAGGGGAGCCAGGAGACCAGCATGGTTAAACAAGGAACTGCTGGGCAAACTCATACAGAAAAAAAAGAATCTATGGATTATGGAAGGAGAGGCTGGCCACTTGGGAGGAATATAGGACAGTTGTTAAAGAATGTAGGGAGGCAATTAGGACAGCTAAGGCCTCCTTGGAACTTAATCTTGCAAGCCGGGTTAAGGACAATAGAAAGGGCTTCTTCAAATACACAGCAGATAAAACTAACACAAGAAGCAGTATAGGCCCACTGCTGAATGAGGCGGGTGCCCTGGAGACAGAGGATATAAAGAAGGCAGAGGTGCTGAATGCCTTCTTTGCCTCTGTCTTTACTCCTGCAGAGTCTCCCCAGGGGACCCAGATTCCTATAGCCCCGGAAGGAGTCAGGATAAAGGAGGAGTTTGCTTTGGTGGATGAGGATTGGGTTAGGGGTCAGTTAAACAATCTGGACATCTACAAATTGATGGGTCTGGATGGAATACACCTGCGGGTGCTGAGGGAGCTGGCGGAGGTCATTGCTGGGCCACTCTCCATCATCTTTGGTAAGTCATGGGAAACAGGAGAGGTGCCTGAGGATTGCAGGATGGCAAATGTCATGTCGGTCTATAAGAAGGGCAAGAAGGAGGACCCGGGTAATTATAGACCGGTCAGCCTTACCTCCATCCCTGGAAAGGTGATGGAACAACTTATTCTTGACACCATCTCTAGACATATCAAGGATGAGGGGGTCATTAAGAGCAGCCAACATGGCTTTACCAAGGGAAGTCATGTTTGACCAACCTTATAGCCTTCTATGAGCAAGTAACTAGGTGGATGGATGATGGTAGAGCGGTAGATGTGGTTTTTCTTGATTTCAGTTAGGCATTTGGTACTGTCTCCCACAGCATGCTCATAGATAAGCTAAGGAAGTGTGGGCTTGATGATCAGGTAGTGAGGTGGTTGAAAGGAAGACAGAGTTGTGGTTAATGGGGCAGAATCTAGCTGGAGGTCTGTGACTAGTGGAGTCCCTCAGGAGCTGGTGCTGGGACCAGTGCTGTTTAATATTTTCATCAACGACCTGGATGAGGAAACTGAATGTACCCTCAGCAAGTTTGCTGATGATACTAAATGGGGAGGAGTGGCTGACACACCAGAGGGCTGTGTTGCTGTCCTGGGTTCAGCAGTAGCAGTCATTTTTTCTCCTTCTTGGTAGCTGGTGCAGTGCAGTGTTTTGACTTTCAGCTCGGGAACAGAGCTGATAACAAGGATGTTTTGGTTTGGCCAAGGACTTTGTGAGCCTCATGCTCTGCCAGGGAGGAGGGGAAGTCAGGAGGAAGCAGAGACAGGACACCTGACCCAAACTGACCAAAGAGGTATTCCATACCACAGCACGTCATGCCCAGGAGGTAACTGGGAGTTACCCAGAAGGGCTGAGAGACTGCAGGGTGGGAGGAGGTATCGGTTGGAGCTTGGTTGGGCTTGGGGGCGAGTTATCGGTCAGCTGGTGCTGAGGTGTTGTATTCTCTTCCCTTGTTATTTCCTTTATCATTATTATCATTGGTGGTAGCAGTAGTGATTTGTGTTATACCTTAGTTACTAAACTGTTCTTATCTCAACCCGTGGGAGTTGCATTCTTTTTGATTCTCCTCTCCGTCCCTCCGAGAGCAGGGGGAGGGCAAGAAAGGGGGGGAAGTGAGCGAACGAGTTACCTGACTGGGTTTAAACCATGACAGTTGCCATCCAGAGAGACCTAGACAGGCTGGAGAGTTGGCTGGGAGAAACTTGATGAAATTCAACAAGGGCAAGTGCAGAGTCTTGCATGTGGGGAAGAACGACCCCATGTATCAGTACAGGTTGGGGGCTGACCTGCTGGAAAGTAGTGAAGGGGAAAGGGACCTGGGGGTCCTGGTGGATAGGAGGATGACCATGAGCCAGCAATGTGCCCTTGTGGCCAAGGAGGCCAATGGCATCCTAGGGTGCATTAGAAAGAGTGTGGTTAGCAGGTCAAGAGAGGTTCTCCTCCCCCTCTACTCTGCCTTGGTGAGGCTGCATCTGGATTATTGTGTCCAGTTCTGGGCCCTCCAGTTCAAGAAGGACAAGGAATTGTTTGAAAGAGTTCAGCAGAGAGCCACAAAGATGATTAAAGGAGTGGAAAATCTCCCTTATGAGGAGAGGCTGAGGGAGCTGGGTCTCTTTAGCTTGGAGAAGAGGAGACTGAGGGGTGACCTCATCAATGTTTACAAATATGTAAAGGGTGAGTGTCAGGATGATGGAGCTAGGTTTTTTGCAGTGATGTCCAGTGATAGGACAAGGGGCAATGGGTGTAAACTGGAGCATAGGAGGTTCCATGTGAACATCAGGAAAAATTTCTTTACTGTGAGAGTGACAGATCACTGGAACAGGTTGCCCATGGGCGTTGTGGAGTCTCCTACACTGGAGATATTCAAGGCCTGCCTGGACAAGTTCCTGTGTGATGTACTCTAGGTTACCCTGCTCTTGCAGGAGGGTTGGACTAGATGATCTTTTGAGGTCCCTTCCAACCCTTGGGATTCTGTGTGTGATTCTGTGTGTGATTTCTCCTTCTAGATACTTTGAACATCTCTTTGGGAATTTATTATTTTGGTTTCCATTCTCTGTCCTCCTTTTAAGGGATAACGCATTTACCAGATTTACTTGACTCTGAAAAGTGAAAGGCAGTGTGGTCTCATTGACTTAATAGGACTAGAAAGAAGCCAATTTCTGCTGCTTCCTCCTTCTTGCTTTTAGACTGAATCACTTGGCAAAATTTGCCAGGCTTTGAGATGTACTCACCATCCAACTGTTTATATTAATTATAATGACACTCAAGGTGCTAAGCACATTTGAAAGCTGTGATTTTCTCTTCAACTTGTATTTAAATGAAGTCACACCTTTGCTTTACATTTGTGATGGGACACCATTTGTTATGGGGTAGGTTATGTTTGCAGCAGGTTTTAAAGCTGTGATGTCTTTCTATTGCTTGTATCTCTCTGCTGTATAGAGTTAATTCGTCATCTTTCTTTCTTGCTTTTTTAAATGTTTGCGGTTTTTTTCTTCTGTTATTCATATGACAGTCTGCCATTTGTTATTTTGGAGGGATTCTGTCTTATTTCCAGATAGCTCCCTTCCTCTCCACATACCTGATCCAGATGCTGCTTTTGGCTTGGACACGTCCTCTAGTTTTTCATATTGTCTCATCAGAACAACTATGGGATGAGCTCAATTATTTCATTTGATGCTCATGTTGTTAGAAAAGGGTGAAGTTTTTACAATAAAATAATCATATAAAATAGTAAAATGATTATATTTGAGAAATTTATAAATCAGTAGTGAGGCTTTGTATATTAGAAGACATTGTAACTTTGCCGTTTTGTTTCATAGTTACTCTGTAACTAAATGTTACAATGGTAGTCTTGGTAGCAAGAGCTAACATAACTGTATATGGTGAGGGGAGTAGGGGTGTATGTATTGTAAAACTCTACCCAAGCAGAACCTAAGTTTAAGATAGCCAAAAAGGGCATACCAGAAGCATCCTGGTGAAGATAAGAGAATGGTAGCATCCACAAGACGATTGGGACCTAGCCAAGTAGAGAAAAGGTGAAGAGGACAACCTGAGGAAGACTTCTTACTTCATCTGAGGAAGACTCCTTACTTCACCAGGGCGACCACCAGAGGGGGCTGCGCAAGCGCAAAAGAGGCTGATGTAGAAATAGACTGATGTAGCAATCCTTGATGCATATGTATTAGTAAATGATGTAATCTGCGTTGAATATGTATTAGTTACGAAATTTTTAGTGTATAAATTGTGAACGCGATGTGACGGGAGTCGGAACCAGATTTGGGTGCGTACCCCTGGTTCCCAGCGCCTCAATAAAGCACCTCATATAACCATCCTGGTGGTTATGTGTTTGCCTCAATGCTAACAATGTCAATCTCTGCAAGCTCCACTTAAAATCACATGAACTCTTGCAAGCACAGGAAATCTGTGTATACCCCACAAGTAGGAGTAACACAGACGTTATCTTTCTTTTCAACCTGATTAAATATTAGGTACTGGTGACTTGCCTTAAAGAAAAACCTGTGTGAACCAGCACTACTTTTGAGAAGGTCACTTTGCGCTGTCAGCTGTTAGTGTTCTCTGTATTTTTAAGGGATTTAAAATTGTAAATTTATTATGTAAATACTCTTACAAAAATTCTAAAGCTGTACAGGCTCATATTTCAAACTGTTGGATCTAAATTCTCTGAAACTTGTTCTTTCTGCTAACTCACTACCTTATCCACATCCACACTCAATAGTATTCACTTCCCAAGAAGTATTTTTTGAATAATCTAACAGTATGCTAACAAGGGTTGTAGAAACAGTTATAAGAGCCAATTTTTCAGATCCCAAACCCATAGTCAGCTCTTCCAGAATATTGATTCAGTGATATTTTCTATCATTCTGCTTATCCAGATGGTGTTGAGGAGCAAGTCTGTGGGATTAGTTTCTTATGCTCTCCTGGGCTAATGCTTGAAGGCTCAGGGATGTTAAATGAAGTTTGTTATAAAAATTTCGCCTTGACCATTATCTGATTTAATTAATTTTTTTATTACAATTGATTAATATCGAGAGGCAATAAGCAAGCAGCGCTGGGTGCGCTGGGGAGTCTCCCCTCCACCCAAGACGCACACCGAGATTTCTGGGGGTACAGTCTCTTATACTCCTCAGTCTTGGGTTTCAGCCAATCCTGTCGTCTCCTTCACCTGAATATCGATGTGATTCCTTTTAATTGTTCTCCTCCTGTTGCTGGGGTTTTATCTTCAGGTGAAGAAACTTCTTAAAAAGTTATTGAATTCCTTGGTAATGCATTAACAGGGGATGTCTATCACAAGCTTAGCCACCATCTTAGCCCCCCTAAATTCCATTTCTTATATAGTTACTTATTCAATACACAAGTTTCACCTCATCCTGTGACAGGATGTATCTCTTGATTACCTAGACCCCTTATGGCATTCAAGCAGTTAAACAAAGTACCCCTTAAAGTAACAAAGCGTTTGATTAAGAAGGATTATTCCTTTGTTTCTTCTTTCATCATTGTATTAACAGGAAAATCTAATCATTCTTATACCTTCTACACATGATACAATGATTTTAAGGATTTTCGATTCCACCCAAAGTACAATGATGACAAGGACTCATAAGTTACTGACATGAATCATTCCTATATATCTCACAAAGTTGAAGCTGAAACAGATCATTGTGTACAGAACCAAATTGAAGGATCCAGAGTAATAACAAACATGTAGCAAGCATTAGGTCTCCCTAGTCCCAGTAAAAAACTTCAACTAGAAGATTAATCTTATTTTCAGTGGAGCCAGAACCCAGCTTTTATAGAGAAATTGTGGGAAATAAACTGTTTTCAAGTTATCTTGGAATTTCTATCAGTGTTGTAGTATATATGAAAAAAAATAATACAAATGTAATAGAAAAATAAAGGGAGAAAAAGTTGGGGGACTTTGGTGTGGGATTTTTTTCTTTTTTTTTTTTTGTAACATTGTTTTTGGTCAAACAAATATTTTAGGTCAAGAACTCAAAGGAGCTAAAAAAACCCAGTGTCTTTGGATCATCAAAGCATAGGGATGGAACTGTTGCTACATCCAGAGCTGTTTAGGGGCTTGCCTTTACCTGGCAATTTGCCTTTGAGCATTTGCATAAAGCCTTGATCTAGGTGTCTGTATAGGGCACAAGTGCGCTAGTACATTGAGTGTTCTGTACTTTTTCTCTGATTCGGAGAAAACTCCAGGAACAAACTTGCCAGCAGAGTTTCAAGTTGACAAGCAGGTATTCTTTATTGCGGCGCCGGGAGACACGGGGGATAGCTCCTCCTAACGTGTGTCCCTGAATTGCTATACAGGTCATCCTTATATGGTCACTGAGCCTATTACATCATCTTCCAAAAGGTTTCCGGCATGCATACAAAAATGTGGTGGTCTTTAAGGGTCGTTTACTTTTCCCAACAAGCTTAATTAACATTACAGACATGGCAATCATCCTGGCCTTCTACTTATCAGTTAGTTTAACTGCTCTCATCCCGGACATCTGCTAGTCCGGGATACTCCCCATCCCCAGGTCCTGTCCTTCTATTCTGCTTTTCTCACACCTTTTGTACTGAGGCCCTGAGGGCCTGAAACTATGTCAACTACCTCTAAGCACCGCAGTTATTTTCCATTACAAACCCATCAAACTTAACATTACTTAGAACTGATTACATTTTGTACTTTTGTGCCTCTTTGTCTCATCTCTCAGCTACTTACTTTTCACTGTAACCCTCTTTTAGTTTTTCATTAATTTCCCAGCCCCCAGGCGGGCACCATCATAGGTGAGTGCTGCCTGCAAGCATCACTGGGCAAAGGTTTCTAAGAGCAAAACCAAAGAAATTATTTATTAGTCTATTAGTCTTTATAAAACTGCTTTTGTACACTTTTTTTTTTTTTGCAAAATACTTTCCTTATGCTGCCAACTCCACCAAGAAACATCTCACTTTAAAATCACCTCATGACTTTGTCTCAGAGACTTAATTAAATAATATTGTATCAAGTAGTCTGCACTGATCTTAGGATATGATGGTTTCTCAGCAGGGAGCTATTGGCAAGTTTTCCTTCATCAGTTTCCCTGTGTTCCCTGCAGACTCTATCCCTCAGCATCTAGCAGTCTGTAGACAGAAAATAATATTTCTTGAGAAAGTAAAAGGTGTAAGAAAATTACAGGAACATTAGCCAAGTTACAGAATTCATAGAATTCAGTTGAGAAATCAGAATTGTGCTTCGCCTTCTGAGTATTAGGAGGTGTGTGGAGATCATAATAACAAATGTGAGCCTGTTTCAAAGAGAGTACTTATAAAAAAACAAATTTCAGCACAGAATACTTCCAAGGAGAATACTTGCTGCAAGAAGTGAAATAGACACAGCAAATTATGACAAATTGAGAGTCATGAGATGAAATAAGTTATTAAATCAGTAAATTTCCTCTATTAGCTGCGTATTTAAGAAGGATACCCCTAAGTTAAAAATTAGCTGCCAAGCCACAGTAATGTAAAACTATGAATGCCTATGTCAGTGATGTGTGTCACCTTATGGCATATTAGTTGCATCAGCAGTAAGTAGGGCAGGGACAGATTAACAGAAGAGTTGGAGAAAGCAGCTCTAGTTTTCCTTTTTAGAAGTGGTAAAAAAACATGTCAAATTGGAAGGCATATTACATATGATAGCAGGTGAAAATTATATTGTAATACAAATAGACATGCAATACAAAAGAGAAATCTAGCGACAAATAATTTAGTCATCTAATTATGTCTTGTTTGGTTTTTTTTTTCAATTTTTGGATGACATTTGTTTACAGCATTTTGACCTTGCAAGGAAAAAAAAAAAATACATAGCACAGTAGAAGGAAAAGGCTGGATTCTGATGTTCTGAGAAAGGGGTTTTCCGAAGCCTGTAGCAGTTACCCAAACATCTTTGTGATGACAGTGGTGATCGATGCTACCTGACTCTGTGCTATCTGTTGTGAAAAGACGTTTGAATGAGGATTAATCAGAGCAGTAATGTGCTGTGAAGCAGAAAGCTTAGGAAGAAAATTGCCCATGAAAGAGAGAACAAAATGGGAAAGAATGGGAAACATGCAAGGCAAGTCACACACAGTTACTTTCTACCTTCAGTTCTGTGTTTTTATAAAACCAGAAATGTTTTTGCTTATTTGAAATGAACGTGTGGAGAAAGCAAAAACCTTTGCTTGACTGCAAGTTGGGAAGATGGCCTGTGAATTCTTAGTTTTTTAGCCATTTTTGACCAAGGAGGTGAAGGAGAGTTCCCTGCCAAGGCTACAGCAATAGGAAAAGGAATCTTTTTCCTCCCATTAGATCTAACCAAACAAGTTGCTTGAGTCTTTACCACTGCCTTATATGTCTGGTGACTCAACCTCTTAAAGCTGAATAATATCAACTAAGAGCAAGTAAGATATACATAGTGTTATTGCAGTGTTTCAGGCTATGGCTGTATTGCCACTTCACGTGAAAGGTGAAAGGTCTGACTCAGGGTCTTGGCTTGACTCCAGTCTTTATGTTAGCGTAAGAGCTGACACATAACCACCGGAATGGTTATATGAAGTACTTTACTGCAGCGCTGGGAAACCAGGGGCACGCGCCCAAATCTGGCTTCAACCCTGTTACATTGCACTCGCAATTTATACACTAAAAATGTCGTCACTAATACATATTCAACACAGATTACATCACTGACTAATACATATGCATCAAGGATTGCCACATCAGCCTATTACGACATCAGCCTCTTCTGTGCTTGCGCAGCCCCCCTCTGGTGGTCATCCTGATGAAGTAAGGAGTCTTCCTCAGATGAAGTAAGAAGTCTTCCTCAGGTCATCCTGTTCACTTTTCTGTTCCTTGGACATGTCCCAGTCATTATGTGGACACCATCATTCTCTTATTTTCACTTGACTACTCCTGGTACCTTCGTGAGTTCTGCTTCGGTAGAGTTTCACAATACTCCCCTAAATCCACCCATATACCCTTCCCCATATATGGCTATGTTAATTGCTTATCATTATAGCTACCATTGTAATATTTAGTTATAAAGTAACTAAGATACACAATAGCAGAATTTCAACTTGTTCTTAATACAAAAAGAAACCCTCTACTGATTAACAGATTTTCAAATATAATCATCTCTTCTGCTTGTACTATTGTTTCAACACACAATTTCACCTATTACTAACATTTACACTTCGCTTTAGTACTAGTCTAGATAGGCAACTGGCTTCAGGCCTGAGGTTTGTCTCACCTTTGAGCTGAATGAAGAGGTGAAGGCATGGCTGCTGATTGTCAGCAGAAGGGCAGGTTTTCTTTTTAAATGCTCCTCCCAGAATGGTCTGAAGGAATGAGATTCCATCAAGCCAAGTTTGTCAAACTTTAGAAAGCACAGAGAGATCTTTGAAATGGAGAAGTTCTACTACCTTGGCAAACAAGTGTTCCCATTTCTACACTGCTGGGTGCTGAGAGTTTGCAAAAAAATCAGAAATAGCTGTTGTCTGGCTTTGGAAGGGAAGAGAATGCAAGAAAAGCAGGGTTGCACAGTGGCATACCATTTTCATAGTCATGTAATGAAGAGCATGGCTACCACTTATTAAATTCCTAACAGAGGATAGTAAGTTGTTTCATTTGCATCTTTTGACATCTTGGGCATATGTCTACAAATGAGAGAGGTGAGCAAGAGGCAGTGCTCCTTGGATAGCAGTTGTGGTTTTTACTAGCAATTTATGTAAAGATCCCATGGAGAAAGAACTCATGGAAATCATCTCAGCACATGACAGTCTTTTGGTCCTGTGCTGGACTCTGTCATGTAAACAATGGGGTCGAGGCTTACAAGCAGTGTGGTGATTTCTCAGGAATTATAGTGCTCTTGCAGCCTGTTGTTAGAAACAAGGGGTAGGGTGGGGTGATGTGTGCATATGTACTGTGCTGGTGCAGATACTTTATGGTGTTTTTATGGTCAAAAGGGACAGAAGATTGCTTATGCTTTGTTTAGAAGCTTCCTGATATCCATTTTGGCATCTGCATTGAACTCTTGACTCCATGAACTAGGTCTAATGGCCTATGATTTAATTTTACTGCTGATTAAATATTGACAACTTACAAATGTTTCTCTCTCCTGACACCCTGATAAATGTTTATGGCTTGATGTGTAACTGAGATCAGCTGTCTTCCTTAACATTACTTTGAAAGCAGAAAATAAACTCTTGTGAGGAAGATTATGGTGAACAGCATATCACTGTGAATGTTGCCGCATTTTGCTAATTAGATACGGAAATTGCGATGGCTTCTGTGATACATATAATTAATTGTTATGCCCTGCAAAGCTTTTGTGGAACAGATCTCCTGCTGAGAATAAGCCATTATCACAAAATACAGAACAGAATATCTTGTCCTATTTTTCATTTCACTAAGCTAATCAGGTACCTCTGCATAGCACTAAAAAAAAAAATAAAAAGAATCTCAGATGCATTTTGCTGGATTAAATATCAAATCTAACCCTTGGCATGAATATATGGACTCATAGTACAGATTAGTATTCTGTTAATTGCAGTGGTGGATGGTTATATCAATGTCAAACACTGCCAAGGGTTTAGGGATTGAATTCCCACAGGAGGAGTGTGACCAGCAGGTCGAAGGAGGTGATCCTGACCCTTTATTCTGCTCTTGTGAGACCTCACCTGGAGTATTCTGTACAATTCTGGTGTCCTCAACATAAAAAGGACATGGAACTGTTGGAACAAATCCAGAGAAGGGCCATGAGGATGACCAGGGGACTGGAGCACCTCCCATACGAAGACAGGCTGCGGAAGTTGGGGCTGTTCAGCCTGGAGAAAAGAAGGCTGCGTGGAGACCTCATAGCAGCCTTCCAGTATCTGAAGGGGCCTACAGGGATGCTGGGGAGGGATTCTTCATTAGGGACTGCAGTGACAGGACAAGGGGTAATGGGCTCAAACTTAAACAGGGGAAGTTTAGATTGGGTATAAGGAAGAAGTTCTTTACTGTGAGGGTGGTGAGGCACTGGAATGGGTTGCCCAGGGAGGTTGTGAATGCTCCATCCCTGGCAATGATCAAGACCAGGCTGGAAGAGGCCTTGGGTGACATGGTTTAGTGTGAGGTGTCCCTGCCCATGGCAGGGGGGGTGGAACTAGATGATCTTAAGGTCCTTTCCAACCCTAACTATTCTATGATTCTATAAGGAAAGAAAGCAACCTTGAAGTAAAGAATCTTGCCTTGAGAACTGTTCTCTAGCCTGCAGAAAGAATACTCAGTTTTTCACATGTTCCTGGGAATCCTGGAAAAGGTCTGTGATTGCTGCTTTCAAGACTATCTAATGAAGTTAAAGAAGGAAGGTAACATCTACGCTCTGCTCAAAGGCAGCTACCTTGAAACGGCACCAGCTATAGTTACCTGTGTGACCAGACCTTGTGCTTTAGTGTCAGGCGTAATAAAGAAGTCATGCTGGAAAGCACGAACATTTTGAAATTAAACCTGCAGCTTAAAAGTTAATCTAGTAGCATATGGAATAATTCACAAGCATTTTGCTCTGTGTGTGTGTGTTTATCAGCTTTGTGTTAAGGGCCTCCTTTGCTTTTTTCTTTTCCCTGAAATTAAGCACTTTGATTTGCAGTTTTGGCTTAGTTCATGGAGCTAGAAGTGTCTTTCAAGAAGATCTAGACCATTAAGCATTAGGTTGTCTGCAGCTCTTAACAGGTCTCTTTCTTTGCTCCTTAAAATCGTACCATTTCCATATGATATCTCTGGCATTGACAAATCTGGCTCAGACGCAATTTAAACATCTTCAGGAGAGTAAGTCTCTTTCCACAATTGCATAAAGATGCTCAGCCGCATCCATGCTTGTTTTTAACCATGCACAGATCACGTAATTGATTTGCACCATCTGTTCAGCTACGTAGCTTTTGGTGGTTTATTTCTTTTTTTCTAGGTTATTTCACAGACATAACAACAACTTTCTCAGATTTCAGTTAGGCAACAGTTGCTGTGAACTAAAAAGGTAGCCATGTAAACCTTCAGTCTGTCAGGAAGTGACAAACACCTACTGTTACTTCACTGGGATGCGGAGGCAGTCCAGATTTTGACAAGTTACTTCGCATTTGTCAGAGCTGAATCTTTTCTGATTCCTGCAGCCCTACCTAATTTGTCACATGCATGATTATGATTATAAACAATTGAAACTGGTAACAGAACTTAAGTAGATTAATGACAACGCTGCCAAATAGAAATGGTTAGCTTCATTACACTTGCCATTGAAAGCAGATATTGTAATGGATGTTGTTGCAACAGCTGCTATGTTTCCAGGTTTGAGAACACAAATATGCACTACTCTTAATCATCTCAAGCTGTCCTAGTTCCCTGAGGGACTGTTCTGTAGCTGTGGGTTTGCCCCTTAGTAATGACAGGCTTGAGCTTCACATACTCCCTGCAACCCAGGGGGCACTGCTGCATAGTACAGACTGCACTGGGGAGAAAATGTCAGTGAATGATTGCAGTGGGCTGGTGGCTAAGAGCTCTCTAGTTTTAGGGCTGTGCATTTTTAAGGCAGTAGGCAGTGGGCTCTGCACGTGACAGGTTCTTCTCAAGTAGAGGTCATGTAGGATAAGGACTGGTAAAACTTTATGTTTGCTTCACTTGAGGTGTTCCATCAGTGGCCATCATTGTTGTTTATATTTTTATTAGTAAGTAATGTCTGCCTGTCCTTTCTCCCTGCCTTGCTGGCCTGAACTTCCTGGGGGTATCACATCAGCTGGCAGCCAGGAGAAAGAAGGTTTATGTGCTATGTAGCTGGGTTGGATGAAAAGGAACAAGACCTTTTTGCAGCAGACTGAAATCCCAGAGGAGAGTCCCCCTGCTTGGCACACTGCTTGAGAGGGAGCAAAGATGAAAATACAGTTGAGACCTGAAAGTTTTTCTGCCTGTGGAAGTCAGGGACTATCTCGGGGAGAGTAATCTCAATCTCATCTAATGTTTACTGAAAGTGCTGTTTCAGTCCTTTCACTGAAAGGACTATTCCTACTTTTTGCTGGCATTTGGGACTGTTAATCGTTTGTACATGGGTTATTCTAACAAGACTCCACCTCCTGAAAGAGAAGCTGCCTTCCCTGTTCCCACACAGAAAAGAGTGCAGGGGCAGCAGTTGGGAGAGTTGTGTTTTGCCTGTAGCTTCGGCACTGGTGTAAGCTACTGAACCTCATATACACCAGTGCCTTGTTTTCCTCATTTAAAAACATTAGCGCACCTGTGTCCTTGAGGAATTTAGGAGTTAAAGACAAAAATGCAATGAAAGAGGTGGTTATATCTGTGCTGGTGATGTTAAATGCCAACTGCTCAAAATATGCTGCTGGAAAACCCACAGATCTAAAAGGCTGTGTTTCTAAGTGTTACATTTTAATGCTGTGTAGGTGGGGAGAGTGAGAAGGCCTAGGATAATGGGAAACAAGTGAAGAATAATAGCAGTTTAGGCTTGCAAGAACTAACTAATATTAGCGTTTTTTGGTGAACATCACTGTGGGATGTGAGTATTACCCTGCTCCTGCTTGTCTGTCCATGCATAGTGAGCAGGAGGAGTGGAACATACTAAGTGTAGTTCACCTATGAAATATTGATGTGGAGACAAAATAGAGCATTTAATCTATTGAGATTTTCCATTTTCTGCTTTTTTAAGAGGGCATAAAGTAACAAAGGTAAGACAGCTTCAAGAGGAAAAGCTTACAGAAAACCTCATCTTTCAAAAGATTCACTGCTGATAGGTATAAAAGAATATACAAGGTCCAGTTAGCCTGTTCTTTGATTTTCTTGTTTGATAGAAAAAAAAGTATAAGCTGTTTTATTTATTTGTCTTCATAGTCATTTTGTCTAGTAAAAAAATATTACTTCTTGTTTCTCAGTGGCTTTTTTCAACAATAAAAATGTTTACTGCCAGAACTTTTGGATCAGTTCCACACAAATCTATGTTTTTACTATTATTGAACTTTTGAATTTAGGGCGTAATTTCTGATTTCTTATTTCAGAATTTTCAGCTGAAAATAGCTTCTGCTGAACTGATTTCCTGACATGAGAGGTTATGAAGTAATTACTTATAACTGGTGGTCTGAGCAACTAAATACACTGTTTACTGAAACGTCATCATCTTATTTATGTTTTGAGAGCAGTAACCTTTTTCTGAACTGCCAGTTTCACTGTGTTTCTAATTTGTGCTCATTTCAAAACATTTGGAGAAAAAAGAACAAAGGCATACAGGCACTAAAGAACAGGTCTGATGAGATTGTACAGGAGATTGCTACTTAAAACTGCTGTTTTTGTACCCTGACAAGTGTCTTGGGCATATGATGACAGGCACAAATGAACATGTTACTCATCATTTCTGAACTGAACAAAGTAAATATCTTAGCTGAGGTCAGTGACAATGATTGATGGATCTGTTTTCACAGATTTATTGCTACTCTGTCATCCTTATCTGTTAAGAGAGCCTTCAATCAATAAATGAACAGCGGTATAATGCACTAGAATAAAAAGCATGACAGAAATTCATGCTCTTCCTGTCGGGCCAGAAAATTAACTGCACATATAAATTGCTCTTTTTGTTCCCTCCTGTCAACATGTTGATGACACAACTCTCCTTCCATGATCTCTGTATCATTTTTTGGGGGGTGTGTGATAAAGGCCATACAATAAGAGCCGTGCTGTGGTTTCTGAAGAACTTTCCCTGTAGTGACTCAGCCCAGACAATTGTTTCATTCATAGACAGTAAATGATGTTGTCTCACCCAGAGTGTCTACTGGGAGGAATATGGTTATAAAATAAACAGATGATCGTATCTACAGGAAGTTGCTACACAGATTAGGTTTCAGGGTACTTAAATTCATTTACCTTGAAATAAATTTTTAATTTAGCTCTGGTCTGAACATGGTCATGGTTGCATGATAGAATGCAGGGGATTTTTCTGCATCCCATAACATGTAAGAACATCTCAAACAGGGAAGACCTGGGCTTTCATCAGCTTCTTCTGGACTTCTGTCTCCCTGCAAAAGAAACCCAACCAAAATGCCCAGACCAGCACCTTGGTGGGCATAGATTATTAGCTTGATCAAGAAATAGGCTACAAATTTAGCCTTACAGGATTATCAGACTTGGTCTTGGTCTTTTCTTTCCAGTAAGTCTGGTTTTGAGGTGAGACCTTAAATTTTCACGGTTTACAGATACCTCGTTCTCAGGAGAAGAATGCACTGTTGACACAGTACTATATTCTTATGAGATGTAAGTGATCCATGCTAATATCTGAGATACTCTGGAATTTAGAGAATGAGAAAGCAATACCAGTAATAGTGTTACTCCCGGGAGATGACGTTCTGCTCCCTTTGCTAGAAATACGATGCATTTGAATTGTGTCTGGCTTTGTCAGCTGCTCCTGACTTTCTCTCTAACCAATCAACCAATCCCAGATGTATTTCCATCTGCATGAAAAGTGAGGAGGAGCAGGACCCAAAGGCCAGATGGCTGACCTGGCTGGCAGCATACTCCAGTGAGGTATGCTGAGCTTCGTCTCCTGAGAAGCAATATTTATGACCTTCAGAAAGGTCTCCATGGGGTAACTCCTCATCAGCTCATTGCAATCCTCTCACTTGGGTTAGATGGAAAGGTTTATTTTTTCAGAAAGATTGAGGTCTTTGTGATGGGTTTATGTCCATATAGCTGGGGTCTCCAAGTAGATTTATAGAACAGGTTTCTTTTGCTGCTTCAAGTCATTGGCTCACTTCTCTGGCCTTTGTGGCTTTGAGGGTCTAAAATAGATGAAGAAGGAGGTGCATATTCTCCAGATGAAGTTGATTTTTCAGCGACAAATGAAATGCCAAGTACTGTAGATTGGAAGATCTATGGGCTAGTCTGTTTTTCTGTAACTCTTTTGGCCTCCAATGAAAGAGTGAGGCGGAACAGAACTTTTAGACCCTCTTTGTTGATAAGTAGTTTCTGCAGAAAAAAAATTGCAGACCACTCCTTATTGAGCCTACTGCAGTTGAGAAAAAGAAGGCTGGAGCATGTTTTGAGCTATCATTCAGTGAGACTTCTCACTTTCTTCCAGAAACAGCAATCCCACAGATTCTCTGGGTAATTACACGTTAGGTTTCTACTTAATTTCTTTCCTAGACCTTCCTTCAGTTTTAATTCCTGATTTCTTTTCCAATATGCTATGCTCTTCAGGGAAGTTTTTTGCTTTCTCATCAGAAACTATATTTTGCATATTGGAAACTATCTTATGCATAATAGAAGACTACTATTGCTTCTTCAGGAGCTGTTAGAGCACATCCAGAGGAGGGTCACAAGGATGATAAGGGGGCTGGAGCACCTCCTGTATGAAGATATAGGCTAAGAAATTTGAGGCTGTTCAGCCTGGAGAAGAGAAACCTGCATGCAGACCTCATAGCAGCCTTCCAGTATCTGAAGGGGTACCTAATTCTTCCCCTGTACCCTGCTCTTGTGACACCCACCTGCAGTGCTGCATTCAGCTCTGTGGCCCCCAGCACAAGAGTGATGTCAACATGCTCGAGTGAATCTGGTGGAGGACCACAAAGATGATCAGAGGAATGAAGCACCTCTCCTATGAAGACAGGCTGAGAGAGGTGGGGTTGTTCAGCCTGAAGAGAAGGCTCAAGGAAGATCTTAAATCATCAGCCTTCTAGTGCCTAAAGGGGGCCTACAGTAAACATGGAGAGGGACTTTTTACAAGGGCATGTAGTGATAAAACAAGGGGGAATATTTTTAAACTGAAAGAGTGTAGATTTGTATCAGATATTAGGAAGAAATTCCTTACTGCGAAGCTGGTGAGCACTTGAACAGGTTGCCCAGAGAAGCTGTGGCTGCCCCATTCCTGGAAATGTTCAAAGCCAGGCCGGATGGGGCTTTGAGCAATCTGGTCTAGTGGAAGGTGTCCCTGCCCATGGCAGGGGGTTTGGAACTAGATGACCTTTAAGCTCTTCTTCGACACCAACCATGATCAGGATTGGGAGGTATCAGGATTTGTCCATCACAAAGGTAAGATAGCAGAAAGACATGGTGATGAGGCTAGGACTCTTGTCCCAGAGTATATATGCAGTGCACTGTGCTTATCACTTTGCAATACATTCAGAACTTGAGCTATGTAGTTGTCCTAGTGTAAATTACAGGCCATTTTAGCCATATTTCCCTGAAGAATGAGAGCTCTGCTAAATTCAAAATTAATTTCAATTCTATTATCTTGCAAAAAATACAAAGATTCTTTCCTGTCTTCCTCCTTTTCTGCCTTCCTTCCTTTTTTTCCTTTTTTTTTTTTTTCAGAAAAGATGAAGACTTTTCTGCCAAGAGGCCAGACTAAAGAAACATATAGTTCACACTAAAAAATAACCCCCACACTCAAGGACCTACAAGGATGACTAAATGCATGATGAGATTTTCTCCATTAGAAGAGATGAAAATATGGGAAGCAGTCCTGTATTTTTTGCTCTATTACAGATGTAGATCAATGATCAAGCATGGTAAATAGCCATCAGAGACTATATTAGTGTGCTAATTTTGCCTCAGGGCTTCCTGTATGAACAGCAGATTTTTACTAGCATTGCAAAAAACAAGATGTACTTTGTGCTTTAGTGTGAGTGTGTGTATGTCTCTGTGCACTTTAAAAGGGAGGTGTTTAAGCATTTGATTGACTCTGTTTCTCCATTGGGTGTGAATCCCTTTTCAATGCTCAACAGCTGAAACTGAAGGCCATAAAACTGGAAGTAGGTTTCAGAAGGATGTCCAGAATCCCTTCATGATCTATGACTCCTGTCCCTCTGGTATGCACACCATCACCTAAACCACCCATGTTACAAGTCAGGCTATGTCTGTTATTCATTTAGCCACCAAGAATTAAACAAAAACAGCTGTATAATGTAGAAATATAATGTACAGGTATAATGTAGAAAAGATAAAAATTTTGCAGTAATCTCTGAAGCACAGACTGGAAGGCATGAAAAATAATGCAGCCACTTCAGGTAGTTTCGCCATGCTGAGAAGATACTACTGCTAGTAAAGCAAGTAGAGGGGACACATGGCAAAAAGTCTGCCAGAGACTGGAAGGACTTGCGCAAAAAAAGAGGATTCACACTCCTGACTATGTCTTTCCCACTAAGATAACATCGCTGGCTGGGACTCCTGGAGGTAAGGGAATAAGGAAACAAAAAAAACCCACAACATTCTAGTATACTAGAGTACATATTTTTATTTTTATGTTTGCTCTTGTGATGCTTTGCACCTTCAAGAACATGGAGCAGCAAAGCCATGTTTAAAAGGGGTTTCCTTCATGCTGAGATTTCAGAAGATGACCTGTGGAAGGTATAATTCAATTGATTCTGCTGAGGTAAAAATTAGTATCAGAGGAGGGAACATCACAATACCTCTTATGTAACTTTGAACTCTAAAAACATCACCCAAAAGAAACTGAGAGAGTCAATCAAAAATCTGGTTCTGGAAGTCAGCCTTCTAATACTTTCCCCTTGCAAAAGTATAGAGTCAGTCATGGTGCAGTTCAGAAAACTGATAAGATAGTGGAAAGAACTGACAACTGAATATTAAACATGGTCCATTTCCTAAGAGTTAGTTTACTATTCAGATGATGCATCCCACTAGATGTTTCAACACTTGAAGTGCTTTCTGAATGGTAATTTTAGTGAAAATTGTGGTATTTCTAAATAACCAAGTCAACCTTCTCTAAAGAAGAAAACAGAAGTGATGAATTAAATATGACATAACTAAATATTAATATCTGGAATTGGAAATTTCCATATTAGTGCTTGTCATGATGCAGAACATTTTCTTGAAAAGTGACACTACAATTTTGAAAATCTATAGTACCTGGATATAGCTTTAACCCTTGAGAATGTGGTATACTCATTTCTTTTCAGTTACTAGTTTCTGGACGCGGATAAGTCTTGACTTTGGTGGCATTAAGAGATGGAAGCCTAAATCTGCTATAGGAAATGAAATCTGACACTTTAGTATTTTTTTTTTTTTTTTCCAGAATCTTTTTCCTACAGGCATGTGCAGGGAAAACAGAGATGCCAGATATATGTGATGTATTTCTTGCTTGGCATTTGTTATTTTTGTGCACTTGTTTTTATTTTTAAGTCTCTTTCTTTTACAGCAGGAAATACCAGTATCTTTTTTTTTTTTTTCAATTGATATTTGCACTTGCAACATTTCTTGCCTCCCCTCCCCTGGTAATTCTGCAAAATTCTCCACCAGCCCTATTCTGAATCCATTGACTAAGCTAATCACAAGTGCTGTTGTGCTAATGCAGGCAGCAGCAATTACAGTTCTTTTTCCCTTGTGTAATACACAGAACTCACTCCACTTTCCCCTTACAGGATTTTGCTTACACACTTTTTCACTGGTGCTGCAGTTAGAAGTTGACAATCTAATGGTGTTGCCATGCTTGATTTGTGGTGTGTAGAGGTATGATATAAGGTGACAAACAAGAGCTCATGGCTGATCCTCATGGCTGGTGCTGAGATTACTTGCCTTCCCATTACTAGCAGAGAGCACTAACATGAAACTGATAACTGTTCAGCCCTCAGCCAAGTCACAGGGCTTTAGCACTTGTGACAGCGGCTGCTGCAACCCATTAGTGAGCATGGTGTGCTTTTTCTGGTGTGTTTTGAGATGGGCTTGTCTTCTGCATGAGTAACTTCAGACTTATATGGTAGCTGTGCAATCCTTTCTACACTTCGTTACATTAATCTCACTTCTGCTTCCTGATTATGACCTTCCTGATGTCTTCTAGATATTTGGTAGCAATCTAGGTAGAAAATACAGCTGCTGAATTGCATGCTGCTGTTTAGCCAAAGCATCATTTTCTAATACTACAGGTTTACCATTCAAAGTTGCTTTACAGATTTCAGAAGGAAACTTTTCTTAACAACATTTTCCTTACATTCGCCAGCCTTCATTTTTATATGAAGCAGCCATTTATAGTGGCAGAGCAACTGTGTTAGTGTCAGTTTCCCATTAAAATAGAAGTACACTGCAAGAAACTTAAATTTATGTGGAATTTCACTGACCCCATGGGTAGGTTCTGCTGCTTTCTACTCTGAACACTTCTGTAGTAGCTTGAAGATTTTCACTGGACTACTAGATTTCTATGGGATCAGTGGAAGTCAGAGTCTGTGCCCGCACTCACATACCACTTTGGTACTGAGACTTTTTCATGTGCAACCTGCTCACTAAAGGGACAGGCACTTCTGTCCTTAGTTCCCAGGGGAAAAAAAAAGTTGCTTTCAGTGTGAAAGGAGCACCTTCAGTCACCTCTGCATTCAAGGGCCATAACTGGCTCCTCACTGTGGCATTTTGCAGGGCGCTGTGGATCTTCCAAAGGTCTGTATTTGCAGTATCTTTTTTATTGTCCTTGTTATTCTCAACGACAGATTTTGTGAGCTGTAGCCAGTGATATTTAAAGCTATACACATGTTAATCTAGGATATCCTTCTGTAAGAAACAGTTCTACTTCTCATTTACAAGTGCTGAGGAATAGCATAGAGTTCTTTTGCAAGCAAATATTTCACAGGTAGGTCAGGGACGTGATTGTTTTAGCCAGATCTTGCAGAGATGACTCTGAGGCTGCTGGGAAACTTTACAAGTAAGGAAAACACAAACACATTAGTTTCTAGTATCTGAATGTTAGAGACTCCTGGTATTTTGCCAGACTTCCTAATTCACAGAGTAATAGAAGACAAATTGATGCTATTGCAAATGTATTCAGCAGTCATTTTTCAAATCTGGTGAAGAAAGACTACAAACCAAAGCTATTAGTTTTGTGTGTTTTACGCAGGCAAGATTAGCATCTGCTATACTGGCCGAGGGATTGTGGTACCACATAGGCAGATTTTTCCTTTCTGTATTGCAAGATTTAAGCCCATAAGGTGAGGGTTTCCTTTATGTTGTCCCAGCCTTGCCCTCAGGTTTTTTATTTTCATATGTCTAACCTCATCATGTCATGGTACCATGTCTTCAACACACTGCATGGGATAAAAATTACTAAAACATATTTTGGTATTAATCATGCCTTTTTTTGTGCAAATAAGCTTCCTCATAAGTGGAAAAGTGTGCATATAGTTCTAGCTTTTACAACAGAAGTTCACATAAAATTAATTGTCCTGTGTCTTAACACGTGTTGATCTGTGTTTTGTACTATGTCAAGAAAATGTATGTGAAGCTATGGAATTAGTTGTTTTGTACCAAAAGTGAAAACGAGCTAAGCCATCACCCTCATCTAATGAGCCAGTGGCAAAACTCTCATTGAATTCAAGGGGAAGAAGTTCCTGGCAAAAAGCAGATTTAGAAAAAGACTGATAAGCTGTTAGACATGGTCGAGGGTAGCAGTTAGATACAAAAATCAACAGCTCCTAATCTGTCCTCTTAGAGCATTTTGTGCAGTTAATTTTCATTTATATTTGAGGAAGTGCAATTTAGTATTTAGTTTTAAATGTATTGGAGTGTTATGCAAGAAAATGTGGGTAGTTGTGATAAACTAAATTTAAACATGGACGATTATATTGCTGTCCCTCTGAAATCAGACTTGTGAGCTGCATTAATGTTAGGATTGCATCATATTACACATGCTATTATATTAATTTATCTAAATGGAAGATCTACTCTTATTTTCTAGTTAAATTCTGAAGGAGCTGAAAAGAACTGGGGGAGACTGAGACAGATGAAGAGGAGAAGGATGTTAATTGTCATGAATAACTGGACTTAATATTCTGTGTACTGAATTCCTTTTAGTATATGAAGAATGATAAATGATATTTATTGCTTTGATTGCATAAATACTTTTCCCATACAGCTGTCACTTGTGCATTACATGAATATTCATTTCTGTCATTCAGTTTTGGTGACTATATTGCTTTTTATGCACAGATGTATAATGCTTAGTGGACAGGTCTATGATGCTATCAAACTGGGATATTAATTCTATGACATGCCTTTACATAAATTTAATATCTCAATAGTTTTGTGATTTTTGTTTAGCACAGCAACAGATAAATTAAGAAGAAAGTAATTGGAATAGTAAAAATAAAGGAAATCTATTCCAAGACCTCACATCAGTCACAGTGATAATAAATTGAAGGAGATAGAATTATTGGCAATCAGAATAAGGCAGAATCAATACAAAATACACAAATTCATAAACTAAAAGCACAGCACTTTGTTGAGGAGGTAGCCAGTATTTCATATCAGATCAGGCTGTTTCTCATAGATGGTGAGAGCTTTTTTTCACTTTAAGGATAATACATTTCTCCTCAAACAGCTCTATCAAATAAGAGAACCAATTTGTTGTGAAAGGAACAATGTGGTGAGATGATCAGCCTCCATATGTGGTCCATTACAACTAAGCTCATTAGTTAAGGGGTAAATCACTGCTATGGTTCAGTCTTGCATATCTTGTTATGGGACAGATGATGCTAGTCCAGGTAGAGATAAACAGCACCTCATCTGTTGCTGATTGGCAGAGGGTGTGGAGAATAGATCAGAGAGATGCCACTTTCATTCTGGTAGCCTTGGATACAAACAATTTCTTCAGACAAGAATGAGTGATGAGAACAGAACAAAACGTGGCCTATAATGAACTAGTGGCACATGTACAGTTTGTGCTGCAGACTGCAGTGCACAAAACAGCTGGCAGAAGGGACTTTTGTAAGGCATGTTTCAGCTCTCTGCAGCTGATGAAAGAAGTACTTACCTGGATGGGGAAAAATGACAGAAAGATGCACTTTAGGATTCTGCAAATGAAAGACATTCCTGTTGTAATGCTTGGAAGATGTGAAACCCTTTGCTTCTCTAGATGTTCACTGATATTTTTTCTTTTATTACCCCTCTATTACTTATCTAGTGCTTTGCCAAGGAATTCACTGGGTAACATTTCTGTATGGTATAGTCATGTACTTAGCAGGGATTTTGTAAGATGAAATTTTCTAAAGCACTTGCTGTTGGCCTTATATTATCCTCAGTGGAACCACGGAGAATTTTAGCTTTGAATTCCAAACAGGAAGGAGTCTGGCTGCTTAAATTTTGCTTATTGCTATTTCCTTTAAAATCATCAGTGCCTCTATGAATATGTATCATCAGCATCTCTCTGAAATTTCCAATTAGAAGAATATTTTGTGTTTTGTAAAAAATACTAAAAAATTTTCTAAATCCATATCTTAATAGTGTCAAGGAAAAACACGCTTACCCTTGAGCTTTAGCGTTGCTAAGTGCTCAGGAGTCTTTTTTACAGGTGTCCTTAAGCAGACAATTCATAAGCACAAGGATGTGGAAAAAAAAAACCAAACTGTATTACTAGGAAAAATACAATTTCTCTCAGATTTCAAATTTGGAAGAGTTGAAACATTTTGGTTAAAAGGAAATCTAAAGTTCCGGTTCAAAAGACAAACATTTTTTAGCCTTCGAGTTCTCTTGTTCTGTATTTCTGTGCGTTTGTTTGTGGTTCTGTCCTTTGCATCTAGCTTGTTGACCCAGATTATGTTACAGCCATGATCAGAGACACTAAATCCCGGTGTGAATCCTGGTTTCCTGTACGGTTAATCTTGCTTAAGGCAGGAAATATGAGTAACATATATGCTTATAAATGTTCATGCTGTCCAAACCTGCCTTTTCTGTCTGGAACAGAGATTCACTATGTGATTCTTGAATATTGTAAAGACTTAAGTTTCCAGGAAAAAGATGTTTTCCTGTATTGGCAACCAATTTAGACCCAAGATGACTATTCAAATAACTTCAATGTCTGAATTTCTGGGTACCTTTCTAGTGTATAAACTTGGACTTGAGAACCTCCACCATCACGAGGTCTATGAAGCCCTTAATTATAATTATTCAATACAAAATGTTTATAGTACAGATCTGGCTAGCCAGTCATATTTCTTTCCATAATTCTCTATATCTTTCCACAGGTTTTCTAAATCCCTCTAATCAGTGGCTATATGCAAGATTGATGAGTGGATCTACAACTCTTTTATTAATATCTTTTATAATTGCCTAGTCAAATATATGTTTAAACTATGGATGCTTCTGAGAATTAAATTAAGAGTGATTTAAGCATGGGAAAGGATCATTAATTAGCAGACTTCCAGCAGACTCTGATCATCTCCTCACTTTTTTCTTTACTGCTTAAGCATAACTTGAACATTTTATCAATTTGAAGGTTTGAAAAACTAGAGCAAATTTGCCATGTTCTGATGTGGAATTAACCTTTTATATTCCTGTTCTAATTGGCTATTTATTATGTTTGCTGTATGCAGAAGTATACAACATTGTCCTCTCTCTGGGGAGAAAACTAGAAAAAACAAGAAACCAAGGAGATACTGATGAGATCCATAATAAAAAAGGGAAATTTATTATTTTCTTAGGCTTGTGGGCTGTTTTTTTTTTGTTTTATCAGTCGATTTTACCAATGAACTGAACAATTTTATCAGTATTTGACCCATGAAGTGAGAAAACACCCTACAAAGCATGATTATTCATGCAACTCTGCTATTTGAATTATTTGGGTGATTAATATTTCAATTATTTAATGGTTTACACTTGGATTAAGGAAAATTCGTAACAATGATATAGTAGACATTCAGTATTCAGTAGACAAAACTGAAGACATAAAAGAACACTGAAAATCCCTATTTTCAGCAGGTTTTTTTCCTAGAACAGATCTTCAGTTTCCAGCAAACTAGCAAACATTAGAAACAATGTTAATTGCTCTATTCCCCCCTCCCCCCCCTTTTTTTTCTGTTATCTTCTAAACCTAAGCAGAAGGATAGAGCTTTAAAGAGTTCATAGAATCATAGAATGACTTGGATTGGAAGGGACCTTGAAGTTCGTTAGTTGCAACCCTCTTTAATTAGGCCAGTCTGCTCACTGTCCAGCCTGTCCTTGAACACGTCCAGGGTTGGGGCATCCACAACTTCCCTGGGAACTCGTTCTAGTATCTCACTAACCTCACAGGAAACAATTTCTTCCTTATATCTAAGATAAACCTACTTACTTTTAGTTTAAATTCCTTAACCCTTCTCCTATCACTACATGCCCTTGCAAAGAGCCCCTCTCCAGTTTTCTTGTTGGCGCCCTTTAGGTACAGAGAGGCTGCTTTAAGGAGTCTCCGACATCTGAACAAGCTCAGCTCTCAGCCTGTTTTCAGACATTTTTACTATGCTATTAAGTTACTCCTGAAGATTGTTTGGATGATTATTATTCAGAAGAAGAAAGAAATATTTGAGGACAAAGCTGGAGTAATTTTTACTGTAGTGTCTTCTTTTTTAAGTTTTTAAGAAAATGAGAAGGAAATTGAAAAGATACAGATAATTCCTGAAGAGACAGATAAATCTTGAAGAATTGAGTCAGAAAGAGCAAAGAGGGCAATGCTACTTCAGAGTGTACCTGATGTGGGATAATGGCTCAGAGTTACCTGACTCTGCCCTTTATGGTAACATCATCATACCATTAATGTGTTATTCTTCTGTGTAGTTGTCCTATTTCTATTTTCAAATACAATGAGCATTTATCAAACATGATCAGCTATTCAAAGAAGTGATTGGGCAATTTTGTTGTGAATGGCATTTGATTACAGAACTCTTGGTGAGCTGACTAGATGTGCTCTACCCACATTTTAGTAAATGAAGCTGTACCCTGGAGACTGCTAACAATGCAGAGATGTGCAACTGTAGCACATATGTACCTCTGGAATAACAAAACTTTTTAGGTACGTGGTAGCACTGTGATTCTAAACTCTAAAGATGCCAAGATATGATACAGTAATTGCAAAGCCTGTGCCACAAAGAATGTACTTAAATTTCCTCCCACTTTCCTTGATATGTAAGATTTCCTTCAATATCCTTTGATCATGGGGTAGATGTTTCAGAAGACCAGCCTTGCAAGAAGGTATCCTGCAGTCACATCAATAAAAGCACAGCTGGCTGAATATTCTTCAGATTGCTTTTTCAGAGGAAAATACTTGAGTCATTAAAACACAAAATGATTTGGCATAAAGGTTCCTTTCAATGAGATTGCCATTACCAAAAAAAAATGTAAAGATGCACATTTCAATTTAAAGAACAGCTTTGAGAACACACAAAATACATTTATTTGGAATTGAAACATGATCTATAGCAAGTACTATAGAAGAAACATCACAAGTCTTCAGAATTATTGAAACAAAGTATTTAATTGACTCCCTTCGACTTGATTTTACAGGAATTTTGCTTTTCAAGCTTTTTTTAAGGTTTGAAATTTTGACTTGATTCAAGCCACTGAAAAAGAAGTCAAGAATTCTTGCAGATGGGGAAAATGTTTAATTCCCTTCTTGAAGTTTATTCTAAATTCAAAGGAGGAATACTTTTCCATCAATAAGTTTGATATTGTTTTGTTTGTTTATACCACAGATACTATGCACATCTCCTAACCTTGATGCACAGGGTGTTAAGTGAACTTATTGCAAGTTTTCTTTCTGATAAAACAGTTTGAATGTCTGAATTAATATTAACCATTACTAATGATAGAGAGTACTTGATAAGATAGATACAGATAATGAAGTTGGTCTAAGTGCCTCTGACAAAGTGCAGTGGTTCATATACTCACTACACTATTCACTACAAATTATGTCAATATATGTTGTAGAATGGGAGGGACCAATCTACAATATACACGTTGTAGAATAACCTTGTAGAATAACCTTCTTCTAGAATAACCGTAAGTCACCTTGTGCTTGCTTTTATTTTGTTTGCTGTTGATACTTGATGGCTTTTTATCATAGGAACATAGGGAAAGATTCAGGAGTGAAAGTGTCTTCATCTAGTTCTCTTCACCTTCCTTGATGACGATGCAATTGGTTACAAGGACAGTTTTAAACTGCCACTTGAAGGAAATTCAAAGAATTGAAGAAGAAAAATAACTTCTAAACCACCAAGTCAACAAGCTGTGCTCCTTAGGATATATGATACATACTGCTGCTGGTTTGGGAATAAAAATCCCAATGCTCTCACACTGAGGAATGCATTCTGTATAAAGCAGTCTCGTGGAAATCATTGGGACCATCCTGCAAGAACAAATATAGTTTTCAGTCCCATTTGTTACTCTCTTGCATTGAACACCATGGTGGCATTGCCAGGCAACTAATCTGGTCCCAAAGGAGATGGATTCTCATGTTTTAATTCATAAAGCAATTATTGCTTCATGTATGATATATAGTGAAAATTCTACAAAGTTAACTTGTAAAATGTGAGTGATTTTGAAGAAGCAGGATGTGAAGCTGCTTAGCCTCAAAGCCATGATGCTCCTTTTCTTTCCAGCCTTTTAGTTTCTCAGCTGCACCATGATAATGGAAAGGAGAATAATATCTGATGGATACAATTCTGGAAAGATGAAGGAAAGAAGCAAAGGAGAGTACCTCCTTCTGCATTCAGGACAGATTAAAAAACTGTGATAAATTTCTCACATTAATAGTACATTTTGTATAATACAATATAATATAAATGAATATGTAATAAATATAATAATATAACAAATACCAGAGGCAGGAATGAAGCTCTTAATACCTTTAAGTACAGTTCTGGCTCCCTAGAGAAAGACAACATTTAACAACATTTCTCCCTATAGAAAGACAACATTTGATTGTCTGCCAATTGAACAGGTATGTGCACAAGAAGAAGAATAGGGTGGAAGAAAACAAAGGTGGTAGTCAAGCCCCACACTTGAAAAACACTAATACAGCAAATACCGGATGGAAGTAAGATACAATATACTGAAACTGTGAGATCAAGAGGAACAACCTTGAGAGCCAATAAATCAGCATTGTGACGAGTGACTATTAATCCAGTCAGATCTGTTCTTATCTCAACCCCTCGTGCCCCACGCTGGGCGCCAAAAAGAACTGTCGTGTTTTAAATGTGGTTTTAAGTCAGGCAACTTGTTTACTCACTCCCAGTGAGTGGTGCCGAGCTGACAACAATCGAGGGCGTTCCTCCCCCCCCCACCAGGGCTCTCCCCTTCACCGCTCCCGGAGGAACGGGGAGGAGGATCAAAAGAGTGCAACTCCCATGGGTTGAGACAAGAACAGTCCAGCAACCAATGTACAACACAAATCACCACCGCTACCACCAATGACAACAATGATAAGGGAAAATAACAAGGGAAGAGAATACAATACCACCGGCCAAGAAACGAGTCCCACCCGGAAGCCCGTGTCCTTCTGGGTAACTCCCAGTTACCCCCCACCCCAGGCATGACGTGCTGTGGTATGGAATACCTCTTTGGCCAGCCTGGGTCGGGCGCCCCGTCTCTGCTTCCTCACAGCTTCCCCTCCTCCCTGGCAGAGCATGAGCCTCACAAAGTCCTTGGTCAGGGTAAACATCACTTAGCAACAACCGAAAACTTTGGCTTCACCAACGCTGTTCCCAGGCTGGAAGTCAAAACACAGCACTGCACCAGCTGCCACGAAGGAGAAACATGACTGCTACTGCTGACCCCAGGACAGAGGGACAAAAAATAATAAATGAAAGACATGATATTTCAATGAGTTTTCATTTTTAACAGCATGATTTTGTGAGTCCAACAGGGAGATGTCTGCCTTTGTGGGTATGTAGGAAAGTATTTTAAAAATCTTGTCCATGTTATTTATACTGGCTGTGGAAAACTTAAATATATTTGGGATTACAAACTGAAATGTTATGGGCAGGAGGAGAAGTTTCCTTCTCAGTACCTCTGAGGCTATTGCACAAAGTTTTTTTAGTATGGCCATAAATGCATGCATTCCTGAATTTCTGATAAAAAACACTAATGTAATTGACTTCATATTCGAATTGATATTGCTTATCAAGGGTGACTGGAACATGTGAAAAATAATTAGTCAGAGGCTGGTTGTTTTAGCCATCAACAAATGCTCCTTATTTCTTTGATTCCCCTTCTGCCTATTTGCAGGTCAAAGTACTTCTGTGCTCCCATCATGTTCATTGTGATACCACATAAAATTTATTTAAGCTGTTGTGTACTTGTGATGACTTTCAAATGAGTCACAGTACAAACCACCTAAAACTTAGAAAATGTTTTGAAAACCCACCTGCAGTCTTGAAAAATCAGGGTATTCAACTGTGAAACATGATGCATAACTTAAAACTTTGTAGTTATTAAATATGCTTGAAAAATCCAAATAATAGTTATTCAAAATAAATTTCTGTGAAGTAATTATTTAATTTATAAATTGCAAGTTCCTAGAAAATGGAAATATTTTTAAAGAATTGTCAAAATGAGAAGTGACTTTGAGCTTAAACTTCATTTTTATGCAACAAGTGTAAAGTACAGATCCATGGGTTTAGGACAGCTAGATGCCTATAGGCACCAAATTCAATCAAAATAAGTTATATTGTCGGACAGAAGGCACCCTAGTCATTTTTGAAATGAGAGCAAGCCTTTAAATCAGTGTGGCTTTTCTTGAAAAGTTTCATTGGAACTATACTCTATTTTCTGGAATAAAATGAACAGATTGCCAATATCAAGAAAGTTATGTTTTTAAACAAATGTAGCATTCTGAGATCATAGAATCATAGAATGGCTTAGTTTGGAAGGGACCTTAAAGTCTCTTAAAGGGACTAGAGGATCATCCAGTTCCAATCCCTCTGCCATTAAGGGGCAACCTGTCTCACCTCCTCCATAGTGAAAAATTTGTTACTAATGTTTAACCTAAATCTCCCTTATGTCAGCTTAAATCCATTCCCCCTTGTCCTATCACTACATGTCCTTGTAAAAAGTCCCCCTCCAGCGTTTCATAGTCCCCCTTTAAGAACGGAAAGCCTGTTCTAAGGTCTCCCCAGAGTCTTCTGTTCTCCAGGCTGAACAGCCCCACCTCTCACAGCCTGTGTGCCATGCCTCTGATCATACTAATAGTGCTACTAATGATAATAACGGAAAAGGAGATAACAGAGAGAGAGATATAAAACAAAAACACTTATGAACAGCAGTGATGCACAATACAATCGTTCATCACCACAACCCATTGACCAATATGCAAACCATCCCTGAGCAGTGATTGGTCCCTTCCAGGCAACTACCCACAGTTTGTGTACTGAGCATATACTATATACCTGCATGGAGTATCCCTTAGATTAGTCCAGGTCAGCTGTCCTGGCTGTACTTCCTCCCTGCTTCTTGTGCCTCTCCTCACTGGCAAAGCCTGAGAGACTGAAAAGTTCTTGATCAGGGTAAGCACTACTTAGCAACAACTAAAACATTGGTGTGTTATTAGCATTGTTCAGACTGAAACCAAAACACAGCACTGTACCAGCTACTAGGAAAAAAATTAACTCCCTCCTAGCCAAACTGACACCAAGTCAAGTTTACTCCTTCCCTGTCATCTGCAAATTCAGTCATTTTATCACAGAAGGTAATCAGCTGAGTCAGGCATGATCCATGCTTATTGTGCCCATTCCACTTCTACTCTTTTGCATGCCCAGAAATATGTTGCAAAGAGGACCCAATCCATGATTTTACAAAGAGTGAATATGAGGCTGACCAATTTATAGTTCTCTGGGTCATCTCTTTGGCTTATTTGAAGATGTGTGTGATTAACAGCCCTTCCTTTTGAAAATTTGTCCCAAACTCCATGATCTTTTAAAGACAATAGAGAGCAGCATTACAAGGATATCAGCCAGACCTGAGCACACTGGGTATGGCCTATTGAAATATATTGACTTCTGTGAGTTCTCACAAGTGACTTTGCCCTCATCCACCACTGGTACTTCTCCTTCCCCTTGAATCTTTTCAGGTTAGGGCAGCTCAGCTCCACCTGTGCCTGCTGTCACTAAATCACTCAGCCTTTTCAGCAATGATCCCACATTTTCTTTGTTCACCGTTTTATTACAAAAGTTGTTGTCAAAACTCTTCTGTAGAAGCTCTTGATGCCCCTTCAACCTCTTAGATCCATCTGAGCTTTGGCTTGAATGACGCTGGCCCTGCATGCCCAGGCAACTTTTGTAAATTCCTCCTTTACCCTCTGTCCCTGCTCCTACCCTTGTATGTTGCATTTTTGTGCTGGAGTTCTGTCATGATGTCACTTCTAGCTAAATCCTGACAGACCTGCTTGTCTTCCTTCACATCAGGGTGGACTGCTCTTCTGCCTGGAGGATACTCCCCTTAGGGGTCTGCCATTTTTCTTTTAACTCCTTTTCATTTCAGAGTGGTCTGTCGTGGATCTCACCTACCTGCTTCTCCTGCCAAAGTCCAGCCCTCCTGACCTGAAGTCTAGGCTTTGTACTTTGCTGAAAGATTTTTATATTCTCTTTTTCTTATTTCAACTTTTATGTGCATGTTCTTTTAGGAGTCATTCAGCAGATTCTTGCCCCTTTACTCATAATGAGAAAAGACTCTCCACCCATCCATTTACACTCTTCTAAACACTGTAACTAGCAGCTACCTATAAATTTTAACTCTCCTGCATTTCAGTATGATATATTCCTAATTGCTAGCTTTAACTATATTTATATTTTCACCACATTAACTTCTGTGAAGCCAAGACTCATTGATGCATTTGATTATGAAAAAGTAATATCAGTTCTTTTTTGTTAGGTTCTCATCATCAAAGATCTTCTTGTTTCTGTTAAAACCCCCAAATCCTCCTGAAAGTGATAGCTTAGGTGAAACATTTTTAATGACAGTAACTTGATTAGATTGCATGTTTAATTTGTTATTTAATATTTATCCTCTTCACTTTTTTTATCTCAAGCTTTGGAGTGAAGCTGACATTGTACCTAGCAGTTAACAGAGAAACATATTTTACTCCAAAAATAAGAAATTGGAGATTCTGAACATGAAACTGAATGATATTTTCATATTTTCTTCAAAACTGGCTATTTAAGAATTTTATTTTTTTTCAGTCTTGTGCAGTACTTACAATCAAAAATTAATTGTTTTCTTTTTTCTTTTACTTGTCTATTTATAGTTCACATCCAAGTTCACTCCCTACTTCCTATCTGCTAATGCAAAGTAAATGCGTGTAGTCTAGGTGATGTTTGACATTAATAAATACATACTATAAAACAGTATTTTTATGCATAATGATGAACCATATTTGTTTCCAGCTATGGAGAATTACAGTAAAAAAAAAAATACATCCTGAATTTTGAGGGAATACATGGAAAGGTAGAATTCATTACATATATAATGCAGCAATCATCAGAGGATTTCTGAAAATTCTTCCTCATTCCTTTAGAAAGCAGAAAAAAAATCCTTTAAAAAGCATAAGATAAATATTTCTCATGTGTGCTGAATAATGCTTTCATTTTTCCCTGTCTTACAGGAGGGTGAAAAGAGGATGCTGCAATTCAGGCAAGTTGGAACTAGAGAAATCAGCAGACTAAAAGTGTTTCTTGTGTGGCTGTAGTTGAGGCCATGTTGGCTCTTAGCAATTTCACCTGATAGCTTGGAGGAAAAAAATTGTGGTTTTTTTTTTTCTTAGCTGAAATTATCAACTAAATTCAAACTGAATTCAGGAAATTTTCAGGATTGGCTGAAATGGAAACTTTTTTCTGAAATAATTTACTGATCCCTCATATTTTTCAGTATTTGCCATTCAAGCCACATGGACCTGTGTGTTTTTCAGCTGGAGTTCATAATTTATTACTGTAATCAGAACAATGGTGGGGAGAAGGGAAACAAGCTTCTGGCCAAGTTCACCACAAATGACTGTTTAACAAGATGCATAGTTATAGGTGAGATGTAAAGTGCTTTCATAGATCCAAAGCTAAGAGGCATGAAAAAAAGCCCAAAGACAAATGACTGCTTTTTAGCTCAGCAGCAGCTACGGCTGAAGCCTGTGTCAGATCTGGCTTTTCTTCCTGAATTCATTAACGCTCTCCTCACCCCATCCCCAACCCAAACAGCAACGACAAAAAGGCGGCAGTCAATAAGATGGCAACTTCTATATATTCTTTAGCTTGTCCAAGGCAAGACAAAGTGATGACAGAGTTCATAGTATGGTCACTGGACAACTCCATCAGCAGTTTAATTCAGCACTGGTAAATTTAATGCAACATAATATGCACTAAAATGAGATATGAAGTGATGAATAGTAGAAATATAATCACATAAAGAAACTTGTGGATAACACTCAAGGCCAGATGGTTAAAGCCACTGTTCATTTCAAAACAGTGATTGACTGATGAGTAAAAAGTGTAAGGGGAATACACTACAATTGCAAACAGTACAGTAAATACTGCTTAGATACTGGATTTATTTAACACTTGGTTTTCTTTTTTTTTTTTGAATGGGTATAGCAAACTTTTGAGAAAGATACTGGAAAGAGTGATAGAAATTAGATCTGCTCCTCATCCATCCCCAGGCAGAGTCCTGTGTGCTCCATCTGGTCATTGATGTATAGGGTGATACCCCTTCCTCGTCTCCCCTGACTGTCTTTCCTGAAGAGCTTAGATTCTTCCATTCCAACACTCCAGTCATAGGTGTCCCACCACAAGTCTGTGACGCCAATGAGATCGTAGCCTCACTGTCTTGGTTGTTGTCTGCATTTGACGGGCAATAAGATGTGAGGCAAAGGAGTGGTGGGACTGAAGATATGGTCTCTGTGGAATGAGGCTGCGGAGGCCATGGGACTTCTCTGGGATGATCATAGCAGTTCCATCTGTTTCTAGCCAGCTCCAGCAGACTCAAGTGTAGGAGTCCCTCAGCTGTGTGTGAGGCACCTCTTCTTGAATGGATTTAAGGCAGAAAACCAGTTATATTTGTCTTAATTTCTCACTGCTCAGATCTATTTTATTTGGGGAAAAAAAAAAAATTACCAGTGTAAAATATGTTTTGCATCAGATAGTAAATGGTAAACAATGCTTCAGTCTTTAACTTGACCCACAGTTCTCTTATCCCACTAGGAAGAGGGAATGAGGGAGCAGCTGCGTGGGAGTATGGCTGTTTGCCATGGCTAAACCATCACAGATATGCCTGCTGTTTGGTGTGTTAAGCCCCCACACACAAGTGAAACATTTATGGTTTTCATTTATTGCTTTCGATGGAGGCTGCTGATGCCTGTATCAGTTCCATTGATGCTTTTTGCAGTTTGTTTCCCAAACATAGAATATCTCTGGGTTATTGTTTCATGAAATGTTTTTTTTTTTGAGAACTGGACTTCAGAGGTAGTTCAGAAAAATATAGTTCTGCAATAGCTTCTTCCAGAGACCTATATCTAAGATGTAGCACAGTTTCTATTTTTTGTTTCACCAGAAACACGAATTGTAGAATAAGTGATGGTTACCAGTGAAAAAGACTTTTCTGCTTCTGTGGTCTGTGCTGAGGTTAAATGTTAAGACTTCTGCCTATACTGTTGAGAAACTGCTCTGTGCCCTGTCTGTATTTCTGCTAGCTGAAAGTGCCAGTTCCTGTATGGTGCCTTTGCAGTATTAATGAGTAGATCACTAGTACTGGCATTCTGCATGCTCAGTTTGTACAGAAAAGAAACTGGGAATTGTCCTCTGACAAATGAAAAGAATAAAATATTTCCTTCACGTCATGCCCTAGCCAGCTTTGTGAGGCTCAGCAGTATTTTCTACTTGAGAAACCACTGAAGGATACGGCAATTATTTAGACTTTAAATGGTTTGGAACTTCCTGCACTTCATAAAAGCAAACACTGTAAATGTACCAATAACATTTTCTTTTAGCTGTTTTTATACAGGTTTATTTCAGTCCATATGTACAGATACTTTGCTCCATTTGCATGTAATAAAATAGATGTTCATAGAATCACTCTCACACTCAGTATCAAACTGGGAACATGAAGTGCACCCTAAAGTTTGTTCTACACCAGAAGGAGAAATTTTGTTGTAGTTGCTCATGAAATGTAAGTAAGCCTGTTATATACAGACATAAAAATATTTGTAAAAAATAATAATATATAATCACATTTAGATGTCTAAATTGTCTAAGTATGAACAAATCTAGATATGAATAATGATACAAATATGTATTTATATGTGTCTAAATACGTATAATTACATAAATGTGAGTGCATACATTTCTGAGTATGCTTACATACATATAGAAATACACGTATTTGCATACACGTACAAGTCACATATGTAGATATGTATCTATTTGGTGTATAAGTTGCTGTTTATTGTGTACACTTATCATTGCTCTTTTGCCATGAATATTACATAATTTTTCATACTCTTAGGACAAAAGACAGTATAGTTCCCACATTCTTTTGTGACTTTTTTTGGGCCTATTTCTCCTTCTTTTTATTTCACACACCCCCCCCCCCCCCCCCCCCCCATCTTCCCCAAATAGATACTTTAAGAATAGTTGAACATGATTCTACTATAAGATAGCTTCCAGATCTGAGATGGTATTTTGTTTATCACCAAGCCTGGAGAGATAAGGTTTTTCAGATTATATCAATGTCTAGATAATGTGCATTTGGATGGGAGAAAAGAAGTAATTTCATGTTAGAGGGCATGTTACATTATTCAGTGATATTGCTACGCAGTCAGATTGAAACCATAGGTTGGTTCAGAAAAGTTGTTTTCTTCTATAGGACTACAAAAGCAGAAACATCTGCAGTATTAAATCCATTGTGCCACATATTTGCATGTGCCACCAGAATCTGAACAGCTTTTTTTTTACAGAACTACTTTTTCAACATAGATTAAAATTATTTAGTAAATGTTTAGCAAAGGATGACTTGAAATCCAAATTCCATTAGGATTTATTCTGACCTATTTAATAGCTGGAAATTCATGTCCTTCTCCAAAAGTCCACTGGACATTGAAAAGCATACATAATTGCTTTTTCAAAAGTTTTTCAAATGTTTCATCAAAGAAATAATTTGAACAGCAATAAAATTTGGGAACTATTTTAAAATGTCCAGAATCTGTAGTAAAAATACTGTTGTTTTGGATTATTTTACAGTGCAAGAGGCAAAAGAAAGAAATGTATATGGCTAGCAGTACAGACTTTTGATAGTATTTGCCTGTGTCATTAAATACTGTAGAGTGCATTTATTTACATAAATTAATTTCCTATAATTTTTTTAACTGATTTTGTAATTTTTTTTTTTTTTTTTACCATAAATGTTAAAGGAACGTAGGAACATTATAAAATGGTTTCCACTGGCTTCGTTGTAAATATTCAGTGTTTAAATGCATGAGATTTTCATGTGGATTTAATTATGAATTTTTTTGAATCAGTTGCTCTGGCTTTAAAGTCCAGGCAAAAGACTGCTGTTGAGATGCTGATGAAAGGTACAGTATAGCCTATAGTCTGGACATGGCAAGGTGCAAACAAATTGATACAGGAGCTGAGTTTGGTAGAAGTCCTATTTTCTGAAATGCTTAGGAAAAGAAGAGCCAAGTCAATTTCCAGGAGAAGAGGAAAATATCCAATCAGCTTCTGAGTATCCACTGATACTAGCATTGCATTCTTAATAATGGAGGCTGTGGTGAAGCCTCTATTTGGTGATGCATGATTTCACACTTGGAAGCCTTTGCAACACTGGTGATTCCAATGCAATTATTGATCATCCCTGGCTTTATCCTTTCCTTCCCTTTACTATTATTTCTTTTTACAATTCTTTCCCATGGATCATCTCAGTTCCTTACGTTTCAACTCAAGCATGCTGGAAACAAGGACATTGACAGTCACAAAACATGAAGTAAGATTAAATTAGTTTGGAGTATTGTATATCATCTGATGTTCCCTGACTATGGTGAAATCGATAGCCTGAGAAAAAGACAAATCAGGACAAATACTAGCTGCTGTAATTATGCAAGTTTGCCCTGTAGCATGGCCTTGTAGCAGTAAATGATGCACTGTAATGCAGCCCATAGGAAGTGTGGGGCGGTGTCTGTACCCTAAGGCAGGGAAAGCTATGGGAGATTATATCACAGTGCCCTTAATATGTCTTTTCATATTCAACTGGCTCTATTCCTCTATGTAGAAAAGACAGGGTCCTCAGGAAACTAGATGACTCTGTGGTATCTCCTGTCCCTATTTACACCATTATTCACCTTGACAGTTCATTGTTTAGTTTCTGTTCTATAAGTGCATTCCGTTTCTGAACTGTGGAAGAAAGAATTGTGTGATTTCTCACAATCTCATTTCTGAGCATTTTCTTCTCTCTAGGTTAAGCTCACTAGAAGTACTTTCATGTCTTTCCAGCTTAGCTGAAAATTCCAAAGCTGGATATTTCAGACAGATTTAAAACCATCCAGTGTAAATGTCACAATGTGGGGAGCCCAGGGTGGTAAATGCCATCCAGAGTAAAGCAGAGAATGTCCTAAGAAATATGTGCTCTGTTTTGGAGCACTGAACTTGACTCAGCAGTGCTAAGAAAAGAGTTTGCTTTTGTCTGATAGATGACCAAAAGGATCTCAGAAAGCAGTTTTTGAACATCAGCTTTGGATGCGCAAATCATGGAGAAACATTTTGATTCTCCATCTGCAGGATACCATGTATTAGTCCTTGGTTTTTTTTGCCCTGCAGGTGACAGGGAAAGGCAGACTCATCCAAATTAATTTTGGAAATGCTTAAAGCTATTTTCTTCATAAAATAGAAAAGCCATTCTCTGAAATTGCTGGGGTGAATGAACATTTTCAGTCTGCACTGGCTTGGAGAGGTACCAGAAGGATTTCTGCTACTGAACTTCGTGTTGCCTCTAGGCAGGTAACTACCTGGAGTTCAGTAGATGGCTTTATGGAGGAAAGATTGTTTAGCTGTGCTGGTGTTGGAGTAGTGCCTGAAGAAAATAACAAGCAATAAAAGCTTCCACTTTGTGTGTAAGTGTAAGAATTATAATTGGAAACTCAAAGGATAGGAAGCTTTTCTGAATACTATAATTCTCTCAGTCTTTACACAATAACAGTATCATTTACTCTTCCTTAGTAAAAACCCTTTTCTGGTAAGTAACATCCCTTTCATATGAAAGGTGCTTTGAGCAGGAATTCTAGGCTAGTAAACCCCTAGAATTTAGTTTACAGACAAATTTAGTATCTTCTTTAACTCAGGAAAAATAACGTCTGGATGCTTGCTTGTTTCCTCCTTCCTTTGCAGGACTGTGTTGTGCTTGAGTGGTTAGTTTACAGGGAGGAACTCTAGGTTCAGAAGAAAATTACTACTTTCTTTTTTTTGGGATGGGTTAACAAGACATGGTTATTCAAGGTTTTGAGTCCATGGGTTAAGAAATAAACCAGGTCAAGGAACTGTAATTCTCTTTATTTGATAAATGCATTTATTTCTAAGAAAGCAGCAGAACCTATTCAGAAATATGCCAGTGGAAGAACTTTGATATATAAATCTAAAACCACTATGGAAACGATGAAATAAAGTACTTGTGCATAACTTTCTGCAACTTGTCTAACAGAGGAATGCAGTATAAGAAACACTAATACTAATTATTTTCTGAATGTGTTTCCTGGACTATGATTGTTGTCAGGCGCTGACAATATATGTCAGGGTCTGGACCTGATCCTGAGCAAGTGTCTGCCTTTCTATGTTTCTCTGTTGTCTCCCTGAAGCTATTTTCTTTCAGTGCTTCAGTGCAGGTGATAGGGAAATGAGGGGGAGATGAATCAGGAATTGTTATTACCATTAGATGGTGTGGAGGAGACAATAAGAACTGCACGACTGGCCAAGATTTCATTTTCCTTGATCCCTCCTGTGTGTATTACCTTCTTAGTATAGCACCAGCAGAAACAGTCCACCCATCCAACCTTGAGAATTCCTTAGCATGAGGAGATTTATTTCAGAGCAAGATGACCTGCATTCAGCTGCAGCTCCTGAGCTCAGTCTGTTTATAAGGATTTCAAAGCAAATTGTCATCACCTGCATAAATCATATCAATAGGTAGCTTCCGTGAAACCTTAAACTTACTTACATTTTGTTTTACTGTCATTAAAAATTCTTTCCTGTATCATCTCACAAACATAATGTCTAGTAAAAATTTTTAGGAACTAATTGCTGGAATTTGCAAAAGCAAATTTCTTGCTCATACTACAGAAACTTCAGCCTTGGGAGACATTTTGGTATAGATTTCTGGAGAGGAGTTATGCCTCTAAATACAAAAAATACCTAGACATGAAGGCTGATTTCAAATCTAATCTTCACCTCACTTCCTCTAGATAACAGAGAAGTGTAGATCCAAGGCTAAAACTTTCATTGTAACAATAAAATATCATCTAGGATAATAGGATGTCTCCCCAGACTACATCTGCATCAGCAATTTTTAATGTATCAATTGAGGCCAAAAATTATCTAGCAGCTAAAACATTCCTGTGGGTTAATGGCTTTATGGATTTTGACTATAAATATATTTATATACTACATAATTTTTGCCTTTGCAGGAGGAAGAATTTTTTAAGTGAGTGTGGAAAACTACTAGATTGGCCAGAAAAGATCAAAATTCTGGACTTTCTGGTTTAGCTGGATCTTGATAATGACTGTGTTACAGTAATTTAGAAAAGATCCATACTGTATAAATACAACCTCATTTTATTACTATATGTATACCGACAAATTGCCAGAACTGTGTCTATGGCACAAGAAAAATGGAGACATACAAAGTAATATGAAGTCCCCATATTAAAGAGCTTACCATTTAAAAGACTAATAGGAGAAGATAAAGCTGGCTAGGGAGGGAATATAAGAGGTGTGTCTGTGGCAGGTTTGTAAAGCATTAAGATGTTTCATCTTAATGAGGCTGAGAAAGGCTGAGAAAGTTGGAGCTGTTCAACCTGGAGAAGAGAAGGCTGCGTGGAGACCTCATAGCAGCCTTCCAGTATCTGAAGGGGGGGTATAGGGATGCTGGGGAGGGACTCTTCGTTAGGGACTGTAGTGATAGGACAAGGGGTAACAGGTTAAAACTTAAACAGGGGAAGTTTAGATTGGATAAGGAAGAAATTCTTTCCTGTTAGGGTGGTGAGGCACTGGAATGGGTTGCCCAGGGAAGTTGTGAATGCTCCATCCCTGGCGGTGTTCAAGGCAAGGTTGGGCAGAACCTTGGGTGACATGGTATAGAGTGAGGTGTCCCTGCCTATGGCAGGGGGATTGGAACTAAATGATTTTAAGGTCGTTTCCAACCCTAACTGTTCTATAATTCACCACAGCCATCATCAAAATGTTGTTAATTGTTAACTGTAGTGAATAATACTTCATTTGCATTTCCCAATGAGATATCCCTTGCATACTCATATGAGTAAAATAATCTGAATCTGCTGCACTGGTCATTTTTTAAAAAAGTGTTATGAGTACAGTAAAAGTTCGGCACAATCCAGGACATTGATTATTCACTTATTGTATTTGATCCTGGGCAGCAGTCAGCAGCAGTAGTTTCAGGATAAATGTCAAGCTATCCTCCTCTCCCTTCTACACTGAGGAAGTATAAAAATTGCCTCCCTCCAAAGGGAAACATTTTAAATAGAGACATTGAGCTGTCTGCAAGAGTCTGAAAAGAGACTTAGCAGGATTTACATATAAAAGAGTGGTGGGACTGTCAGAGTTCTCAGCACTGTCTTAAATCTTTGCCCATTTAAACCGATAATAAAACTCCTTTTAACTTCAAGAAGACCTGCAGGTTGAGGCAGTGGCATATATTTATGTAGTACTTTCCTGGCAGAATGCAGTAGAGGGTTGTGTCAGAAAGGGGGACCATTCACCAGAAGTTCTCCCACTGTCATTTGGATGACTTGTCTGCCTTCCATCTGGCTGGTCCTGTCCTACCTCTGCTGATGTAGGTATCCATGCAGGTAGACACTGTGATGCTCTGTGCAGGAAAAGGTGTGCTTCAGCCTCAGTTCATTTGCAGAAATGGGACCTTGATAACTTTTGGGGAGAGTAGTGGGCGATGTAGCTGAAAGAAGGAAACACAAAAAAAAGAGGGTTAAGAGAAAGACAGAAGTGAGCCCTTGTCCCTTCAGTTTTCAGTACTGTTTCTATGTTGCCATTTTTTAAAACAGTGTTTTGTCTTCTTATAACTTACTTTTGTTTTATTTTTCCCCTGTATTACTGTGGGAATAAAACCAGTTAAAAATAAATAAAAAATATTTTTGTTTTCTAGCAGTTGTAGCACAGGGGAGCCATGTTTAAGAACCAGCTGGCCTGTAAAGCAACACAGCATGAGCACAGTCTCTGCTCATGATAATTTACAGTACAAATAGGAAGAACTGGTGCTTAATGACATGGGTCATAGAACCACACAGACTTGACATATCTTTCAGCAAATTAAAAAACTCCTATGCTGAAAAACTAAAATCATTATCATCACCTAGTATAACCAGTTGGATCATGGGCAGTACACAGCATGGCATTTCAAAGTAAGAAAACCCCCAAATTTCCGTGGATAATATGTCTTAATACTTTATAGTTTTCTTGTCTTGAGTCTGAGCTTTCTTTCAAGCCTAAATGTTTTCCATCTCTTTTTTCAGCAACTGAGTGTTGACTCCTGCTTAAGCAAGGAGTCAGCTACTGCAAATGGGATTTTGTCATGGAAGACAGTGATCCAGTTTTCATTCAGCTGGTTATACCCACAGCGCAATAGAGAGAACAAGAGCAAGTTATTTAGGAATTATAGAGAGTCTTGCCCTGTCTGAGCTCTGTCTCACTGGGCTGGAGTAGTGACCAAGATAGCTGATGTAGTGTGGGTTAGCAAGTGCTTGGACTGCAGGATAGATACTATATACCACATCCTTGGAAGGTGATGTAGGGGGTAAGGAAATGGTTTTGACCAGCACCACTTCCAGAAAGAGCTCCAGTCTCTCATGCCTAAGGTTTACAGAATAAATCATACTCTTCTGTCACATAAAATTATGAAATATCCATGAAACATCCACAGCTGCTAGGAGTCTATGGAGAGCATAAGGCAAGCAGAGCAACTGTCCTCATCAAAGAGAAGCAGTTCTGTAGCACCTGAGGAAGCTGAACAGATCATCTCTCCTGAGAACAGTAAGGTTCAGCCAAGTGTTCAGTGATCACCAGTCAAACCCACAGTGACAAGTCAGGTTCAGAGCTGAGCCAGGAGGTCAAATCATCACCTCAGTGTCAAGATCAGTGAGGTAGGCTCCTTGGCACACGCATACCTACAACAAGCTAAAGGCAGAATCAAGCTCTGAAGCCTGAACACAGATCCTGAGCAAAGGGAAGTGGCCCCAGTGAAACTTCTCTCGGCTCTCTTAAGCCTCAGCTGTCTAGCCCCAGGCATCAGAACTGGGCTGTAGCACAGACGGATAAGCCTGCAGAGCCTGCACTTTAGGGCCCTGACACTCACCTTATGAACCCAAAGAGACAAATAAAAGGCTAACAAATGAAATCATCCTGCACCAGACAAAGATTCTTAGAAACAAACTATCCTAAGATGACAATTTAGGATTACACAACACTGGAGACCATGAGCACCTCCCCTGCCCTGCAGATCAGAATTTTGTGCACTACACACTAACTCAAAAGGCTTTAGACCTCAGGAAGCCTTTTGATCATCTGAAGCCCTTCTGATTGCCTTATTTCCACTGTTCCATACAATTCACAGTAGTAGCCTAAGAAACAGTGTACTTAAAATATTAATTCCATGATTAAAGCTTATATTTACCCAGTCTTATATGTGAGACGGGTAGTGACAAAACGCGGTAGACGTCTTAAATTTTCTGAGGTCCTGCTGATTGAAGATACAGTTCCTATAGGCAATCACTTAAATCAAGAAGCAAGTAGCTAGGAACAGCTGTATAATGCAGTGAACAACATGAGCTAAACTTTCAGATTTTTGTTTTAAATGGCTTCCAAAATTTTTATGTAGAGTTAAAATTTTTTTTATCATCCTGCACCTCTGCTGTGTTTTCTTACTAGAGACAGATTTTAGGAACAAAACTTCTTTGTATTTGATGAGTTTTGACATCTGTGCCGGATGAGGATCCAGAATTTAATTCTTCCTCAGTGTCGCCTTCTTTCTTACACATTTTAAGATACTTTATTTCCACAGTTTCAGCTTCAGCCCACTGCAAAAACACAGACATCCTCCCTTGTTCTGGGCTGTTTGATATATAGAGCATTTAATTTATGTTTCTTTCTCTTGTCTCTAATGGACTGAAAATGGTGAATGTTCTGACATCAATTATGTTATTTAATATTTCATATTCTTTATTCAGAAAAATCTACTATTACATGCTATTTTTCAGCTTGTCTAGTTCAGCTCTTGTGCACATGCCACTTTAAACTTAGGATCACTACACTTCTCCATCACTTTTTAAAGGTAAAATGATTACACAAACAAAAGAAAGGTGTTATTAACCATTTTTATAAATACAAACGACTAGTACCATTTTATGGATCTCTTGCCTAAACTACAAGGAATTAATTGAAGCTGGTGCCATTAGGCTGGATTTACATCAGTGCAAATAGAAGAATTTACCTCTAGATTGAAAGAAGCACAAGAATTGAGGTGTGTACCGACAAAATTAGGGACCGTATCAGGAAATCAGCCTGAACAGCAGCTGATGCGGCTGCATGTATTAAACCTTCTCTGTTCTCTTGCTTCTAATGCAACTCTAGTATTATGTACAACTGTGCAACTGTGTAACAGAATTTCAATCTGATATTTCTGGTTTGTATTTTTATCAGATGAAGAAACCTACAGTTCTATACTATCTCTTTTTACCTGATGGCGGTGATGAAAGGAAGGATATTAATAATATTAGAAAATATTCATACTATTATTTGCATTTAAAAAATGTAACAAATATACAAGGTATTGGATTGCTCTATATCACAAAAGGTAGGATAAGGATCATCAGTGAACTTATGTGAGACATGTCTATGTTCATTAATAGATTTCCAAAAAAAGTGATTAGTTGTACTTGTTCAGTGTTTTGAAGTTCTTCCTCTAAAGAAAGTTTGTTGAAACTTCTGGGATGAATATTCAAACATGACATTACTAGAACTACACAAGACGCCTAGAAATCCAGTGGTCAAAGTGGTAACATTGCATTAATGCTGATTAGCAGATGAATTGCAGAAAGGCATATTGAGGAAACTCTTTTAGACTGAATTAATTGAAATTGGAGGTGCAATTAGATTACAAAAGACAATGAGCTAGACATTCAGCTGGTACAAATTACTACAGCATCATTGAAATCAAAACCTAGTTCAGTGGCTGCTGGAGGACTTCCATATCCTGACTCCAAAGATTCTTATCGAATTTGTTGTGTGCCATACATAATAAGCTGTCGTAGAAGGATTTCTATTTGTTGCAATGTCATAGAGGTGGTTCTCTTTCAGGATTTAAAAGCCTGAATGCCTCTAAGAATGGCACTAAGAATGTCCCTAGAGAAGCTCTGCCATAATTGCTAATTGGGTTATGAAATTATGCGCTAGGTTGTGTAGATGAGCATTTGTGGGGTCAAGCTTCAAAGACTTTGTCCCTCAAATTATGATTTATCTGTCTTTTCATTTCACTTCTCAAAAATCTATGAAGGGAGATGTGAATATTTTATGCTTCTCAGGCAAGGAAGATTTCTACATCTTTGTGTAGAGAAAGAACAGATAAGTATAGGGTTTTTTTTGACCGTGTTTAATTTTATAAAAAAAAACAAAACAAAACCAAACAAAAGTCATAGCATTTTGTTAAGAAAACCAGTAAGTTGAGAGTACAAAAAATATAGTTTAAACTGCTTTTCTCTTCAATTTTTTTTTGTATAAGGCTAACACAAATTATGTTCAGATTCATGCATCGATGAAGAAAGGTCATTAGTTTGTAAGCACATTGTCTAAACATTGGAGTAAAATTACATTCTCAGGCTGTGATACAATTAAAAAGAGTGATGAAGGTCCTCTAACATTATGTAATTTTTAGAGCAGATTCCTTCCCTACTCAGTCAACTTAGTCAAGAAGAGACTTATTCCACTCTTGTCTGAGGGAAATTGACATTCACATGTCCTGTAATCAGTTTCTTTTAGAAAGTAGGAAAACTGGACAATTTACAAGCAAGCCAGTTAGTCTGGACTCTAAACAAGGAAGAACAGAGTTACCACAACAGATTAAGTTCATGTTGCAGAAATATTGCTACTACTTCTGTGATATGCTTCACTTTAGGTAGACTTCTAAAAAGTTAGGTTACGAACATGTTCCTTTTTCTTTTTCTTTTCCTTTCTCTTCCTGGTTTCCATTTCCTTTTCTTTTTTATTTTTTTTCTTTTTCAATTTTCATTTCCTCCAAATATCTCCTGAATATGTTCTTATAACAGTCAAGGTCACATTAATTGACTATAAGTTTGTGCTTCCACTGAAAGTGGATGGATGTTTCTCTCTGCAGTGTTCTCAAGTCTCTCATTTGTTCTCACTTTCTGCTTTTATAGACTGGAAATGGTCCAAAGAAGGGCCACAAAGATGATGAAAGAGATGGAGAGCCTGTCTTGTGAAGGAAGACTCAAGGAGTTAGGTCTTTTCTCCCTTACCCTGGTTCCAGCTGAGATAATTTTCTTCCTAGTAGCTGGTGTTTTGGCTTTAGTCTGAGAATAACACTAACAACATACTGATGTTTTAGATGTTGCTCAGTAGTCCTTACCCCAATCGAGGGTACCCATTATGATATTCTAGCATATATTGGGCAGCTACAAAGAGGATGGAGAATTTTTCTTCACAAGGAATCACACATAGTAGACTGGGAAGGGATTCATCTCAACACAAGAAAGAAATTTTTTACAGTAAGAACAAGCATTCATCAGAACAGCCTCCCCAGGGATGTGGTAGAGTCCCCATTGCTGCACGTTTTCAAGATGCATTTGTACAGGGTGCTAGGAAATTTCACCTAGTCTCCCTCCCTTTCCCTCAAAAAGTTGGACCAGGTTATCTTTCCAGTTCCTTTCCCACCTGTGCTGCTCCGTGATTCTTATTAAAGACAATTGCATTCACCATTCAATTTTCTAGGTTATTTTTCAGTTATATTAGTTCTTTGCATTGCTAAGCACACAGCTGTGTTAACTCTAGTGCAGATGCAATGCATAGAAGAGATGAAAAGGAGTATCTGACTGTAGAAAAAGCATGTAAAACTTTTTTTTTTTTTCTTAAAGAAGTGAATGTAACCACAACGTCAGCAGTGCTCATCTTTCAGAATTGGTTTGTCCTTCAGCTTACTATAAGTCAGGTATGAGATTTAAGGGGAACTTCCCCTTGGATTCTTGTGCTGCTTTACGACTTTGCTCTTTTACAGGTTTTTGTTGTCTTTTAGTTAAGCTGCACTGGATTCATTTTGAATGGGCGTAGCTACAGTCAGAATTACTGTCAATTCTCTAGATATGAACGTGGGAATTTGTCGTGGTTTAAACCCAGTCAGGCAACTTGTTCACTCACTCCCAGTGAGTGATGCCGCGCTGATAACAATCGAGGCCCCCCAGCCCCCCCCCCCCCCACTGGAGCTCTCCCCTTCCCCGCTCCCGGAAGAATGGGGAGGAAAATGGAAAGAGTGCAACTCCCATGGGTTGAGACAAGAACAGTCCAGCAACCAATGTACAACACAAATCACCACCGCTACCACCAATGACAACAATGATAAGGGAAAATAACAAGGGAAGAGAATACAATACCACCGGCCAAGAAACGAGTCCCACCTGGAAGCCCGTGTCCTTCTGGGTAACTCCCAGTTACCCCCACCCCGGGCATGACGTGCTGTGGTATGGAATACCTCCCTGGCTAGCCTGGGTCAGGCGCCCCGTCTCTGTTTCCTCCAGGCTTCCCCTCCTCCCTGGCAGAGCATGAGCCTCACAAAAGTCCTTGGTCAGGGTAAACATCACTTAGCAACAACCGAAAACTTTGGCTTCACCAACACTGTTCCCAGGCTGGAAGTCAAAAACCAGCGCTGCATCAGCTACTACGAAGGAGAAACATGACTGCTACTGCTGAACCCAGGACAGAATTCCTAATATTTAATAGTTCAGAAGAAGTTTTGCTGATAGTTGGACATCGGTGAATTTGGGTAGGAAGACTTCTAGCAAATAAGACGTGAGGATGCAGAAAACAGAATACTGGAGAATAGTGCCAATGTTTTAATGATGAATGGAAGCCTTAACATTTGTTGGTAGCAGATATGCATGCACAGGCTCAGACATCAATTTTTATTCATGAAATAATGTTCTCTTTCAGCTGTTAGGTAGAATTCAGAGCACTATGAAAGCAAGGCAGATCTCAAAATTACTTGTATTCTTGTGTAGATGGTATGATTTCAAAAGCTTATGGGGCTTAAAGAGACATTTATTTTATTGTAGAAACATGTAGCTCTGACTGTGATTATTTCGTGTTACAGCAAAATCAGGGCTTGCTTATGAAGGCATTTACTGTAAATACTGGTATCCTTGACAACACCAGAATCCAATAAGCTACTCTGTAATGAGCTACTTTTTTCCACAACTTGCGTGATTATATGATAATAAAATTTTACAGGGGCAATTTTTGGAAAATATTTTAGGTGTTACTGTATGTCAAATTTGTGTTGTCACTGTAAAATATGATATTAAAATTCATGTTAAAATATCTCAACTTGCTACCGGGCATATAGCATGAAATAGCTAAACTGGTGTAAAATCTCTTCTCTTTTTCTGTATTTAATTTTATTTTCTGAAATATAACCAAAATGATGTCTTAACAGTCATTAATTAGAGCAATGGACATTAACATAATATGTATCCACACTATGCCAAGCTTTACCAAGGGTATTTCTTTCATACAGCTATATCTCCATTTAGATAACATGAAAACAAAGTTAATCAATACTAACACATGAAGTATACATAAATACAGCCTCTAGGACATGATGAATTTGATACATCATTAATTTTCTTCAGTATCAGCATTTCCAAGCTTAACAAGTAAAATAACAGAGAGTAAGAGATCTTAATGATAAAGAAATAAGAATGGTCACTGCTGAGGAAGAGAAAATGCGTACCTTCTTATAAAAATGCAGTAATATTGAGGCGAAAGGATAAAGAAAAATGTGGCCAATTTGTTCTTCAGATTTGGGGACCATTCAGACATTCCCTTGATAGATTCATATTGTTTCATAGTTAGTATGAAAGAGATGCACACCCATCTGGGTTTTAAAGGAGAGCTAAGTGTTTATGGTCTATATATTTGAGGGAACATAACTACAGATAGGAATGGAACCAGCCCTTTTCAGGTATTTGTACTGCCTCTGTCATCTGGTGATCAAGTGTGATCCACTATCTAGCCTACACCATTTCCAGTTCTTGTAGGATATGATCTTCTGTTAATAATCAACAGAACAATGATGAGGATGCCTTTTTATTAATTATACATTTAATGTTGGTTTTGTCAGTTCTTGTTGCTCAACTGATGAGACAAGAAAATGTTCATCTTGAGTTTAAGGTTGTCATTAACCATTGTCCATGAATGATCCATAACAATGCACTAAATAATGTTTATATTATACCTGCAGTCAGAAAGGGGTAAATGAAGATGAGCTGTCTTTTACTTACAATTTAGATCTCATGTGATCTGAAATAGAGATAACTCATAATTTTGCTCAGAATGAGAATACGTTTTGGTCTCAAAGAGCAGATAGTTTTGCTTAAAATGAAAACATTGCAGAGCATTGTTGATAAAAGTTAAGAAGCTTTGGGAAATCTATTTTTTTTTAACAAATGGAGGGCAAGTCAAATTTCAGTGCAAAGAACAGGAGTATATTGTCTTAATTTAGGAGCCTATTATATAATTATGGGATTGGTTCATGGTTTGTTGTCTACATCTTACTTCAGTGTACTTAGACAAATCATTATTAAAACACTTAATTTCATTAATTACAAAAAGAAAAACAAAATGTCTGAGAAAATGTCTTGAGTTTGGGATGTGTATCTGCAGAATATGTAATTTATCATGATAGTGTGATACCTGAAGTATGCTTATGCCCATCAAAATGATGTGATTGAATACTGAAAAGCCTCAATGCAGTTAGATCTGAATATAGAAACCCTTCCTAGCATTTACCATATCCCTTTGCTGTTATGCTCGCCCCTCAAATGCTTCCCTAAGTCCCATGGTTCACTGTTTCATTCTTGTTGGGGATTGGTACAGGTCCTAGGGTCAGTGTCCTGGGGTTTTGCTGGGAGGGGTGTGATAGTAATGATGGGGGTTTCCTACTTTTTGTTGTGAGGATAAAGACATTGATGCTGATAACATCTTCCTTCTTGGCCTTGGGCCTACTGAGTTTATCTTTATAGGTTTTCTGAGCAAGGTCTTACCTACATGTTCCTTTTCCCCCACACTGGTTCCCAGTAATTGTTTTTCTGTTTTCTTTGTTGTCTCTAAAACTGTCTTTACCTAGCCAATGCAAGCCCACGTGCCTTAGCAACCCCTGATCAACTGCTGTGACCTGTGCTGGGACCTTGAGCACAATCCTGTCTCTGCAGTCTGCCACACCACATTTTACTGCACAGTCATGGGTAGTTCAGTCAACAGAAAATAACAACCTGCTGTGACCATAATCTGAAGAGAAACGACATCAAACTGAGGCTGTGCTTACCTGCTTGCAAGACAGCTGCTGTCATGGCTAGGCATGCTATAATAGCTTAGGCTAGATATAGCCAGAAAAGTCTTGACACCGTGCGATACAAAAATAATGCTACTAGTAATGCTGAAACATCACATTTACTGGGCTGCAGGCATGGCACAGAAGGGCTATAATGCAAGACTGAGGGGATGTAGGATTCATTAATCCTGCTGCTGTTGAATAGCATGTTTTTTCCTGTGCATTCAAAATAGATTTTGAAAGATCTCCCAAACCATTCTGAAAATCAGCTTTGCAATTTGTCTTCTCCCAGTCTCTTAGAGGGATTATCTTGATTACTTTTTTTTTACCACCTCTGGCAACACTTGTAACACAAAAGATATGAAGCATAAACACAGGCCATGCAAGACTAAAATATGACTGGCTGCCACATCCATTACCCTCTTGATATCTTCCTCGAGGGCTCACACATTTACCACTAAGTTCAGAAGCTCTATCAGATGAACGCTTTTAATACCTGACCAGGGGATCTCTAAAGACATCAACTGTGATGCCAGTATCACAGGCTGCCCAGCAGCATGCAGACCTTTGAGGAAAAGAAAGTCTGTATTACCCTTCTCTGCTCTGTCTTTTGCCGGTCTGGAGCAACCACTGAAGATGAGTCTCAAGGAGGTTTTTATGCAGCCAGGCTAGCAGTGCTCCTCAAGGAGGACTGGTACAGAGTGTGTCAAGTTTTCATTTTCTGTTAAAACAGGGTGCATCTCCCTTTAGTTTCATGCAGAAACACACAGCAGATAGAATTATCAGTAGCAACAGTGTGTGCTGCAGCTTGTGCTGCCTTTTTTTGGACACAAATATGTGTAAAAATGTACAATAGAATCAGATTTCGGGTTGTCATGGTCCATGTTTGCAAGATGGTTCACTGAGGGTAAGGTGGCATCCCTGGAATCTGGATAAAGTTGTGATTCATTCAGTGCTTCAATGAGAGAGTATTTTGGGGAGGGGGATGTAATCAAACCTCCATCCATATTCTGTTCTTTGTGACATTTATATTGCTATTTCATAAAACTGCAGAAATCTTCATCAGCTTTGGCCCTGTGAAGTATTACTAATGCCAGTGAAAGTCGTCATAATATACATAGAAAGCCACCTGTTTCTTGATATTTGAGAACTGAAAGAAAAGGCTTTTCCTTTCTTTTGCTGATGACAGAAAAAGAGGGCAGGCTGCTGCCCTTGTGCCTGTCTTCAACTGTTGGCTGAAAAATGGCTTTTGAAGCGGTACCCTATGTCTCTGGATGACCAGAATGGAGATCCAGGAAGCTAGACAGATCTTTGCTACTGCATCTTTGATCTTCTATGCCAAATAGCTTTATACATTCTTAGAGCTATATATTTAAAAAATAATAAAAAAAGGAGACACATATTGTATGTATGTGTCCTATCTTGAACATAACCACATTAGAATAATACACTCTCCAAATATCTGTTCTTTTTTATGTCAGTTATCCATAAGGAAATAGCCTGTAAATTTTAAATTCTCTGATCATAAATACCTTGCCTACTGGGAATAATTAGCATTGCTTACAGGGCTTCAGTTGCAAATGTAAAATGTTCAAAAGTCAAGCTATTTGGTTACATTAGAAAATACACATTGCTTTTCTCAGGAGGCTGATTGTGCTTTTTATGAGTTATTCATGAAAATATCCTTGGGCTGTATGCATCAAGAACTGTGATGTTGTTAGCAGTATAGGAGGGAGAGCATAGCATGGGTGGGAAAGTAATTCTCTCTCAAAGTATGTGCTTGAAGCTTCTTCAGTCAAAAGATTTCTTTTTTTTTTTTTTTTTTTTTCCCATGAGCAAAGCAACTGTTGTCTTTTTTATCAGGGAAAAAAAAATCTTATCTTTGGTCCCCTTTAGACCCACAAATGCCTAAACTGAGCAGATGCCACCCAAAAAGTAGAGTCTTACGGAATGTGGAGATAACTCCCTGCCAAACTGACCATTAGTCAAGGGTATGGTGTTACTGCCTTCAGTCCCAGCCCAAGGAACCACTGAAACTTTGCCACATACACTTCCTTCTCTGGCAAAACTGCTAGTGACCCTAAACACAGCAGAAGGGATCCATGAGCATGGGGAAACAAAGAATATGTGCACATTCTGATATTTCCACCTTAGAGACAGTTTCTGAGGCCAGCACTGATAAATTCTGGAGCTCTGGCTCCACAGATGATGTTGGCAGTTCTGTAACACTTACTCTGTCATCAAGCAATAGCATCCTGTGAGGGAAGGATAGTGTGAAGATGCCTCTCAGAGAACAGAAAGAATATCTTCAAACGTCATCTTACAGAACTAACAATTTTGAGAGGAACAGGTGATAAAAGCCTCTGAATGTGAAAATAAGGGATGACATGAGTGAAAAGGGAAGGGAAAAAGGAAAGAAAAAGAGCAAGGGAAAGCCTAATGAATTTAGGCTTTAATGGTTAACACCTGGGCAGAAAAAAAGGGGAAGCTTTTGAGTTGCCATAGGGATAAGAATAATGGGATGCCTTCTAAGTGTCTGAGAAATCAGTTTGCTTATTCCAGAAATACAAAAAGCAAGAAGAAAAAAAGAAATAGGGTAAGAATCATCTGTGTATAACTAATGAAAAGGAAATAATAAACAAGCCTCTTTCTTATGCTTTTAAATACGTGTTATATTTATTTTCTTAAAAGAACTAATATGTGATTGAAGGATTTAATATTCTCAGGTACCAGAAAAACAAGACTGAAGGACATGGAACATTTGTGTAATTCTTGGAGTGGGATAGGTTCATTGTCTTGAAACTACCAAGGAGAGGTTATTTTAGATCTGATACCAACTAGTGTAATAGAATTGGCAGAGAATTTTAAAGTGAAGAATAGAATCCTTAGAAATTCTAATTTGATCTTAGGGATATTTTCTGACAATATATCTGTTTGCTTCCATAAATACTCTAGTTTCCTTTCCTTTACACTTTAACTTCCTAGCTCTTGATATTAAGGAACAACAGTGCATTTTAAAAGAGATGAAAAAATTTAATAAAATGTTTTCCTTCAAGACAAAAAAATCTGCCAAATACTGAGTACAATCATGAATGATTTTTAAATGTTGCATGTGCACAGGAGTAATCAAAACATTAAAGTAAATAAAGAGAATTCTTATAAACTACCACAACTGTTTTTTTTCCTTGCACCAAAATAAGATCAAACTTCCTACTAAGACAGGATTTCCACTTTCAGTTGAGGTCAAAAGAAAGCTCTTCAGAGAGAGAAAAATCTCTGGTGCCCCTATCACATGCTATTCTCAAACTTCTGACACAAGATTCAGCTCTGGTACACCAGATCTTCTTTATAGTTTGAAAGGATAAAAAAAAATCAAACCTCAGGAACTGGTCCTACATTTAAATTCAGTGGTTCTCCCACTAGAAGCCTCTTCTCCTTTGATCTGCAATCCTCACTATATTAAAATATTTCTAATTAGTTTCACATCAGTTCTACATGCTTTACGGGTCTTTATTTCTCCTTATCTATGTAAGCATTATAAATTCATCCATTTATTATAACTTTCCAGAAACTGCTTTCTCCTTTTAGCTCTGTATCCCTGCAGGTTAGGTCACTGCCTAAAGTCTCTGGATTTTATATAAGTAAACATCTCAGTTGTTGATCGGGAGGGCCGAACAAATCTTCTCAGCACCTCTGCAGCTGCTGACACACAGATTCAAAACAAGACCCTCTATTGTCATTAGAAAACAAAAGAAAAGAGGAAGTTTGTACCTATCAGAAAGTCTCCTTTGTTTACCCTGAATGACTGTCTCTTTTCTCATCAGTAGGTCAGCAGCAGCAGCAAAAGGCAAAGAAGGATAAAGGAGGCTGGTTGACTGATTTGTCTAACTGACATTTTAACAACAGTTGTAAACAAGAGCTTTGTACGTTAGTAATGTCTTTTCAATGGCAAGTCCTTGCTGAGGATGAAGAACTATGTCACTTATATTTAGTTTATATAAAATTAATGGCACAGTAGGTGTTCATTCTGCAGATGTGACCTCTGTGACAACAGTCTGTTCATCGTTCAAGGGAGTTCTGTACTCACAAGGACAGTATCACTTTTGTCAGCAGACCACAGTTTGTTCTCTCATTAAGAAACTTCAGACAAAATTATTTCTTAAAATAACACTTTCTATTTCCGGTCTCTAACTAAAGATTTAACTATAATGGTTAATATGAACAAATTTGCTTCTCATTTATCTAGCACCTGAGATAAATAAATCAGGTGCTGCACAACCACGTAGCAAGTCATTCATTTTGCTTCCACTGCAAAACTGTCTCTCAGCTTTGGTAATGTAGAACGACTTGATGTAGCAGGTAAAGTAAGTTTCATACTGGAACACTGCAAAGTAGTGGCCGTGTAAATCAGTGTGAGGTTTGAATAATTTTATACCGGGTTTGCACCTATGTTGGTGTTAGAGAAAATAGTACATAAAGCTCGGTGTAGACCTAAGTTTTTGCACAGCAGGCTTTAGGCTGGCAGCTAAGGGAGCATAAATGAAATAGACCTTCCATATCCAAGAGGATGTTGGCAAATGCCGATATTTCTGTTCTCCTTCACTGCTAACAGTAGAGCAAAATATTTATGAGATTTTAGAACTGCAGCTCAAAATCACAGGACAGATTATACAAAGTCCCACAAGTGGTTCTGGTGCATGTATAATTATGAAAATCAATCCTACTGTAGCTGCTTTTGATCATATAAAAAGGTCCTTCAAGATTTTTCTTAAGAGATTTTTTTCTTTTTTTTTTTTTCTTTTCATTCTTAACTGCAAAGCTTCCTCCAGGGTGTACAGCAAGAAGGTCATTTAGTTTGTCTTTTCACATAACAGAAAACTCCCCCTTTAATCAGCCTGAATACACAATTCTCGTCTGTATTACAGAGTTTTGTTTAGTCTCTCATGTAAATAGCTGATTTCTGTGTAACAGGGTTGATAAAAGACAAACTGCAACTAAAAAGAGTGGAATTTTATATTAAGAGTTACAATTATTCATTCCCCACTTTAAGCAACCCATACTATCAAGCCTGAAGCTAACATGACTTGTTGTTAAATCTGATTACATATAATTTTGTAAAGAGGGAATTCCAACTTAAAGCTAGTATTATGTATGTACCATTGTGTATGAACATTGCATTTTCAAAAGGCAAAACAAATATTAATCCTTTCTTGTATAGTGTATGGAAAACATTACACTAACACAAATATAAATCAGTGGCTGATAGGTAGGCTACCAACATTGTGCTTGAAAATAGTGTTTTCTAACATCTGTTGTGGCATTTAAACTGTAAAAGTCACACATAGGTACTGTATGACCTTGAAAGTCTTTTCAAATACAAACCTGTCTCCAGATAACACGAGTGACTACAGCAAAGTGCCAAGTAAGGGGGAGGGAGGGAATGCAGAGCTGTTATGTTCTCTTTGTCAGTAGTCGTTCAGCTTTGCAAATGCCAAAGGAAAGTTTCCATTGAAATCTATGAGACTTCCATGCTCACTCATGAATTGCTCTGCCCTTGTAAAGGGGACTGCTGGGTTTGCCGGTATATCTCCATGACACAGAGGAGGTCCTACTTCTGATGGCTCTTATTGCTTGCAAGACTCAAAGATTGGCTACTGCCTTTCTTTCTTCCCTTTTCTCTGCCAGGATCAGTACTTTTCCTGCCTCTTTTGCCACGTCTGTCTCAGGCAGCTGGGAGACACAACAGACTGAATGCAGCTTTTGACAGCAGGTTGACAACATTCAACCATGTAATTTATTCTCCGCTGATGCAATCATTGCTGCCACTAAGCTGACAGGCTGCCTACAAAAAATTACCTCCTTCTTGAAAAGCGGCTAGTGGGAGCAGTAGAAAATGATGCTAGCTGTGAGTGGGAACTTCTCAAAGAGCTGGCCAAGGCATATTTGTAGAAGGCATGCAACTACCCTTTGTCACTAGCATAAGGTGTGAAGATTAGAGACCATCACTGCGAAAGGACAGCCTGGTCATTTCCATTACAAAGAATACTTTTAAACATTAGCTTTTGGTCTGGCATTATCCCTCACTCTGGAGAAACGGGTAGCTGCTGGAATTCACATATCCAACCATTTCTGCTGGATTACCATGTCTTAACCCAGTCAATTCTGAAGCCAAATAATACACAGAGACTCAATCTGCAATAAAAAGTGATTTTGCTTCAGACTTTTCCCTTCGACTAGCATGCTACAAGCTTATTTGGGCCATGATGAAGTCTCTGTGTTGGCTGCTATCAAATTTGACTAGGAATTTAAGGCTTTGATTCTACATTCGAAAGCAAGTAATGGACCAAATCCAGCTACACTAGAAACTGAATTTCAGTCTACAAATTAGAACTTTTATTTTCCTCCATTCAAACAATGCAGAACACAAACTTTACAATTATATTAGTGTGAGCCTCCCAAGATCATCCATGAGTAAAACAGCTAGTCTGGGAGGAACACAGAGAAATTCTATGAGCAGCCAAGGATCAGGTTACGGAAGCTAAAGCCCTGATAGAATTAAATCTGGCCAGGGACATCAAGGACAACAAGAAAAACTTCAATAGCTACATCTGTGATAAAAGGAAGACTAGGGAAAATCTGGGCCCCCTTGGAGGGAAACAGGAGAGCTAGTTACCTGGGATGCGGAGAAGGCTGAGGTACTCAATGATCTTTTTTTCTCAGTCTTCACTTGTAAGTGCTTAAATCACACCACCCAAGTTGCAGAAGGCAAAGACAGGGGCTGGGAGAACGAAGAGCTGTCTGCTGTAGGAGAATCATAGAATCAGCTAGGTTGCAAAAGATCTTGAAGTCCAACTATTACCCCAGGACTCACAAGTCCATCACTAAACCACATAAAAAGGGCCTCATCTATATGGTTTTTAAAGTTTCCAAGGATGGTGATTCTACCAGGTTTGAGAACATCTCAGGAACCTGAACATGCACAAGTCCATGGGATCTGATGAGATGCATCTGTGGGTCCTGAGGGAACTGGAAGGTGAAATGGCCAAGCCATTGTCCATCATATTTCAGAAGTCCTGGCAGTTCAGTGAAGTTCCCACTGCCTGGAAAAGGGAAAACATAACCTCCATTTTTTAAAAAGGATTAAAAAAAAAGACCTAAGGAACTACAGACCAGTCACTTTCACTTCAATGCCTGGCAAGATCGTGAAACAGATTTTCCAGGAAATTATGCTAAGGTACATGGAAAGTAAGGGGTGATCCTGTGTTCCTGAAACCCTTTTCATCTCAGACTGAGTCTGGACAGAAAAGGAAATGTTCAGACAACTTACAAAATGCGGAGGACAGAAGGAAGGAAGACTTCACTAATGTTGAGCATGGAAGAAGTTTTGTTTTAATTTATGGTGACAAGGAGTATTTCATAATGTTTTATTTAGAGTGCAAAAGGGAGGTGCTGATGGGCAAAAATTCTCAGTTATAAGGATATTTCTTTCTGTTTACACAGCAAGATTGGATGAAAAGAGAAAGGGAAGTGTAATCTGTCTTTCATGGAAACTGTTAAATTTTTAACAAATTATTTTTGCTGAAGAGTTACTTAGACAATAGTGATTTAAAGCATCTAATCCAGCTCCCAGGGTATCCTCACATCTATTTGCCACATTTTCTCTACCTTTTGGTGTGAATTGTCTCATGATGCAATCTCTGATGTGTAATTACAGAATAATGTATTTTGGAAAGACCATGGGGGATTTTAAATCAGTGCTTGCTGGTTCTTGGCAACATTTTAATGAAAAGAAAGCAAATATTTTAACCAAAACTATTTTCTTTTCTTTTTTTCTTTTTTTTTCTTTTTCAGTTTTAATCTAGTTTTAGTAGAAAAGCAACTGAATAAAGTTACACACAATTTACTGGGCCTTATCTTAAGCACACCCTATTAAGATAAAATATTGACAGTCTTGAGACATCCAGAGCAATATGTGTCTATAAAAGATGTATCAATGGCAATAGCATTCTTGGTCTCATTTGAAGAACTGTGCTGGCAATAAGAACGTTTTCAAGGACTACAATGGGCTTTTTCATTTGACAAAGGCCTGACTATGATATGAACTTCCCTCATCAATTCTAGCTATACATTATAACTGCATATTCTTTTCTTGGGTGTACATTATAGTCAGCAAGCATAAAATAACTGGCATTAATTATCATCCATTTTTAAAGTTGTTTTGTGCAATTTTTCACTTGCTGAGAAATTCGTCAAGTGGCCATATGTTTTTCCATTGTTGCAACATATTGCATAATTCGTTTGTTGATGCTAGCTAGCACAGCACTGATTACATAGCACTATGCACCTTCATGCAAATAGTTTATGCTGGGAGGAAAGATGATTATTTACATTGCACATGAGAGAATAGTCTTAGTGGCAGTAAGTCTTTGACACAATTTCATCATGGAATACACAGAATATTTTAGAGGCTCTGAAGAACGTAACAGCTGGGAAATTTAATAATAAGTTGCTGGTAACTCCTCCTAATATCATGGTTATTGGAGATGAGAAGAGAAGTCCTCGGAAAAACAAAAAATATTTCTTGGCTTGTAGCAAGACCATAAGGCTTTGACATCTAAATATGACTCTAATCTTGACATATCTTAAAATTATTATTATCATGCTGCAAACAATTTTCACACCTCAGGCAGAAAATACAAAACATTGCAAGTCGTTTCTGGCTTTTAACTATGTCTGCTCCCATTCTGCATGGTTAAAAGGTAATTAAACAAATGTAATTTCATACCATAAATTCTCAAATATTCATTTGCCACCACAACAGGTCAGGAGAGAGTCTCATGTTCAGATCCAGTTGCCTTGACTCATCCCCAGACCTGTGGAGGCTTCATGACATTTCTGGAGCGCTGCAGGGTATAGAGATGAGCCCACATGGATCATTTGCTGCATGAAGCTTTTTCATCCAAGATAGATGTCTGGTGTATTGTATTTACCAAACACATTCTATTAATATATGCATTTACAAAATCTGTGTAACACTGACTGTTGAAACAGAGCTTCAGCCTCAGTCTTCCCTTGCCTTTCTTGACCTTATTTTCTTCCTCTTCCCTCCTGCATTGTCTCACACTTCATCATAATATTGAGCTGGCAGTGAGTTGGGCTATGAGCTTTAACTTTGTGTTGAGAAATTTAAGTTGCTGGATGCATGAGGTTTTTGTTGGATTGTTGATGTAATCTAAACTACATCCTAAGAGAGACTATGTAACCCAGTTTTCAGGTGTTAAGTATTCCGACCTTCTGATCAGTATAAATTGACCTTACACTTTAGTCTCTCTCAGATGCTGCAGGATTTACCACCTCACCATCACTGGCTTCCATGGGCCCCACCTGTATCCTGAGACAGGAAAAAGGTGGTGCTGCTGAGGTATGTGCTGTCATTCAAACTGCAGAAATGGAGATACATAAACCTCAATTTCTAAGGGAAGAAGTCTCTTATGTTTTAAAGCAGTTTAGTAGCATAAATCCAGTCCTGAAATAGAGTCATAGAACAGTTTGGTTTGAAAGGGACCTTAAAGCTCATTTAGTTCTCTTCTCCAGGCTGGACAGAACCAACTCTTCACAGCAGCTCTTCACAGAAGAGGTGCTCCAGCCTTTTGATTATCTTTGTGGTCCTCAAGCAGGTCAATGTTCTTGTGTTTGGGGCCACAGAGCTGAACACAGTTCAGGCAGTGCACTCACTGAAACAGAAATGCCACAGCGTCCTCACACAATCACAGATGACTGTTTCTGTACATGTGAGGCAAAAGAGAACGAGAAAAAGTCAGTAAACCTTCTGTGAAGCCCATCAGCATTGCTGATAGATGTTGTCGTGAGTGGATTTTCTGCTGTACCTTTTCTCATGGAAAGGCTGTGGTGTGCGCTTTGCATGCTAAGATGCAAGGCTAATGTAATAACTGCATTACTTGCTCTGCTGAGTCAACCTCGCTGACCTTAACTAGTGGGAATGAGTTACAACGCTTAGTGAGTAGAAATTATCACCCATCTCTTCTTAGTACAGAAGCTGTCAAGAAGGGTCTGAGAGTAAGAAACTTCTTACTGTCAGACATATTGCAGTTAAAAAACACTGCACCTCATCACAAAGAGAATTCTATCATAGTTTTGTCAACAGCAGAGAAATTTGATGAGATTATTTGCCTATGGAGTGACCTTAAGTGTTGCTATGTCTGTATGTATAGTACAAACACAACCTGTTCAGCTGCAAACATCATCCTGGCAAAAGGCAGATATGGCTAAAGAATTAGTGGAGTTACACATGTATTGTTATAGGGAGTCCTCTTGTGATTTTAATGTTTCCCATCTTTTCAAATTACTTATACTCCTGCATTCACTTAATTTCTGCTAACCAGAGTAGACTCTTCTACTTGCAACTTAAAAAGCAGAGAGAAAATACTTAAAAAAAAATTAAACCTGGAAAAAAAATCAGCTTCAAAAGGCAAACTTAGAAGCAAATATACCTTTTGGGGCCTTAAAACAACTGCAGAAATCGAGTTTAAATGTTAGATTCCTTGCTAGCTGAAGTTAGGAGGGGCACGTTTTTCATTTCAATTGAATTTAAATTAGTTTCTAAACCAGGGAAATTCTGCCACCCCAGGCATTCTCTTTTTGACAGACTCAAAAATACAAATTCATTATCATCACAGAAGCAGGTAAGCACAATTTATGCAATGGCTAAATGTATGTGTAGACTAAGATCTTGAAGACCATGTCCACAGCATCAGACATTGTTGCACAGCCTACCAATCCGGAAAAATCTTATTGGAAATGATTGCTTTTCCTCTTTAGATTTCATGTTGCCTGCCCTCAAAGGTGCTTTTCTGTGAAGTATCTGCATGAGAGCTGCAAGTAAGAGTAACATTCTCACCTGGTCCTGGTGCTAATCTGTCTGGTTTCTGTTCAGTACCTCTGTCGTGGTTTAAACCCAGTCAGGCAATTCGTTCGCTCACTTCCCCCCCTTTCTTGCCCTCCCCCTGCTCCCGGAGGGATGGAGAGGAGAATCAAAAGAATGCAACTCCCACGGGTTGAGATAAGAACAGTTTAGTAACTAAGGTATAACACAAATCACTACTGCTACCACCAATGATAATAATGATAAAGGAAATAACAAGGGAACAGAATACAACACCTCAGCACCCGCTGACCGATAACTCGCCCCCCAAGCCCGACCAAGCTCCGACCCATACCTCCTCCAACCCTGCAGTCTCCCAGCCCTTCCGGCTAACTCCCAGTTACATCCTGGGCATGACGTGCTGTGGTATGGAATAGCTCTTTGGTCAGTTTGGGTCAGGTGTCCTGTCTCTGCTTCCTCCCGGCTTCCCCTCCTCCCTGGCAGAGCATGAGGCTCACAAAGTCCTTGGCCAGACCAAAACATCTCTATCAGCTCTGTTCCCAAGCCGAAAGTCAAAACACTGCACTGCACCAGCTACCAAGGAGGAGAAACATGACTGCTACTGCTGAACCCAGGACATTATCCACCCCTTATTCCATACCATTCACGTCATGCTCAGATCCCACATTTTCAATATACCATCACTCTTATCTCGGTGCACTCTTATCTTAGTGCATGGACCAGTCCCTATAAAGCTGCTGCGTCCATCTGGTCCATGTCAGGCTCCATCTCTTGTAACAGTCTTCCAGAGCAGGAGAGACTGTGTGCAGTGTTCACACTCGTGAATAACCTGGGCAATAGTGTCCATTGTTAAGTCCACCCCTCGATCATGAGTCCATCTCTGTGTTGCATCTCTGCTCTGATGGCCTGAAGTGCCATGGGCCCACCAGGCTCAAAATAATTCACTGTCCCCTTCAGCAGTTTCTGCAGCTTGCTGCTGGGGACTCCATACAGCTGCCTTCCATTCCGACGCTTCCAAAGCACTGGAGGGGCCCAGTGGACTAGATACTTGCCCATACTGTCCCACACACCCTGCCACTCATGACTCTCCAGCCTTGGGGAAAATCTCTTGGTCCCCCTATATTGTTGTCTAACCCCAGACAAGACCCAAACCTGACTCTGCTTAACTTTTGAGATCAGACAAAATGGTTGTGGGTAGAACACAGCCTGTGTGTGTGCCAACATGCTGATCCCCATCACAATCAGCAGGCAGGTCCCAAGGATACCCAAAGGCCATTCAGAGCCTTCAGAACTCTCAAACGATGCTGCTGTGCTTGTCACTGGGGCTGGTGTAGCTGCTGTGCCTCCCGGCTCTCCCACCACCGGCTTCTCTTTTCCTGAGTCCAGCTCTTCCTCCTCTGCCTTGCTGGGAAGTGCTGCGTGGTCTCCTGCATCCTCCTGGGGCTCGGCGGGTGGCTGCCGGGGAATGCTCTCGGCCGTCGCGGGGCTCGGCTCCTCCGCGGGGCTCGGCTCCTCCGCCGCCTTCTCCCGCTGCTCGGCAGCCGCTTCCTTCCTCTCCTCGACCGCCCCGACCTCCTCCACCGGCAGCCGTCCCCTCGCGGCCTCCGGCCCCGCTCCCGCCGCCGCTCGGTCCCCGGGGCCGCTCTCCCGGGCCGGTTCGGCTGCCGCCGGCTCCCGGGGCCGCTCCCCCTCGGCTCCCCGCAGCCTCACGAAGATGGAGAGTAGGGTGAGGGCCAGGACGGTGAAGAGCAGCCGGACGGCCAGGTACAAGTCCACGGCCACGTCCGTCCCGCCCTGCTGCTGGAGCCCGCCCGTATTACAAGCCGTTGCCATAAAGCACAGTGAGACAAGAACCTTAGCCCAGGCCCCACACTTGATAAACACTATCACCGCAAATACCGGCTCTACGTAAGTTACAACATTCTGAAGCTGTGAGATCAAGAGAAACAACTCTGAGAGCCAATAAATCAGCATTGCGACGAGTGACTATTAATCCAGTCAGATCTGTCGTTATCTCAACCCTTCGTGCCCCACGTTGGGCGCCAAAAAGAACTGTCGTGGTTTAAACCCAGTCAGGTAATTCGTTCGCTCACTTCCCCCCCTTTCTTGCCCTCCCCCTGCTCCCGGAGGGACGGAGAGGAGAATCAAAAGAATGCAACTCCCACGGGTTGAGATAAGAACAGTTTAGTAACTAAGGTATAACACAAATCACTACTGCTACCACCAATGATAATAATGATAAAGGAAATAACAAGGGAACAGAATACAACACCTCAGCACCCGCTGACCGATAACTCGCCCCCCAAGCCCGACCAAGCTCTGACCGATACCTCCTCCAACCCTGCAGTCTCCCAGCCCTTCCGGCTAACTCCCAGTTACATCCTGGGCATGACGTGCTGTGGTATGGAATAGCTCTTTGGTCAGTTTGGGTCAGGTGTCCTGTTTCTGCTTCCTCCTGGCTTCCCCTCCTCCCTGGCAGAGCATGAGGCTCACAAAGTCCTTGGCCAGACCAAAACATCTCTATCAGCTCTGTTCCCAAGCCGAAAGTCAAAACACTGCACTGCACCAGCTACCAAGGAGGAGAAACATGACTGCTACTGCTGAACCCAGGACAACCTCTATCTAATAATAAAAGTAACAGCAGAATCAATTATTAGTAATAAAAATAGAAATAACAACAACAAGATTCTTGGCCTAAATCTTGTTTCTGTCTGCTGTAAAATATGCATAAGTATCATGGCAGAAATCTTCAGTGGAAGGAAAACACAAAAGAGGACATTGCAATGTTGAACATGGTAACTGCAAGCCAGCCTCTGAGAAAGAGATCACTAGCAGCTTCTCCTAGATGCCTAGCAATGCACCGTAACAAGCAATAGCAACACTGAGTCTTTCTCACAACCTCAGGAAAGTTTATGTAGCAAATTTATGCCTGACATCTTATGATTTTAAAAAAAAATATGATACAAAAAAGGATCTGACAGGATGGCGAATTTAATAAAAAATTCAATTCTCTCATCAAGTTTACTTGTAATGCTCCTAGCATAATGAGCCTATGGTTCATGTTAGTTATATTACTCACTGTAATGATGATGACCTTGATAAGTTTTACAGACTATGGTAGGATACAAACAATGGTAGCCCTGATATTTTGGCTGTTTGGCACAAAATATAGCAACCTGCTTAATAACAATTTGCTGAATTATGCAGCTTCTTTCTCTACTTCATTTCAATAGGAATTCACTTGCTCCTAGGGGTAGGGCTGGGGAGCCTATCTGCTGTTTTCTTAAAAAGAAAGAGACAAGGATACAGTTTGCTTACTTCATGTTTCCTGTCTTAAATGTCAAAACTATTTGTAAAAATGTTTTACCATTTGTTAAAAATTAAAAATTTATTTTGTGACCTAGTGCAAATTTTAAAATCTTCCAGACTAGGTCCAAAATTTTTACTTGTTTCTGTGACAGGAGCAATTCTGAGTTTTGGAAATTGGCCTAGACCTATTGCAAAAGAACTGAATGAAAATGTAATCTGACTTCAAGCATGTCTGTGACTTTCATTGTACCAATCATCTCATGAGACATTAAAGACGGTTAATTCAAGAGCAATAAAACACAGACTTTCATTACTCCATGGCTGTGTTTCCACCCTATGAATTTTGATAAAGTTACCATCTTTATCCTGTGTCTTTCCTTCTGTCCTGTGAAGCTGCAGTGTCTTATCCCAGGAAATGGGATGTTCTTCTCCAGAGGCAGAAGTGATGGTGAGAATCCTTTCAGCCTCCCCATACGTTATCTGTCCCTGTGGAAAGGTAGATTGGATCTTCATGCACAGACCAGAGTCCTTTGTGGTAAATAACTGTTTTTAACACTTAAGGCAAAAATTCTAGCACTTCATTTTCTTCCCCCTCCTCAACACTACATTCCTCTTCTGACTGACATTTTTACAGTAGCAGAAAATAATGCTCTTTTGAGGGAGGCCATGGTTGTGAAAGGAGATGTGGTCTCTTAGAGCAGCTATGTGTAATGTTTCAGAGGACTCTGAATATTGGCAGTAAAACCTCAACCTGACCTCTGTGTCCTATGTAGAAATATCATAGTGAGAGTGCAGATGATTGCGTTCATGGAGGAGCTGCTGTGCTCTGAACCAGGTGGAGAGTTCTAGTGTGCCAGACTTCATTCCTCGATGCCAGGAACTACGAGAATCAAGTCTAGAGCTGAAATAAATACCCTGCAATCCATCAGGATTAAAAGGCTTATAGAAATATGATATGCCTTATACCATTACACATTCATGAGGTATGCATGGTCAAAACATTCATCCTACTGGTGTTGCAAAAATGGATCTAAAATAAAAAAGAGCAGCAAAACTGTCCTTAGTTACCTTTGCCCTCTGTCCTTCTCCAGCTTTACCAGGGCAAGGTAATTGTTTTCCTGAGCTACTGAGATAAAAGGCCTGATTTTCTTATGGAATTTTACACCTCAGGATATTTTTTCTTGTATCTGGCCAGGTTTTTTTCTTTTAGCAAAGAAAAGTTTGGTTATAGGCACAGTGTGTCATAAGACTTTCTAACATTTCATGAGTTTGTGGAATAAATGAGACTTAATTTTGAGCTACAAATGTTTCATTCATCAACATTTTCTGGGTGCCCTCCTTGTTCGGTCACACTCTCATATTCAACAAATTCTTAACAGCCCTGTGAGGATAATTATATTTGTCCTTTTTCACTACCATAACAAGTGCAATTGCAAAAGATTACGTGTAACTGATTTGAAATACATTATTATTAAAGCTGTCAAGGAAGTGTAATAGTTGTTCTAAAACACCCCCCCTCAGCAACAGCAAACAAGCAGTAGCAAGCAATAGCAACAAAAATACAAAAAAGATACAATATGTTTTTTCTTTTTCAATTTTTGTTCCCCCAAAAGGGATATTATCTGTTTAGTGAAAAAGCCAAAGCAAATACTTATGATGGAAATCAGTTGCTTGATGAAATAAAAATTTTATCTAAAAAATCATCTGGTTTCTACCTATTAACTTCACATCCAAGAGCTCTCAGGAGAGGCAATAGGACATACGCATCCGTGAGACACTTCCAATACAATTTCCTCTATCTCAGTTCTTTTCTATATTAAATAGGTACATGCTCTGTACAGTTAAACTGCTTTTGCAGGGTAACATTTTGAACTAAATATCTTCTTGGGATAATTTTTAACATAAATGAGAAATTATTTTATTTCATTTACATGAACAATGTCTTGAGGGTGAGTGGATTTCATTGTGCATGCCAGATTCCTCATGTCTTCAGAGGAGTCAGGAAGATATTCCATACTTAGACACATTTTTGTTCACATTCAGTTACGTTCCTATTTTCTCTTTCTATGCAGAAACTAAAAAAGTGCAACCTCACCCTTAAAAACATTCAGAGAAGACATTACCCCATAAGCTGTGGCAGCAACAGGGTGAAAGAATGATTCACTTGCAGATAACAGTTTCTGAGTATCCCCCTTTCATAGTATGATTTGGGGGTTTTTAGTGTTTTAAGCTTTTCTTATTCCATGCTGCTGTTCAGGTGAAAGTATATAATAAAACTACAACTCTTTTTAACCACACAGTGCAATTAGCTGAGATAGCTTTCCTACAATGAAGGGATATATAGGGACATTTTTCAATGCCTTACATAGGAATGGATTCTTGGCAAGCGTAAGCAAGGAATGATAGCTTCAGGCAACTGTTCTATTTCCTTTATGCCTAAGGTTCCATACCCCTCTTTTTATTCTCATTTTAGCAGGACAGCAATTTTTGCATTCCTATGCTGGGTCTAATCCAGAGAAATATGAATGATAAACTTTTCCCCTTTCTGCTGTCCAGCCTTATCTGTTAAATGAAGCCTGTTTCTTTATGTGCCAATCACATCTACATTTAGATTTATGTTTCTGGCCATAGAAAACACTTGTCGCCACAGTAACACAGTTTAGTTTTATGCCTGAATGCCGAATGCTTACTCCTAGGTCTGTTAACCACAGCAGCTTACAACAGAATGCAGAACAGGTGGCATGAAAAACCTTTATGACTTTTGCTCCAAAACTACTCTTCATGCACTAGTGATGTTATAGTGTGACCAAGCCATTCCTAGTCTTCCTGGACTGGTGGTGGGAGTCTGGCAAAAACATATATTATCAAGATCAAAAAGGGGTAATTATCTCCATTTTCTCTTGATTATGCAACCAACTCATAAAGTTGCAGAAGAACAGAAATATTCACATAAGACCTGATCTAAAGTCTGCTGAAGCTGCTGAAGTATGTTCATTCTTTTCACTGGAATTGGGTCAGATCTTCAACATACTCCAGTGTCCTAAGGTAGGTGGGGAAGACAGAATGACCTAGACCCATCTTGCTAGACTCTGTGTCTGTTGACTGCACTGTGAGAAGCAGGTAGTAAACACATTCTTCCTACTTCCCCCAGTAAAGGTTAATTTATGAAACTCTTCTTATTCCACTTTAACCCTTATAGAATGTAGTTTACCCCACTAATTTTAAAATAGCATGTTGAATTCCTTACCGCAAGAAGAGGCAGGTCATCTAATGTGAAAACTGATGCAAAAGCATTACCAGAAGGGCTTAATACTTTTCATTAAACTTTCTTCTGAATGTTTAATGTATAAAAAAATGTATATAACAGGACAAAGACTATTCATTTCCTTTCCTTGAGTATAAAATATAAACCTCATATGAGATGCATGTTTCATTCCACTTATTGTGCTATTTTCCTGGGATCATATAAAATGTAGTTCTCCACATGTAAAAAAAAATTGGAATTTTTGTGTGTGTGTGTGCGTGTGAAGGTGTCTTAAAGTCACCCAAGATTTGTCTGTCTCCTGCTCTTAGTGACACAAGATTTGCAAGGCAAGTGGTGATTTCATCAGCAGGAGAACCCTTCACCTTTACTTCACCTGTGCATTCAGAAGAAATGAAGAGAAAAATTATCATGACAATGTGGGAGAAAATATCAAAGTTTATATGTTGTTTCAGCTGTGTGTAACTTTGCAAGAGTAATGTAAGTAAAAGGCAGCAATTAACTATTGTCATTCATGGCATTCTTACCATGCTTACAGGGTCTCCTGGAGGATACTGACAAAGGCATAAAATCATAGAATCATAGAATGGTTTGGGTTGGAAAGGACCTTAAATTCATCTAGTCCCAATCCCACTGCCATGGGCAGGGACACCTCACACTAGACCAGGTTGCTCAAGGCCCTGTTCAACTTGGCCTTGAATACTGTCAGGTATTGAGCATTCACAACTTCCTTGGACAGCCTGTTCCAGTGCCTCACTGCCTTATATCTAACCTAAACTTCTCCTGTTTAAGTTTTAACCCATTTCCCCTTGTCCTATTGCTACAGTCCCTGATGAAGAGTCCCTCTCCAGCATCTGGCATTTTTTTCTGCAGCCAGTTCTTCAAGCAGAGCTTGAAGGTCTGTAAAAATTGAACTGGGGGTCCCAAACCAGCCTCTGTGTGGCAAACCGATATAGGAACACACATAATGAGCCCCAGCTTTACTTCTAAGAAATATGAATTACTGTATTTTCAAATCTGCATGTAGAAAGAATGGATTGGTTAAAACAGCGTGTGCTGTTGACTCTCCCAGGCATGCAGTCTGATGATGAAGACTGGAGAGGAACATGTATATAGTCCCCATTTCTTATTATCTATTTTTGTAGTCTTCCCTGTGGAGAGCTTACCAGAAGATAAGACTCCCAATGAACTACAGCGGAAATTCCTTCCTTCTACTTCTTTTTCTATACCTTCTCATAAGAACTGGAGATAAAACTGCTGCTGTGTCAGCAGGAAGATGGGAGCAGTGTATAAAGAAAAAGGCAGGATCCTGGAGAAGACAAGATGACTTCTTATTTGCATGCTAACTGCTGCTGCTGAGACACATTCACTAAGCTATGAGCATGGTTCAGATCGAAAATTCTTGTTTTCCCAAAGCCAAGGCAAATGAAGACCTTGTGCTAGATCCTGTGGTAGCCTTCCACAAGCCACAAGAAAAATCTGCACATAAACAAATATTTACAGTAAAATAAATAAGTTATGCAATGGGGCTTTTGACTTGCCTTATATTGCACTTTACTTGCTATACTGTTTTACTCTCTTACACAGCCATCCATCAAGAAGTATGGTTAAAAATATTTTTCTGTTTCTACTCTGATAGTTGTAAATGAATATTTATCCTTTATTTTTCTGACCATAAGGCTGATAAATAAATAGAAGAACTGATTTATAAATACAAAAAGACAATAGTAAATTTGTAACTTACAAATAGGTAAATTACAGTAAGAAATCACAGGTGCAATTAAAAAAAAAAAAATATCTTAGAACTGAACAAAAGCACCAACAGAAAAAGGCCTTAATCAGCCAAATGGCTGATGCTAATGAATGTAGCAGAAAGAGTCATTATTTCAACAGAACTATTTGAAATATTTATTGATCACAATGCTAAACACTATTGATTTAAAGATAACGACTATTTGGAATTCCAAGTGTGTTCTACAGAAACTAAACTGCTGATTCATTGTGATTTCTACATTTCAGGTAAAAATGATGACAGTGCGGTTATACTTTGCTTATTTCCATGCAGAACAATCAGATTTGGTGGAAAGGATGCATTACTTTTGTTGGCAGTAGCATTATGGCATATTTATATTCCTTCTCTCAGCTAGATTCCAAGACACTTTTATTAGAGTCACTTACACATGGGTAGTCAAAACACTAAAAGCAGTCCAACAATTTGAGGATTTTTTTAAAACTTGTATTTTTTAAATGATTTATAAACAGTTTATATGTTGAAGGTGAGTGTGAACCTTTTTGAGCCTTGTAGCATTTTTGCAACTGATTTCAAGCAGAGCCATAATGTTATTGAAACCATTCAAACACTGTTCCTGACTGTAACCCTGACCATAACAAATGAACCTGCAGCAGACATCCAATCCTGTAAGTCAGGATAATATTTTGCTGCCAGTCAAGGATCATAGAATCACAGAATTACAGAATGGTTTGGGTTTGAAATGATCTTAAGATCATCTAGTTCCAATCCCCCTGCCATGGGCAGGGACACCTCATCCAAGGTGTCTGTCCAATCTCGAACACTGCCAGGGATGGAACATTTACAGCTTCCTTGGCCAACCTGTGCCAGTGCCTCACCACCCTTACAGTAAAGAACTTCCTCCTTGTATCTAACCTGAACTTCCCCTGTGTAAGTTTAAAGCCATTATCCCTTGTCCTGTCACTACAGTCCTCGATGAAGAGTCCTTCTCTGGCACCCCTGTAGGCCCCCTTCAGATACTGGAAGGTTGCTGTGAGGTCTCCATGCAGCCTTCTCTTCTCCAGGCTGAACAACCCCAACTTTCTCAGTCTGTCTTCGTACGGGAGGTGCTTCAGCACCCTGATCATCCTCGTGGCCTCCTCTGGACCTGTTCCAACAGTTCCATGTCCTTATGTTGAGGACACCAGAACTGTACACAGTACTCCAATTGAGGTCTCATAAGAGCAGAATAAAGGGGCAAGATCACCTCCTTCGACCTGCTGGTAGTAATTCTTTTGATGCAGCCCAGGGTATGGTCGGTTTTCTGGGCTGCGAGCGCACACTGCAGCCAGCTCATGTTCGTGTTCTCATCAAACAACATCCCCAAGTCCTTCTCTGCAGGGCTGCTCTGAATCTCTTCTCTGCCCAACCTGTGTCTGTGCTTGGAATTGCCTCAACCCAGGTGTAGGACCTTGCACTTCACATTGTTGAACTTCATGAAGTTGGTATCGGCCCTCCTCTCAAGCATATCTAGGTCCCCCTGGATCCCATCCTTCCCTCCAGCATGTTGTCTGCACCACACAGTTAGGTGTCACTAGCAAACTTGCTGAGGGAGCACTCAATCCCACTTTCCATGTTGCCAACAAAGATGATAAGCAAGATCAGTCCCAACACTGACCCTTGAGGGACATCACCTGTTGCTGGTCTCCAGTTGGATGTTGAGTCATTGACTGCAACTCTGAGTGCAGACATCCAGCCAATTCTTTGCCCACTGAGTGGTCCATCCATCAAACTTATGACTCTCCAGTTTAGAGACAAGGGTGTTGTGCAGGACAGTGTCAAATACTTTGAACAGTTCCAGGTAGATGATGTCACCTGCTTTGCCGCTACCTGTCAGCTCTGTACCCCCTTTGCAGAAGTCCACCAAATTGGTCAGGCATGGTTTCCATTTAGTGAAGCCATGCTGGCTGTAACCAACCACCTCATTGTTTTTCATGTGCCATAGCATGGTTTCCAGGAGAATCTGCTCCAACATTTTGCCAGGCACAGAGGTGAGACTGACTGGTCTGTAGTTCCCTTGTTCTTCTGTTTTCCCCTTCTTGAAAATGGAGGTTATATTGCCTTTTTTCCAGTCATTAGGAACTTCACATGACTGCCATGATTGGACTTCCATGGTGGACAGTGGCTTAGCTACTTAACTCTTCAGCTCCTTCAGGACCTGTGGATGGATTTCATCAGGTCCATGGACTTGTGCACATAATGTAATTATGCAATGTTCACATAATATAACAATAACATGAAAGATGTTCCTTCATGTTTCTGTCATCGCTGTTGGCACCATTGTCTAAATCAAGCAGACCTACCTGTTATGAGAATAAAGGTGTAGGGTTCACATTTTGCTTCTTCATTGTGTGGTGTGCAAATAAGTCCCTGCTTCTTCCTTTGCAAGCTTGCAATATTCCTTCTTATGTTCCTTGTCTTTCTGTCTTGGTGCTCATTCAACTTCCACTTCTTTTCCAGAGAGAAAGCATGACCACACACTATCTTGGGCACCCAAAATTTCTAGCATGGAGGTTATCAAAGTATCGACTCCTTATCCACATGCATTTGCTACCTGATTTTCAGTTCTTAGACCTGTGAGATGGAAAACCTGGAACATGGTAACTTGAAGACTAGCTATTTTAGAGGTTATAAATGTCTTAATTCAAACACACAATACAGATTAAAATGAAGATTAGTTTCCAGAGAAACATTGTGATTGCTCCATCCATAAACAAAAAAATTACCTGAGGATCTGGCTTCTATAAACTTAAAAAGCCTGGCAACAGTTTTCCGGCCATATCAATTATTTATGGTGTGCCTCTCTATACTTACAGACATGTATGTACACAGGGTTTGTTTGTTTGTTTTTCTTAAATCTGTCAGTAGCCTTTTCCTTTAAAAACTGTTATTTTTAGCCGATGTAAAGAAATCAATGGAACTGCACCAATTAATGGCACCAAAGAACAACTCCTTTCTTTTAAAATACAGAATAATGCCTCTCACAATTTCTCTTATTTCCTCTGTGTCGTGGTTTAAACCCTAGCCAGATTGTTCACTCACTCCCAGTGAGTGGTGCTGGGCTGACAGCAATCGAGGCCGCACCCCCCCCGGGCCTCTCCCTTTCCCCGCTCCCGGAGGAACAGGGAGGAGGATTGAAAGAGTGCAACTCCTACGGGTTGAGACAAGAACAGTCCAGCAAGCAATGTACAACACAAATCACCACCGCTACCACCAATGACAACAATGATAAGGGAAAATAACAAGGGAAGAGAATACGATACCACCGGCCAAGAAACGAGTCCCACCCGGAAGCCCGTGTCCTTCCGGGTAACTCCCAGTTACCCCCCACCCTGGGCATGACGTGCTGTGCTATGGAATACCTCTTTGGCTAGCCTGGGTCAGGCGCCCCATCTCTGCTTCCTCACGGCTTCCCCTCCTCCCTGGCAGAGCATGAGCCTCACAAAGTCCTTGGTCAGGGTAAACATCACTTAGCAACAACCGAAAACACCGGTATCACCACCACTGTTCCCAGGCTGGAAGTCAAAACACAGCACTGCACCAGTTACCACGAAGGAGAAACATGACTGCTACTGCTGAACCCAGGACACTCTGTATTTTGGCATAGGCTTCTTTAGATGATATATTATGCTTTTAAAGGACTGAAGAGTGCTGGAAGAATGATGTTAGGGATGAAAAAAACATACCATCCATTCACCTGTCCATCCACTCTTCTAACTGTACATCCACGCAGTCATTCACATGGTAGCTTATTTTCAGGTCTCTGGTTACGATTTTGAGGGTACACTGTTACTCAGAAGTGGCTTACCTTTTAAAAGTTGAAAGAAAAGTCTGTTAATCAGTCAACAAAACTTGCAATTTGCACTGAATGAGCTTCTTGGTATCTTTATAGATCGATAGCAAACATGACTGGTTTGCCATACAGATGTCATGCCTGTGACATAGTCATACTATAAACATATTGTAATGCATATTGTGAGAGGTACCATGTGAGGTCCATGGAACAAGGGGCAGGGACACTGCATTGTCCCCAAGCAGCCTTTTTTCCCTAGATATGACGCGTGTGAACACTTCCCCTCTTTGCTCTACTGTATTACAGAGACTTGTGTAAGCACAAGCCAGGATTGTCCCTGATTTTACAATGACATCTGCTGCAGAAGGAAAGTCATGCCCTGCTTGACAGGCAAGTAGGAAGAGAAGAACTGCTAGTATGTGATAGCAGTCCTAGACACAATGTAAGATCATCAGCATCTCTTTAAATTTACTAGCATTTCTTCTTGTAGACCTCTGATATACCTTAATTTTTAGAAGATACTTTCTCCCCCAGGCTTCTGGAATTTGCCCATTCTCTTTCCTCATTTTCCACCACTGTATTTACAGTCGTGACTACTGTCATATCCTGATATTCCTGCACCATGAACAGCCAGAAGATCTCCCTGCTAAGTTGACTGTTGTGGCTATAAGTGGTACGCTGCAGGGTGGGTTTCCAGGGTTCATTAATGAGATTACATTTACAGCTGTCTGGTAGTTTTTCTTATAAACACGCTTTATCTGTGACACTGTACTTGAAATCTGCTGCTCCAACTTGCAGGGTTTTTTAAGACAATGTGGATTTAGTGGGACAGTTGCTAGCAAGATCTGTTTTCTTTTTGAGTTTTTCTTTAGACATCTTTCCTTAGTGTGCTTTTAAAATGCTCAGGCGACAAAGAAATCCTCCCATTCCCTCCTGTTCTGCCTTCAAAAATATGTCTGCATTAAGTACAGTTAAAGTATGACTGAGTCCCCCAGAAAAGAAATGCGTCTTTAAAAATGTAGCTAAAATACCTGGGCAGTACAAACACCAGGAAAGATACATGCAATTATATCTGGCTCATAACTTCATTCATTCACCTTCCTCAGACAGCTCTTTACTTTGGCCACTCCAGTTACAAGGTAGAAAGACAGTGCTGGCTAAAATTTTTTGATTTCCGCCCACTATGAGAATATCCAGAAAAAGTCAGTAACATACAATTGATGAACTGTTGCAGCACCCAGACTTCTAAAGCTGTATTTAAATGCCCTCATAAAGGTGGGGTTTGGCTCTGATTCCGTGGAGCCGCGCCCAGAAATGAACATTGTGGTTATCTTGTCTGACCCCCAGAGTAATACAACCCATTGAGGTTTTTCTAATGATATCTGCTCTGAAAACACAAATTGTATATGAGCCACTCCAGCTTTTCTTTCCAAGTATGGCACAGTGACAGTAAGATCTGGAGGGTTCATTCATTGCTACGTAAGATCAGAACTTTGCAATGGTGAAGGACATCACACCATCACACATCTTTAGATACCTCTCTTGTTACTGAACTTAAGCCTTTAAAAACAGGCTTACAGGTTTGAGGTGGTATGCCTTATTTCACTTAGTTTTATTTGTTCATCGCTACTATGATATGGCCTTAGAGAAGAGAGATGACAATGCACTTGCAGGACTTTGGGTTGAAACTGTCTGTCCATGTGGAGAAGAGAACAATGAGTCAATGCCGGCTGCATTCAGTCCATATTTCAGAGAAATAAGCTCCCTTGATGATATGAATCAGGCACAGCTTTTTGCACAAGCCTTATGAAAACTGTTGGCTTTTTGAGCTCATTCTCATTCCAAGCAGTAAAATCCACAAGATTAGGAAGAGCTGCCTCATCTGTTCCCCCCTGTTGTGCTAGTGCATGGGCTCCTTCATGAATGTCACATCAGTATCTGCTGGGCATCCTACCCATCCTCAGCTATCCCAATGCTCGGTGAGGTAATTGTGTTATCATCTATCACATCCTGGGCTGGAGAACTTTGAGTGAAAGCTGAAAAATGTCTTTCAGATAACTTCTGGCAGACCACATGTTAGCAGCTCTTTGTGTTATCAGCAAAACAACGCAGGCAAGATCTTTGCAATGTGATGTAAGACCAGAAGCTAACTTCAGGTTTCAGACCACTGGTTCCCAATCTCAGCAACCTGAAAATATTAGCTAATGTAATAGTGTTTTGAATTACTTGGATGAGTACAGAAGAATCTCTTAGCAGTCTGTAAGACTGTGTGGGTTTTTTTTTGGTGAGCTTGGTTGCCATGCCTTTGAAAACTGGTTTTGGCTGTCACAATGCAAAAAAACACCCCACACTATCATTTTGCTAGAATTCTGCTGTTTGTTTGGAAATTTAGCATTTAGAAAACAATGATAGCGTGTATAATAATTGTACTATAAATAGTAATATATATGATAATAATATATGTAGAAAGAAATACATTATAACTTCAGAGTTTTGCTAGATTGTGCGTTGGAAAATGTATCTGTTGATCCAGGGGTTTCAAAAGCTTCAAGATAATAACTTTTCCTCAGATATTACCTGCAGTACGATTTGCTCATGTCTCGTGTATCCTGTGTTTTATTACCTTAACAAAAGATGTATCCCTTCTTTTTATCCTCTTTTTTTTTTTTGAGTTTCTGTGACACTGTGATATTCTCTTTTCCTGCAGTGGTTTTCAAACTTGTTTCACAGTATCACAGTATGCTAGAGATTGGAAGGGACCTCGAAAGATCATCTAGTCCAATCCCCCTGCTGGAGCAGGAACACCTAGATAAGGTTACACAGGAATGTGTCCAGGCGGGTTTTGAATGTCTCCAGGGAAGGAGACTCCACAACCTCCCTGGGCAGCCTGTTCCAGTGTTCTGTCACCCTCACTGAGAAGAAGTTTCTTCTCAAGTTTAAGTGGAACCTCTTGTGTTCCAGTTTGTACCCATTACCCCTTGTCCTATCATTGTTTGCCACTGAGTAGAGCCTGGCTCCATCCTCGTGACACTCCCCCTTTATATATTTATATACACTAATAAGGTCACCCCTCAGTCTCCTCTTCTCTAAACTATAGAGACCCAGCTCCCTCAGTCTTTCCTCATAAGGGAGATGGTCCACTCCCTTAATCATCTTCATTGCCCTGCGCTGGACTCTCTCCAGCAGCTCCCTGTCCTTCTTGAACTGAGGGGCCCAGAACTGGACACAATATTCCAGATGCGGTCTCACCAGGGCAGAGTAGAGGGGAAGGAGGACCTCTCTCGACCTACTAACCACCCCCCTTCTAATACACCCCAGGATGCCACTGGCCTTCTTGGCCACAAGGGCACAGTGTTGGCTCATGGTCATCCTGTCGTCCACTAGGACCCCCAGGTCCCTCTCCCCTACACTGCTCTCTAACAGGTCGTTCCCCAACCTATACTGGAACCTGGGGTTGTTCCTGCCCAGATGCAGGACTCTACACTTTCCCTTGTTATATTTCATCAAGTTATTCCCTGCCCAACTCTCCAGCCTGTCCAGGTCTCGCTGGATGGCAGCACAGCCTTCTGGCGTGTCAGCCACTCCTCCCAGCTTAGTGTCATCGGCAAACTTGCTGATAGTACACTCAATTCCCTCATCTAAATCGTTGATGAATATATTCAATAATACTGGTCCCAGTACTGACCCTTGAGGCACTCCACTAGTTACAGGCCTCCAACTAGACTCCGCCCCATAGACTACAACTCTCTGGCTTCTCTCCTTCAGCCAGTTCACAGTCCACCTCACTACCTGATCATCCTGACCACACTTCCTCAATTTAGCTGTGAGGATGCTGTGGGAGACTGTGTCAAATGCTTTGCTGAAGTCAAGGTAGACCACATCCACCGCTCTGCCATCATCCATCCACCGTGTTATTTCCTCATAAAAGGCTAAGAGATTGGTCAAGCATGATTTCCCCTTGGTGAAGCCATGTTGACTGCCCCTCATAACCCTCTTATCCTTGATATGCCTTAAGATGGCACCAAGGATAAGGTGTTCCATCACTTTCCCAGGGATGGAGGTGAGGCTGACCGGTCTATAGTTACCCGGGTCCTCCTTCTTGCCCTTTTTGAAGACTGGAGTGACATTTGCTTTCCTCCAGTCCTCAGGCACCTCTCCCGTTTCCCAAGACTTGGTAAAGATGATGGAGAGTGGTCTAGCAATGACTTCCACCAGTTCCCTCGGCACCCGCGGGTGCATCCCATCTGGACCCATGGATTTATGGATGTCCAGATTGCTCAACTGGTCTCTAACCCATTCCTCATCGACTAAGGCAAACCGCTCCGTTGACCTGACTTCATCTAAGGTCTCAAGGGTACAGGGCTCTTCAGGATTGCCTGCAGCAGAGTAGACAGAGACAAAGAAGGCATTCAGTAACTCTGCCATCTCTGTATCTTCTGTCACCAGGGCACCCATCCCGTTCATCAGTGGGCCTACATTGCCTCTGGTGTTAGTTTTGTCTGCCATGTATTTGAAAAAGCTCTTTTTGCTGTCCTTGACCCTTCTCGCCAGGTTTAATTCTAAGGAGGCCTTAGTCATCCTAGCTGCCTTCCTACATCCTCTAGCAGCAGCCTTATATTCCTCCCAAGTGGCCAGCCCCTCCTTCCATGACCTGTAAACTCTCCTCTTCCACTTGAGCATACCCAGCAATTCCCTATTTAGCCACGCAGGTCTCTTGGCCCTCTTCCTTGACTTCCTACATGTCGGGATGCTCCGATCATGAGCTCGGAAAAAGCAATCCTTGAATGTCAACCAACTATCTTGGGCCCCTTTACCTTCAAACAGCCTTGCCCATGGGATTTCTCCTAGCAATTGCTTGAAAAGGCCAAAGTTTGCCCTGCTAAAGTCCAGGGTTGCAATTCTGCTTGCTATTCTACTAGTCCTACCACACAAGATCCTGAACTCCACCATCTCATGGTCGCTGCAACCAAGGCAGCCCTCAACCCTTACTGCTTCGACCAGATCCTCCTTGTTAGTGAGGATGAGATCCAGCAGTGCATGTTTCTATGTTTCCCATCTTTCCCATGTTTCTATGTTCTAGCTTTGAGTGGGCTAAGGCATTGACAACAGACCTCTGAAGCCTGGATTTCTAAGGCATTTTCCAGTAGATTCCCACATTATCGATCAGTATTAGCAAAGGCCAGGAAGGTGTTATGATTAGGAAGATGACAATTACGGTAAGATATTCACACAAGGGACCAAGGAGACCACATTGTCTCCCAAGAACAAACTGATATGCATCAAATTGCCTAAAAATTTTTGTTATTTTTCAAACAAATATAGTGGCTGCCACTTCTGAAAAGGGGGACAGGAGGCAACCCATTTTGTGAAAACCAGAATTACTTCTTGTTCAGCTCTCCTGATAATTCAAAGTATTGACTGGGAAGGAGGCTGTGGAGAGAGGATTATTTAGTCTGTATCTGGACAAAGTCCCAGCCAGAACTGTACTTTTGATGAAGATCTTTTCTGTAATGCAGTCATGAGTGGCCTGAGATGGTAAATCCTGTATAAATCACAATGACATGCTGTAACCTTTTAGTTTCTTACAGTGTTCTGTAGTAAAGCTTTATACTTCTGCACAGCACAGCTCATGAGCAAGACTTCACTGTATGAATAAAATTTACTCATACTCTCTTAAAAAGGAAATATTAATCAACCAATGATTATCTAATGTTTTTCTCAACTTAGAATCATAGACTTATAGAATGATTAGGGTTGGAAAGGACCTAAAGATCATCTAATTCCACACCCTGCCATGGGGAAGGGCACCTCACGCTAGACCATGTTGCCCAAAGCTCTGTCCAACTTGGCCTTGAACACTGGCAAGGATGGAGCATTCACAGCTTCCTTGAGTAACCTGTTTCAGTGCTTCACCACCCTTACAGTAAAGAATTTCTTTCTTATAACTAACCTGAATTTCACTTGTTTAAGTTTGAACCCATTACCCATTGTCTTATCACTACAGTCCCTGATGAAGAGTCCCTCTCTGGCACGCCTGTAAGCCCCTTTCAGGTAGTGGAATGCTGCTATGAGGTTTCCACACAGCCTTCTCTTCTGCAGGCTGAACAGACCCAACTTTCTCAACCTGTCTTCATACGGGAGGTGCTTGAGCCCCCTTATCATCCTCGTGGCCCTCCTCTGAACTTGCTTCAGCAGCTCCAATCTGTATGTCTTGTTACCATGTTTTTTATTCCTTTCTCTATATATTAGTTGTTTAAGAATATCTGTTTGTACCTGTCATCCCACTTTTGTTGTAAATCCATTGCAATCATTGTACGTGCTGAATATTATGGAAAAGTTTTTTACTATTTTGTCCTCTTCCATAAACATTATCAGCTTTGCTCTTTTCCCTAATATTATTCAATTTCCCTTATTCCTGAATGTGATGCTCTCAGCCTTAATTTTGGGGGTGGGGAAAGAGATGATCACAGAGAAAAGGAGAGAGTGAGAGACAGTACTATTAACATATTATTTTTAGGAAAAGGTATGGTTTTGAAGTTTACAAAGTATTTATGAATATATTTTCAGTTCATGTAAATAAGTGTTCTTTCAACAACGTAAATTTTATAAAACTTGTGTTGAATAATAGGTCTTAGCACACTGTATTATGCAACACTTTTGTCTAGAGATTTCATGACATTTCTTTGCGTTTTTTTAAGTCTTCATTCAACACTCAGGCCTTTGTGAGCATGTTAGGTTATATGATATAAGCTCATCTTCAGATCTATAAATAAGCTCAGAGAGACAATGTGGGGACACAGTGGAAACCAAATGACACTCATATCCTGATCACAAGGAACGAATGGGCCAGAAAGTTAATGTGCCACCACCTGATAGGGCATATGTATCTGATTTCTGCAATAGTTTTGAGCTCAAAAAAAAAAAAAAGCCAAGCAGCGCATGCAGAACAGCTAATTGAATTGTGATGGCAATAACAGAAGTGGTCACATTCACGGCTTAGTAATAGGTTCATTGCTCAATAGGAGCATGCCTGTTCCACATCTAAGTTGCAGATACTTCCCTTACAGTAACAGCAACAGCTTCCTATCTGCCATTAACCAGTTGTCTTCTTTGGAGTCCTGCAGTGTTTGCAGGTTACAAACTCCCTCTCACTTTGAGCCACCCTATTTCTGAGGTGCCCATCCACAAAAGGGTACCCATATGAATGACTTGACCTTAGACTTAATTTGCCAGGTCTCCTTTTCTAAGCAATTCACTGACAGGCTGCATGCCCTAGCCCAGTGGCAGTTTTTATTTTCATCACCAGGTAGTTTCAGGTGATCAGCAGTTTTGTTTCTGCCTAAGAACTGGATCATTAAGACCATGGTGCTTTATTATGGACAGTGTAACAGTAAGACTGTTTTTTCCTACAGTGTGTGGCTTACTATATGACTATTTCCACACCATTTATTCCACACTACATGACTAAAGAAAACCAATCATTTTCTTTACGCATTTTAAGCTACAGCTTAGTGCAAATATGTATAATAAGAAAATAAATACCATAATCCAGTTGTGTTTTTCAGTCAATAGTGGATATATTCCTGGAGGATACAGAACAACTGAGAAATACTGTGCATATGATAAAGAAAACATAATCCAAAATTTACTCTTTCCAAAGAGGTTAGAAAAGCCTGTTTAATTCTTATCTTTGTTTCTCACTGTTTAAATTCAGTTTAACTGACAAGAGATTAAATTGATTTTCTCTATGGTGAGGTAGTTTTGCAATCTCCCTGCCTTCATTTTGACCCATGAGCTTTCTCATCCCATCCTCCCTTCCCGCTGAGGAAGGTGAATGAGCATGTAGCTGGTGGGTATTTGACCCTTCTCCAAGGTGATTCCACCATGGGTGTAAAGGCTCGGAAAAATGTGGTGTCCTCAGGCGTCAGACATGTAGTTTGGATGGTCTGGCCATAGTCCCTGAGACTCTCTGTAAGCCAGGGATGTCATCATAGCCTTATGTCAAAAGGTGTTGCCAAGACAAGTAGAAGTATCAGCCTGTCATGATGCTAAATAAGGACAAGGCATTGGCTGTAATATAATACTGGTCCATGTTATCACACAAAAACACAGACTCTGTTATCAAAATTATTCTTTTCTTCTCCCACTAGTAATGGCTCAAGTAATTTCAATCTTCTAGCTTTTTTTTTGCACTGTATTAGTAAATTATCTGCCTTTAAGAGTGGGCTAATAAACTATTTTTCTTGGCCAGTCTCTGTGTTTAAGCTGCTGTGATCACTGCAAATTTTTAGAGCCTTCTAGCAAAAAACCTTTGGCTACTTTATTGCCTCCTGCTGTGGATCCCCAGAAATGTGTACAGCCAACATTAAGAGAATATATCTTGCCAAAGTTACAAAAGCTTTCATAAATACACCACAAAATGTGTATCTACAGATTTCTAAAACTGGTAAACCAACAGAGAAGCCAAGTAGACTTAAATATGCTTGCACAGCTGGAGGTAACTCTCTACAAGTGTTGCTACTATCACATGTCTACTGATCAGTTATGGCATGCAGTAGAAGACACTAAGATGGAGGTTAATATGGGATAATCTAAACTCGTACTCCCCTGTGCCAGCTCCCCCACATAATTCCATGTCTCAAAGACAAGAAAAGACTCGTCAGTTCTGTCATAAGCGCTCTATTACTCAAATATTTCCCAAATGTAAGTATCTGGTTTTGGACCTACAACAATAGAGAAAAAATTCATCCTTGAGATCTTTTCTTCAGTTCTTGGGGACAAACCAATTGCCAGCGAGGATGTACATAGCCTAATACTTACAGATCCATCAGAGAGAGACACACACACAGAGGGTGACCATAAAATGAACCTCTTGATTACAGGAAATTTTTGGGAACTGCTGAAAGCTGCCATGAGAAAAAAGGAAAAAAAAAACCATTCCCCCCCCCCCCAAAAAAAAAACCCCAAAACCAACAAAACCCTCCAAAACCCCCCCAAAACCCAACAAAAACCAACCAAACAAAACCCAAACAAATGAAATAACCCCCACCACCAAACAAGAACAACAAGAAGTTAAAAAAAAGAATCATTCTAAGGAAATGAGGCTGGAGATTCTAAGCTTTTTGGGGACATATGAAAGGCCACAGAATCAGACAAAATGAGGGGCAGCTGAAAATTGTTGGCTGAATGTGAATGCCCTTGAATTCCTGCAAGTACACCCAAGAAACTCATAGCTGGGTTATCTGAAATTGGGGAAACAATTGCATATTAAGAGTTGATCGTTATAGCGATTTATCTTGGAGCAGTTCAGGGAAACAGCTTGCCAGCAAGCACTGCTTTGAATCTCAGCAAGGCACTGCTTACTATTCATGGTTTTGTTAGTGAACAGGTTCTAGAAGATAGACCACAACTCACGGTATTAATAACTCACATATTAATAATTCTAAATTAATGTTTCACAGATGAGATAGATCCTATTACCCACAGTCTGATAGACCTGTGATAAATTAGGTGCAGCAATCTGTCATATACTAGTTAAGCTTATGGATCAGGTTAAAAATGGGGACAAATAAAGGTGCAGTCACTAATCAGTAAAGATCATAGAACTGAAGAGTAATTCATGTTAGAAGGCACTTCAGAAGGTCTTTCCTTCAGTCTCAGACTCATACATGAGGTCAGACCAGGTTGCTTGGTGTTTAGACAGCTGCAGCTTGAAATTCTCCAAGGTGACACAACCTCTTCCACACACCACCCCCCCTCTCATGTCCTTGTGGAGAAAAAAACTTTTCCTCATCTCCAGCCAAGCCTCTCCAGTTCAGCTAATGCTACTCTGTCTTGTTCCACTACCAGGCATTTTGGCAAAAAGTCTGGCTTCAGCTCCTTGATCCCTCTCCTGTAGGCACCGAGGTGTTTTCAGATGTCCTAAAGCTGTCTCTGCTGTAGGCTGAATCAGCTCTAGTCCCACTGCCTCACCTTGCAGGACAAGTGCTTGATGGCCTCCACTGAACTTGCCCTGTTTTGTTGATGTCTTGTCTGACTTGTGGGGCTCGAAACTGTATGCAGAATGCAGCTGTGATCTTCAAAATGTTGAGCAGTTGGTACAATCCCTCATCTGGGCCTTGCTGAATTTGCTGGGATCCTTTCTAGCCCATTCATCCCCACTGTTCTTGTCCCTGTGGAAGGTAGCCCTGCTTTTGCCCAGATCAGCTGTCCCCCCATCTTGGTTTAGCATCATCTTCTAACCTCATGATGGCTCACCTTCACCTTGCCCATGCCATCACTGAATAGGACACTCATCTAGGGACAGATGCCTGCTATACCCACTTGTCACCGGCCTCCAGGTACAACTCAGCAACCACTACCCTGTAAGCTTCCCTCCATCAATTCTTTTGGTTGTCCTGTTGTTTATTTTGTTATATTGGAAATCAGATACAGGGCATCAGGGCACAGATTTTCTATTTTGTTTTGTTACCAGGATATCATGCTTTGCATAAGCATTTGTCCTATACCTTTGAAAGCAATGTACTTTACCTTCCTGGAGGAATCTGTAAGGTTTAAGCAATTGAACTTGTTCTCACAGCAAGGTTTATGGATTATGGCCGGATTTGATGATCTTAAGGGTCTTTTCTAACCTAAATGATTCTATGATTCTATGTTGTTCTACCCTGGAGTGACAAATATATCAAAAGACTTCATTTACTATGATTGCTAGCTCTTGCCTTTGTGCCAATTGAGTTACTTAGCATGTGGGCGGAAGTCCATGTCTGTGTCTAGTAAATACAATCACAGTTCTGCATATCATTTTGGCACATGTTTGACAGTAAACTTTTGAATGCACACTCCATTGATTTTTCTGCTGTAGGCTGTAGGTTCTGTGGCACTCTTTGTAACCAATGTGTTGGCAGAAGGGCATTTGATTTAACTGACTTCCTTGTGTTTGTACCAGGAAGAACATCCACAGCTGGAAGCACTGGGGTTATATGTGATTTTTAGGTATTCGAATGTAAGAACAAGTTTACACTGAAAGAGCTTGTGTTACATGTGAAATTGCATGTGATACAAAATAAGGAGTCATTTACTAATTAACAAAAGCCATGGTAATGTTTCATTAATCACTGCTAGAGCAGCATCAGAAGAAAGAAAAAAGATGTTCATTTTTATTTTTCTAATACACTTTATCACTTGTATATATAAAACAAAAGGATAGCACCAACAAGTAAAACTGGCAATAGATAATAACTTCTCTCTTAACTTTTTATTTCAAGTGAAATAGTTAACAGCAGTTTCCCCAGGGACCATCCTATAGACATGTTGGGTTACAGTTTGCTTCTAGGGAATAAGGAAAACTAATCTGGCAGTTCTAGACAGAGCTGGGTCAGAACTTTTTGTTTGGTCTTACAGATATTTTCTCCCCAGCATTTTAAGACATGCTTTCCTTCCCTTAGGTTGCTAAGAAAGTAACAAGATGTGGTTTAAATTTTTCTTCCAGCTATTTCTGACAAAATGCATGTATACAATGTGAAAGCCTGGAGGATTGACTATCTCCTGTTAGCCTGGTGGGGCAAAAGTCTTCTAGTATCTCAATATATATGCATTAACCACTTCCAACATATTGATTGCTAACAGCAGTAAGTCCATTTGTATTAAGATAGAGATACTACAAGGCTTGAGGGGGAACTCCCAGGTTTTTTTTTTTAGTACGACCAGAAGCTCTGCCAACATTTACAATAACCAAAAGGGCAGATGCAAATTTTTTTCTCATTCTGTTTTGTTTTTTTGCCCTGCCATTATATATTAAAGTGGCAAGACAGCTACAAAGAAGTTGTCTTTGTTTGAACAAGCAGCACCCAATTCACAGAATCATTTGGAGTTATTTATACCATCCAATGATCTTTGTAAGCATGGGAATGTGTGCACAAGAGCTCCAAGAAAACAAGTGCTCTGTGTACAGAGAGGGTGACCCACCTGAGGGTCCTACCATGCTCTCTCTTGCCCAGTGTAATGAGTTCAACAGACAGCTGGCCAGCACTGTCTGCAGCTCATAGTGACTGCTTTAACCCTATCTTGGAGGGGAAGAGAAGAACTAAGGACACATACACATTCCCCTCCCACTTATTTTTCTTCCATTCCTTGTATGCACAACCATGAAATCCAAACCAAGTCTGAGCCCTTTTTGATTCAAATAATCCATTTCATATTCTGAACTTGCTAAATCGTTACTTCAATACACCTTCTCTGTCACATGCTATTGCCTTTACTGCTACTATTGCTGTTTTCTGAAGTGATGTATATCTCTTCACATGCTGGTAAAACAAAAATTGAGCCCAAAGCCCAAAACAAGGAATTAATTTGTCATGACTTCAGTAAGCACTGCTAGTTGCATATGGTATTGGAGTTTCGTTAATCACATCAAAATTGTGGTGCTTTAGGATGCTCTTCTGAAGGTGCCCTGGGTTCAGCAGTAGCAGTCGTTTTTCTCATTCTTAGTAGCTGGTGCAGTGCTGTGTTTTTGACTTTCAGCCTGGGAACAGCGCTGATAACACCAATGTTTTTACTTGCTGATCAGTAATGCTTACTCCAACCAAGGACTTTCTGGGTCTCGCGCACTGCCTCATGCTGGAGAAGGGGAAGCCAGGAGGAAGCAGAGACAGGACACCTGACCCAAACTAACCAAAGAGGTATTCCATACCACAGCGCATCATGCCCACTATATAACCTAGGGAGAGTTACTTAGAAGACCCAGATCGCTGCTTGGGCGGGCTGGGTATCAGTCAGTGGGTGGTGAGCGATTGTATTCTCTTCCCTTGTTATTTCCCTTGTCATTATTATTATTGGTGGTAGCAGTAGTGGTTTGTGTTATACCTTAGTTACTGGACTGGTTTTATCTCAACCTGTGGAAGTGACATTCTTTCAGTCCTTCTCCCCATCTCTCCAGGAGCAGTGGGAGTATGAAGCAGGGGCGGTGCTGTGAGGGGATGGCTGCATGGTTCTTCTTTACCTGCTGGACTTAAACCATGACAGTTCTTTGTGTTGCCCAACGTGGGGCACGAAGTGTTGAGATAACAGCAGATCTGACCAGACTGTGTCTAATCCTATCTATGGTAAGTATTTGTTGTTTCGGATTAATAGTCACTTGTCACAATGTTGATTTATTGGCTCTTAGAGGTGTTGCTCTTGATCTCACAGTTTCAGCATGTCATATCCTACTTATAGCTGTTATTATTTTAGTGTTTGTTGACTGGGGAGTTTCGGCTAAGGTTCTTGTTTCTCTGTACTTGATGGTAATGACTTGTAATACAATAGACTAATTGATCATGAAACTGATCTGGCTTGCGTTCCGAGTGTGGTCACCACCTCTATACTTTGGGAGGTATATAGTGGAAGTGTTTAGCAATTGCACATTTTTTTTTCCCTCATTGGGTGGTCAACCCCTGAAGGAGACATTCCCTTACCTTTCCAGCCCCTTCACCAGACTGTTTACAGCATCAGTTGAGAGTTCTGGAGGTTTTGAATAGCCTTTAGGCACCCTTGAGACCTGCCTGCTGATTGTGATGGGAATCACCATGTTGTCAAGCATAGAGTGTGTTTTACCCATGACCATTTTGTCTGATCTCAAGAGTTCAGCAGAGTCAGGTTTGGGTCTTGTCTAGGGTTGGACAACGATATAGGAGGACCAAGAGATTTTCACTGAGGCTGGATAGTCGTGAGTGGCAGGGTGTGTGGGATAGTATGGGCAAGTATCTAGGCCAGTGGGTCCCTCCAGTGCTTTCGAACTTCACCACTGAACAAGTGCAAAATCGAGAAGAATTAGTAAACACTTAAATGAGGTGTGTGGTCATTCTGGTCAAACCAGAGGGGGACAAATTATGGCAACATGCTGAGGTTCGGCCTATGCTTACAGAGCTCTGTTCAACACTATCCAGCACCTTTGAAGGGAAAAAGATGTCTCTGAATCTGATGGTAAAGCAACAGACAATGCAGCTACCTCCAACTCCAAGTACAGCAGCTACACCAACCCCAGTGACAATACAGCAGCTACTCAAACTCTGACTACAACAGACAATGCAGCTACTCCAAGCACAGCAGCTACACCAACCCCAGGGACAAGTACAGCAGCTACTGAAACTCTGACTGCAACAGACAATTCAGCTACTCCAACTCCAAGCACAGCAACTACACCAACGCCAGCAACAAGTACAGTAGCTACTCAAACCCCAACAACAACAGACAGTGCAGCAGCTGGTACTACTCAAACCCCAAGCACAGCAGCAGCACCAACCCTGACAACAGATACTGCAGCCACTCCAACTACAGTGATAATCATTGCAGCTAAATCAAAGGACCAATTCATGCCAATATCTGTGGCCTCTGTACACAAGGGGAAAAGCAAACAAGAGGCACAAAAAGCAACCCCTGCAGGGAAGAAAGATGAAGAACCAATGCACTTACTACACAGAACAGCATCTGAGCAAGAGTTATTATGTGAATCAGAGGAAGAGGAAGAAGAAAAGGTGACTTCTGGACACAGGACTTCAACAGAGCTACAGAATGTGCAAAAAGATTTTGCCCATCAACCAAGGGAGCACATCATCACCAGGTTGCTCCGATGTTGGGACAATGGGGCAGATGGTCACGAACTACAAGGTAGGGAAGCTAAGCAGCTAGGATCACTTGTTAGGGAACAGGGAATTGACAAAGCAATTGCAAGAGAGAAACGGTCCCTCAGCTGCTGGAGGTGGCTCTTGGCAGCTGTGAAAGAAAGGTTTCCATACAAGGACGATGTTATGAGTCATTCGGCCAACTGGACCACGATAGAGAAAGGCACCCAGTCTCTGAGGAAATCATAGAATCATAGAATTGTTAGGGTTGGAAAGGACCTTAAGATCATCTAGTTCCAACCCCCCTGCCGTGGGCAGGGACACCTTATGCTAAATCATATCACCCAAGGCCTCGTTCAACCTGGCCTTGAACACTGCCAGGGATGGAGCATTCACAACCTCCTTGGGCAACCTATTCCAGTGCCTCACCACCCTAACAGGAAAGAATTTTCTTCTTATATCCAACCTAAACTTCCCCTGATCTATCACAGGCCAGATGCTGGGACTGCATCCACAGATCCAGACGAAGTTGAATGTACACTACACATGTAGTGGAAATTTACACAGAATGCACCATCATCATGTGCTCACTCATTGGCAGCAATAACCTGGAATGACATAGTACCACCAACAGTGGATGAAATGATTCGTCATCTCCAAGAGTTCAAAGACAATCTCACCCCTTCTATCATTTCAGCTGTGGAAAAACTGTCCCAGGAGTTCAAACAATTGAGAGACGATCTATCTGATCAATCCAGCTCCCCGTGTGTATCAACCCACATCTCAGCTACTAACAAAAGGTGTCCTACTGCTCGAGAGAGAAGACATAGAAGGTATACGCCACAGGGCACCCTATCGTTTTACCTGCAGGATCACGGAGAAGGCATGAGAAAGTGGGATAGAAAACTTGACTTCAGCTCTAGAGGAATGGGAGCATGAATTGAAGAACAGAGGTCAAGGCTGCTCATCCCATGAAAGCTGTGGCTTCAGTCTCTGGTGAGCAGGTTCCCAGATGGAGTGGAAGAGCTGATTTTACTCCAGCTCCTGTGATAAAGAAGAGTAATCCCTTTTACCACGACTTAAGTGTTCAACGTTGTGATGACTATTAGATAGGCCCTGCCTCCAGCCAGGTGAAGGTAGGAGACAACTGGATTTACTGGACTGTGCTGATCAGATGGCCTGGCACATCAGTCCCACAGAAGTATAAGGCTCTAGTAGATACCAGTGCACAGTGTACCCTGATGCCATCAAGCTGTCAAGGAGTGGGACCCATTCATATTTCTGGAGTGACAGGAGGATCCCAAGAGTTGACTGTACTGGAGGCTGAAATCAGCCTGACCTGGAGAAAGTGGCAAAAGCACCCTATTGTGACAGGTCCAGAGGCTCCATGCATCCTTGGCATAGATTGCCTCAGGAGAGGGTACTTCAAAGACCCAAAAGGGTACCAGTGGGCTTTTGGTATTGCTGCTTTGGAGACTGAGGAAATTGAGCAGCTGTCCACCTTGCCTGGTCTCTCAGAAGATCCCTCTGCTGTGGGGTTGCTGAAAGTGGAAGAACAAGTGCCAACTGCGACCACAACAGTGCACTGGCGGCAGTATTGCACCAACCGAGACTCCTTAATTCCCATCCATAAGCTGATCCATAGACTGGAGAGCCAAGGAGTGATTAGTAGGACTTGCTCGCCCTTTAACAGCCCCATATGGCCAGTGAGAAAGTCTAATGGAGACTGGAGACTAACAGTAGACTATCGTGGCCTGAATGATGTCACATCACCATAGAGTGCTGCCGTACCGGACATGCTAGAACTTCAGTATGAACTGGAGTCAAAGGCAGCCAAGTGGTTATGCCACAACTGATATTGCCAATGCATTTTTCTCAATTTGTTTGGAAGCAGAGTGCAGGCCACAGTTTGCTTTTACTTGGAGGGGCGTCAAGTTCACTTGGAACTGACTGCCCCAGGGGTGGAAACACAGCCCTACCAGCTGCTCAGGTCTGGCTGAGTATTGGTCGGTGGGTGGTGAGTGGTTGTATTCTCTTCCCTTGTTATTTCCTTTATGATTATTATTATTGGTGGCAGCAGTAGTGGTTTGTGTTATGCCTTAATTACTGGACTGTTCTTATCTCAACCCGTGGGAGTTGCATTCTTTTGATTGTCTCCCTCACCCTTTCGGGAGTGGGGGAAGTAAGAAGGGGAGAAGGGAGTGAGCGAGTGGCTGCATGGTTCTGAGTTACTGGCTGGGCTTAAACCGTGACAGAAGGAGGAAGGGGAAAAGCGGTGAGGAATATTTTCTTCCTGCACTACAGCTGTCTCTTACATATTTATGTTTACTTGTATGCATGGGTAATGACGGCAAAACAACTTTTCTGGAATGCGTTCAAGTATGTAGACAAGCTGTCTATATTAGGTTTTCAACAACCTTGAAAATTTTGACCTTTATATTTGAAGCTTGAACACAGAATGTCATATTTTAATTTAAATGGGAACTTAATTGAAGTGCTTTATGTAGGTTTGGGTTTGGTTTTGTGTTTTCATTTACCTTTTCAGTAGAATAAAAGTCTTAACTGATAAATCAATAAAGTTTGAGGAGGGCAAAAATGATCTGAAAAAGGAATCAGTTAAAGAAAAACTATTAAAAAAGTAGAGAGCTAAATAAAAAACATAAAATCAGAAATAATATTGAGTTGTTTTGGGTTATTACTAATGACAGGTTGTCACCACATAGAGTTCAACTGAACTCCATTCCTTTTAGTGATGTCAGATAAACAGATTTTGGGAATGGTATGGACAGAACCTAGGAGTCCAAAAATCAAAGTGGATAAAGTATCTAAATAATGCAGACCTCCACAATCTGTAAAGTTTTCCTGTGATACTATGAGTCCTATCTACAAAGTTTCACAAGTGTTTATTTGCCCCAAGTCTAATTACTACTTTACCCTCCTGGAACACTGCTTCTTTGCTGCATACTGCTTATTTTGCCTTATAGCAATGTGCAACTGTTATTGTAAGTCTTTGTCATGGTTTAAGCCCAGCCAGTAACTCAGAAACCTGCAGAAGCTCGCTCACTCCCCCCCACGTTCTTCCTTTGCCAGCTCCCGGAGGGATGGGAGGGAGAATCAAAAGAATGTTAACTCCCACAGGTTGAGATAAGAACAGTCCAGTAACTAAGGTATAACACAAACCACTGCTGCTACCACCAATAATAATAATGACAAGGGAAATAACAAGGGAAGAGAATACAATCGCTCACCACCCACTGACTGATACCCAGCCCGCCCAAGCAGCAATCTGGGTCTTCTAGGTAACTCTCCCTAGGTTATATAGTGGGCATGATGCGCTGTGGTATGGAATACCTCTTTGGTTAGTTTGGGTCAGGTGTCCTGTCTCTGCTTCCTCCTGGCTTCCCCTTCTCCAGCATGAGGCAGTGCGCGAGACCCAGAAAGTCCTTGGTTGGAGTAAGCATTACTGATCAGCAAGTAAAAACATTGGTGTTATCAGCGCTGTTCCCAGGCTGAAAGTCAAAAACACAGCACTGCACCAGCTACTAAGAATGAGAAAAACGACTGCTACTGCTGAACTCAGGACAGTTTTTTATGTTTCTTACTGTTGTATATAGCCATTGGATCTCTACCTTGGTTATATATAGATAAAGCTAGTACATTTCTTTCTTTTACTTAATTTTCTACTGGGTAAGCATTCTAGGCTGTATTACATTTGTATGAACAAGACATACACCAAAACATATTAACTCCTGCAAACGATATGATGTGGAAAGAAAGGGGCTTGTTGGTTTTTTGTGCATTGGAGTTAGTGCCACCACGTCAGGCACAGGCCGAGGCAGAGGCAGGGTCCAGCAAGGCCCAGCTGGGAGGAGAGAGCAGCCTCCTCTGCAGGGCAGCTTACACCCGCTCACTGCCCTGCCCAGCCCGAAGAAGTGAGAAGGTGGCCTCCCCGTCTCCACTCCCAGCCCTCACAGAACCGTGACCGGGGTGTCTGAGCTAAACGAGAAACTTCAGTTGCTTGCCGCCATCCCACCGGGGGACCCCTAGGGGAGGAGTCAGGGCAGCCCCAAGCCCAGAGAGTGGCTCAGCGGCCGGCGCTCCAGGTCAGGAGCCCCCATTCTTGTTTGCTAGGGGGCTGCAGCCTCTCGCCGTTACACCAGTGGAATCTGTCCCACGGTTGGTGGGCAAAAAAAGATGAAGCTTCAGAACTGGTCTCTGACAGGATGCCAGAAACTTGGCAAAAAGGAAGGAAGTGTCAGGAGCATTGTATTGTAGCACTGCGGTTATGACTGAGAAATCTGAAAATTAAGAGAAAAGTAGAGCAAATGAGTAGGCAGAGTTCAGGTTCAACTGAAGCAAGCACAATAAAGATACACATTCATCATGACAACTGACATTCAGCATGAGGCCCTGCATTAAGGATGAACTGGGAACTGATGGAGGCAAGAAATTTCATAATAAAGAGCTGATTGAGCCTTTAACAGAAATCATTCTTTCAGAAGGCTGAGTTTTATGAATAAGCTTATCCACGCTTTATCTTGATTGTTGCAGTTAATTAGATGTTGTAGCATGGTGGGAATGTGGTGGACATCAAAGTTTTTAATGAAGTGTCAGCAGATTCTTAATATTTTGCAGTAACAAAGTTATATTCTGCTCCATTAACATTTAGCTCACATTAATTCATTAAGCCTTGGGGTTGCAGTTACCTGTTTGCCATAAATACATACTGAGAATAAGATTTTGGTGTGATGGTTCGGTTTTTTTTTTGGTAGGACTGTGGTTTTTTTTGTTGTTTTGTTGTTGTTTTTCTTATTGTTGTTGTTGTTTATTTTTTGGTTTTGTTTCCTTTTTTTTGGCGGGGGGGGGGGGGGGGGGGGCAAGGGTTGTGATTGGATTTTTTCCCCCCCTTTCAATTTCTGTATAACTTTATCTAATTTGGTTCTCTAATACTTATCTGATACTTATGTAATCTATCAGATTTACTTATCTGATACTTATGTAATCTATCAGATTACTAATTAGATAATTAGATAATTATTATCTAGTACTGTTAAGAATGTTCTCCAGGTACCTGGATGTCGTGGTTTAAACCCAGCCAGACAACTCGTTCACTCACTCCCCCCCCTTTCTTTTCCTCCCCCTACTCCTGGAGGGACAGAGAGGAGAATCAAAAGAATCCAACTCCCACAGGTTGAGATAAGAACAGTTTAGTAACTAATGTATAACACAAATCACTACTGCTACCACCAATAATGATAATGATAAAGGAAATAACAAGGGAAGAGGATACATCACCTCACCACCCGCCACCCAATAACTTGCCTCCCCAGCTCCACCAAGCTCTGACCGATACCTCCTCCAACCCTGCCGTCCTAGCCCTTCTGGGTAACTCTCTGGAACATCCTGGGCATGACGTGCTGTGGTATGGAATATCTCTTTGGTTAGTTTGGGTCTCTGCTTCCTCCCAGCTTCCCCTCCTCCCTGGCAGAGCATGAGCCTCACAAAGTCCTTGGCCAAACCAAAATATCATTGTTATCAGCTCTGTTTCCAGGCCGAAAGTCAAAACACAGCACTGTATGTCGTGGTTTAAACCCAAGTCAGGCAACTTGTTCACTCACTCCCAGTGAGTGGTGCTGGGCTGACAGCAATCAAGGCACCCCTCCCCCAAAGGGGCTCTCCCTTTCCCCGCTCCCAGAGGAACGGGGAGGAAGATCAAAAGGGTGCAACTCCTACAGGTTGAGACAAGAACAGTCCAGCAACCAATGTACAACACAAATCACCACCGCTACTGCCAACGACAACAATGATAAGAGAAAGTAACAAGGGAAGAGAATACAATACCACCAGCCAAGAAACGAGTCCCACCTGGAAGCCCGTGTCCTTCCGGGTAACTCCCAGTTACCCCCCACCCCGGGCATGACGTGCTGTGCTATGGAATACCTCCTTGGTTAGCCTGGGTCAGGCACCCCGTCTCTGCTTCCTCCCGGCTTCCCCTCCTCCCTAGCAGAGCATGAGCCTCACAAAGTCCTTGGTCAGGGTAAACATCAGCAACAACCGAAAACATCAGCTTCACCAACACTGTTCCCAGGCTGGAAGTCAAAACACAGCACTGCACCAGCTACCACGAAGGAGAAACATGACTGCTACTGCTGAACCCAGGACACTGGAGTTTTTTATTTTCTTTCCTTTTTTTTTCTTTTCTTGTGCAATTTTTCTATCTCTGAATTCCGCATAAACCAAAATATTCAGTAGGAAGCATAAAGAATGGAAGACATTCTGTGCGGTGAATGCAGGTTGTAAATGTTTTTTGACTCTACAAAATGAACATGATGTTAACGGATTTGAGTTAAGGAAATAGGTAAACAGGAATGGTAGTATGTCATTATGAACTAAAATAACTGTTAATGAAACTAACAAGAGAGGTCACTATTAATGAAGTTCATGGACTAGAAAAGATATGAAACATTGCTACTGAACCCCTTCTAAAATTAAAACTATATAGTTGCAATGAGATTTGAATAGAAAGACTGGGTGGAATCTCCTCTGGTATGTCCTTTAAACAAAGGCAAGAAAAACAGCAGATAAAGGAAAAAATCCCCCAAAGAGTAAGATTATTAGTCTTTCTACCAGGGCCTGTAGTGACAGTAGTAGGAGCAACAGTTCTAAGCTGAAAGCAGGTGTCTTTAGATTTGACATAGGAAAGAATTTTTTTACAATGAGGGTGGTGTGACACCACCTCTGGGAACAGGCTGCCCAGAGAAGCTGTGGCTACCTCTTCCCTGGCAGTGTTCAGGCACAGGTTTGAACAGCCTGGTCTAGTGGAAAGTGTTCCAGCCTATGGTAAAGGGGTTGGACTAAGTGATCTTTAATGGTCCTCTCCAGCCCAAACCATCCTATGATTTTGTGTTTCTAAACAGATGGTATGACCTGGGAAGTTGCATCCTGAAAAACAAGATCAATAAAACTGCTGGAGAATGATCAAAGCGTTTGTTTTGGATCTGCTTTCTTTGGAAGGCAATGCACTGTCCAAAATCCACTGGTTTGTGTTTGCCACTCTGAATTTCTTCCTTTGATGGACCAGATGCCATCTGATTGAATCTGCTGCTGGAGTTGATATTTCTATTAGTTATCTCACTCTATGTTTTTATAAAATACACCTCCATTTTTTTTTTCCCCTCTTAGTATTTTCTTCTCATAAATTTTTCATTTCTATTTCCATATTTTGGTAGTAGCACACATTTTCATTGATGCTTTCTTTTTTTCATGGAGGAAAGTTTTACAAAAATCTATTTCTTCTGTCTCAGTTTACTGAAAGGTTTAGTTTTAGTTTTGTTTTTGGGTTTTTGGGGGGGGTTGTTTTTTGGTTTCTTTTCTTTTCTTTTCTTTTCTTTTCTTTTCTTTTCTTTTCTTTTCTTTTCTTTTCTTTTCTTTTCTTTTCTTTTCTTTTCTTTTCTTTTCTTTTCTTTTCTTTTTCTTTCCTTTTTTTTTTTTTTTCTTTTTTTTTCTTTTCTCTTTCCTTTCCTTTCCTTTCTTTTCCTTTCCTTTCCTTTCCTTTCCTTTCCTTTCTTTTCTTTTCTTTTCTTTTCTTTTCTTTTCTTTTCTTTTCTTTTCTTTTCTTTTCTTTTCTTTTCTTTTCTTTTCTTTTCTTTTCTTTTCTTTTCTTTTCTTTTCTTTTCTTTTCTTTTCTTTTCTTTTCTTGTCATTATCCTTACTTCTATTAATGCAGATAAAGAAAACTAGAGTGAATAGTGTTCAAGTTGAGTCAAATAAGCTTTTTCAAATTCTGGAACAAGACAGTATGTGGGATACTGACTGAAAACAGCAAAATCAGTGAAGGAAAATGGGGACGAGGTCCTCCAGGCCCCAGAGCAAAGAATTCCCTGCAGACCACAGTGAAGACCATGACGACACATGTTCTTCCCCCGCAAACCATGGAAGTCCATTGTGGACCCCATGCAGCAGGTGGAGATGCACTGAAGGGTGCTGCAGCCCATGCAGAGCCCATCTTAGAGAGGTCCTGTCAGGAGCTCAGACCCATGGAAAGCAGCCTATGCAGGAACAGATTTTCTGGCAGGACCTATAACCCCATGGAAAGGACCCATGCTGGAGCAGTTCATGAAGAACTGCAGCCTGAGGGAAGGACTCACAATGGAGAGTGCATGAAGGACTGTATCCTATGGGTGGGACTCCACACTGGAGCAGGGAAAGTGAGTGAGGAGGAAGGAGCAGAAGATACAATATGATGAACTGACTGCAACCTGTCACGTGCAATATATGATGAACTGACTGCAACCCTCATTCCCTGTACCCCCTGCGCTGTCTGGGGATAAGATTAGAGAAATTGGGAGTGAAGTTGAAGTCAAACCCAGAAGGAAAAGAGGGGTGTTGGAAAGGTTAACTCAAAAACAATTTCCTCATTCACAGAGAAATCATGCTGTTTGCGTGTATCAAGAAATTGTAGTATGTTTTCTATAGCAATACATTTTTTCTAATTGTAGTTTCTGCTCATTCTGAAGATTGTTTCTGGAGCGAAGATGTGACAGACACGTGTTTATGCCCATATTTCTGTCAAGTACAGTAGGAAAGAGCAGCAGAAGGGTATGAAGTGTTGTCTCATGAATAAGAAAATATTTGCCCAAGTTCAGTGCACTTATGAGAAACACTGAGCTTCATTAAAACTAAAATAAGGCAAAGTAAACCACCTGTAAGTACTGTGAGACAAAAAGCTTATTGTACTGCAGGAAAGATATGCAGAGACACCTAAGAGCCACCAAATTGTTGACATCAAAATCCTTTTAAGTTAGGATTCCTCGCGGGCATTGCAATCTGCCAGCCGTTTTCCCAGCTGCATTCTTGTTCAGTTTAACATTGACAAGATACAACAATAAAACATCTGGTTTCTGCTGGAGTAGGCCACTGGGTAACTTCCAGTATTAGAGAATTATTATAGGTGTACTGCATTCAGCTACATCAGAGACTCAAGTCTGGCCTTTGGGTGCTCTCTCCATAGAGCTTCCCAACACTAGGGAAAGTCCTCCACCCCAGCCTGACCCCTCCAACATGAACTGCCCTGCTCCAGAGGAGCTGATGACCTCAGCCTGGTCAACCTGCGTTCTAAAACTACCAGCAGACATCATCTCTCAGTGCTGAGGGAGTGCTCTTTCCCTGGAGGCCATGGAAACACAACATGCGCAGCATTTGTCTTGGGCTTGGGCTGCTCTAGGCTCCTTACACTTAAAAAGTAATTCCGAATTGCTTGCTAAGTACTGAGAGTGGCTGATGCCTGGGCAGGGCTTGTGCGTAATGGGAGCGCAAGTCAACCTTCCTTCCAGAGATCGACACCTGAGAGTGACACTGACCTTTCTTTTCCTGTTTGTAATGTTCTGGAGAGATATAGATTTCGGATATTCACTTTGTATTCTCTGATCCAGATTTGGCATATTTGACAAGAGTCAAAATATGACTAGATTTCTTTAAGCTTTTGAGAAGTATCTCAAAAATAGTGAAACAGGTGCAGTGCATGAGGAGGACAGGACCTCTCAATTTCTGAGCAAAAGGAAGATTCAGAGGCTATAAACAGGGATTGTATGATTATATTTTTTCTATTCTTATTTATCTGTAATAGTGGGAGCCAATAAGTCAGTCTGAAATTTATGCCTAATGGTGTATTGGAGGTGGCATAAAGAGAAAGAATCTCAGTTGAAGGAGGCAAACTTACAATGTTTGGTGTTGATTTCAGAATAAGGTCAAGATATGTCTTTTTTTCTTTTTAGACAAAAAGCAGTTTGAGGCTTATTTCCAGCACTGCTTGGCATTGCACCTACATGTATCTTCAGATATTACAGTAAAAACCACTCCAGGGAACACATTTAGAAAGCCCAAGATGATATCCTAATTTCTCTGTCAGGTAAACTTGCTATAGTTTGTAGAGTTTGTGGTGCTAAATCAGGCAGAACCTGGATTAAATTATATTTTGTTTGACATTTTGAAACATCAGTGATGCTGGACAACTTGTTGTTGCTTTTTAGCAGAAATAAAAGCACCTTCTTTTAACTTAGATACTAGCTACCACTGACTAAAACTATAAATCTGAATTGTTCTGATTTTGCTTAATCAGAACATTTCCTTTCGACAAAGAGAAAAGAACTAGACAAAACACATAGACATACACTAGACAAATATGTAACTCACATCAAGATCAATTCAGAAAGAAAGAGAAAATTGATTACTGGAGCAGGCAAACAAAGATGCCTTTGAGGGGGGTAGAAATGTGATTAAAGGAGTGTGTATGTACCAAGAAAAACTGAAAAACAGAGTAAAAAGGCAAATCCACTGAACAAGAAGCATGTGAGGGCATTGGCAGGGTCATGCATTTAAGTTTAAGGTGTGTCTTTGGCAAACAACTGTAAGGTCAATTGTATGCAAGTGAAATTTGCTTTGGAAAGAGGAAGAGCTGAAGCAAAACCCAATCATTAGAGCACATGCTGGGGACCATGTCCCTCAGACAGCCAAGGGCAGACTGAAGTCAGCAGGCAGCAGAGTGATGTATGCTGGATGAGGATTACTGCACCAGAATATAGATTAGTCACAAGAGCCAGCCCAGCAGCAATAAACATGCATTGCTGATGGAAGATAATGAAGGCAGAAGGTTGAAAGCTGACATCCTCGACACAGAATTATACTAGTGGGTAAGAAAAAAAAAAAGAAGGAGGAGAAAGGAAAAAAACAACACGACAAGAGAGGGAACTGTAGTCAAACAAAATGGTGTTCTTCAGAAGTAGGTCTTTACAGGCCATCCTAGAAAAACGAGTTCAACCAAGGCTAACACGGAGACAATGTAGGTGCAGATAAGTAGTGCCTGGATGTTAATGTGCAGATGAGTTTTTCCAGTTAGGCATGTTCACGTTTTCTGAATAAGAGGTGGATCACATGCACGTTTTTTTTTTTTTGCCTGGGCAAGATCCTCTTTGATTTTTTTGTTGTTGTAGATTTCTTTCATGTTTTGTTTTTCTGTAAGGAAACTGCTGAGCAGAATGACGTTTCTCACAAAAAGCAGAAGAAAAGCCAATTGAAATTGAGCTCTGTGAAAGATTCCAAGAAGAACATTTCATCTTTGCATCAGGGAGTGTATTAGCCCCAGATAATTGGTAGGTGAATCAAATAGTCAATACATGTGTCTTCATCTTTTCATCTGACCTACCTTTAGCCTTTAATTCAGATGGTGAGCCTTTACAGACTCTCTTTAGCCCCTCATTGTGATAAAATCAGCAGTAACCAGAACAGCTTCTCCAAAGTATCTTCTCACAACTGGTTGTGTTGACCACCCCTTGTCAAGTCTCATAACCCTCATATTTATTTGAGAATGGAACTTCTTTTGCCTTCTTTGATGCTTGCTTACTGAAAGAAGATCTCAGAAGCAGAGTTAACGGCTGTGTGGCTGAGACCAGTTGATTTGTTTCTCCGTCAGGCCATTGCTCAATCAGCTCCACAGGACAGAGCCCACTTTGGATTACAGCAGCCTTCAGAGACAAGCTAGCTTGGAAATGTATTGTACTACAGCATATAAAAAACCCACCAGCTCTCAGATTCTAAACTGATTTCTAGATGTACCTTTGCATCATATGGAATACATGGCTTTTTTTTTGTTTGTTTGTTTTCTCCCTATTTTTCTTTTTTTTTTTACTCTCCAGATTTGACACAACTTTCCCCTTGTCCTTACCATATGCTTTTTTTTGCTTCATGTTGCCATTTAATTCACCACACTTGTTCCATCTTTCCAGAGTTTCCACGTACATTGCACTTCCTGGGTTGCGAGTTGTGAAAAGGACAGATCTGGGATTTTCCTCCTTTGCATGAATTTGTTTTAAGCCCTGCACTACATGCAAGCTTAATACTAGTAGCACTGCAGTAGCAGCAGAGCATTTTGCAGACTAGCACTCAATAAATTACCTGTGGTCTGCTGTTGCCAAGGTGTGAACAAACAGCTAACTAAAAATTTGGAGATAGTACTAAGCCCACTTGCCAGACATGTCTGGCTTAGATGCATGTAGCTCCATATGATAGTAGCTCTTCAAGGAGCATCAAGCACACTGGTTTATTTTACCTATGTGAATCTGCACTAAGAGAGTGCTGTGATAATCCATGATGCTTATATCTACAAAGTGGTGTTTGGATGCAGAGATTCTGTGCTCTGAAGAAGAGCAAATCAGACAGCAGCAAATCAGGGGAGAGAGGACTGATGCATTTTGGAAGATGACTGCTCTCTCTACAGCTTTTGTACCCACCTGGCAAAACCTCAGCTTCTGTTGAAGCCTGTTGTCATGGTTTAAACCCAGTCAGGTAACTTGTTCACTCACTCCCAGTGAGTGGTGCCGAGCTGACAACAATCGAGGTCTGTCCCGTCCCCCCCCCACCGGGGCTCTCCCTTTCCCCGCTCCCGGAGGAATGGGGAGGAGGATCAAAAGAGTGCAACTCCTATGGGTTGAGACAAGAACAGTCCAGCAAGCAATGTACAACACAAATCACCACCGCTACTATCAACTACAACGATAAGGGAAAATAACAAGGGAAGAGAATACGATACCACCGGCCAAGAAACGAGTCCCACCCGGAAGCCCGTGTCCTTCCGGGTAACTCCCAGTTACCCCCCACCCCGGGCATGACGTGCTGTGCTATGGAATACCTCCTTGGTTAGCCTGGGTCAGGCACCCCGTCTCTGCTTCCTCACAGCTTCCCCTCCTCCCTGGCAGAGCATGAGCCTCACAGAGTCCTTGGTCAGGGTAAACATCATTTAGCAACAACCGAAAACATCGGCTTCACCAACGCTGTTCCCAGGCTGGAAGTCAAAACACAGCACTGCACCAGCTAGCACAAAGGAAAAACATGACTGCTACTGCTGAACCCAGGACACCTGTATTGCAGAGCTGATAACAGCTTTGCAGGGGTACCTTTAGCTAGGATAATTTATAACCATTTTCACACCTTTAAACTCACAGTACTCATTCTAGGACTTGTGCCACCTTATTCATACCACTGTAGATGCAGAAAAATAAGTTTTCTACAGAAATTTTTAATGGGATTTAGGGAAAGAGGCCAAGTCTTTATGTATTGTAAACCATGTAACAGAGACTACATCTGCTTGCATTGTTTTCTTTTCTTGATAAAGAAAGCATTTTTAACTGTTTTGTTCTGGTGTTTATGAAATTTGACGCAGTTAGTGAAGAAGTTGGACATCATTCTGTCTTTCTAATTTTCTCAGACTGACAGCAGTGACTTCTGGTGAAGTTCAGGGGGACTAACAGTCATGGAGGCCCACAGAAATAGTCACTGATAGAAGATCATCCCTTTTCCTGGGAAAATGGAAAGAAAATGAAATTTTGTGAATTGTCCTAGTATATAAAAGCAGATTTCCACCTTTAGTGGTCTTAAGGGGTGACATCATGGTGCATCTTTGCTGCATGAGCTCTAAGAACATTGCCTTTGTTAACCTGCTGGGCAGCTTTGTGTCAGCTGCAGTATTTCATAACCTTCCTGGTGTTACTCTTTCTGATCTCTCATTACAGCAATCACAGTGCAGATTGTTAACATTCTGCCTTTGCAAGTAGAAAGCATTATGTGAACTTCCTGGACTTAGTAATGGGAACAGCATGGTAATGTTAATTATAGCAAAGACATTTGTGAAGCATTTAATGACAACCTTCTCTGTATGTGTTGGTTTGCCAGTCAATACTGAATTACAGATATTTGCTAACATTAAGACAAATCTGTTTTTAATAAGGAGTCTTCACTTGACATTAAAGGATGACATTCAGTTATTACTAGCTAAAATGTTTTATCAATTTGCCATATAATTTGCTCAATATATTTTTCAGCTTTTTCAGTTCCATTGTCTGAATAATTGCTTTTATTTGGCCAGCCTAGCTTATGTAGAATTAGCCATTGCTAAGGAATGGGATGTTTGACAGTCAAGTTTTAAAAGCAGAAGATTAGGGCTTTAAATCATACTAATTTAAGAAAGATGCTGAATTTATTTTGTAAGAGGACTATAGCTACAGCCTATGTATTTAATTGGGCTTAACTATGCTTCACAGAAGAGTCTTCAGGCTCTGGCTCTTTCATGTCCTAGGCAAAAAAAAAAAAAAAAAGAAAAAAAAAGTGGTACATGTAAGTTCTTCCTTAGATTCCTTAGAAAGGATGATGTTAATTCCTGCATTTGTCAGCTTGATTAAAATAAAACATTTCTTTCCAAACAGATGTTGAAGGATATTTTTTTAATTTGGAAGCTGACCTCAATAATTGCTGCAGAAAAGAGTAACTATGGAAAAGTAACCTACAGCTGCCTGCATGATACAGACCACAATGGCTGACAATGGGTTGTAGAGAAAACTGACTTGATTCACTTTCTTCTTCAGCAGTTTCTGCAACTTGTCACTTGGGACTCCACACAGTTGCTTTCCACATCTGAGGCTTTCTTACAATACAGCAGGACCCACTAGGTAACAGGGCACATTTTTCTCATTTTCTGGTAATTATACAGTAGGCACTCCTCAGCATGCACCACCTCCTCCTCTGGTGACATTCTGAAATCTTTCACTTCTGGCCTGCCCATGATCACTTCCAAGATTGCTGGATGACTGGGATTTTTTAATCAAGCTCACTGTGTGATCAGTATAACACACTTATTCCATGTAGCATCAGTTGCTACCATCCCCTGAAATAGTCTATGCTAAGGATGCATGAAGACTCTGGGCCAGTCACGATAAGGTGCTTGTCCGATTCCTTCCCAAACAGGCTGATTTCAGCCTCCAGTACAGCCAGCTGTTGGGATCCTTCTGTCACTCTAAAATTACAAATGGGTTCTGCCTCTTGATGGCTTAATGGCATTAGGATACACTGTGCACTGGTATCTACTAAAGGCTTAAGGTAGATTTTCCATCCCACTTCCTCATGTTGTTTCTTTGAACCTGCAGTTAAAACTACAGGGTATCCTGTGGTGTGTACCTTCTATATCCTCTCTCTTGAGCAGAAGAATGTTTACTGTTAATATCTGAGATGCTGGTCTATACAAGCTGGGAGTAGGACCTATCTTCTTTTAGTTGCAGGAGGTACTGGAATGGTTTTTCACGCTGTTTGGGCAGTTTTTCTACAGAAAAGATGCAAGTCCATAGGGAAGAAGAGAGATTTTCTTTGTATTCTCTGAGCTGGTGAGCTGCTTCATCCATCATTGGTGCCTCTTTGTTTCTCCAGCTCATTACTGACAATGAGCTGGAGTCATATGCAATGAGTTTTCGTATGACAATGGTGCACTTCATACAAACTTCTTCCTCATGGGTTTGTGTGCATTGAATTTGTATGTGTGGGTAACTACATGTTGTTCTGATTATATTAAATCATTTCTAGAAGGGTTAATTCCCTCAGACACTGGATACCTCTCTCCATTACCATCCACTTGCCAGGGTGCCATATAAAAACTTCCCTGAATAAGTATCTTCACACTTGACAGGAGTTGCCTTCAGAAGCTAAAGTCTTGTGCCCCTTTTCCACTCCCTTTGCCGATGCCTCCCTCCCTTGAATGTGATCACAGCTGCTTGGCTTCCCTATGCTATAATTCCAGGGTATTAGCTCCATTATCCCAGCATCAGAGCAGCCATGTTATAATCTACTCACCTAGATGATGGTAGAAATCTTTTTGCATATGCCACAGCTCACCCTGGGATAAGGATTGAGAGGTTACCTCTTTTTCTGCTTCTTCCTCCTCTTCCTTCCTGTTCTTGTGATAGCCCTGATTCATCCTCCTTCACTAAATGAGCCTAGTTCAGTGTCCATTTTTTCATAGCGGCAAGATCCTGTCACTGTGGTTGGAGTAGTCACAGTGCCTGTCGTTTTGTGATCAGATCCAGAGACTTCCTCTTCCCTTTGAGGGTACTGAATAGTGTTGAGCAGGGCTTGGTAGACATGGGCTAGGCCACAGCACATTGCAGTGATTTGTGCTTCTCTGTAATTGCCAGGGCAACATCATATTTTTTCCAAAGTTTTTTTACTAATACTTCTGGATTCTCCACTTTTTCAGAGATAAAGTTCAAGACATTGGAGGTGCTCACTGTCCTAGGTACTTGGCCATACTGTCCCACACACCATGTCACTCATAACTATCCCACCTTGGTACAAATCTGTGGATAGTATTCTTAAATAGTTGTTTATCCTTAAACAAGAACTGGAACACATTCAGCAACATGCTGATTTCTAGCAATAGGACCATGCTGGTTTCAAGATCCCAAAGAAATTCAGAATTTTCAAAATCCTCAGACACTAAGCTTGGCAGGGAAGGCAAAGTTGTGGGAAGAGTTTTCCTCCATAAGTTGGCTCTCTGAGGAGAAAACGCAAAACATATGATTGTTAATACTTCCCCTTAGATGGCTTCTGAAGTACAGAGACAACATCAGTGATGAGAACACATACCAGATTAATTTCATGACCTGCAATTCTATTGTATCACAAGCTAGTATTACAAAGTACAACAAAAACGAGAACCTTAGCCCAGGCTCCAGTAGTGTTAAACACCAAAACAGCAAACACAGACTGCAAGAGAGGTGTTACACAATTCAGCCCTAAGAACAAGTGAAAATAAGCAAGAGGAAATAAATCAACATTGTGACTAGCATCTATTAAGCCAATACAATGAATCTGTACAACAAATCCGGTTTAACACACTGTTCAGATCTTTCATTATCTCAACTGTCTATGCCCCACCTTGGGTGCCGAAAAAGACTGTTGGGTTTTAACCCCAGCTGCCAGCTAATTACCACACAGCTGCTTGTTCACCCCCTCTCCACTACTCTAGTGGGATGGGGAGGAGAACTGGAAAATGGTAAAACCCACGGGTTAAGATAAGAGCATTTTAATAGCTGAAATAAAGTAAAATTTGACACTAATATTAACATCAGTAACAACACCCATACCAATACCAACACCAGTGCTAATGCTAATACTGAAAATGGAGATAACAAAAAGACAGAAAGGAATAAAACTCAAAAAATCCCCCAAAATTGTGATGCACAATAGAACTGCTCACCACCCTGTGGCCGATGCCCGCTCAGTTCCCCAGCAGTGATCCTCTGTGCCTGGGTAACTCGTCCCAGTTTATATGCTGAGCATGATGTCATATGGCATGGAATATCCTTTTGGCCAGTTTGGGTGAGCTATCTTGATGTCCTGGGTTCAGCAGTAGCAGTCATTTTTCTCCTCCTTAGTAGCTGGCGCAGTGCTGTGTTTTTTTACTTTCAGCCTGGGAACAGCGCTGATAACACCTATGTTTTTACTTGCTGCTCAGTAATGTTTACCCTGACCAAGGACTTTGTGAGTCTCATGCTCTGCCAGGGAGAAGAGGAAACCAGGAGGAAGCAGAAACAGGACACCTGACCCAAACTAACCAAAGAGGTATTCCATACCACAGCATGTCATGCCCACTATATAAACTGGGGGCAGTTACCCAGAAAGGTTAGATCACTGCCGGGGTCAGGCTGGGTATCGATCAGTGGGTGGTAAGCGGTTGTATTCTCTTCCCTTGTTATTTCCCTTATCATTGTTATTATTGGTGGTAGCAGGAGTGGTTTTGTGTTATACTGTAGTTACTGGATTGCTCTTACCTCAACCGGTGGGAGTTGCATTCTTTTGATTCTCCTCCCCATCCCTCTGGGTGAAGGGGGGATGAAGACGGGAGCCAGTGGCTATGTGGTTCTGAGTTACTGACTGGACTTAAACCATGACACCTGGCTATGCTCCTTCCCAGCTTTTTGTGTCCTTCCAGCTTTCTCAATGCTGAGCATAAGCTGAAAAGTCCTTGACTTGTTATAAACACTGTTTAGCAACGTCAATATGCTATCAATATTGTCACACTAAATCCAAAACACAGCACTGTATACCAGATATTAGTAAGAAAATTAACTCCATCCCAGCTGAAACCAGGACACTGACTTCATTGGCAACTTACTTTGAGGATATATTAAGTCCATGGTTTAATAGTTTCCACTACTATTAAATCAATACACTTTAACACTCACAATCACTCATACATCAAATGTAAATCAATACTCTTTAACACTGATATACTGAATTAGTTGTGGGTGTGCAATAACAAGAAGCTGATGACATATCTTTGTGATTCAGTCTTTGTGGCTGAAGACAAGGTTGAGGTGATCATGCTTGAATGTTTCCCAACAAGAGATGTCAAAAATACAGCCTTGATACTACTTGCCCCTCCTCACAAGGGACTCATCTTTTCCTGTTGGTGAATATCTTGCTATCAGTTTGACAGCCATCCCTCATGTGTGGCAACACTCTTCACTTTAGGCAGTATGTCCTGCCTATTTTCAGTCATTAGCAACTTGTTTTCTGTTCTCTATCTTACAGATTCTATGATTGAGTTCCTGTTTAGGTATTTTCTCCTACCGCCTAAGTACTGGGCTAAGTACTAATTAAAATCTTTAAAAAAAGCTTGTCGTCGTTTATTCCTTTGATAAACAAATTGCTTGTTTATCATGGTATTACAAAAGTTCCTATACGGTTGTTGCTTATATGGTTTTACTTTTTTTTTTCCTTTGTTGTTGTTTTGTTTTATGGCAAGAAAATATAGGTATAGGTATAGATGTAAGTGTAGGCTTAAGTATAAGTGTAGATGTAAGCCTAAGTATCAATTAGTGCTCTCAACAATTTATTGAATGCCTTAGGGCTCAGACTTCATTCCACATTTCTTTAGTAGACTGCTCTGTGTAAATAACAAGGACTGTTCTAAAATAATTTAAGGAGAACTAAAAATGGTGAAAAATTGGTGAAGTAGAAAGGAGAAGCCAGCAGACCCTGACATGTTTTCTTCCCAATGTCATTTTAAAATATTATTACCACAATCTACAATATAATGAGATCAAGTGAAGTGAAAAGACAGGGCCTTGAGCAACCTGGTGTAGTGGAAGGTGTGCATACCCATGGCAGGGGGATTGGAAACAGATGATCTTTAAGGTCCCTTCCAACCAAACCATTCTACGATTCTAGGAAAACTGGAGGATGGGGTGTCTTTATCTCCTTTCTATGCTGTTTGCATCTACATCAAATATCAAGCTTTCCTCTGCATATCCCAACACTGGCTTATTTATGAAAATGAAAGCAGAGAGAGACTCTGCTATAGAGACTCATATGAAATCCAAAAGCCAGGATCTGAGAAAAACACCAGTATATTATGAGACTAGTAATGAATAGAGAGTCTTACTGTTGCTCATTCAGTGGCATAAAATGTCAAAGGATAATAGATCATAGCAAAATGTAAATTTGCTATTTTGCTAAACCACAGATTAAAGAAACTTCAGTCCTGCTTTAATAACTGAGGTCATTGAACTAACTTTCATGTATCACAAACATTTCAAGAACACTATCTGAAACATATGATTTACTTGCATAAAGCTAATTCCACGCAGCCTGATGCTCATGCATTGCTCCAATGCAAGCACAGGCTGCCATGAAATCACCTTCGCTTACAACCACGTCTCTGTTTTCATGTGAGAGACAGCATAAGCCAAAACCCATTTGGAATCAGATATATATATAAAAACACACATATACATGCATACACACATATAGACACTATATGATATCCAGTTGTACAGTAGTGGGCAGCAGCCCTTGCTGCCTTCAATTGTTTTCACTTCTGCTTTTAACTCTATGAATTTTCTTTGCTAATGATACATCTTTCCTAACTGACAATGCATTTTTGCTAACTAACAATGCATCTATTTCCATTAGCAGATGAGGAAAGCTTGAAGTTTATTTCTATTTGTTGACCTGCTGCTGCCTGGGGATCCTTTCTCCAGTGCCTGCATTTACTGGCATATTCTTGCTGCTGCTGGGCCTGCTGACATGGAAGTCTCTGATTACTTTTATCATGGAGAAATTGTGAAATCTATTCTAGGACATTTGGTCCTGTCATATCTCCTCATTTTCCTTGTTTAGAAAATAAGCCTATCACTGTATAGCTGCTTCTTTTCACCACCATATTGTTCCCCTCAAAGTTGTCACTTTCAGTTTCTTTCAGCAAGGAGATTCCTTGCTGAATTAATCTGATTTGGCTCTTTAGCTCACTCTGCTTCACTGTTCTGCATCGCAGTATGACCATTCCACAAGCATAATGCTTGGCCTCATGACAGAACTCTATATATAGAAATAAACACACTCAACAGTGTATGCATTTTTATTCAAAATTATTGTTTTATATAACTTAATAATCTCTTTTTTGCCCAGTTCTCCAGACATCCCTTAATGGTTCTATTTTCATCTCATTCCCTTGATAAATTCACATTGCCATCCAAACCAATATTCCTTCACAAGTTATTACTCAAAGACTCATCTGCCTTTCCTTTTCTTAGGTCTGGAAGAGATGCTAAATCGCTAATTGCCTTCTTTTGTAGTGTTGAAAAATATTTTCTCACACATATCAATCTTTTAATTGGAAAAGAGGAATGTAATGATATAAGTTTAATCTCACACTATTTTTTGATATCAAATCAGAATGATATTTAATTACTGCTTTCAGGCATCCCATTTGCTATGAGAAAACTTCATCATGTTACTTTATTGAACTGCCTTTACGCTTACCAGGACTGTGGCCCTCAAATCATTCAGTATCATGATTCAGATTAGAATCGTTTATGATTCTAGCTGCTTGCACAAATGACAGGGAATGTCCTTTCACAATGCTGGGGTACAAAGTTAACTTCCACAGTTCAACTGAAAGGGCTTATTATTTTCTTTGCTTCCCATCTTTCTCCTCTTCTTTCACTAGCAAATAATTACAAGACTTGGGGGGGGGGGGGCTTGTTTGTTTGGTTTCTGTTTATTTGTTTGGTTTTGGTTTTTTGTTGTTTTTTTGTTTTTTTTTTCTTTTTCTTTACCCTTGGCTAAGGTATAATGCTGTGTAAACATGTACTTGTTCCTCATTTTACTTACACTTCATTGATTCTCCCAAATTACTTAGCAGAAGATGACCGGTTTTTTACCCTGTTTGTTATAAACAATGAGCAAAATGGAGTATGTAGCTGGTCGGTTCCACTATCACTAGCAAGAGCCCCTCTATATACATCATCTCCATGATACAAATCAGGTCTTCAGGGGTACCGCCACTGAAATGCAAAACCGCCTATTGAAACTCAATGAGTAGCTGCCCAAAGGCTGAGCATCCCTTGCATGACTGTTTAGGAACCTGTGACTTATTTTGTGATTACATGTAGGATGTGTGCATTTTTCTGATCTCTCCTTTTCATTTCAGTTTTGAATTGAATCTGTCAAATAGGCAAACAAAGTGGAATTAAACATACCTGTGCCCACAATAAAATGCTAGCTGGTATAGCAGGGTTATCTTATTTTAACTGGGGGCTTTTCTCACAGGAGCTTCATTAAACATGTTCTTGTCCCATTTGCTGAATCATGTGACTACTTCACAGTGCCTTGGGCCTCATAGCTCAGGAGGCTGGACTATCTTTCATAAGTGTCTGTACTATTTTCACTGCCCCAGTTGTTAGATGGTGATCTTTATGCTTCCATACTTTATGAACTGCTTAATCTGTTCTGTGCTCATGTAAATGTTCATTAGGGATCTCTACTGGCTGTGCAAAAATTATTATTTATAACTGCTTAAGGAAACCATGTGTCAGCTCTACAAAGTGTCTTGCTTAACCTTTTAATTTAACGGGAAAGAGAATGAGCAGTAATTCAAGAAGGAGAACAGCTACAAGTTTGTACACCTTCCTTTGCCTTCATGTATGTGGTTCTAAGTCCTGGAAGGGGAGGGTGTGTTTAGTCACACATGTTCATGAATATTTTTAAAGTACATTCCAGGCATGAAGACCATGTTGTGTAGTTTTTTAAGTATGGGTTTATGTGGCTGAGTGTTTTTTTGCCTTTTGTGCCCTTATTACTGCATCATTTTGGAGTTTAAAACAGTTCCTGTCATTGGCATGCAAATATCTATCTGTATTCAAATGAGCATGAAGGTCATGAAATAGACTGTGTGAACAGTGACTGTAATTTCATCCCTGAACTCGTGTAATAGCATAACCACGTCCTGAAGAAGCTTCAATTATTAGATCATTCTTATTTTAACTCACTGGTTTTATGCTTTTCTGATTCTTCTCCCCAGGGGTACAGGTGGTGGGACTGAGCAAGCAGCTTGTGGCACTTAGTTGTTGGCTGGGGTTAAAACATGACAAACACTTAGAAGCCTACAAACAGAAAAGGGTATCTATGTATGTCAGTCCAATAGCGGAATATTCTTGGATAGATAATGTGACTTAACTAAAACTTATATGTGCTTATGCAGACATACTGCAAAAGATACCTCTAGGATAAAATAAAGCAAAATAGAGACTATCAGTCTCTATTTAAATGTAAAGTACAATTACTACGGTGAAGTTTTAGTGATCACTTTCTAAAGTCTTTTTGAGATGTTCTTTGAGTAATGGGGCTAAAATTTGGATTTATATTCCTAATTTCCATACGTAGTCTCTCATTGACTCTGAAGATTACTAACTCTGAAGATAGTAGAGAGGTACACATGATATGTTACAGACCCATTTGTGGATGTTGTAGGCCCAGATTCTCTGAGGCTTTTGGCCTTTTAAAACTTCAGACAATACTCCAAGGAGGCTAAATTACTTTCAGAAACTAAACCTTTCTCCTTCTCAGTGTTGTGATAGTATGCACCAGATACCTATAGTAAATGCACTCTACCACAATGCGACTCCGAGTTTAATCTCTCTAAACCCTTTTCACAGTGATGTGCATGTCTCTTCTGCACAGTGCAATTTAATCATGTTAGTTCCTTACTACCTGCCCTTTTTTTTCTGTGTTAGCTTACAAGCACATGCACATATTAGAAATGTCTTTTTTTCTCTACATTGTTTTTTTGCCATTAACATATTTTTATCATGTGGGCTTTACTGTTTTACTTCCAATGTTTTGTTACTTTAATGTATTTTAGTAGTGCTACTACTCATGTTTTCTGAAGTGCTTTTCTTAAAATTTATAATGCAGTACTCTCATTCACCTTCTTTCATGAAATCCTTCATTAAAATGAAGAGAGTCATAAGTCACTCTCTGTGTCTTTTCAGGTTTGTAGAAGATTTGGGAAACTTAAATCCCATTCACTGCTCAGCAAAAAATACACTGCAAAGACAGTGTGCATCCCTAACTTACTCAGAGAGATGGACATCCGTGACAAAGTCCCCTCTTTTCCAAAAAGGTTTTAATTTGCTTTGGCCATTCTTTGTATAGCAACAGTTTACTTTTCCCTTGTTTTAAGGGATTATCTTGACAGTTCTTCTTGAGGAAATTGTCTTTGGTGGTGGAAAGGGTTTTTTGCTGTCCCTAAGAATTGTCTCCTGTGCCTCTAGGTTTTCAGTGCTACATTATGCCCTACAGAGCAAAAGGTACAACACAAAAAAAGACCTTGTGCTTCCAGATGGACAGTAATTTTAGTGGGATATGCTGTGGAAGTGAGGGTAGAACCACTTTTTTAGAAGTAAAAAGGGCTAATGAAAAATTCTCTCAGAGTGTGCACGGTTCCCATTTTCATGTCTATAAAACTCGGATAATTGTTGTTAAACAAGGATGAATTACTGTCTTTTTTTTTTTTCTTAAATGAAAAGCATTGTACAAAAGCAAGTTCATTGTCATCTCATTGCTCATCAAAAAGTAAAGAAACCTTCTACTCTGTGATTTAAAACAGAATGTACCAAAGAACAGGTTACAAGTTGCTACTCTGGTCTAACATGTCTTAAAAATTGCTACTGAACCAGGCAAAGTTTTTGAGTATTTTTAGGGTTATTAATAGTTTAATAGCTACAGCATTTTACTTCAAATTTCAATTTTAAAAAATTTCGCTGCTAGGTAATTCTTTATCAACTACATTAGAGACCCATTCAGAGGGAGAACAAATGTAAGCTAGCAATACCTGGCTGAAAAGAGTCCTCCAAAAAACACTCAGACAGCCTAAGGTTGTTAGGGAAGAAACAGAAGCTAAGATCATGTTTGGATGTCTAATTAGGAATTACTCACTTCTGCAGTCCTGTTTGTATGTACTGTTCTAAAAAATTTTTTATGCTTCTTTCCTTCTCTCTGTGTTTACAGACTTGGTTAACTGGGTGTTTCTTCTAATATTAATAACCACAGTTTCACAAAGGAATAACAAATTGTCTTTTTTTGTTCCCTAACCACCACCCCTCCCCCCCCCCCCAAAAAAAAATATTAATCTATAGAAATGCCCGATGTGAAAGAAAAATAAAAATAAAGGAGTATAGCTCTAAATTTCTGCTAAAAATCCTAAGAAAAATCAAATACTCTAAAAAAAATCAGCGATCATTCCACAAAGGTCAGTGAGCAGAAAAAACAGCCCAGGAGAGAGCATTATTACAACAATGTTGCACAGAATTATAGACTCTCAAGCTTCCTACATGTCGTGGTTTAAACCCAGTCAGGTAACTTGTTCACTCACTCCCAGTGAGTGGTGCCGAGCTCACAACAATCGAGGTCCTTGTCCGTCTCCACACCCCCCCCCCCCCCCCACACCCAGGGCTCTCCCCTTCCCCGCTCCCAGAGGAACGGGGAGGAGGATCGAGAGAGTGCAACTCCTACGGGTTGAGACAAGAACAGTCCAGCAACAAATCACCACCGCTACTATCAGCTAAAAACAATGATAAGGGAAAATAACAAGGGAAGAGAATACGATACCACCGGCCAAGAAAGCGAGTTCCACCCGGAAGCCCCTGTCCTTCCGGGTAACTCCCAGTTAGCCCCCCACCCCGGGCATGACGTGCTGTGGTATGGAATACCTCCCCGGCTAGCCCGGGTCAGGCACCCCGTCTCTGCTTCCTCACAGCTTCCCCTCCTCCCTGGCAGAGCATGAGCCTCACAGAGTCCTTGGTCAGGGTAAACATCACTTAGCAACAACCGAAAACATCGGCTTCACCAACACTGTTCTCAGGCTGGAAGTCAAAACACAGCACTGCACCAGTTAACACAAAGGAAAAAACATGACTGCTACTGCTGAACCCAGGACACTACACTTCACTGGCAACATCATTCTTTGAACTACAATATTTGATTTAGAAATAAAAAAAAAACAAACCAAACAAAAAAAAACAACAAAAAAACACCACACACACACACACACACACAAAATACCACTCAAGAAGAACAGTTAAAGGTTGGAAAAAGCTGGCAAAACAGCAGTCATGACACAGCTATTTCAAAAAGGAATGGAAGCTAGTCTGCATGGGAGATAGAAGAAGAAAGTTTAAATTGCAATAAGAAACACTGTAACTAGACCTTAGGAAAAAAGAATCTCCAGGGTAAGAAGTGGTGAAGTACTGAAATAAAAAGGTGTATTATTTCCAGCACAGGTCACACTGTCAGGTCTCACAGCCACCTGACTGGAATGGTTGGGGTATAGATCATCCAGCCTCGGGGCATGTGTGCTAGACTGTATGAAAACTGGAATTCCTTTCCAGTCCTCTAGTCACCAACCAAGATTTAGATCAGTATGTCCTAACCCAAAATTACTTTCTGAGGATGAGCAACAGCTATCTTTTCCCAGGGAAAAATCTTCACAGTACTTTTGCACTGGCAAGGGGAACAGGGAGTTTTGTAATTAATTCCATATTCTTCACCAACCATGAAGAAGTCTTCATCAGTGCTGCTGAAATGTGATATTCACATCTCACTTTTCAAAATGTGTCATATATAGCAGCACTTAAACTCAAGGTACATATATAGCCTAGAAAAACTCTCTGAAATTTTTCATTTGAAATGTAAGCTGCTCTAGCTTAATAAGCCTGTCTATAGGAATAGAAAATAATATTTTAACACTCTGACTGTGTTCCTTTAATACAGAAAGGCAAAAGCAACCTCTGACAAGTCCTTTGGAACCATTAAAAGTTCTATATAACAGCTTTTGCGAATCTTTCTTGGGTATTTCAGTAGGAAGCATTAGCTTTCTTCAAAACTAAAGTTTTCTTTTTGTCCAGGTATAAGATTATTAAAAAAATGAAAATAATGTTTGCAGTTGCTTTTGGGATTGAGAAGAGGCAGCTGTGGACAACTGGTCACACATTCCTTGAAACAAGTTTAAAAATTTCCATCGCAAAATAATTATCCTACACACAATAAAGTTCACACAGCATACTTTTACTTGAAAGAAAAATGGAGATAAACAGCATGTCTCTGCTCTGTAAAACATTGCTTCCCTTGTTTCTTTGAAAGAGTTCATGCAGTTCTGCTTGTCATTGTTGATTGTTGCATATTTTAAGGAGATGGAGGTATTTGTAAGCATAGCTTATACCTGTTTGGAAGAATTGACCTGTAGTCCATAACTCCTGAGTTTCAGAATATTAATCTAAAAGGTGTAGAATGACATCAAGAAGCTTGTTTCCATTTCATTAATGACAACATTTGTGTTCATTTGCCTTTTTCTATTGACAGGCTTCTGTGTTGTTCAGGTAACAATCTCCAAGCACATAGCTGCTGCTCTGCTTCTTCCACAGCAAAATTTTTCCTATCGTCTACTTTTCTGTTGTTTTTAAAACTGCTCTATGTATGACAAAAATATAATGTAGCTTAAGTTATGAAAAGGTCAGACATAACAGATTTCTGTCCTTCAGTTTCAACTTCTGTGCCCATAAACTGATAGACCAGATCAAGAAAACATATGGTGCAGTATGCAGTGAATTCTTATTTCTTCTTCAGTTTCATGATTTCCTTAAAGTAGAATAATTGTATCCCATGTACTTCGTATTTGACTGGGCTCTGTGCACAGTTACTGAATAGAGGAGGTAGCAATTTCAACTGCATAAACATCTTCTGGCAATCCTTACCCTGCAACAGAGAAAGGTTTGCAAACATCTGCTGCTGAACAAAATGTGTCCCAGTTAATAAAATTAAAATACACTGCTGAATAAAAAATGCAATATGGTGAATAAAATATGGCATCATATAATCAAGATCAACAGTGCCTTTCTTTTTATTTTAACTGAGAAAACAGTCTTTAGCTTCGGACACATAAAGGTACACCATGAGCAGATGCCAACTGTATCCGGGGCTGCATCAAAAGAGTATGACCAGCAGGTCAGAGGAGGTGATCCTGCCCTTCTACTCTGCTCTTGTGAGACCTCACCTGAGTATTGTGTGCAGTTCTGGTGTCCTTAACATAAAAAGGACATGGAACTGTTGGAACAAATCCACAGGAAGGCCACAAGGATGATCAGGGGACCGGAGCATCTCCCGTATGAAGACAGGCTGAGGAAGTTGTTCAGCCTAGAGAAGAGAAGAGAAGAGAAGAGAAGAGAAGAGAAGAGAAGAGAAGAGAAGAGAAGAGAAGAGAAGAGAAGAGAAGAGAAAAGAGAAGAGAAGAGAAGAGAAAGAAGAGAAGAGAGAAGAGAAGAGAAGAGAAGAGAAGAGAAGAGAAGAGAAGAGAAGAGAAGAGAAGAGAAGAGAAGAGAAGAGAAGAGAAGAGAAGAGAAGAGAAGAGAAGGCTGTGTGGAGACCTCATAGCAACCTTCCAGTATCTGAAGGGGGCCTACAGGGGTGCCAGAGAAGGACTCTTCATTGGGGACTGTAGTGATAGGACAAGGGATAATGGCTTTAAACTTACACAGGGGAAGTTTAGATTGGATATAAGGAGGAAATTCTTTCCTGTGAGGGTGGTGAGGCACTGGAATGGGTTGCCCAGGGAAACTGTGAATGCTCCATCCCTGGCAGTGTTCAAGACCAGGTTGGACAAGGGCTTGGGTGATATGGTTTAGTGTGAGGTGTCCCTGCCCATGGCAGGGGGGTTGGAACTTGGTGATCTTAAGGTCCTTTCCAACCCTAACTGTCCTATGATTCTATGTTGGAGGAGGGGACTGTATAAACTCAATTCACAACACATCAGACAACTCAACTCCACTCCATTGAGACCTGAGTGGTTTCAGCATTGCTGTAATGCCTGACCTCTCTCAGTCAGTAATGCTGGAAAGCCTTTATTGTATCTTAGAAGACTGTTGTCACCCCAAGTTGGTATGTAAATAATGCTTTAGCTTTCTGGATAGGCTGGACAAATGGACATGGATCTACTCAGGTCTGAACACAGTTAAGTTGACAAAAGTCACATTCCTGCTAGTTTTGTGTCTTCCTGTCTTTCAATGGAGGGAAGTGCTACTAATGCCCTCTCCATATGTTGGTAGCTGTAGTTAGAAAGCCTTTCAGGAAAGATGAATTAAAAAAATTCCAAAGTTGACCATGTCTAGCTGGATCCTAAACACTGTGGTACGATTAAAGCATTTACATGCAAGGAGTAGCAAACTTCTTCTTTTTTTTTTTTTCCCAAAATGGGTACATAACTCCTAAGCCAAGACATTAAGCACCCTGACTCGTATTTAGGGTTTTGGCCTTTTGGAAAATTCAGCTTGATGGTCTACTCTTCTTTCTTGGCTTTTTCTTCTTTTCCTCTAGGGAAAACAACAATCTCACTGGCACTGGAGATGAATAGTAGAAATCTGTGAGTTCTTGTGGGAGCATTTCAGTATGCCTAGCATTGTGCCTTACAGCCTGCAAACTCTCTGTACTCTGACATCTCTCTTCAGCATATAAAGCCCCAGTGCCAATCCAAGTTTTCATTATCCAAGACTGAAGAGCTCCAATTAATGAATTTTGCCTCATCTAGCAAGTTGGACTCATCATCTTCCATGAGAGACAATGTAGAATAATATTCAAACTATATGTATTTAATAAGTACAGCAAATGAATTAAAGGGGATAATCTCAGGACAGAGACACTATGTTAAGTTATAGACTACTTAATGAGAAATCATTACTGTGCAATTAGCAGTATTTTATAAAGAGCTGTCATCCTGACAAAGCAGAATAGTCTGACTCTACCATATTGCCTAATCTTGGGCTATTGGTAGGTGCAATGTTTTCTTCTTGCTGAAACTGGAGAGTCAGAGTTTGCATTTGTAGTCATTATTCCTTGCATTACTAGACTAGGAAGTCACAAGCATCAGGTGACTCTGTGTTATTTGTCAACGAATAACAAAAGGAAGTCTGTATGGGTGTCTTTTCTTTTGGTGACTAGTTTGGTAGGTAAACCAAACCCACATTTTTTGTTCAGATACCACTTCTTCCATCTGAAAAAAGAGCTTTCATATGCTATAACTTTGAAATAGAATTTAACTCTTCCTTGAACTGACGGTTTAGTAAGTGGCAACTTGACATATTTTTCAGGAAGAATACAACAATACTATGTAAAAGCCTTCTGAGGTAAAGTGTGGATGGATTTGTAGCAAAGAATGGCCACGTTCCCAAGTCAGCAAGTGCCTACATGGAGTTCGACATGAACCGAGGATGAAGGAGGACGTGGGTAAGGAAGCAAGAGTAATGGTGCAAGCAAGATAAGAAGAAACTGGAATGTGCTAAGATACAAAATAGTGAACTGTTGGCAAGTTTTAAAGGTTAGGTTCCAATGCTCTTATTTGACCGGTTGTATACTAGTTGCTCTGCGCTACAAGAATATGCATCCAATCATAATACACCAAATTATTGTAAGCAGATGCAGACAACAGTATAAAAAGGATAGATGCTCTGTAATAAATGGCTTTTGTCTGATCACATTGATCTCTGAGTCCACTTCTGTGGCAATAAAGTTTCATTAATTTTTGCAAATGTATTATTTCCTGGAATACATTTCACACACACACACCCACAATAGGAGAATACTTTCTATTACTGTGTGAATTACAATTCATGAGGAGGTGGAAGAACACTCTGGATGCAGAAAGACATATTCACAACTGATGGAAGATGTTATCAGGGTCCCCCAGTCCTTGCAGCCAGCCAGGTGGCGTTTTACCCTTAGGGAAGTGCCATGCAATAAAGAACTGTAGTGATATGTGTCCAGCTCCTGGCAGAGGTGTCTCAGCCTGCTCCTTGGGCGATGCCTGTAACGAAGCTGCAGCCATGTCCCTTTTTTTTACTCTTGGTTTAATCTGGTAGACTGCATGTTCATGCAACAAACTTAGAGCTAGGCCATCTTATAATAGCGGTCCAGCTGGACTACTTTATTTCAAAATGCAGTTAAACAATGTAGGGTATTCTACTAGATGAACGTAAATTCTAGAAGCTTTGTGAGACAAGTGGGGAAGAATTAAGAAACATTAACTTCCTTTTCCTGACTCCTGCTTTTCACAATTCTCTGAGGAAAAAACTGCATTTTGTAAAAAACTTACAAAAAGATTGAGGTGCGGTGCAATGTGACTCCATGGTAAAAAAAGAATATCTCCTCTCTGAATGTGGGACATTTTATACTACAGAAATATTTATTTTCCAGAAGAAATTGAATCATCTCCCTGTTTAAACCTAACAATGCTAGCTCACTGTGTTTAAGGTTCTTCCCCTAAAATAGTTGGGTTTTATTGGTAACAATGAAAGAAAAAGTAGTCCAGTGGAATTATGGACTCAATGACTATGGAAAATTAAGACCTGAGTTGTGCATTATAGTTAGGGGAAAGTAGAATCCGTAAGGTTCTATAGGAGTTGTTTTAATTAAATACATAATGTTTAAAAAATAAGGCTATATCTACTAACTAGGGTGTGGTCCAACCAACATTGGAGCTAGAAGACAAGAAAGAGACTGAAATTCTGGGATCGTCTTTTTCTTTTTACTATTGCCAATCAGTTTGGTTTGGATTTTATTTTGCTTTCTTCTCCCCCAAAGCACTTTGTCAACCCATGAACTTAGCAGTCTTTCTTGTCTTTCTGTCCTTCCACTACTTTTCTTTTTCCCTTGAATCCTATTCTAGGTATTCATGCTTCCTTATTCAACTTTCCATTAGAGGCTTTTCCCTCAAACATGATTTAAATCAGGTAGGTATTAAAAAGCTAAGATAGTTAGTGGAAGGGGGAAAAAATGGAACAGACATAACCAATCCACAGCAGAACACCATGTTCCATAACTTGTATGACAATGCCAATTTGTTTTCTGAATAGCAAAGCAAGTTACGGACAAGAACATGATATGAAATTACCATAAAAGATGCAATCTAAGTACTCTACCAAATATGCTGTTACTATTTTTAGCTGATAGGTCTTTCTTCATTTTTCCACCTTCAAATAGCCAGCTTGTTTTTTGAAGTCACTATAGTCACCATAAAAACTTTGTACTGGACACTGAATCCAGGCAATATTCTGTTCAATACAGACTGATAATTGTACCTGAGATGGGCTCAATCATTTCTTTTAAGCCCTTTCATAAAGTAACTCTGCTAAGTTATGGTTTTGTATTGATGATATTTTTGAGATTAATTACTGTAATACATTTCTTTTTCATATTGTGAAAGTAACTGCATAATAATGCTATCTCTTCTTTTTTCTGTAAATGAGCCATACCAGCAAAAAAACCACACTGGTGGCTGTGAGATGAAGGTACAAGTTTGTTGTCATGACTGTAATGAGTAACACAAGAGATAGGCTTCATTAAGCAATTCTCACAGCTCTGTGTCTGAAGGAATACTGCTGTTTGACATATCTATTAATAGTCTCTGACATTTTAACACTAACCTGCTTATCCTCCTTTGTACATGGTGCTTTCCTCTTCCCCTGTGTCAAAATAGCAAGGAGATTAATTTCCAGTGTATAACTGATAACAATGTACTGAGACAAAGTTCAAGCAATGTTTCATAAATTCTGTGAAATGTTAATTCAGTAAGTAGAAGTGTTAGTTCTTGACATTGATTTATACTTGCTTCATGTGCTACCTGCAATTTTCTCATCAAAAAGTGAGCCTTACTGTTTCTCTTCAACTTCTGGTTTGCTATTCTGTTCAAGTTGGTTTTCCATGAATATATCAAACTGGGATTTGAAATAGCTAACTAATTTTGGTTTGGATTGGGAAAAGCAGACTTGGGGGGAGTAATAAAAAAACAAACAAACAAAAAAACAAACAATAATTTTACCTGGTCACAGTTTTAACCTATTTTTCTACATTTCATGTTTTTTGCCTGTTGTGACTTTCCCCAGAGGAGATGAACAGTAGCTGAAGATGTAAATTTGGGTCACCCAGACACAAAAAGTTGGCCTTTTTTTGATAGTTTCTAAATTTGCTCATTGCACAAGAGTTGGTCTAGATGACCTTTGAAGGTCCCTTCCAACACAAACTATTCTATGATTCTGTGATTCTATAATTATGGTCTTTCAAACACTTGCTGTCTCTGTCACACTTCTTTCTCAGTGACTCTGCATATCTTCAACATGCTTTCTGTTAACTGCTGCTTTTCAGGCTAAAGCTGACTACATTTCAGTAAAATACATATCACATACTAAAGTGCATGTAAAAATAAAGACAGCATGCAGATCTTAGGTGTTCATGCCCTGTGTCAGGATGTTACCATACTGATCACATCTCTGATGAAACAGAGTGTAGGTTCTCCACAATGAGTTGCTAAGAGATACTGCCATCTGTGAACAGTGAATTCTTCTGAAAACTTAAAATATCCAAAGTGTTGGAAGTTATCTTTAAAAATAAACTTGAACTCAAGTTATAAGACAGCTATAGGAAAGGTCCTTACTTCCAAAGAGGCTTGCACTAGGTACTAAAACCTGAGGTTAATTTTTCTGAAGTATAAAGCAACTTCCATGATATAAAACTCAGTTTCAGCTGGATAATAAAAGAAGTAAGGGAAGAAATAGGTAGATTTTTGTTCAGAATTCATCCAGGCAGGAGTATACTATTAAACACATAGAACATAATAAGCTGATTATCGGTTAATAAATTTTTTCTTCCTTTATATCTTCCCACTATTTAACATTGAAAAAAATAAAATCTAAAATATACCATGCATGAATTTACCAAGTAATCCAGAGCCTTTTATCCATAGGGCTTTAATTGTTGAGACTGAGTCTATTATATATCTGTAGCTCAGCAAATGTACTGCACCAAAGAAATTTCTTATTTTAATCATTCCTTTCCAATAAATGGAGTATCAGGAAGAAACACTCCCCCTGCAGTAAAATTGTAAAGTTGTGGGGAGTTACATGAGAATCAGAATTGCATTAAAAGGACTTCTAATCTTCATAGCCATAAAACTAATAAATAGCACGGATTTGAGGAATGAGTACAAGAAGAGTTGTGAATGTGGTAAATGTAGTTAATGGAGTGCACTGCATAAAAATCAGCTTCTGCATAAGAAGCAATACAGTGTATCAGTGCTGTGATTTAAATTTTTTAGACTTGTTTGTTTCCCTTATGAAAGCTTTCTGTATTCATTATGAAAAATGAAGAAGATTTTTTAGAAAAATAGGGAAGAGCTGCTCTAAGTGGGAAACTGTGTTGAGATCTGCTAAGTGCTTCTAGTCACTAAATATGGTACAGATTTTGTTTTGGTGCTCAAAAAGCCTTACTCATGCTGAGTTTAGTTCTTGGATGATAACAAGTCTGTCTGGGAAAGAAGGTAAACTACAGTTTTTCTTCTAGGTATCTGCACAAACATTTTCCATAAAAATGAGAAAAATTAATCTTCTCTCATTAAGAATCTGTGGATTTATCTTTCCTGTATGAGAAACCTAGGAAGCAGGTTGTGATACTATGAATTAAGTAAGCAATTTCATAGGTTCATTTTAATTTGGAAGACAGTCTAGTATTGTATAGTAGGGGAAAAAAAAAGTGATTATTTCAGTAGCAGAATACCTCTGTCTCCTTTTGTCTTTTTTGACCGTATTCTTCTGCTCCACAGCAGACATGGATTAAAACCTTTCTTCTTTTCAGATTTTGTATATATTCAGAATTTCTCTCCTTTGCTATTTTTTCTATACTATTGAAGTCCATTATATTGTTGTTTTTTTTTCTTCCAGATTTCAACTTTTTTTTACTTTTGTTTGAACACTTTAAATCAGATTTCACAAAATTTTCTTGCAACCTGTTTTCTGCTCCTAGGATTCTACTTGACTGTGAAATAAGTAACCTTTTTGTTTGATTGTTTTTATGTCTTTCAGCTGAAACTTTCATCAGTGCTAAGCACATGAGATGTCCTTGCAGGAAAACATACTTGTAACTCTCTTTGATTTGCACAGGGTGATGTCACTGCCCTCACCTCTTCATGTCAGGTATTTCAACACTTTTTCCTCTAACATCTGTGATACTAGTATTCCTTAAACTAATGCTGAGCATGGTGGGCATGGAACACCGAAATTCTCATGTTCTGGGAAATAACCATCTCAACTTCTGGGAAATAACCACTCATTCTGAATTCATGTCTTCCTGTTTTTTTCTATACTTATGGAAAGGGAGCTCCTGCCTATGTGTTAGGTAACTTAGCCTAACCACAGCACCATGACTAGTAGAAGCTGAAGAAATAAATTTAGTATTTGTGATCAATCTTCCTGGAATATAACTATCCTGGACATATTACTGGTTTTAAAAAGTTAATTTTTTTGTAATTTTGCCTGTTGTGAATGGAAGTTGACAGTTGCAAGTCCAGAACATCACTAAAATGGCAGTATTAGAAGAGTACTTGTGCTGATTTGAAAATGCTCTCTGTAGCTGCCGGCTAACAGCAATATCTCAACTTACTCTGCTTTCTGTAATGGTAGCACAGTTGAATGATCTGTTCATCTTGTGGTAAGTTGTTAGTCCATTCAGTTTTAGAGAGTTGTTTTAATTTGTTAGCTATTTTTTAATCAATATGTGGCTGTCCATTACACCCATCAGCACTTTGCAATCCTTGACTGTAAATCCACAAATGGAGAGGTTTCACTCTGTGGGGCCATAGATCAGAATTAGTTCTGTTTTTCTTGAGAAAAGGGTCAATCCATTGAAGCCTCAGAGGAAATCAGCCTCGTCAAGGCACTGGCTGTAGACAAATTTCTCTCCCTTTGCAGCTAGACCATCTTTGTCTCTCAAAAGTTCCTTTGACAGTAGTATGAGAGCTGTTTTGCACCAGGGCTGGCTTCTCAGTGAAGGTCTGCCATGTGTGGACACTGTTTCAGGTTGTACTAGTGCTACATTAAAATCTCCCTTTGTACATTCCTTAGGTTTGATTGAATACTTCAGTAAACTGAATCAAACATAAAAATATGAACCAATTATCTCCCTTTTTTTTTTCCCCCCAAAATGATATATGAAGAAATAATATATTGTTGAAATACTTCCTAATATGGGATAAAATAATTAAAGTGTTTGTGTTCACTAGAGAAATAGGTTCATTTTACTGTTGAAATAAAAGCACGTGGATGCCTTTAACATATTTTTGCCAGCTCATGTTAGCGTAATCCCTCTAGAAAAAAAATATCTGACTAAGGACCTACTTTTCACTCCTGCTGAGAGATAGCTGATTGCAGCCTGCTGAAATACATGCTCAATATTCTACCATAGCATCAGAACCAGCACATGCTATAGCAGCAGATGACCCAGACATTATCTGAAATATTGGCTGGTGGTATCACAAACTTTCTTGCTGACCTAATATGTAAACCCATAATTTCAAATCCTTACTTGCTCATTCATTGGCTGCTTAAGTGTTCTTTTTCTTTCTGTTGCTTTAGCAATGAGAAAAATCAATAAATATTTTTGCCACCTTAATGTATCTGCCATGGTTAGTTTTAATGGCATACACTACATTTCATTTTACAGCTCTTTGGCTGTTTGGCATATTATCTTTGGCCATTTAAATGTTCCTAAAAATCTATTTACTGAGAAGGCAAAAATAAATAAAGCTTTCAGTCTGACAGTAGGTGCTTGAATCTCTACAGCTACAAAATGTTGCACCCCTGATTGCTGTACCTGGATCCATCAGGAAAAAGATAGAGGGATTTTTTCCTACTGGAATTCTGGAGATGTGCTCGCTTCTTCAGTTTTCCATAAATATTCTTTGTGACCCTGGGTAATACTTTTATGCTATAGGAACAGTGTTGACCTTTTGCTGAGCTCACCAGTGCTGTATCCTTTTGAAGTACAGATAGGCAAAGGGCTAAAACCATCAATATCAAAAATGCACACAAAAAAAGGATAACTTGAAGAAAGGTGAATAATAACACTGGAAATTTTGCTATTGCTTGTGTTTCAAGGTTATGCCCTCATGTTGTCAGTGGGACTATTAAATGAAAAAAAAAATCCATTAAATTCATGAAGTTGTTGATAGCCACAGTCAAAATATGGAACTTATTATATTAAAACATCTTAAAATGTGACACTGATTAGATGCTATATATAAATTTGTTTGACAGATTTGTAGCCAGGTTATGATAGCTGTAAAAGTAAGAACCTGAATATGTTTTACCCATTTGAGTGTTAAATCTGAGCAGTGTCATGATTATGTTCTGTGTAACATGTTCCAGGTAAAACAGTTCAGGATCTGGACTAGGAAAATTTGTTGTTGAGTAGTGAAGAGATGATGAAATATTCATTACCATCATTAGAAGAACTGAGATAGAATCACAGAAGGGTTAGGGTTGAAAGGGTTTAAAGATCATCTAGTTCCACCCCCTTGCCAAAGGCAGGGACATCTTCCACTAGACTAGGTTGCTTAAAGCCCCGTTTGGCCTGGTGTTGAACACTTCAATGGGGCATCCACAATATCTGTCACTTAATATTGCCTTAGAAATTCTGTTAATAGATTAATGCCTGAAATTCTTGTCTACTAGATTCAACACTGGAGTCTATAACACCTTAACAGAAGCAAGATGGGGTCTGTTTTAGAAGGAAGTCAGTAAAACACTCTGAACAAAAGTTATCAAAGAGAATAACTTGCAGTCTTGTGTAGCTAATGTGGCACTTTCTTTGTTGAGCTGACCATATTTTCTTTTCTTTCTCCCTGGTGTTCCATAAACACTTCAAGAGAGGTGCATTACCACCATGCTGAACAGAGGCCTCTTTGAATTTGTCTACTGGTTGGAAGAGTTATATGAGCAATTCCTTGTCATCAGAGGAATTAAAGGAGATAGTGGCCTTTTTCTGTGTGATTTGGATTACTTAGTACTTTTTAATATAATAATCTTTCAAATTCCAACACATTTTCAGTCTTTCTGGTGCTCTGGAAAGAAAGTGTGTGGTGATGTAGGCTATCTGCAGTTAGTGTATTCTTGCTGGTGAACCATTCTTCCTGTTATTGTGGCTCTGGGATGGCTTATGAGAGTATGTCAGGAGGGTAGTTTTGATAGCACAAAGTAGTGCCATCAAGTAGTCTGGGATTTTTACTATTTCCTGCCTTTGAGAGAAGTAATTTCTCTTCAAGCCTGTTTACAGTAACTGGTTATTTTTCTGAAACAGCAATAAAAGAAATAGTCTGGGGAACGTGCATATACAACAAAAGTTTGAATACGGTTTCTTTGCAGGACAGTTAATGTTCTGCAGGACTCACTGATTTATTTGAGTTACTCTGCTGGTAAAATATCTGTCTCCTGTTCTTTACTTCAGCAGTCTGTACAATGGCAAATTGTTTTCAGGTGCTCACACTCATTTTTAAAGATAATAGGTCATGAGAAATTAACACTGCAAACTGTTTATTGTGCTGTTCCTAAGTCCTCTAAAACATGCATGGTGCAGCGCTCTTTCTTCTGTGAAAAAGAATGCCTGTTAAGCTTTTGAAAACCCCCTGCCTAAATCTGTAGTAATATTATCACGCACAATGAAATTATGAAGAAATATTCACATCTTCAGGGCTTTTTGAGGCTGAAAAATCTGTTGTATGTATTAGCTACTGTCACATTAGAAGAACATTAGAAACTTTGTTAATGGTAAACTGAAAGTAAAGAGTGGCAGAAGTGCAGGTGGTAAGACATTTGTTTTGATGGGTAAGGCTGTATTCACTGCTTTAAGACAAGAATCCACTTAATCACAAAAAAATTAGCTAATTGAAAAAGCCACTCAGCTCTGAGCCATATCTCAGCGTGCCTTGATAAGAAAATCTTCTAAGCATGAGCAACAACATAACTAATCATATGCCCAACATTTTAATTGTTGAATAATAGGTTGAAATAAAATAGAAAGTCAAACAAAAGACTCAGAAAAAAAAACAAACAAACAACCAAAATACCCACCATCCCCCAACAGCTCCAGGCTTTCTCCAGATTTTATGGTCTCTATGTATATACTAACTATATTAACTTCATTCTTGCAGAATATTAATTGCACTGCCTTATGTGAAACTGACCACCATAGGGTCTCATATCTGAGGTGAGCATTAACTAAAATCAGCTCCACAAAAATACACTTCTGTGCAAGTGTAGCAGAAATACATATTCCCTGCTCTGAGACTGCCTAGCAACAGTGGCTGGTGTAGGTTTATAAGCACTGCTTCGTGGATTAGTCCCAGGAACTGTGTGTATCAGGCATGACATGATTGCTTCCATCTCCTATCATTGCTCTCATTAGGAGATGGTGAGAGCTTTTAAGCAAAAAACACCGTTAAAGGATTGTTGATAATATTTCCCAAACTATCCCAATGGTTTTCATTTTCCAACCGATTTAGACTCAGTGTCTAATTTTATGTAAGTAGTCTAAAAAAATGGCAGAGTGCCTGAACTTTCTGCTGCCTTTCACACAGTATTTGAAAAACAAATTTTCGACTTTCCTGTAAAAATTTTTTTTTTTTTTTTTTATACCTACTCTGAACCTGACTCTCCCTTTCCTTTGTTTTGACTCGAGATCAAGCAGTTATATTTTGCTGGACAGGGAAGTAAGAATCAGCTGCAATTACAAGCTACAGGTGTGAACAATTCTTCCCTCTACTGCAGCCACTCAGCTATAGTTAGAAATTAAAGGCAAGGAAGTGGTGCTGTAGGAGATGTGAATGTTTAGTGATGACCCAGGAATCTTCTACCATACCCTACTAAACCATGGTCTGTGTTGCCGTAAACTCTGTATCTGACGTTATTAAGAGAGTGGAGAAGAGGTAACTAGAAGAAATAGCCAAAGGTTCATTTTGTTAATGTGATGAACAATGAATCTCTAGTATTATAGACATTAAAGAAGAAGGTATTCACATTTCCAGGTAATATATTCTGGTGGTTTTACTTTGAAATCAATAGCTCTGTATGAGTCAGGTTATCAGCATGAGTGAATTTGTTCTGTGATCTAATAAAAAAGACCTCATTCTCTGATAAACGCAGGAGAAGTTTGCAAGGATTTTGTGATCAGTCCATTGATTGCCTTTCATCTTTTCTTTAGTGACTATTCTACAATAAAGATTTTATTGAGTGTCTAGCTTAAATGCAATTAAAATACTAGTGTATTTCACATACCTTTTTTAGTAGCAGAGCAAAAACATAAGACTGCACAGCAGAATACCTTTTTAAACCAAGGGCCTTCTCTCCATATGTACTGAAAAATAAGCAGGAATTAGAACTTCACAATGTGAACAAATAGAGGTTTATCACTTTTGAAAAGCAACTCCTATGTGTTTAAATATCAGGTTAACGTGGTCCTGTGCTGAAGATAACTGCTAGATATCTCCCTGTGCACAAAAATGAATATACACCTAAGACATATTTGCAAGAGGAAATAGCTACAAATTGATGTTCTGGATACAGCTGTAGCAGTTATTTTTCTCCTTCTTAGTAGCTGGTTCAGTGCTATATTTTCAACTTTAGCCTGAGAACATGGATAACACACAGATGTTTTTAGTTGTTGCTAAGTAATGTTTACTCCAATCAAGGACCTTTCAGTCTCATGCTCTGCCTGTGAGGAGGGGCACAGGAAGTCAGGAGGAGGCAGAGCCAGGACACCTGACTCAAGCTAGTCAAAGAGGTATTCCATACCAGAGCATATCATGACCAGTATATGAGCCAGAGGGAATTACCTGAAGGGCCCAGATTGTTGCTCAGGTCGGGCTGGGTATCAGTTGGCAGATGGTGAGCAATTGCATTGTGCATCACTGGTGTTTATTGTTTTTTTTTCCTTTTCCCCTTTTAGTTTTATATTATCATATTCTCTCCCCTTGTTATTTCCCTTATTGTTATTATTATTGGTGGTAGCAGCAGTGATTTGTGTTATACCTTAGTTACTGGACTGTTCTCGTCTCAACCTGTGGAGTTACATTTTTTTGATTCTCCTCCCTGTCTCTCCAGGAGCGGGGTGGGGAGAGTGGGGGGAAGACAGAACAGGGGGAGTGAGCGAGAAGTTACATGATTCTGAGTTACTGGTTAGGCTTAAACCGTAAAAACTGAGTGCATGGTTTGGGGTTTTCAAGGGCAGAAAGCCAAGCTGTGTAATTTATTCATCTTTATTTCACTGAGCTTAGTGCTTTTTCTTTTTCTCCTTTGCAAACATTACCACTGACAGATTTAAATTTTTTTCTTTGTAACAATTAAAAATGCAAACTAGTGCAAGCTAGGACACATACAAGGCCTCAGCAGAGAGTCACCATCTCTAAGGCAGTTTTTTTGGTTCTAATTATATTTTGATGAGTCTCTTTTACCCATTAGTTTAAAATCTATTATGAACAATTCCTGAACATATATGAAGGGTTTTTAGCTTGTGACCTTTTGTCATTGATCTTATTTCCTAACCAAAGTAGGAAAATATACTGTATCAGCATCTTCCACTCTTATTTTTTCTCTGCAGAGCATCTTGCATTCTTTATAGTGAATAGTATTCTCTTCCGTTCTCTTGGAGAGATTTCCTTTCCTTAGCCTGAACTCATGTTATCATTATAGCCATGCAGTTATGGTGAGAAACATGTATACAGAGTTATTATTTGTGTTTTGCTGGATACCTGATTATCTAGAAATATCCTTAGATTTGTATTATTAGGGATAAATCTAGTTGAATCACATTCCATTCTTGTGAATGATATGAATATTGTACAAACCCCTCACATTCTTCTTATTGTTTTTTCCTGGCAGTCATATGGAAGCTTTTAGTGTTATGAAGTTAATTTCTAATATTTTCCAACGTTGTATCCACTGGCACCCCACTGCTATTTGAGAAATATTCAGACAAATGTATTTTTCCTACATAAAAGTAAGTTTATATCACCCAGTTTCAGGGGTGATATAAACATTAGTTAGTTCTGAAATGTCCATGGAAGGCACCAGTTATTTTCTTGTATCTTCCTTTTCCTTCACTTTTGTAGGAATCCATGTGATTATTTTGCATGGATTTTTACTACATCTTTTTAGAGGAACTTATGCTCACCTATCTGCCGATCCAAACTAGTTATTTTTTTTCTACTTTGTGTTACTAAGAACACCTGAGCAGTTCAGCACTATTACATGGTTATAGTTATTTCTGGCATTAAGCCCTGGATGAAGTATGCTTGTGGGAAAAATCTATGTGAGAAACTAAAGACAAGCATGAGATTCTCCCTCAGCACCAAGAGACTTGGGAAAAAAAAATATTGAAAGAGTTCTGCCTCAACCTGCAAAGTTCTTGTGATCTTGGCTGTGCATCTGTCTCTTAGTTGTATGCCACTTTTTACCTTTTCAGTACTCAACAGAATCCTCATACTTAAAGGAGACTTTTCTGCTGTCCATGAAGGTATGTGAGTCTAGCCATAGATAACAAGATTTTCCTTTCTTCAGCTTATTACAAGCATAAGGAATCATTGCTGTGTTAACAAAATGTAAAATGATGGGTGTAATAATTAAGAGGTAAAACCAGCCAAAGCTATATAAAATGGTATTTCTGTGTGTGCCTGGCATTAGTGTTAATGTGTGAGTTTGTTTTCTTGTGGGAAGAAAAGATTTTGAGTCTAGATCCCTGACACATCTAGCTCGAGGTGGAGGCTGGATAAATAAACTTCAGAAAAGCAAGATGGCAAAATTGTAAAGTATATTTGAATATTTGATTATTATATATTATTATATTTAAATATTTGAATATTTTGATACAGTGATCATGAGATGCTCAAATTTGAGATCGTCAGGACAGTGAGAAGAGCGTGCAGCAAGCTCACTGCCCTGGACTTCAAAAGAGCAGACTTTGGCCTCTTCAGGAACCTGCTTAGGAAGGTTCCATGGGATACAGCCCTAGAGGGCAGAGGAGCCCAAGACTGTTGGTTGATATTTAAGGATCGCCTGCTACAAGCTCAGGAGTGTTGCATCCCAACCAGAAGGAAGTGCAGCAGGAAGGCCAGGAGAGACCTCCTTGGATGGATAAAGAGCTGCTGAGGAAAATTCAAGTGAAAAAAGAGGCTTACAATAAGTGGAAACAAGGACAGGCAGCCTGGGAAGAGTACAGGGATGTTGTCCGGGAAGCAAGGGACCAGGTTAGGAAAGCTAAGGCCTGGTTAGAATTAAACTTAGCTAGGGGTATTAAAGATAACAGGAAGGGATTCTACAGGTACATAGCAAATAAAAAGCAGACTAGGAACAATGCAGGCCCCCTCAGGAAGCTCTCGAGAGAACTGGCTACACAGGATTTGGAAAAGGCTGAGGTTCTGAATGACTTCTTTGCCTCTGTCTTCACTGGCAAAGGCTCTGACCAAACCACCCAAGTCTTGGAAGGCAGACGCAGGGACTGTGAGAATGAAGACCTTGTGCCCACTGTAGGATAGGAACTGGTTCGAGACCATCTTAAAAATCTGAATGTGCACAAGTCCACGGGACCTGAAGAAATCCCTCTGCAGGTCCTGAAGGAGCTGGCAAATGAAGTTGCAAAGCTGTTGGCCATCATATTTGAGAAATCATGGCAGTCGGGTGAAGTCCCCGATGACTGGAAAAAGGGAAATATAACCCCCATTTTCAAGAAGAGGAAAATGGATGACCTGGGGAATTACAGACCAGTCAGTCTCACCGCTGTGGCTGGCAAAATCTTGCAGCAGATTCTCCTGGAAGGCATGCTAAGGCACATGAAAATCAACAAGGTGCTTGGTGACAGCCAGCATGGCTTCACTAAGGGGAAATCCTGCCTGACCAATTTGGTGGCCTTCTATGATGGGGCTACAGAACTGATGGACAGGGGTAGAGCAGTTGATGTCATCTACCTGGACATGTGTAAAGCGTTTGAAGCTGTCCCACATGACATCCTTGTCTCTAAATTGGAGAGACATCAATTTGATGGATGGACCACTCGGTGGATAAAGGAACTGGCTGGATGGCCGCATACAAAGAGTTGTGGTCGATGGCTCAATGTTCAGCTGGAGACCAGTAATGAGTGATGTCCCTCAAGGATCAGTGTTGGGACCGGTCTTAACGTCTTTGTTGCTGACATGGACAGTGGGATTGAATGCACCCTCAGCAAGTTTGCCGATGACACCAAGCTGTGTGGTTCGGTTGATACGCTGGAGGGAAGGAATGCCATCCAGAGGGACCTTGACATGCTTGTGAGGTGGGCTGATGCCAACCTCATGAAGTTTAACCATGCCAAGTGCAAGGTCCTGTACCTGGGTCAGAGCAATCCCAGGCACAGCTACAGGTTGGGCAGAGAAGAGATTCAGAGCAGCCCTGTGGAGAAGGACTTGGGGGTGTTGGTTGATGAGAAAATGAGCATGAGCCAGCTTCAGTGTGCGCTTGCAGCCCAGAAAACCAACGGTATCCTGGGCTGCATCAAAAGGAGCGTGACCAGCATATTGAAGGAGGTGGTCCTGACCCTTTATTCTGCTCTTGTGAGACCTCACCTGGAGCATTGTGTGCAGTTCTGGTGTCCTCAACATAAAAAGTACATGGAACTGTTGGAACAAGTCCAGAGGAGGGCCACAAGGATGATCAGGGGACTGGAGCACCTCCTGTATGAAGATAGGCTGAGAAAGTTGGGGCTGTTCAGCCTGGAGAAGAGAAGGCTGCGTGGAGACCTCATAGCAGCCTTCCAGTATCTGAAGGGGGCCTGTAGGGATGCTGGAGAGGGACTCTTCATTAGAGACTGTAGTGACAGGACGAGGGGTAACAGGTTAAAACTTAAAGAGGGGAAGTTTAGATTGGATATAAGAAGGAAATTCTTTCCTGTGAGGGTGGTGAGGCAGTGGAATGGGTTGCCCAGGGAAGTTGTGAATGCTCCATCCCTGGCAGTGTTCAAGACCAGGTTGGACGAGCCCTTGGGTGATATTATTTAGCGTAAGGTGTCCCTGCCCATGGTAGGGGGGTTGGAACTAGATGATCTTAAGGTCCTTTCCAACCCTAACTATTCTATGATTCTATGATTCTATGATTTTAACTTTTTACTGGGAAAGTGCTGCGTTTCTCCCTGCTACTGGTTCAACTAGTTGTGGGAATGAACTCTAAGTTTTCAGGCTGCCTATGATTTTTAATGATGCTGTCCAAGTGGTTGCCAGCTGACAAAAGCACGTGTGTCTTTGAAAAGACCCAGAACTGATGTTAATGAAGAGGTTCTCTGCAAGAGATTTCAGATCTGACATGAGATGGTATCAGGCTTCACTGAAATGAAAGGAAATTTGGTCTCTAATCTGAAGCATTTAATGTTTGTTCAGAAATGTTGTAGGAGAAACAAGGATTTGGTGATGTTTTCCTTCCATATATGAGAATTTAGAGCTGTAAATACGTTTTTCCTTATTTTTTCATTATCAAGTAAAAAAAATGAGTTAACTACTGATCTAAACACATTCAGATTTTGTTGTACATAGTCACTAAGATGATTGCAGATCTTCAAATGAGCTTAGGCTTGAGACAAAAAAAAAAGTTGTAAATGCAGTTTTAATTTTATCACTAGCTTTTAGTGGTATGGACATAATAGGAAAGACATGATAGAAAAACATCTATCATTGAAACATAATAAAAATCTTTAATATATAAATATATTTAAACACTTATTAAGATTACAGGATCCCATGGCAATTTAAAGTATTTGTTAGCTTTTTTCTGTAATCAAACCAGCCTATGTTATTGCTTGCAGGCACAAAATTTTTAGTAAACACTTTTTTTGAGAAAGTTAGTGATTCTGAATTGTAAGTGTATTTATAGTTGCATGTTACTGGGAAAACTGAATCTCCTTAAGCAATAAGTGATATTCAACTAGATCCAATTATATTGCTCTAACATTAAGGTATAACTATAGTACCAGACTGTTTTGAAATATATTGAAATATATAGTACCAGACTGTTTTGCAGCTATAACAGTTTGAAAAGCTGAGCTGAAATGCTGTGAATATCCACTGTGCTCTTCGTAATGTTACCTGAGATGACTTTAATCTTACTTCTCATAGCCTGAATGGCTAGATGTATGCCAATAACAACTTACATCATTTAGCCAGTGCCTTTATTTAAACACACAATAGTTTTTGTTTTTTATTAATCTCTGAAGTACAGGGGTAATTTAAAGACCCATGCATGTTAGTGTGACATGGCCAGATTTCTACAAATTCACTGAAAAATTTTGCAGTAGGGATAACTGCTCACTAATGTCAAGTAGATGCTATTACTCCACACATAGTTTACTGCAGTCACTGGCCACTGTTACCAGATAGAAATTGGAAGTGATCTGTGGATGTTTCATCACATCCAACCCAAACCTCAATGCACAGAGCCCTGTGAGGAAGACTAAGTAAAACAGGGATTTTGTATCATATGATTCTATATTCTTTTTCTTCCTTATATACCTTATCCAAATATTTATCTTGAATAAACTTTTTGAATGCACACGAGTTAACAAAAAATGGGGTTAGATTTTGGAAATAAGAAATGATTGATCCTTACTAGTTAAGGATTTCTTCGTCTTCCTAAAAAAATATACATATGGAGAATAGCTATACTTGGATATTGCTGCGCTTATAGCTGAATAAGATGTGGGTAGTATTCTATAAAATACACAAATACATGTGAACTAGTTTATATGGATGATGTAATTGCTTTATATACCACTCAACATTTGAAATGTGCATACCTTTCCTTAAAATACTAATGCAAAATAAGATGGAGTTGGAGGAGTAGGATTTATTGAGAAGATGGTAAGCAGGTTGGCTGAAGATTTTTCAAATATTTATTAATAGACTTTTTTGTGTCATTCATCACCATAGAAACAGAATCTCATGCAATCATACCCTGGTTCTTCACTTTTCTGAAGGTAAACAGATGGGAACTGGAATGCAGAAATTAAAACACTAAAAACTGGATTTCAGTACTAGAGACAGTACTAAAACCTTGATCTCTGCATCCTAGACTTAACCTAAACTCATCTATTCTTTCACTGTAAGACAAAGTAATTAATTACTTATTTACCAAAATAAATGAATAGTAATGCTTTTCATTCTTTAGTGTTTTCCAAATTATCTCGACTGATTTACTTATATCAAGTAAAACAGAGGGACAGCTTCTGTTATTTGAAATATTTTGAGTGAATGTTCTAAAAATTTTTTTCAGAGATTCAAATGAGGAATTCTGCCTTGGTGTGAGGATGCAGAAAACACTGGATAAAATCAGAATTGTCACAAGAAGTTCTACCTCTGGGTAATGTGGAGTGTCCCTGTTAAAAGTTGAATATCTGATTCAAATGAGCATGAAGGAAAAATTACCTAAAATAATGGAAAAATAACCATGTAGTGTAGCCTGGATGATGTGCAGAGAAGCAAACATTTCTTTATGTGTCACTCCTATAAAATAATCACAAGACAAATAATCACAAGGCAATTTCTTTTACACACCTATTACATGCTTTTCTTCTGTGAAGTTTACTTTCCTTGGGAAAGTGAAAAAGAAATTGGAACATGCCTTAACAATGCACTAATATGTCCATATGAAGTGTATCCACTTTCCAACATTAAGTATTCAAAAAGAAATTATTAAGCACTCAAACTGTCAAAACATTCATCTATGTAAGAGTGTAGTTGATCTGTGGAGGAAAGGGTGCAAAATTCTGTCAAATGCTACCCAGTTTTCATTCTAACTCATAGGGGGAAAAGAATTAATATTGCTATCAAAACTAAATTTCCTTTGACTACATCATTATAAGCTCAAAGCGATTTCATAGGCTTTAATAAATTGACAGGTTTTTTTAAATGGTGGGAGTGCAGAATATATAGAGATAATCATGGAACAGCTTTGTATTGCAAAATAAGCTTAATTTCTAAATGATTGGTGTGAAAAAAAATAGTCTGTTAAGAATGAGCACTTCCACACAAAGAGAGATTCCATCATGCAAAAATTCCAAAGGTGGAATAACTGAGCAAATTCATCCTTAGTCTGATGCCTGGGAAACAATGATGTTTGGTTCAGAATTATTTCTGTAACACAGATATATATGCAAAGTAAAACAGAGTTTCATCTTCACAGAAATAAATGTTTCTGGCTGCAGACAAATAACTAGGCTATAGACTGGTCCATTGCCTAACAGAAATTGTTCCACAAGGTGGTACAAGAAGCCAGTAAAAGTTTCAGACAACACTGAGGAATGGCTGGATTTCATAATTGGTGGAGTTGCCAGAGATATGGTCAAAATGCACAGATAAGCTGGAGGGGGGTACTATTGACACAAAGGGAAGTGGAGCCCTGCAGGAAGAGCACCAGCTGAACAGTACTGATATGTTTAAGGGTGACATTGCCTAAAAACATTGTCTGACATACCAAATCTGGGACCAGATGTAGCCAAGTTGGGACCAATTTAGTGCTGAGTTTCTTTATTTCCATTAGAGGCTGGACTGGAGGCAGTGAAGTACAAGGGCATGTGACGGGGCTGAGGGTAGAGCCAAGGCCTTTGTGACTGGCATGAAACACCTTTGGTGAGCAGAAGTCATAGGAGAGAAGAGAGCAGGACCAGATGCATGTGCAGCACCCTGGGGGAGAACAACCAATTGTGATGTAACCATGGAGTGGAGGGTGACGTCCCTTAGCAGTGACATCAGCAAGCCATGCAATCTGACCTCATGTCCCATGTTGCTTCAGCCTTGACCAGCCTGGCTTGTGACCAAACTCATGCCTGCAAGACAGGGAACATTGACCAAGGCTTTTCCTGGTGCGGGGTGGTGTTTTGCAGACTGCCGTCAGCAGCTCTTAGAGCCCATTCCAGAGCCATCATCTGTGTTTCCACAGCCCTGCCTGGTTCAGGTAGCCAGGCACCTTGTGTGCTGTTACATCAGTGTAGGTGAGCTGTGCGGGAAAATATTCACCAGTGGTGGTCAGAGGGAACTGCGGTACAACAAATTAGGGACAGGAAAATGTGACACCAGAAGAACTGTTCAGATGAACACTAATAATGTTTTTTTCAGGTAGGCTTAAAATGAATGAATAAACAACAAAATAAAAGAAAAACAAAAACAAAAACAAAACCCCCAAAACAAAACAATCCACAAATCCAAGCAAATAAAACCCCTCCAAACCCAGGGAGAAAACAGAAAGAGAATTCTGATGTTTTTCCAAAGTCTCTAACACAGGTAGTTCTGAGCAGAGAGAAGGTTGGTTACACTGGAAAAGTTGTAGCTTTAAGGGTTATTTGTAACTGAGTGCTATTTGTAGCAGGCAGCAAGCGCAGGTATATGAGGTCTTCTGGATGCTCCTGTCAGTTAAACCCACGTTGGCTTACCTGATAAAGCTGGCTGCTCTGAGCCTCTGTGGTCACCCTGTTAGATGTGTCTGAGTGTCGTGGTTTAAACCCAGTCAGGTAATTCGTTCGCTCACTTCCCCCCCCTTTCTTGCCCTCCCCCTGCTCTCGGAGGGACGGAGAGGAGAATCAAAAGAATGCAACTCCCACGGGTTGAGATAAGAACAGTTTAGTAACTAAGGTATAACACAAATCACTACTGCTACCACCAATGATAATAATGATAAAGGAAATAACAAGGGAACAGAATACAACACCTCACCACCCGCTGACCGATAACTCGCCCCCCAAGCCCGACCAAGCTCCGACCGATACCTCCTCCAACCCTGCAGTCTCCCAGCCCTTCCGGCTAACTCCCAGTTACATCCTGGGCATGACGTGCTGTGGTATGGAATACCTCTTTGGTCAGTTTGGGTCAGGTGTCCTGTCTCTGCTTCCTCCCAGCTTCCCCTCCTCCCTGGCAGAGCATGAGGCTCACAAAGTCCTTGGCCAAACCAAAACATCTCTATCAGCTCTGTTCCCGAGCCGAAAGTCAAAACACTGCACTGCACCAGCTACCAAGGAGGAGAAACATGACTGCTACTGCTGAACCCAGGACACTGAGGCATCTGTAGACATGACATAGCCCAAAAGAGCCTGGGCGGTGAGCAACTGTCCCCACGAACAAACAGAGGAGTCAGCTGGTGAACTGACACAGCCTCAAAAAGGTGAGATGCAGAAAGGGAGCAAGGGTACAGCTCAGGAGGTATCTCTTGCTGTTCCCCCAGGAAAAAGAAAGCAGGAAAAGAGGTGCGAGAGTAACACAATCCAAAGTCTAGCTCTACAGTGACACTGAGCTTCCCTTGTTCTTGTTTTTTTCTACTCACCCCCCTCAGGAAACAATGTCATTAAGCACAAAGGCTTCTGTGCTCAGCACCAACCTCCAGCACCAATATTGTGCTTCAGAAGTTCAAAGTTATGCTGGAACAGACCGAGTGCTTTTCACCAGCATTCTTTATGATAAAAAATGTAGTTTCCTCAGAAATAACCTTCATCTGGAATAAAAAAGGATTTTATTGCAGTATGAAAACATTCAAGAAACTCCAAATAAATGTTTGATTTTTGATGGAAAAAATACTAGTCTGGGTCTTCCAATGCTGTTAAGTAACATTTCCACAAAGCCTCATGTTGGCTCTGTCAGATGTAGTCACTCGTGTCACCCCAAAAGTTAAGAGTTAAGCATTTCAATATTTTTCCAACAAATCCAATTAGAAATTTTGATTTTGACATGAGCATGTTGAATCAATGCTAAGCAGATGTTGAAATCCTACAGAAATGCTGTATAAACCCACCATTTCTGTAGTGGTTTGTTTGTTTGTGGTTTTTTTCTTTGTGTTTTTTTTTTGTTGTTGGTTTGTTTTTTTTTTCCCTAATCATGGTATATCATCATACTCTATCTTCTGTACATTCTTTTTAAATCTTAGTCTCCATTTTTTCCTTTTGTGATGTAAATCAGATTTACTTTGTCTCAGAAATATTAAACCTGAACAACAACCCTCAAAAAAAACCTTTTAAATTAAACATAATTAATGTTCCTTTTTTATTATCTGCATATATTGTTTTTTTCGTTGGCTGATTTTGATGTAGATAGTTAAAATTATTTTATACATCATCTCTTTGCATTATAGGAGATCTTTGAGTTTTATAAATGGTAGAACTTTCAGTCCCTGGCTAAGTGAAATTTTGTTGCATGCTTTTGCATTCAGGATCAGCCGGGAGCCATGTAACAGCAGTATAATGAAACACTTATTTTGCAGTTTAATTTTCCTCTGTTAAGCAGGTGTGAGACAACTGTAGTTAGCAACTAGAGAATAGTTAGAGAGAATTGCAATCATTTAGGAGATCATGAAACCAGATTTTTGACATCCATTTGTAAAAGCTTAGGAGTTTTAAGTGGAGGTTCTGTACCAGCTCAGGGCAGTCACCTCTACAGAATGTGAAAGACTGGATTTTGCATTTTCAGATACTGATATTACAACCCTATCTACACTTGTAGAGTGCAAATTTCCAGTCCCAAAAAATTCTGTGATTTGGAAAGCTGAGGAAAACATCATAGATAATTTTCTAAATCAATGTTTTATACTCAAAAAAAAAAAAAAAGCTGCTCCTTCTAACTTCTTCCAGTCAGTTTTGGGTGTTCCTTATTTTTTTAATCCTTTTTCATAGACTCATAGATTATGCTGTTGACTTCCTCTTGGACATTGAACCATTGACTGCAACTCTTCCAGTGCAGCCATCCAGCCAATTCCTTATCCATCTACTAGTGCAATCATCAAACCTATGTCTCTCCAGTTCAGCTGCAATAATGTTGTGGGGTACTGTGTCAAAGACCTTCCAAAAGTCCAGGTATATAGCATCTGTAACTTTTCCCTTTTCCACTGGTGCAGTCACTCAGCTGTAGAAGGCCTCTAGATTGGTTAGGCATGATTTGCCATTGATGGAACTATGGTGGCTGTCCCTAATCACCTCCCAGTCTTCTGTATGTTTCAATATAACTTCAAGGAGGATCTGGGTACAGAGGAGATGCTGATTGGTTGGTATGCGTTCAGTTAACATGCAATTCAATAATGACTGTCATTTGGAATTTTGGATACTTTTCACAAATTGTCACATTTGTTAAGCTGTGTTGTGCTGAAAAATAAACAGGAAAATTAAATTGGAAAAGGTTTGTTTCTCAACATTTTGCTGTTTACCTTTCATTTCAGTAATAACCCAGGATTTTGGTTAAAACATTATAGTTCAGGTTTAGACATGGGAGAAGAGATTCAGAGCAGCTCTGCACAGAAGGACTTGGTGTTGGTAAATGAGAAAATGAACATGAGCTGGCAGTGTACTCCCGCAGCCCAGAAAGCCAACCATATCCTGGGCTGCATCAAAAGGAGTGTGACCAGCAGGTCGAAGGAGGTGATCCTGCCCCTCTGCCCTTGTGAGACCTCACCTGGAGTATTGTGTGCAGTTCTGGTGTCCTCAACATAAAAAGGACATGGAACTGTTGGAACAAATCCAGAGAAGGGCCACGAGGATGATCAGGGGACTGGAGCACCTCCCATACGAAGACAGGCTGAGAAAGTTGGGGTTGTTCAGCATGGAGAAGAGAAGGCTGCGTGGAGACCTCATAGCAGCCTTCCAGTGTCTGAAAGGGGGCTATAGGGATGCTAGGGATGGACTGTTCATTAGGGACTGTAGTGATAGGACAAGGGGTAATGGGTTAAAACTTGAAGAGGGGAAGCTCAAGTTAGATATAATGAAGAAATTCTTTACTGTAAGGGTGATGAAGTGTTGGAATGGGTTGCCCAAGGAAGTTGTGAATGCTCTGTCCCTGGTGTGTTCAAGGCCAGGTTGGACAGAACCTTGGGTAACATGGTTTAGAGTGAGGTGTCCCTGCCCATGGCAGTGGGGTTGGAACTTGATGATCTTAAGGTCCTGAGCACCATACAGCTGTTACCCCCAAACAGGTTACTGTGGAGAAATTATAACTTCATGCCAACCAAAACCAATGCACCCTTGTACTTCTTCATTTTGTATTCAATGCACAAATAACTTTTCACTTTTAAACGAACAGAAATAAATCCACATGCTTATTCAAACACTCCAGCTGAGTAGTTCATGTGGTCTCTCACACATACAAACCTGTTCCTTCCCTTTGGCCTCGTAGTTAATCCACTTGACAACTGGCTTATTGCTTCATGAAAGGCTGCAATGACACCATTATAATCACTTTAATTATTAACAGAATGAAGGTTAAGTAAATTGTTGTATGGGTTAGGTACACATAATAATACATTATACAAAATAACAGCTTCGTGTTTGACAGAGACATGTTAACCATCCCTTTAAAAAGGTTATATCTGCCCCTCTGGTGTGATCTCTGCAATCACCTCATTTTGTCTCTATTGTGTCCATAAAAATGTCTGTGTACACAACTGTTTACAACATAAATTTTCTACACTTTGTAACCTTTTTTTCCTGAGTACCTACATTCCCCTGCAGAAATGAACTTGTGATGACAAAAGGAACACACAGGGACAGAAGATCACTGCTTAATCCTCTGTAACCTAACTGGGTTAAATGGGATCTCCAGTTGTTGCTATGTCAAGTGGAATACTTTACCTGGTTTAGGTTCCCAGGCCACAGATGCTGGTGCAAAACTCTGCCTCCTGATCTCTAGCCTAGGGACCAACCACTGCACAGGCTATTTAAGCAGTCTGTAAATTAAAGATGAGCTCTTTGTGTATGTGTCTTTGGGTAATGTCTCCTTTACACTATATAAGTGGGATGGAGATTTTATTATTGAATTAGGAAGATTGGACCAATATCTGCTGTTTCTTTTAGTGCAGTTCTACCTGTACACGTGGTTGTGGAACAGAGCCAGTTTTATGTGTGGCATAAAAACCCAGAAAGGCATTTAGTCTGTGGCACCCAAAGTGCATAACCTGTCTGCAAAACAGGAAAATCCCAAGAAGCAGGCCATGGAAAAATATTGGTGAACATGTTGAGATCTTGTTTCAACAGACCAGCTGCTGAATAAATTATTTTAAAACGGTTTACCTACATCACAGCAGCAGAGATTTTTAAGACAGGACCATGTTCTTTTAATGCTTACCTCCCAGGGTTCTGACAACCAGTTTGATGTACTCTGTGCTAAGTTTTGAATACCAACTTCTGTTAGCTTCTTGGGAAAACAGAAGCATAGTGAATAATACATCTTGTTTTGCAACGCATGACACTCAGGCAGCAGGAGAAAAGCTTCTTTTATGAGCACATCCTTATATTTTCCATTAAGGACTAAAAAAAAATGTTAGGTTTGTTACATAACTATTAGGGAAAAAGAGTGCTTTCATGAGTTGTGTTTGAAACATTTGTAAAGGAAAGCACAGCAGCTGTATTGAGTAAAGGACCTACAGTTAAATCACTTATATTTTACTTCTGATGACATGATTAAGTTGTGAATCATGTTCATTTTTGTTACATTTAAAAGCTAGAACAGATGGTGAAGGCTCAGTTATAGGGAATGTGTCTGTATAACTAGCACAGACTATAACACTGTGCTAGTATGGCTAGATATGGATTCTCTGTCTTAATTGTGCTGCCAGAGTCTGGATCACTGCAGGTTGTCCTTGGAGCCAGACTCCAGATGGACACTTCAGGATGATCTGAGAGCAGGTGACTCGGTTTACTTCTATCTGCTGTATTTTAAGGTAGGCAATGTGGTCTGGATCATAGGGCTCTTAGCTTTGTACTCAGGAGGCTTGGATTCTAGTCCAAACTGGATCAAACTGTATATAAGTGATTTAACAGTTTCTACCAGTATATATACTTCTGTCATTTGCTTCCTTGACAGGTCAAGAGAAATACAAAGTAAGACTGATTCATTACAAATTTTCTCTGAAATGGAGAGGAAAAACTGTTTTCTTGTCACTGTATTTCTTACTCAAGTGCTGGCAGCCACAGACTGAATTTTAATCTCATTTCTAGCTTAGGAAAATAGCAAGTTCAAATCTTGCATCAAGATTTAAAGGGCCTGGTGGTGCCTGTTAAGCTGTAGAGAGAAAATTATGTGAATGGTTTTCAAGGAGTGAATATGGTTTTGTCATACTTGCAACAGGTCACAGGCTTTGCGCTAAAGTAAAAATGCAGACCTTTGGATTTGTCAGGCTTTCTCTTATGTCACTCACCTGGTGCTTTCTTTCAGCTAATTTTTCTGAAATAGAAATTGTTTAACAATCAGCTAACTACTATTTAATTTGATTTAGGTTTTGCTTAGCTGCGTACAGTTGTATATTGTGAATCCCACAGTTATATATCTCTACATCAAGAGATAATAACAACAGGTTTGTTGGTAACAATGGAATAAAAATGCAGTACAGAAGAGTTACAGGCATTGGGTGATAGCAAAGGCCTTGCAGCTGTGGGTGTAAGAGTTTCAAAGGCCCATGGCTACAGGCAGCTCACTAAAACAAAAAAAAGTTCCATTCTATCACATAACGCAAGTACAAGTGAATCCTGCCATTAGTCTATTTGGAGGGAAACGGTATGAAGCTAGGGGTTAGCTTGCAGTATATGAATATAAAAGACCTTGTTTTTTGGTGAAACTTATGATTAAGCCTAGTTGCTGGCCTTTGGCCAAGACCAAAGGTCATCCTAAACCTAGTGAAACTTGTCAGTTTAGCTTGTTAAGAATGGGTAAGGAAGGAGACAGCTGCTGAAGACAAGGCTGTGAAAAAGATTGAAATGTCTCCCTTTGCTTTCAGGTACCCCTCACTTTCAGATTCTTCAAAGACTGACTGGGGTGGATGAAAGCCTGAGACTGCCTTACTCACAGTCCAGGCTGGGGCTCACACACAACTGAATCAGGATGCCCCAAAGGATGCGACTCTATAGCCTGCGGAGGGAAGCTCCAAGTCTGGACCTAAAGTACCAACAAGCTTGAATCAAGGTCATCATGAATCAACTCTGAATCTAGTCAAGTTTTAGCTCATGTAATATGGAATATCCTTCTGGTTAGCGTTGGTCAGCTGTCTCACTCTGTTCCCTCTCAACCTACTGTTCACCCCCAGCCTACTGGTTTTTGAGGAGTCATTGTACTGGTAGCCTTCATATTGTGTAAGCACTGCTCATTAACAGCCAAAACACTTGGCTGGAAGCAACCAGGTAGAAGGTGTTAATTTATACCAGCTGTAGCAGCTTTCTCTGTAGGAAAAATAATCCAATTATACTCTTGGAAGCTATTCAAAAGGAAAGCAAGAATAAATATATTTGAAGCAAGTTTCTCTGGTGGAAAGTTTGTCCTGTCTGGTACTCACTCAGCATTTAACAAGGAAACTTAAAACCCCAAGCAAGCACACAAACCCTTAAAATGAATGACATTCCCTTCAGATGGGAATGTGATATTTCAGAAATAGTATTTCTCTGTTGACATGTGATCCTAACAGCAGTAGTGTCTATGCTTACAAACAGATACACATCGAAAATGGAGAGATGTGCCCATCAGATGGGGTAAGATTTAATATCTTTAAAATAAAAAGGTTTGTTTGGTTTGGTATGGTTGGTTGTTTTTTGGTTTTTGTTTTTGTTTTTTTTTCTTTTTTACTTCTGAAATCTTTGCACAGTAGTAGGAGAATTCAGTGATGTGTAACAAAACTCTGGGGAATTTTTTAAGCAATGGCTAAATAAGTTCTCAAAGTGGAATGCAAATGAAGTTTGTATTCCCCAGAGAAAACTGCTACAACAAAATTGACATCACACTGTCCTTTTTAAAAGCAAACTAATCAAAGGTTTATGAATGATTGTGTGCCCTATGGGAGAACACCATAGAATGGGCATTAAAAAGGCATTTTATTTCAAGAGGAAAAAGCAAAAGCAACCAGGCAAAACAATAAAACTAAAAGGTTCAGGTACTTGTGAGCTGAAACCAGGAGAGGTAGCTTTTCTCAGTGCCTCATTGAAGACAGAGAAAGCACATATGATGTACTGTGGGTGGCCAAACTGATATCTGCCCTATTTTTAAACATTATATTAGCATGATAGGTGACAGGCCTGGTATGTGGGCACTTTCAAGAAACATTTCTACCACTTCAGTATATGTTGTAATACATACATGTGTAGGATACAGGACTTTGCTTCCAGCAGTCTGTTGCCCTGTGTCTTATGCTTCTAATAGAAACTTCCTGGAGGAGAGCATCCTAGTAGGCCCTATATAGATACACTGCCTAATGCAGTAGTATCTGTGAATTACTTTTATAACTCTAAAAATATTACTGTCATATTTCTGATGGTGAATATTTGTGTTTATACATCTATAACTCCACCTTGGCTTCATGAAGCATATAAAACATGTTTCAAAGTATCTTCCTGTCTCAGAGTATTGACACAGGGAAAAATTATTTTAAGGCATGGGAATGTGAGATTTCATAATGTCTCTGGTACGACGTTACTGGGGTCTCTTGCAGCCTTGCAAACCAGCCAGTACACCATACATAGTCCTCCATACTCTGAAGGACTGACAAGAAAGTGAGGTGAAGTCCCTGCTATGAATCAAGTACAGCCAAGATCTGAGCCTGGCTTTCCTTTTCCTGAGCAGTCAAGAATTTAGTCTGAGCAGCAGGAAGGTCTATATCTGCATTGGATTTAATGTGTCTTTCGGCAGTCAGTTTGAATAGTCCCTTGCAATAGCAAACAAACAAACCCCACAAAAAAAATAACCCAAACAAAAAAAAAAAAACACAAACAAACAAACAAACCACCAACTATTAAAAGAAAAATAAAAATCACTGCAATGGAAAATGGTCCCCTGGATATCGTTCATATTGTCTTGAAGCCAGGAACAGGTAAAACTCTCGCATAGGCTGTCAGCAAAGCTGCTAAAAAGGCTGGTTGGCATCAAATGAATTTCTACCTGCATTTCCCTTGAAAAGTGTCAGAATTGAAATTTTTATTTCTATTTTTTTTTGAAGAAATAAATGAAAATCTGCTTAGTTATGAAATCCTTCAGCATTTGTTAATGAGCAGCTTCATGATCTCTTGTGCAAGTCAGGAATTCTTTTGGTAAATTTTAGATGTTGCAGATAAGCAGATGGGAAAAAATGGAGAGGAAAAAAAGGCACCTGAGCAATTCAACCAATTTGTCTCTTCTTTAGGAGTCCCTGAGTTTAGTTCTTAATTTCTGTCCATTTGAATGGGGCATATCAGATTCGAGTCAGAAGGATTAAACAAAGGAATCTTTGAGATATCTTTTAAAGGTGCATTAATAACTAGTAAACATGGACTTTCAAAAAAATCACAGTATTGTCTGCAAAGATATTTCCTACCTGCTAGTACTGTAGGGCGACATTAAATTCCTTCTCTGCTGTGTTAGTAAAATCAAAGAGAAAGCCGCAGAGAGCTTGTGAGAGCTTCAGGCTGTTTTCTTCCTTGGAGAATATGTTCATGCACGGGGGTGTGTTGTTCATTTTCATTATCATGGAAACTTCAGTACCTCAGCCTTTTTTGTGCCTTCTGCAACAGGGTCCCCCATCTTGTTCAGCAGTGGGCCCACATTTTCCCTAATCTTACTTTTGTCACCCATGTACTTGCAGAGGGCTTTCTTGCAGTCTTTGATATCCCTGTCCAGATTCAATACCATTTGGCTTTGGCTTTCCTAAACTCAACCCTGCATGCTTGAGCAATACCTCTGTATTCGTCAGAGGTTATCCTTTCCACTTAAAAATGCAATGTAAATTGGATGAAGAAATGTGTGTTCTCTTTGTGTCTTCCTGTAGAAACTCAAATTGGTAGCTTTAGGTAGGAAGGATGAAGAAAAGTAGTTTCTTGGCAAAGTAACATTTTCAGGACCATGGTTTTGCTGATAATACCATGCTACTTAAAATGAGAGGCACGGTTTCTAAGACAAAGCAGATAATTCATGCAGATTCAAATAGCATGCAGTAAAATCAAGGAAGAAAAAAGAGATAAGGAGATTTTAAAATGATGACTGTGCATCAGAAAAACCATCATATAAGATTTTCTTCAACAAGAGGAAGGGCTCAAATATTTAGACCAAATAGAATGTCTCTGAAGACCTAAAAATAATAAACTTCATGTAAAGAAATAAGTTTTCCTTAGCTTGCATAAGATTTGACTAGAAGAACAGAAGGAGCTGGAAGTATTGATGCCGTCATTATTGACTGTTTAGTGCAGTATTTCCTATGTCTATTTTTCTTACCATAGATGATGAATACTTATCCGCTGCAGCATCTACTGCAGTGAAGTGAGTAAGCAGGCCTGTGTTGCCACCAGAAAGCTTCATGTACTTAAAAGATATATTTAGTTGATAAATAGTGTAGAACAGTGTAGAATATTTCAGCCACTCGGTTCCTAAAATCCAAGTAAAAAAGTAGAAAAGTTAAAGTCTTCTAGATGACAATCACCAATCACCTAGCGATAATCTCACTTCCTACAACTCAGAACAGCGTGTCTCCAAAAGATTAATCTTCATAGAATTCTAGACAGAAAGCTTCTCACTGAAAATGCTTAATCAATTTTCTCATCTTCAGATATTACCAGGAGAAGATTTAGCATTTAGGAGTGCAAGATAAACATGGATGTCTCCTCCTTATTCTAACCTTAATGTTAATTTAATCCCCTTTTACCTTGTTATCACTGATTGTAGCAAAACTCCCTACCATTTCTCAGATGGAACAGCTTTTTATTCTGTTTCATAGAGCCAGCCTTTCTTCCCCTAATCTCAGTATTCTTGGTTAGAAATGGCATTTCCTTAGGTATATTACGATAAGCATCCAATCAACTAAGGTGCAAGACTGGCTGTTTTATGTCAGCTAAGAGTACTATGCAGTTTATTGCAGTATCTCTGACATGGTCAGTTAGAGATGCCTAGGGAAGAAGAAATTAATAGAGAGAACATATAGTAATATACTCCCCACCCTCTGCTTCGTTCTCCCATCTGCCAGGAATTTACAGTCTCATGGTTGTCCTGAACAAGAAATAGTGTGTTATGTCCAATAATACCTGAGGCAGTTTTTCCCATATATTTTTCTAAGTATCTTTTGAATTGCTTTAATATCAGCACAATAGCATATCCTGGCAAAAAATCTCATAGCTGAGTAATCTGCTGGATGGAGAAAAATAATTTCATTTGTTTCTAACTCAATGGCTTAATTTGAAGTGGCTACATTCTTACACAAAGAATCATTGAGTAACTGAACTCAATTCATTTTTCCACATTTGCTGTTCTGCACACATGCCCTTCTTTCATACCCCTTCAGAAATTCCTGGAAACTCACAGAAATTAAGGATTCATTAAAATTATATTCTCTGTGCTAGAAGTAGGGGGTTTGAAGGCTTTTTACCTTATTGTCAAGATTTTTTTTTTTCTAGGTAATATCAACCACTTCATGTATAGATTCTGAAGCATATGGTTTTAATTGTCAAAACTGTGAATGTTCAGTCCACAGAACTGGCTCTGACAGCTGAAGCTGATCAGCTTGCACCTGCACACCACAAAGAAAGTGCTAGTTTTAGTTGGTTTTGGTTTGTTTTTCGAAATACTGAGAAACAAACACAGTTTTCCGAAGTTCTCTGCTAAGACCAGTGAACAATATGTAAGACTTTCTACTACTTTTCTGCAGTGTGGTGAGAAGACAGCTATACTCATCTGCCTCATACACATTCTTTGCTAAGGCTGACACTGGAAGCATGTGTTGATCCCATTTGTCTCCTCTAGATTTGAACTTTTCTCCCTGAGCATGAGCTTCACATTTTATTACCATAGCTAGCAATCAAGAGGAATGAACAATTTTCAGCCAGTGCTAGTCCATCCTGAATTTGAACACCAGCCTCTGCATTCCTTCTGGTAGCCAGCTGGCACCTAGAAACATGTCACTGTATGGATAAATAGATATATTATTGTCTTCATTCTATAGCAGATACGCCACTTAAATTAGCTTTGTAGACTAGCATAGCCAGCGTGAGGCACACATGTGGCAGGAGGGTGAGAGAAGAGCCTCCTCCTTTGCAGCTGTTACATCAGCTTCAGAATTGCAATGCACCTTCTCCATAAATGTCATATCTAACATGTCAAATGTTAGATTAGATTATAACTGCAGTATCTAAAAGTGTTGTGGTTACTTGGAAGCAACAAGGCAGTATCTCTCTATCAAGACTGAAATACCAGCTGGAACATGGTACAACATACATTTTATTTTACCAGCACTGAAAACCAAACAGCTTTCATATTCTTGCTCTGTGAAATTTACTGCCTATGCTTTTTTAAGAATTCATCGCTCTCAAACTAGAGCAAAAAGCATATATTTGTACAGACAGAACCTCCCCAGTTGCAATTGCCTCATCATCCTGCTTCTATAAACAAAGCTCAGCGCAAATCTCAAGCAAGAATTTTAATAATGTGTTATAGTACAACAATTTCTGTGTGCATATTGGTAAACATATGCAAAGGAAAACAACAGGTTTCTGGCTGTGCAGTTGCCTTCTTCTGTACTTCTTCAGTAGAGTGGTAGGGACATTAGTCACTAACAGCAGAAACAGAAATGATAGAGCACTAGCACCTTTCTAGGACTAGCCGTCCTGACGGCAGCACAGGCAGGCTAAACAGTCACATCAGGTTATCATATAGTCTTTCTGATTCATTAAACTATTTACATTCCAGATGTTTCATGGGATGAAAAATTATTCACTGTCTTCGTTACTGCTTGCAACTCTGAGTTGCACTGTAGCTAGCAAAACTGTGTTAAACTCTGAAGTTTGAAATGTGCTGGAGGAAAAGAGTAAAGTAAGCTAGACAAAGTAAAGTTGCATTACTTTCTCCCTTCTCTGACATGGATATCAAGCAGGCATTTTTTCATACAATAATCTCAGTAACTTGTTTCAGAGAACTAGAATTAAAAGTTAAATTTACTATGGAGATGTTCTGCTAATGATGAGTTTAGCTGCCAGTCAAGGATCAGGTTTTCCAACAAAAGAATCTAGTAAGAGAAGGTGTGAAGAGGTGCTGAGAATATTTAGTATAATTAGAGGAAGAAACTGCTTCAAGAATTGTTTAAAATTCAGCTTTTAGTTTTTGGTTTGTTTTCTTTTTTTGTTGTTTTGGGTTTGTTTTTTCTTTTTTAAGATGAAGGAATTGTGAACTCTTCAGAACTCTCCATTCTGCATAGGAATGTTTCAGTGTTATCAAAGTAAATAGCTAAAATCTGTGCCACCAGACAGCTGGTAAGACTTTTCACTTCTGATAGCAGAGGAATCTGAAAACTCTAGGGAACTCTAAGTAACACAAAAACTTCAGTTGAACAAACACACTTCATTTCACTAGCTGTCTAATGGAGCAAGACAAAAGAGTTATGCAAATATAATCAGTTGACTCTGAGAATGTGGATCCATTTTATAGACACACAACTGCTTTGATAATTCTTATGCAGGATTAGGATTTTGTAGAAGGAATATCAACATAAATATTGATAGATAAATAAATAGATAAAGAATCTCAACACCAGCAATGCACTTAAACTGGTGAATCACTGGAAGTGAAATAGGAGGAGCTGCCATATTTAAAACTGTCATTCAAGTGAATCCATCTATATCTAGCAATGTGTTATAACATTTTGATCCCAATTACAGTGAAAACCATGTGTGTTGCAATTGTCTTCCTGCTTTCATCTGTTACCTTGGCACTGATGCAGTCCAGGTCTAAAGTAGATTATGAAACAAGGAGTCCTGGTTTATCATATTCAACTTCTAGATAGGTATTCTCAGTAGCAGATTAAAAAGATTATTTTCCTTGCTTCTTAAAATTCACTTTTGCTCCTGAAACTATGAATCCACAAACTCAATTTTGCATGTGAAAGTCAGGCTAAGTTCATTTCATTTCTTGCAAAGACAGTAACAAAGAATCTGTAATTGGCACTTTGCTGCTGAATCCGTAAGTGATGTATGAGCAAGGACAGAATCCAGCTCATATTGCTGTAGGTGTGCTCACACTGCTTATAATTTATTTCAGTCAGCAAAGACAGCAGATATGAATCTGCTCGTTCACAGGAAGAACCACTTGAGTCAGGGCAGGTTATTTTGTTCAAAGACAATTTTCAGTGTAAAACTACATCTTATTATGCTCCTAGGAAGGAAAGAGAAAAATACTACCACACTTATATTGTTGTATAAATCAAACACATAGCTGCAGTTTGAATGTGGTGGTCTGGTTTTTAAATCTAACCTTGGAAAAAAAGATTAAGGAGATACCAAATTCAGCTGTTCAAGAGGTAAATACAAAATTAGCTGTGTGAAACGATTTTCATCATGGAAACAGGATTAAAAAAAATATAAGAAAGGTGAAATGGCGAGATTCCAGTAAGGACCTATTCTGCAACCCTAATGTTACTCTCTTTTGTAGAAATGTACAAAGATTTTCTGCTCCATACTTCCCACATGGAGAGAAGGAAATGTAAATTGTTGAAAACTGTAACTGGATTGGGGAATTTGAGTCTATTTTATTTTTATCTTAGATTTGATTTTATGAGTAACATGATCTGTACTATCAGCTTTTCTAAGAAATCATTGGGGTGTTTTTTCTGGGTGCTCTGTATTCCATGATTTCTCTAATGGTAGCATGTATCATGTTGCATACTGCCCTAGCAACCTATTTTTATTGCCATGGACAAGGGAAACGTAACCGTGCCCAGCATAAAACCACCACGTTAAGAGATGTTCAGAAATGACACCATATATACTAAATGATAGTGAGACTGTTTTAAATAGCAATCGAGCCCTTATCTCACTTCCATCTGAAGAGCAACTTAATAAACAGAGTCAAATTGATTAAAATAAACAGAGTCAAATTGATTAAATACTGACAAAGGACAATACCTTTACAAAATCCTGATTTCTTCACTGATCAAAAATTAATGCAATTGGAACTCTTCCAAGAACTGAACTTAAATCCTGATCTGTGCCATCAGCTAGGAACTCTGTCCAGTAGCCTAATTCATCATCTTGTCCTAAACAGATGCCCTATATTCTTTAGCTATTGTAAGATGTCCAGTATGTCAGAAGGTATTGTAATAACTTATCAGTTGGAAGTTGTTCTATACCTGAAAATAGAAAATTTTTATTCCTTCTAAACTGTTCAGGATTTTATGGTGACTTGGTGTGTTTTCATTGTCTACCTTGTATTAGGTGAGGAAGATATAACTCAGAGGAGATATTAGCTGTATAGACTGAGATATAAGGTAACCATTATTTATGTATTTTAATAGTAGGAGAGATCTGTGTTTGTTTTAGTTCTGCAGTTTTTAAGTTAGTTGTGAGATCTGCAGCTTCTTTCAAACCAACACCATGTTATTACATTCATTAGTGAGGAAACAAGAAAGAAAGTTGTTGTTTGTGTTTTGAGTACTACAGCCCCCATAAGGTCCTGGGTATTTCCTATAGGTTGAAAACTTGTTAAAATGATTCTAAACTTGTATGTGCAAATTCCACATCACTGCCACATCTTGAAAACACCATGGAGAAAAACAAATCCAAAACCAACCGAACAAGCAAAACAAACAAAAAAAACCCACCACCAAGCAAACAAACAATCAAAACCTACCACAACAATACTTCATTTTATTTCTTAGTGAAAAGCCACTGACTTAGGAATAAATAGCTCTTCTTTGGCCGTATATTTCATGAACCCTTTTTCTGATGTTAAAAGTTGGTAGTAATAGACAGATTTCCCTCAGCAGTTCACACGCGGTGTGGAGGATTGTTGTGGTTTAAGACATCAAGATGGAAGCATCAACCTCAGACAAGAATTAAATACTCAATTATTTTGTTTTTTCATGTTTCCCTTTACTGGTGGTAGATGTAGTAAGAGCAAATTCAAAGATAACTATCTCTTTTCAAACAATAACAGGACAGAGTCTCTGCACTGTTGTCTATAAAGCACTGAATCCCTTCAAGAATTGTTTATTCTGCATCATACAAGGAGAATTCTTCAGAACAGATATACTGCAGCAGGACTGCAATAATTACTTCTGGTCATTAAACTAAAAAATGGTGATATTTCACATATGGTAAGACGGGCTGAAAAACGAGGGACTGAGCAGCTTACTCTCTGCCTTTGAGGAAACCAAGATCAGATGAACCTTATTTAAGTACACAGTAAAATTTGTCTATCATTCAAGCTACTGCATTTTGTTGATATGGGAATTTATATATGGCTTAGTTACAAAGGTAATCCTTGTGATCACCAAGAATGGGCAAAAGGTTGTTGGGGGAAGTGCCTTGAGACATAATGTAGTACTTAAATTGACATAACCTAAATTCCTGAGGAGCATTTCTTCATTTTCCTTTTTTCCATCCTACAGAACATCCATATAGAGTATCTGGACTCTCAAGTACCTGCAGAAAATGGGTCCTACAGAACTGGATAAGAAAATGCTCTTCAAATTTGAGGCATGTCATAGAAGACATGCTAAAAATGGGGCAAACTCTAAAGGAAATCAAGCCTAGATTTTTTTGCTGCAGTTTTTGACAGTCAGCAAAAGGAACTAAACAACATGTGATCATGGATTAAGCTTATTATGTAGGCTATTGTCAAGGTGGGTGAGAGTTATAAAATGTTTTCAGCAGTACTACTCATCCAAACACTTTCTGATACCCAATGGTTTAAGTATATGCTGCTTCTACACAGATCAGTCATCACCGCCCTCATGGTGTTAGAACGTGGATTTCTGCCAAGAAGATCAGAAAAAGATCTCATTTCATTATTTCTTCACTGGAGTGGGAAAAATTTATCTCTGAGCTCTGCTCATTGAATGCAAAAACTGTTCAGGCTGTAGCCAATGTGCTGCCTGAAGTCTACACTGACTTTGCTTAAAACCTCTTATATCCTCATAAAAAAGGATGACTAGGATGTATTCCACAAGTGACAAATGTTTTTTTGGCAGGTTTTTTTTTTTTCTTTTTTCTAAAGAAAAAATTGTCTTTTAATCTGTCATGTTTCAAGCTTTCATAAATGAGGAAAATATGCTCAGAGGCTGCAATGGTCCTTCGGCTTTCTTGAGTTTAGTTACAGAAAAGCCTTCCAGTGGTGTGGGACCATGTACTCTGAGAGGCTAAACTTTGCTTTTTGAATTAAAGGAGAAGGGTTTTTTGTTTTTTTTTTTTTATTAATAAAATAGAATTTAACATCAAAATCTCTGGTTTTATCATCAAGATTATGGCCTTGATTTTCAAATCCAGCTAGCCTGCAATAGTTCTTATAGCCCATAGCAGGATTCCTCATAGATTTCAACTCACTTTAGTTGGACACAAATTTTTAAAAACAAATAACAACCTGGAAACTCAGGTGCAAGGCTGGGACATTAGAAATCATTAGATCCTTGAGTTTTTTCTTAATATATTTTTCTCAGAGTTGATACACAGTCTCAACATATCCATCAAGGATTAAAACCAAAAAAGCAATAGCATCCACAATGTTCCTTTCCCCTTTTCATTTTTAAAAATGTTTTGATATTATCTACCTAATTTGATGAGGTTAAACACATTTCTCTCTGAATTTGCTGAATACAGCTGAATTTGTTCTGTAAATGGAAGGGCAAACAGAGATACTGATTTCGTTTTAAGCCATTTTGGAAGATAGACAATGGTTCAGATATGATTAGAAACAACAGAAAATAAGTACTAAGACACAAGAATGGCTTTATGGGGTTGTTAGAGAGGAAATGAAGAGGTAAATAATAATAAAGATAATGGCAATTATGAAAATAATAATGATGAAAATAGCAAAAAACAGTATTATGCTTTTTAATTGGTATTAATTAACTGAATCAACCATATAACTATAGAAAGAGAGGATGTGTGATTGGTATGTTTCTCCAGCTAAATTGCAAAATAAAGTAACTTCCTAATAAAGGCTTCCAGCTGATTAAGTGATGTTCCTGCTTTCTCTCCTCTATCTTACATGGAAAAATGCTTTTATGATCAGAGTATCTTGGATTCCATAAAAGCAAGCTAAGTTGAATGAAGGCATTTTTAGTAGCAGGAATCACATGCCTAAAAGAAGGATGACATTTTTCAAATATTCCTTTTTTTAACTTATGTTGAGATTGTGTGTATATTTGATACTGCTGAGCAGCAAAACCTTGATTCAGACAGGCATTTGACAACATGCCTAATTTTAAGATATGCATTTACTAAATAAGAAGCAAAGTAGGACTTGTGGAATCCTCATTCCATTTTTAACTTGATTCAGTCATTTAAGAAGGGAAAATGGAGGAAATGAAAAGGTGGGAGAAATAAATCTGCCAGGGATATTTGCACTTTCTGACGTGTGAGACAAGTTTCAGTTTCAGAATTGCACGGATGTGAAATGTCACTTTTTACACACAATGAATAAATGCCATCATGTTGTTGCAGACTTTTTCTTTCGTTGAATCAAAAATAGATACAACACGTTAGAAAACCCCAGAACTTTTGTCCTTGTGCAAGTCATGATGTAGTTTAGAAGATAATATCACTGCATTTGACTACTGTTTCTCTTTTAGCTCTCATTTTTCACAGGTCTATAATTTTATGAATAAAACCAACCTTTCGAGCCCCCAAAAGAGCTGTCTGTCTGAGTGAAAATTGGGTTACACAGCTGAGATCCCAACTCTTGTCAGTGCTGGCAGAAGCCACTCTCTGAAGATTAACATGACATGCAGGCAAATTTTTGTCTCAAAACCACAGCAATTTAAAAATGCCTAAAAACTGCTGATGGCTCTGTCTGCAGCCAGAGGACAAGCACAGACCATGCACCTGTGATGCTGCTGTGTTCTCAGTTCTCAGTGCTGGAATAAATCTTGGGGGATTAAGACAGAAGTCCAGGAACACTGGACTCCCCATCACATCCAAGACAACAGCAGCTGTAGGGCAAGCAGCAGCAATGCACATATGTAGAATTTATTGTTATGTCCCACTGATCAGGCTGGCATCCAAGGTTTTTGTGAATGTGCATTTATTTGGAAAATGCAATTCATTTTATTTACTTTCTTTTAGCAAAGACAGTGATTTTTTTAGTACACCCTGTTGAATTACCACAGTTTAAAACTTCTCTGATGGAATACAAATGTACACATTTATATTCCATAAAAAGAAAGAACATTATATTTTGTTCTCCAGCACATTAATACATAGTTTACGTAAGAAACAAGTTTTTTACCTGGAAATTGGCAATGATATACTTTCCTTCTTTCCTTTTTTACTCAGGAAAAGCTTTTTATTGTTGGTGAAAGGTGCCAGTGGTCTTCTGCTGCCCTTAACTATATGTTTTATTTTATTCAAGTCATAAAAGCAAAGCCTTGGGTGAGATGGTTTAGTATGAGGTGTCCCTGCCCATGGCAGGGGGGCTGGAACTAGATGATCTTAAAGTCCTTCCCACCCTTAACTATTCTATTATTCTATGATTCTATGATTTTTATATTTCAAGCACTTGGTCTTTCCAGTGTAGAATTCATATCGATCAGAGTGGAAATCATAACATTAGTTTGTTGAACAAATATTTTTAGAAACACTCATTGTCAGTCCAGTTTTTCTTGGTTTATTATTGGTATCAGAGACAGTAGAATTAGACCCACAATGAAAGTTGGAACTTTCCCTCTAGGACATCACTGCTCAGGATTTAGCTACAAATGTTTATGCACGTTTACTACTGTTTTGTTGCTTCTTTCCTGAAGGAAAGTAATTCATGACAGGAGCAAAAGAAATACTTGATCTTTCCTGTAAGATCTACCTGGATCTGCACCTCCTTATGAGTATATGTGTGGAAAGCATATACTTACACTTTGTGAACAAAGGTTAGTGAATCATGAAGAAGGGAAAAAAGTTCTGCCTAATCTTGGCTTTAAAATTTGTAAATTGTTCATGCAGCTTTTTAATGAATCTGACATGCTTTGCCTTAAAGCTGTCTCATACATCAACTCCAAGAAACCTCAGCCATTTGTAACAAACACAATTCTGATCACATTTGCTGTCATGAAAGAGCTGCTCATTTCAGGTACAATGGGAATGTCTCCGCACAAAAGAAATCTATTTCAAGGGTCTAAATGAAAGCAATATGAAGTTGCATTGAGTGCTTGCCTTGATTCTAAAATGCTTTGACAGATGTTGCACTGATAGTCAAAGAAAAGCTGATCTGAAGACTTGAATGTATATAAATCAGCTTAGATACAAATACACATTAATAAATATACAAACATATATAAGTGCAAAAAATGCCAGCTCATTGCGTCCAGTATATTTGGTTATCTAAGGTCCTGCACAGCAATTGCTGTATGGAATATTATTCACCATCTCCACCTGGCATGGAAATTGTCCTGTAATTGTGGATGATAATTTTTCATTAATTGTACATGTCTTTGTCATAGTTGCTCTGATTTTAGGTGTAGTCTGTATCTGTAAAAGGAATCCATCAGCTCCCAGGAAATCAGCTCATTTAAAATGACACTGCATGTGTTTCTAGCAACACAGGTTATGACAAACTTATTAGAGCCATTGTTTGCTCTCATCATAATTCCCCTGAATTACTTAGTCAAATTCAAGGTCTTAATTCTTTTTTATAAAGCTTTCAGTACTGTGTTATTAAAATATCCAAAGATCAGTCTGGCAGTGTAAAGCAAAGACAAGGTTTATAGCTCATCTTTTCAGGAGCACAAACAGATGGAAACTCCAGTGTAAGGCTTTCCATGAGGTAGCTGCAAAAAACTGTGGAACAAAATTCCAGAGGGATTTATGACTTCTCCAAGATTCAGCACTTCTCACTTCCATTGGCATTGAAAATATTTGGACTTGTCCCATCTAAAACAACTCAGGGAAGTACGACCATACAAATATATAGGCAATTATGTAAGAATCTAATGCCAAATGAACACAAATCTATCCTCAAAAACAAACACAAGTAGTATATACTTCTTTCAAGCTCAGTACATTTCTACAAGATACTTAAATACATTAAACAGTGAGTGTGTTTTATGATTATAGAATATAGGTAAGTATCAGAAGTTTGTTTCTGAAAGATAATTCACATCTTCAAATACACACTTGGTTGCCTTAGCTGTACTATCTACAGTACAGTTTAAATTAATTACTTTACTTGCAGGTTTTTGCATTTAATTTAATGAGCCCAGTTCTTCTCCTTTTTTACATTTCATCTGTTCATTTACACATGTGAATAAAACCTTTAAATTTGTCTATTATGTCAGTACAATGTGAGCCAAGTACTCATCTGCCAGCTTACTATTTACATTCCCAGGGAAGCTAAGGCTTGAAATGTCCCTCACCAGTCACAGAATAATTAGGCTGAACCGCACCCCCCAAACATTTTAAATGCCCAATTCTATATTGTCATCACCCTGAGAAATACATATTGCATATAAAGATCTCCATGGTATTTGTCATGAGACAATTTTTTTTTTTTTTGGTGCACTTATGGACACAGTAATTGTTCATTTAATTATGAATCTCTCAAATCAAGTTTTCCACAGCTATGGTGATAACTATTATACAAAATACAATTAGCCAGTTAGCACTACCTGACTGGCAGCAAACATGAAAACCTCTGTACTCGGTTTAGGCCAACAGCCCTCGAAGATTTGTGTGTCCATGTTAGGAGCTGATTAGCGAAACAAAAATGTGTACCTGAAAAAGACCTACACAATCTCTTTGGGAAATAAATCAACATTTTCATTATGGTAAACAACAAGCTTCAAACACTTCTGGTTAATAACAAGATAATACATTTTGAAGTTATCACCACGAGTTTAGGGTATTGATTACCAGTAGAAATATATTAATAGAGTTTATGGGTCAGATTGAAGAGCACACCAATCATGAATATTTAGAGTGCAATCTCACTTAATGTAAAATATATAATTGGTTACATGTATTGAGATATCACAGAAATTACTGCATTGAAAAATCCAAAGGAGCAGCTGTCTTCTTTGCTCAATATGTCTGTGTAGCTTAGATCCTGTTTGAGTTAGTTTATCTCATTGCAGCAGAGTGACATGACTTGGCAGTTATTTCAATGTAATATAAAAATATTTTTGGTAGTATAAGGAACCATGGGAACAGAGAAGACTGTGTTTTAAGGTTAAAGAAGTCAGTCTCCATGAGTAAGCAGAACAGTCTCAGACACCTGGTTTGGCTATGACATATTACACCAGCCCTCTGAAAAGCTCTGGGAACAGATTTTTTTTCTTTCTTGTATGGGGAAGAGGGTTACATAGGCTATTTTAAATGTTTTTGCTTCCGCCATCGCTCCAAAGATACTGAATGGAAAAAGTAAATAAAAAAACTATATGCTTCAAATACACAACCTTTCAAGCCCACACTCTCTGAAAGCCTGAGTTTTCTGATGTTTTCTGTCAATGACAGTAGCAGCAATATATTGCTTTATTCTTGGTGAGTATTACTACCATAGTTCAGCAAAACCTGTTAAACCTACTACAGTACTGATGAGGATAAGCCGTAAGTGTTCTTAAGCCTTTTCTTTCTTTCCACCCCTCCTTTTTTATTTAGAAAATGACTATTATACACTATCATACAATAAATTAATCTTACTGCTTAGTAGGATTTGAACCTGGTATAGGTAAGTCCATTATTTGTGGAAAAAGAAGTACAGTAAATCTAAATGGTAAGAGACGAAAGCCTCCCTAGAATAACCAGTTACTTCGTAGCTTCAGATGCCACAGTCATTTGACATCTCAAGGACCAGTGTGAGAATTTACACTGGCTTATCCACAGAGAAAGTGCATGAATGTCTGCTCTTGTTTTGGAGAGGGAGAGCAGTCCATGCATTTGGGGACTGTGAGCTGAGTATTCTTCAGTATAACGCAGTGACTGCTTGCTAGCTGAAGCTGTGGGCCTGATAGAGTTCAGTGTATGAGACACAAGGCCCTGCTTGACCCAGATCAGATGGGATCCTTGCTTCTCCATCTTTTTAGTACTTTTTAGTTGTATTTTCTTAATGGTTTGAAAGATATTTGCTGTATTGTTTCTGCGCAGTAACACCTCAGCACTACAGCCTCAGCCCAACCTCTGGAGTACATGCTTTTCTGCTTGAAAATAACTGCACCTTGAGAGTCACGTAATAAAACATGCTTCACTAATCTCTGGACCCTCACAGGTCTCTTCCTGACTGAGTTTATTACTTAGTTAAAAGTACTTGAAATGCAGATTTGCAGGGCAGTCATGCTAGCATAGGGCAGATCAGAGATATCAATCTGACTTGAACTATAAATCCATAGATTAGTCCAAACAATAACAGAAAAGGAGGAATAAGTTAATTAAATTATATTGTGAAGCATTGACTCAGATAAGTGTTTCAATTAACAATTCAATTTGTTTTGAATTGATTCTGAGATGGAAAAAATATTTACTGCTTGAAGCTGTTACCTCCCTTATGCTTTTTTTTTGATGAAACAGGACCCTCCCACAAGTTGTTCCTTTCTAATTTCACTTCCCAGAGTTAAAATATTCTGCAGTAGAGGGTGACTTTCCTCTGGGAGAAAATCATATTGAGAAGATAAGGCTTGTGCTTCTGAAACTTGGTTAAGTTTCAATTTCTTTATACTTCAGAATGGCATGAATTTGAATGCTGTGCTGTACATAGAAGCTGGTGTTTCTAATGCATAGTTCTGGAGATTCAGCTGTCCTGTTCCCTCTTCATGACAGAAAGATGTTTAGGATGCAAAATTAGGGCAGATTAGAGGCAGTATCTTTGTCATTTCTAGCAAGAACTATAGCAAGGTCAAGGCTAAACCTTTGCTTTTTGACTCATCTGAGCTCTTGTAAACTCCATGCGTGATATAGATTTAGACCCCTATACTTGGGAAATTGTAACATTTACAACCTCCCCACCAGCACCATCACTTTCACAACCAGCAGAGGATGATTTGGTTAAGTGATGATGACTGATGAAAGAGTTTGAGAGAGCAATGGGTGCTGTAATATGCATAAAAATGTTTAATCTGTTTAAATCAATAATGAATCCCATGGCTTATATCTGTAGGTGTGGTTTTTAGCACACATTGCATGGTATAGCTTGGTAAGCAAATGGAGGCTCCAGATAATTTCCTTGTCACTTGTCCTTTTCTTAGCTGGATTAGTGGAGTAATCATACTCCTGAAATGACTGGTTTTAAATGTGTCTGACACCATTCAGTTGACAAGGGAAAAGATCAGAAATCGAAGATGAACTTGTGTAGACATACCTTCAATCACTCAGCTGAAAATTCCTTCCCCTCTTGAGGCAATTTGGCAGATATTTGGGATTCTAGAGGGAAAAATGGGCTGGTCAGCTCTGACACTGGTAGTGGTGCTTTGTGGCAGGGAGCACCAGGAGCAGGCTTCTCTGCACAGGAAAGGGAGCCAAGAGCTGCAGTGTCTTAATCAATCAGTGCATTATCTGTAAACTAGAGAGTGGTCTTGTAACATGAACATGTCATATGAATAACACTATCACAACATATTAACATTATATAAATAAATATATAGCATATACAGATGATACTACTTAATAATAAAGATAGAAATTGTAACAATTACAATATTTTTAATTAATCATAATTAATAATAAATTTGAAAGCATTATTTAGTATCCTTTTAAATATGTATGAAAAATAAGTGTAGGAAACTGTATGATAACATATAGGTAACACATATGCATTGACTTCAGCAGCCATGCCAGTTAGCTCAGCACCTGAACAAAGGTATGTAGTCAGAAAAGTAAATGAAATGTATATTTTGTCATGAGGAATACTTGCTATTTTTTATGCTTGTTCTGGGGATAGTCTAGAGCTGCAGGACTATAGTAAACCAGCTGTTCCTATGACCTTGATGGCTGCTGTGCATTATGCCACAAAAGTATGTTCTTAATGTCATTGTTCATGGCATTTGAAATAATGCATGCTGGTAGATGTAAATTTTCAAACACTGTTATTTATTGTAAATGCTTTTATATTGAAATTGGATTTGACATTTTTTAAGTGCAATAACTGTGGAACCTGTTTCAAATACCCTACAATTTTGAAGAAGCTGGGCTTTATGTTGAGAATAGCTTATATGATATTTGTACTCTTAGCTGTTAAAGTAGACAATTCCTTACTTTTACATTCAGTGTGTGCCTAATGACTGCACTCAACATTAATCATGCAAAAAGAATGAAGGTTTTTTGTTAGATGATTATCATAAATTAGTTTTAAAAATGCAACTGAAGTTTTCAGAGTTGTCTAGCTTAAGAAAAAATATTATTGTATTGCTTGTGTTTGCTTTCCTCAAGCATAAATTCAGAGCTGAAAGTGTCACTGCAAGAGGATTTGAATATTTTTCAATTATTACCAATTAATTTCCTGACCAGGAGGTAACATTTACTGGACTTCACAAGGTTATACTAGCAGTCTTAGCCTTCAAAATCAAAGAGATCCCAGTCACCAGTTTTCTTAATTTTTCAGCACACCAAAATAGTCCTGCATTTTGGTTGAACTTTTCATCTTTTAATTGCTCCTCTTCAATGTCATTGTGAGATTGTGTAAGCCTGTGAGAGTCCAATAGGGACTGAAACATCTGTTTTAAATACAACCCCGTGAAAATTAATTTAAGTATAGTGCCACTGGATCTGCAGGCAAGGCCAATCTGGAGTCACAGATCCACAAATACTGCAAAAGGCATTCACCACCAGGATGCATCAGGATGGTATTCTTTAACTAATTATAGACAATTAATTCAAATCATAAAGCCTTTTCTCACCAAAGGCCTTTCTAAAAATTAAAACTGACAGCAATGTGAGTATTAACGATATTATTTTTGCTGTTATATATTTCTGAATATACCCAGATGTACCCAGAGCAATAAGAACTGGTGTCATAACTGCAGAAATTGAAACAATCTCCTCCAATAATAAAGTTGCATCAGGAAATACATGAATGGTTTTCCCTGCAATTTCTAAAATTTCTGTATCAATGGAAGCAATAATCACAGTGACATTGTCAAATATTCAATGAGTTGATTCAATGGTTGATTCAAAGCACATACTATGACACAAATCAGGACCAGAGACAGGTTGTTCAGAAACAAGTTTTCCCTCTGCTTAGCAGTCTACAAAGTGATAAGCTACTGAAAAGAAGATAGCAATAAAAAAAAACACCAAAAAACAAAGACAAAACAAAACAAAACAAAAAAACCCAAACCCAGAATGAACAAACAAAATTACTATTTGAAAGCATGAAATCGGCCATTGATCAATTTTATTGCTGAGAACAAGAGGTTAAGGTGCTGCATTTAGATTCATTTGCTTAGTTGATTTTGATCTCTTACTTGCATTTTTAATATTATTTTTCTGCCAGGTAAACTCTGATTATCATCTTCAGAGAGAAAACAGTTGTTAAAGATTCATTCTGTAATTTTTTAGTTATAGGATTTTTTATAAAATACTATTTGCTGACACTGTGCTGGAATGTGAAATATTAATAGTTTATAGAAATGTGGAAAGAAAATAAATAACCTGAGAATATATGCAGATCAGGCTTTCACTGGCAGGTAGTAGTTAGAAAATACTTGATATTTATATGTTCCACATCCTTACTTTCTATCACATCTTTTAATGAGTGAGGTTTTTACCTCATTTTTTTATTCGCACTTTCCCTCCTCTTAACCTTTTATGAATCAACTAGGGCAATCCTATGAAAAAACTATGACAATCCTTGTCAGCAGCAAAATTCATACTGAAGTAGTCAGTATTTTACCAGAACCAGACAACTAATATTTCATGCCCTTTTTTTTATCCCTTTGCTCTTCCTTTTTGTTTCCATCCCCATCTCTCAGTACATCAGATCCTGAAGGCTGGATGGGTTGAGGAAATAGGAGCATAATCCGCTGGAAGAGTGAATAGCTTTATCAGATCAAGGCTTAAAGATGGAATGCAAAAAAAAAAAAAAAAGAATTTGGTGGTTTTATCAGCCCAGGTGACAGAACTTTTTTACCCAAAACTTGCTAAACTATTCCATCTGTAACAGTGAAACTAAACAACTATTGCATTTTTCTATCAAGCTTGCTTTCATCCACCATCTAAAAAGTGAGCATCAGATGCCTTTGCTTAATTCCTTGTGCTTTTAAATTTGATCTTTAACTCTCTGCAGTTAGTTTCCATTTTGCACCACTATGTGACCTGAGGTCTTCTGATTACCTTGAGATCCAGTGTTGACCCCCTTGATTTCAAGTTTGATTTTTCCATACACTTGAATAATACAAAACTAAGACCTTTGTTCCTTTTCTTCTCCAATTTCTACAGCTTCAAATCTTTCCAAATCAATGCTAGAAGCTATTTCTTTGGGAATGTCTCATGAAAATTGATATAGATATCACATGAATGTAAGATTATATCGTGTTATGCAAGGTAAATAGATTTTGGCATTTGCAGGGAAAAGATTCAATTGTATTGAAAGGCAGAAATAGTAAGTGAGCCTGCAATTTTATTGCAATATAAATTAAATTCCTTGTAGATATGTGTACTTCTACAAGGATATGATATCATTAGTATTACAAAAACATGGTGGGATAGTTCCTACAACTAGAGAGTTGGAAAGGAAGGTTACAGGCTCTTTAGAAAAGACAGGCCCTGCAGAAGGATAGGGGGGGTTTCTATTTGTGTCAGTGACAGGCTGAAGAGTATGGAACTCTGTCTGGGGACAGGAGATCAATTAAGAGTTTGTGGGTCTGTGTCGGAGGGAGAACATTTATGGGGGACATTACGGTGGGGATCTGTTACAGACTGCCTGATCAAGAGGACTCTGTGGATAAAGCACTCTATAAACAGACAGGAAAAGCCTCACGCTCGCAGGCCCCTGTCCTCAAGGGGAACTTCGACCACCCTGATATCTGTTGGAACGATGGTATGGCCCAGCACAAGCAATCCAGAAGGTTCCTTGATTGTGTGAAAGACAACCTCCTTCTGCAAGTAATAGAGGAGCTGACAAGGAGGGGTGCCATGCTTGACCTTGTGCTCATCAACAGGGAAGGGCTCGTTGGAAATGTGATGCTCCAGGGCAGCCTTGGATGCAGCGACCACGAGATGGTTGAATTCAAGGTCCTCAGGACGGTGAGAAGAGTGTGTAGCAAGCTCACTGCCCTAGACTTCAAAAGAGCAGACTTTGGCTTCTTCAGGAACCTGCTTAGTAAGGTTCCATGGGATACAGCCCAAGAGGGCAGAGGGGCCGAAGACTGTTGGTTGATATTCAAGGATGACCTACTACAAGCTCAGGAGTGTTGTGTCCTGACACAGTGCAGCAGGAAGGCCAGTGTTGTGTCCCAAAGTGCAGCAGGAGGGCCAGGAGAGACCTCCTTGGATGGATAGAGAGCTGCTGAGGAAAATTCAAGGGAAAAAAACAGGCTTATAAAAGGTGGAAACAAGGATAAGCGGCCTGGGAAGAGTACGGGGATGTTGTCCGGGAAGCTAGGGACCAGGCTAGGAAAGCTAAGGCTCAGTTAGAATTAAACTTGGCTAGGGATGTGAAAGATAACAGGAAGGGATTCTACAGGTACATTGCAAATAAAAGACAGACTAGGGACAATGTGGGCCCTCTCTGGACACTCTCGGGAGAACTGGCTACTCTGGATTTGGAGAAGGCTTAATGACCTCCTTCCCTCAGTCGTCCCTGGCAAATGCTCTGACCACACCAGCTAAGTCTTGGAAGGCAGACAGGGACTGTGAGAATGAAGACCTTAGGCCCACTGTAGGAGAGGATCTAGCTCAAGACTGTCTTAAGAACCTGAACGTGCACAAGTCCATGGGACCAGAAGAAATCCACCCGCGAGTCCTGAAGGAGCTGGCAAATGAAGTTGCTAAGACACTGTCCATCATATCTGAAAAATCATAGCAGTCAGGTGAAGTTCCCAATGACTGGAAAAATATAACCCCCATTTTCAAGAAGGGGAAAACAGAAGAACGATGCAACTACAGACCAGTCAGTCTCACCTCTGTGTCTGGCAAAATCTTGCAGCAGATTTTGCTGGAAGGCATGCTAAGGCACATAGAAAACAACAAGGTGCTTGGTGACAGCCAGCATGGCTTCACTAAGGGGAAATCCTTCCTGACCAATTTAGTGGACTTCTACAAAGGGGGTACAGAGCTGACAGGTGGCAGCAAAGCAGGTGACATCATCTACCTGGAACTGTCCAAAACGTTCAACACTGTCCCGCATGACATCCTTGTCTCTAAATTGGAGAGACATCAATTTGATGGATGGACCACTCGGTGGATAAAGAACTGGCTGGATGGCCGCACACAAAGAGTTGTGGTCAATGGCTCAGTGTCCGGCTGGAGACCAGCAACGAGTGGTGTCCCTCAGGGATCGGTGTTGGGACCGGTCTTGTTCAACATCTTTGTTGCTGACATGGACAGTGGGATTGAGTGCACCCTCAGCAAGTTTGCCGATGACACCAATCTATGTGGTTCGGTTGATACGCTGGAGGGAAGGAATGCCATCTAGAGGGACCTTGACAGGCTTGTGAGGTGGGCTGATGCTAACCTCATGAAGTTTAACCATGCCAAGTGCAAGGTCCTACACCTGGGTGGGAGCAATCCCCAGCACAGCTACAGGTTGGGCAGAGAAGAGATTCAGAGCAGCCCTGTGGAGAAGGACTTGGGGGTGTTGGTTGATGAGAAAATGAGCATGAGCCTGCAGTGTGCTCCCACAGCCCAGAAAACCGACCGTATCCTGAGCTGCATCAAAAGGAGCGTGACCAGCAGGTCGAAGGAGGTGATCCTGCCCCTTTATTCTGCTCTTGTGAGACCTCACCTGAGTATTGTGTGCAGTTCTGGTGTCCTCAACATAAAAAGGACATGGAACTGTTGGAACAAGTCCAGAGAAGGGCCGCGGGGGTGATCAGGGGACTGGAGCACCTCCCGTATGAAGACAGGCTGAGAAAATTGGGGCTGTTCAGCCTGGAGAAGAGAAGGCTGCGTGGAGACCTCATAGCAGCCTTCCAGTATCTGTAGGGGGCCTATAGGGATGCTGGGGAGGGACTCTTCATTAGGGACTGCAGTGACAGGACAAGGGGTAATGGGTTCAAAATTAAAGAGGGGAAGTTTAGATTGGATATAAGGAGCAAGTTCTTTCCTGTGAGGGTGGTGAGGCACTGGAATGGGTTGCCCAAGGAGGTTGTGAATGCTCCATCCCTCACGGTGTTCAAGACTGGGCTGGACAGAGTTTTAGGTGATATGGTTTAGTGTGAGGTGTCCCTGCCCATGGCAGTGGGGTTGGAACTTGATGATCTTAAGGTCTTTTCCAACCCTAACTATTCTATGATTCTATTAGCATTTTGAGATTAATGGTACAGCAGAACAGTCCCACTCTTTGTGGTTTATTCCAACAAAATGAAATCTTAAATTAGGCTCATAATATGAACATGTTGAATCAATTCCCTTCATGTATATTTAAATTCAATATTAATATTTAACATTTACATTCAGGACTATGCTTTTTCAGTCAAAATATTACAAAGTTTTGAGCAAAATCTTCCACTGTTGCAATTCCAGAAGCAGTTATTAATTTCAGTGTACTTAATCTGGATTTAAACCTGAAGCCAAAAGGAAGACTCCCAGTAGCAGACTGCCTAAGCATCAGTTTTAAATTTAGACTTTAACATCCTTGAGGTTCTGTTTTATTCTAATGTGCCATTCACAAAAATGTGTTGTAATTTTAAGAAGTGAAAAAAAAAAAACCCAAACAAAAATCCACAAAACCAGAATAGGAGTGGAATGAAGTAATGATCTATATCTTCAGCCAGCAAGTTTACACCAGCTGAGTCTTATAACAGATTGTTGGAATAATTCATAATCTGCTTGAGAGAAGACTGTATCCCTCAGCTGATTTTAAGTGACCATTTGCCTTAAGAGCTGTCTGTGCATTCTTGTTTCTGTCCAGTTATATTCCCACAAATATGGTTCTTGAAGCAAATCTTAGTTTCATTATGTTAGTCTATCTCTCTTCTTGTCCTTGCCACCTGCTCTCCCTCAGGAAGAAGCAGGAGTGGATAGCAGTGGAATCCCAAAGAATTCCCCCTTTCCCCTCTTCTTTGAGCATCTCAATTTAAAATGACGGATTAGTATCCTCCATAGGTGGCTGTCACTGTAACTGAGAGTTCTTAGCCATCAGAGGTGAATTTTTCCCACTCCTGCCACTAAACAGGCACACGTGCATGTAGTGACTCATTGGTTTTCGTTGTTGTAATTCATAGATGACCTTGTCTGAATTTGTCCTTGAGAGAACAATTCAAATCCCTGTGCTTTTAAATGGAAATGGATGTTCTGAGAGAGCACCATAAATCAGGAAAAAATGGAGCTGTCAGTTTGTGTAAATCTGGGATATTGGTTGATGGAGTTTGTGCATTTGCTGAGTCATATGTTCAAGCATGCTAAACCCACAGTTTTGAAAGGAGTGGATTCTTGAGGAGGCAGTTCTTTGCAGATATCTGTAAATTAAAAAAATGGTGTTCAAAAGTCCTTGTCTTTACTGTTATTCACAGTTATAAAGAAGGTTGAAAGTTTTAGCACCAAGTGGGGATTTGGGTACCCTTGGTTTTTCTTTCTCCTTCTGTCAATTGAATTATATTCACTGTGGATGTCACTTGCTTTTAGTGTGTGCACATATTTATTTCTAAGTTTACAGTTATCTCCAAAAGATACAAATCCTTAGTAATGCAAAAGAAAAATGTCATTAGTATGACTTGCTCCTAACACATGTATTCTTATCAACTTAAACTAGCAACACAAGAACCAAAACAATCAATTTTTTTTTTCTCAACTTTAAACAAAGCTTTAGAGTTTTTAGTGTGCTCAAGAAACTATGGTTTTTTTTTCCTTAATAATAAGTAATTAAAAAAATAGAAGATACACAGGATGTTGTAAAGAACATATCTTTCACCTAAGCATTGATTTTTTTTTCAACTATTTGGCCAGAACTGGAAAAAATGTGGTTTTCCAGGGCAATGTAGAATGAATAAATAATGTACAGAAAATTAGTGCTATGTAAGTAGTGGGAGAAACAGCACTGTAAACAATAAGACAATTTAAGAATATTATAAAAACGATGCTCTTAATCATCACATAACTGTACAGAACTTTTCAAATTTTTATATTCTCTACACAGGTCATATAGAGATGTACTGTAAATCGTCACCATATAGTTATGAGCACAGTTAAAACTCTATGAGGGATTGTACTTAAAATAATTTGACTAAACTTTCATAGATGAAAGAACATTTCTTCAGCTCCACCAGGCCTTGCGCTTTTAGAGAGACAGAGCACCAAAACCAAGCTTAAGCTACCAATATTAGAACAACATAAGCACATAGATGTATTTTGCTGTTTGTTACAAATCCATCAGAGATCTTTTTTATCATGTTGTTGAAAAGACGACATATTTTTGTATTTCTCATCTTTACCATACAATTTCCCTGAGGACTTATCTGAACAGAGGCTGAAAATCATAAAGAAAACAAGATAAAAATACCTTTTATGGCAACTATTATTTTCTTTTATATGAGCATTATCTTTCTTTATTTTTCTCTAAAGGCATGTTTGAACACAACAGTTAACAATTTAATTGGGAAGAGATAAACACTATTAGTAACTTGTGTTGATTTAGAACACATCAGAAATTCAGCTGTTGCTTAAGCAAGCTGGTTCAAGGAAATAAACATAAGTACTCTACTCATACAATGCAGTACAAAATTTTTTAGCCCTTTTTGACAACGAAGTGTGAAGCTGAAGATATAGAACTAATCAAGAGCATAATAAAATCACAGAATATGAATCTTTCAATGTTTATTAAACATTACTGTCTAGAGTATGACCTGTGACTTAAAGGAACTTAAACCCAACAGTTGCTAGAAGATTGAAGTTCCTTCAGGGAATGAATAGATTTAAGTTAGGATCTTTGCTTTCCCACCTTGCTGCAAAGCCTGTGTTCATCCTCTGCAGCCCTCCAGTCCTGCATGCCATCTCTCGGTGTGTCAGTGCTCCCCAGGAGACTAAGCCTCTGCCCCTCTGCATGAATTTGCCATGTCTCACCTCCTCCGACTCCTGACTGCTCAGCAAGCTTTCCAATTCAGTTTCCCTCAACTCTTTCCACTATCAGCAGCCACAGAGAAGCTTTTTTTGGGGTGCCAGGTTGCTTAGTGTAGGCAATATGCTTTCTCATGGGGATATCTAATGCCAGCTGTGGCACAAAGACTCTATCACTCCCTGCTTGCAGTCAGTATAAATATTTGGGTCTGGCTCAGCTGGGTCTATCACCACCCCATCAGGGTTTGTTCCTCAACACCTCTTCTCATGACACTCCATCTGTGCTGCAGATGCAGATCTACTGGAAGAGAAGAAGCTTTCCTCTTGTTGCTGTTTGTCACAGATTTCCAGTCCCCAGCATCTTGGGAGCTTATCGACTGGCCACTTGAGCACAGGCTCAATAGCAACTAACCTTGCTGCCATTTGTAACAGCTATCACCAGTACAGTAGGCCAAGCATTTCAGCTAACATTTGTGAGCTTCAAATCAGAATCTAAAATCAGTAATATTTTGTCATGGTTTAAACCCAGCTGGTAACTCAGAACCATGCAACCACTAACTCACTCTCTTGTTCCCCCCCAGCTCCTGGAGGGATGGGGAGGAGAATCAAAGGATTGTAAATCTCACAGGTTGAGATAAGAACAGTCTAGTAACTAGGGTACCATACAAAACTACAACTACTACCACCAATAATAATGATAAAGGAAATAACAAGGGGAGAGAATATAAAACTAAAAGAGAAAAGGAAAAGAAAACAATAAACACAAGTGATGCACAATACAATTACTCACCACCAACCAACACATACCCAGCCCAACCTGAGCAGTGATTTGACCTTCCAAGTAAATCCTCCTGGTTTATATACTGGGCATGACATGCTGTGGTGTGGAATACCCCTTTGGCTAATTTGGGTCAGGTGTCCTGACTCTGTTTCCCCCTGGCTTCCCATGCCCCTGCTCACTGGCAGAGCATGAGACTGAAAAGTCCTTGATCAGAGTAAGCACTACTTAGCAACAACTAAAACACTGGGGTGTTATCGGTGTTGTTCTCAGGCTAAAGCTGAAAGCACAGCACTGCATCAGCTACTAAGAAGGAGAAGAATGACTGCTACAGCTGAACCCAGAACATCCTTTCAAGTAAATTTTCCTAGACAGTGTTGTTAACTCATTTTAATAGAATAGAAATAGTATCAGCTACTACGTAGTGTAATCGAATAAAATTACAGGCATTTGAATTTAAGACGGAACCTAGTCTTCTGTGGCATATAAAAATTTCCCGTTACATTTTGTTTTCTAGGTGTCACAAGTTTAGATGCCTCTGTCAGCAGTTAATTTGCAAAATCATGTTGAAAAACTTAAGACAGAATAAAACATTAATATTTTCCTTCAAGAATATGTTCGCTTGCTTTTTTAAATTCTATCTTTATATTTTTGAGACTGTTTTTTTTTTGTTTGGTTTGGTTTGGTTTTTTCTTTATTTGACATGGAGATTTGACTGGTACAGCTGTTGCTCTTTTCACTACACACAAGACTTGCACTACACAACACAAACCAGAGTGGTATGCATTTCTTTCTTTGCTCTAGATGGTTGTCTCATCAAGTTGTTACCAACACTCAAGGCACTTGAGACAACCTGAAAACTTTCTCTTTGAGAAGTAACAACAAAGGGAATCCTGTTCAGTAGGCATGGACCAACAAGGAAAACAGATTTCAGCTTTTTCTGTTTGCAGTGGTTAAAGTATTCCCCTGTTGATCCTGGAGGGTGCAGAAGCTCAGGTCTGAGCTCGGTGTCCTGTCTGTTAGAAGCAGATCATACCCTGCAGAAGATGCATGAAGTGCTTTGCTTGAATGGAGGTGGTCTGAAGTCATTAAGACTTGAATTGCAAAAACTTCCATAACCATATCACCTGCTATTAACTTGTAAACAAAGCTACACACCAAATAGTAAAAGAATGAGGTTTTCCTACCTAGTGATTCACAGTCTACGGTTTGTGGATATTTCATATGTATTCCACAATGTAGAGACAGCGATTAGCACTCAAGCAGGAGGACTGTCATGGTCTTAAATGCAAACTGTGCAATAGATCTTTTTGTATTTTATCTTTGTATGATGTATTTATCATCAGGGATCTGGTTATTACTCTTTTCTGATGTGAACAGTGTACATATAAATGCATTCAGTCCTGCTAAAAACTCAGGCGCAGAAGTGATGTGCCTTTTGCAAGTTGTGAAGATTGATGTAGTGCTAACTCTTAGTGAGAGAGATGTTTTTGCTGAAGTAGAAAAGCAGGCTTCTCCCAGAAGTGCTTTTCCTCTGAAGGCTTGATGAAGCAGCACATAACTGCTCCTTAGTGCTATGAACTGTAAACATCTCCCACTTCTGACTAATCACACTGGGAGACAGTTACTTCCTGCTGCAGTTTATCTTCCCCACTTTGTAGAAGGAAGAAGTTAATTCTTTGCCTCTTTTATCTGTCTGAAATCTGAAACAGTACAGATGCTTTTGTTGTATAGATTACATGCAGTATTGTTTCAAAAAGCTGGAGATTTTAGTGAACAAATATGTTCCTTCCCTTAATAAAATATTTTTGCTTTTTCTTTCCATCATATAGGGCTATGTTTTCTAATGAAAAGTGGGTACTTTGAACAAAAGCAGACAGTCAAATAAGCCAGAATTTCATCTGAGTCAAGGACCCTTAGCTCAGCCCTCTCCCAGAGGAGCTGCCTCTCAAGGACAGGCTGGACATGAGGCAGCTGTGAAACCTTGGATCTAGTAGCTGGGAGCATTGCTAAGGTAAGTTGAGGAGGTGGGAAGGGCAGACACAGGTCCACTCATCATGGGGAGCTGTACTGAGGTTCAAGCACTGGTTCCTCACCTGAGCTATAGGGGCAGACATGCCCACACCTGACCACGTATCTCTGATCCTGGCCCTTCCCTTGACACAAGACCTTGCTGTGAGCTGCCTCATCACCATGGACTTTCATGGTCATCTGGTGTCTTGGCTGGCTCTGGCTTCACCGCTCTGCCTGCCCTCATCACCTTGGTGCGCCCCTGCCAGTAAGGACATTGCTTCTGCCAGCATGGTGCAACCTAAGTTCCTGCTGAGAGCTGCACAGCCCTACTGCACCCTCTTGTTTGGCCCTGTGTTCTTTGTCCCCTGCAAAACGGCTGTTTTAAAATACAGTTGTTTTAAAATGTAGTCCTCTCATATTGAAAAATAATAAAATAAATTTCAAAAGTTAGGATTTTCTTCTTATTACAAATACCAAATTTTGTGCTCTAGCAGATGTCCTGCTGGAGAAGGGGGACCAGGTGTCTCAGCTCTTAAACAGAATTTGTTTTGCATTCTCAGGAGGATTTTGTTATATATCTATTGATTTTCTTTCTTTATGCAGAAAAAGCCGCACACCAAAAATTTTCTAAAGTATTTATTACTAGTATATTATTTATTAATACAGAATAGATTTATTTTTAGTTTTCAAAAGCAATTCCCTCAAAAAGCTCTCTTCCAACAAAGGTATGTCTTAAGCATGCAATCTGTCCCAAAGCAAATTGAGTGGTTGTAGAAAATCAGAAAAAGATTGTACTAGCCACTTTCAAGTCCTTTTTAACCATTCCAATAATATCTAAAAAAGTGGTATTCAAAGATTTTGTCACAGCATGTATATAGCATAATCTGAAGATTAAGCCACAGCATATGGCTTTTCCATGGTCCTTCGAAATATACACTCAATTGTCAGTTTCTCCAAGGGCTTAAACTGGTGTGTGCAGGCTGGGTGAGACTGTAGAACGTGAGCACAGAGAGGTGTGCAGTCATACTATGTTGTTCTTGTGCTCATGCTGAGGTGCAAACAGTTAATCAGTACAAGGAGAGCTGGACCCACATTACACCTCAGGCACAAGGGGACTCTGGAAAATTAAATCAAGCCTGCTTTCTCTGAACTCCTTTATAGACAGTCTTTCAAGGTTCTTATCCAGACACCTGCTTTGCTGAGGAAAAATTGTTTTTAGGGATTTACTAATAAGACTTCTCTTGTGGTGGAAAAAGCATGGACAGTGACGAGTATATTTGATTTTCAAGTTTATAAAATAATTTGGCTGAGCATCTATTAGTTATTGTTAGTGTAATAAAACCATTATTTTTCTCTAATGTGAAATAAATAAATGTTTCAGACAAAATAATACTGTGAAATACTTCCAGATGGCTAGAAGTCATAACGGAATACTAATTGCACCCATTATTTTCTGGGGTCACTAGCAGAAAAAAAAAACCAAAACATCTCAACAGTAGTTCCAGAAAAGATTCATTAGAACTTTAAAGAGCTTTTTAGCATTTTTCATTCCTATTTAGGCATGCTAGCATAACTGTAGTAATAAAAGCTACACTAACCTCCATTAAGGGTGTTATTGTTTACATATTCAAGAGCTAAAAAAACAATATGCAAATGTAGGGACTGAGCAATAATGAATGCTTTTTGTTAGCACTATCTTACAATAAGATAATGGGATAAATAATCCATAATGGATATGTGCTGCTAGAGCAAGTCTTTGACAAAGAAACGTTTGTTGCTAAGGAAACTTGTTATATTTTTGCATAGCAAGTAGCTTTTGGAGGAAAATAGTTCATATATTCCTTGAAATATGTTTCCCCCTAAACTGTTGGCCACAGTTTTAATTTAATTCAAATGTTTCACCTTGCACTGGGTATCACATTGTCTAAATTGATTAAGAATCTCAGAATTAGAGCAGGCCTGTAGGCAGCTCTAAACAGAAACCTCAGACATGTAAATCTCTCAGGGATTGACTTTTCCAATATTGTGTTGAACTTTCAGTAAAGCATGGAATGAAGTTTTCAAAAATTTGCCACTGTATCATTTTCTTTGGTTTTGTGCATAAATACACAAGCAAAGAATGTAACTGGCAAAACCAGTTTGGTCCAGTGGCCATGTCTGGTATCATAGACTGATATCCTGTTGTCCTGGGTTCAGCAGTAGCAGTCATGTTTTTTTTTTCCTTTGTGCTAGCTGGTGCAGTGCTGTGTTTTGACTTCCAGCCTGAGAACAGTGTTGGTGAAGTCGATGTTTTCAGTTGTTGTTAAGTGATGTTTACCCTGACCAAGGACTTTGTGAGGCTCATGCTCTGCCAGGGAGGAGGGGAAGCCGGGAGGAAGCAGAGACGGGGTGCCTGACCCGGGCTAGCCAGGGAGGTATTCCATACCACAGCACGTCATGGCGGGGGTGGGGGGTGACTGGGAGTTATCCGGAAGGACACGGGCTTCCGGGTGGGACTCATTTCTTGGCCGGTGGTATCGTATTCTCTTCCCTTGTTATTTTCCCTTATCATTGTTGTAGTTGATAGTAGTGGTGGTGATTTGTGTACATTGGTTGCTGGACTGTTCTTGTCTCAACCCGTGGGAGTTGCACTTTTTTTTTCGATCCTCCTCCCCGTTCCTCCGGGAGTGGGGGAGAACCCCGGTGGGGGGGGGGGGGGGGACACGGACCTCGATTGTTGTCAGCAAGGCACCACTCACTGGGAGTGAGTGAACAAGTTACCTGACTGGGTTTAAACCACAACAGTTCTTTTTGGCGCCCAACGTGGGGCACGAGGGGTTGAGATAAGAACAGATCTGACTGGACTGATAGTCACTCGTCACAATGCTGATTTATTGGCTCTCAAGGTTGTTCCTCTTGATCTCACAGTTTCAGTATATCGTATCTTACGTCCATCCGGTATTTGCTGTATTAGTGTTTTTCAAGTGTGGGGCTTGGGCTAAGGTTTTTGTCCCATTGTACTTTATGGTAATAACTTGTAATACAATAGAATCATTGATCATGAAACTGATCTGGCTTATGTTCCCAGTGTGCTCACCACCTTTATACTTTGGGAGGTATATGATGGAGGTGCTTAGCAATTACACATCTTTTTTCTCCTTCTCAGGTGCTCAACCTGTGAAGGAGACATCCTTTTACCCTCCCAGTCGTCCCCCCAGACCATTTACATTTGAGAGTTTTGAATTTTTTGAATGACATTTTAATGCTGTTGAGACTTGTTTGCTGATGGTGATGGGAATCACCATGCTAACACGCATACAGAGTGTGTTTTGCCCACTACTGATTTCAAGAGTTAAGCAGAGTCAGGTTTGGGTCTTGTCTGGGGTCAAATGACGATGTAGGAGGACCAAGAGATTTTCCCTGAGGCTGGACAGCCATGAGTGGCAGGGTGTGTGGGATAGTATGGGCAAGTATCTAGGTCAGTGGGCCCCTCCAGTACTTTGGAATTTCACTACCGAACAATTGCAAAATCCAGAAGAATTAGTAAAACACTTAAATTAAGTGTGTGGTCATTCTGGCCATACCAGAGATGGACAAATCACGGCAACGTGCTGGGGCTTGGCCTATGCTTACAGGGCCTTGTTCAACACTATCCAGCACCTTCAAAAGGAAAAGAATGTCGGCAGATCTGAGGGCAAAGCAACAGTCGCTACTCAAACTTTGGCTGCAATGAACTGCGCAGCTACCCCAGCAGCAAGTACAGCAGCTGCTCAAACTTCAACTGCAACAGACAGCACGGTTACCCCAGCTCCAAGCACAGCAGCTGCACCACGCCCAGCAACAAGTACAGTCGCTACTCAAATTTTGGCCTCAATGAACAGAGCAGCTACCCCAGTGGCAAGTACAGCAGCTGCTCAAACTTCAACTGCAACAGACAGCGCGGTTACCCCAGCTCCAAGTACAGCAGCTACACCACCCCCAGCAACAAGTACAGTTGCTACTCAAACCACAGTGATAATCACTGCAGCCAAACCAGAGGACCAATTCGTACCAATATCAGTTGCCCCTGTACGCAATAGAACAAGCAAAAAGGAGGCAAAAAGGGTGAAGCGAGATGAAGAACCAATGAATTCACCACCCGGTCCAGAATCTGATTAGGAGTCATCATCACATGACGAAGAAGAAGAAGAAGAGGTAACTTCTCGACCTCGGACCTCAACCGAGCTGCGGAATATGCGAAAAGATTTTACCCGTCAACCAGGGGAGCACATCATCACCTGGTTACTCCGATGCTGGGACAATGGGGCCGATGGTCACGAACTAGAAGGTACAGAAGCCAAGCAGCTGGGATCACTTGCTAGAGAAGGGGGAATTGACAAAGCAATTGCAAGAGAGAAAAAGTCCCTCAGCCTTTGGAGGCGGCTCTTGGCAGCTGTGAAAGAAAGGTTTCCGTACAAGGACGATGTTACGAGTCGTTCGGCCAAGTGGACTACTATAGACAAAGGCATCCAGTCTCTGAGGGAATCGGCCATCGTAGAGATGCTCTATCACATCAAGCCGAATAACGGGGATACACCCATAGATCCAGATGAAGTTGAATGTACACGACCCATGTGGCGAAAACTTACACGGAATGCACCGTCATCATATGCCCATTCATTGGCAACAGTAACCTGGAATGACATAGTACCACTAACAGTGGATGAAATGGTTCATAAACTCCGAGAGTTCGAAGACAACCTCACCCCTTCCATCATCTCAGCTGTGGAAAAACTGTCCCAGGATCTCAAACAATTGAGGGACGATCTATCTGATTTATCCAGCTCCTCACGTGTACCAACACACGTCTCAGCTATTAACAAAAGGCGTCCTATTGCTCAAGAGAGGAGATACAGGAGGTATACGCCACGGGGTACCCTATGGTTTTACCTGCTGGATCACGGAGAAGACATGACAAAGTGGGATGGAAAACCTACTTCAGCTTTGGAGGAACGGGTGAGTGAACTGAAGAGGGGAGCAAGGGCCAAGACTGATCGTCCCATGAGAGCTACGGCTTCAGTCTCTGGTGAGCACTTTCCCAGATGGAGTGGAAGAGCTGATTTTACTCCAGCTCCTGTGATAACGAAGAATAATCCCTTTCAACACGACTTAAGTGTCCAAAGCTGTGAAGACCATTAGAGGGGCCCTGCCTCCAGCCAGGTGGAGGTAGGGGACAATCGGATTTACTGGACTGTGTGGATCAGATGGCCTGGCACATCAGTCCCACAGAAGTATAAGGCTCTAGTAGATACCAGTGCACAGTGTACCCTGATGCCATCAAGCTGTCAAGGGGTGGAACCCATCTATATTTCTGGAGTAACAGGAGGATCCCAAGAGTTGACTGTGCTGGAGGCTGAAATCAGCCTGACTGGGAGGGAGTGGCAAAAGCACCCTATTGTGACTGGTCCAGAGGCTCCATGCATCCTCAGCATAGACTACCTCAAGAGAGGGTACTTCAAAGACCCAAAAGGGTACCAGTGGGCTTTTGGTATTGCTGCTTTGGAGACTGAGTAAATTGAGCAGCTGTCCACCTTGCCTGGTCTCTCAGAAGATCCTTCTGTTGTGGGGCTGCTGAAAGTCGAAGAACAACAAGTGCCAATTGTGACTACAACAGTGCACCGGCGGCAATATCGCACCAACTGAGACTCCCTTATTCCCATCCATCAGCTGATCCGTAGACTGGAGAGTCAGGGGGTGATCAGCAGGACCCGCTCACCCTTTAATAGCCCCATATGGCCAGTGCGAAAGTCTAATGGAGAATGGAGACTAACAGTAGACTATCGTGGCCTGAATGAAGTCACACCACCATTGAGTGCTGCCGTACCGGACATGCTAGAACTTCAGTATGAACTAGAGTCAAAGGCAGCCAAGTGGTATGCCATGATTGATATTGCCAATGCATTTTTCTCCATTCCTTTGGCAGCAGAGTGCAGGCCACAGTTTGCTTTTACTTGGAGGGGTGTCCAGTTCACTTGGAACCGACTGCCCCAGGGGTGGAAACACAGCCCTACCATTTGCCACGGACTGATCCAGACTGCACTGGAACAGGGGCAAGCTCCAGAACACCTGCAATACATTGATGACATTATTGTGTGGGGCGATACAGCGGAAGAAGTCTTTGAGAAAGGGAGGAAAATAATCCAAATCCTGCTGAAAGCCGGTTTTGCCATAAAACGGAGTAAGGTCAAGGGACCTGCACAGGAGATTCAATTTTTGGGAATAAAATGGCAAGATGGACGTAGACAGATCCCCACAGATGTGATCAACAAGATAACAGCAATGTCTCCACCAACTAATAAGAAAGAAACGCAAGCTTTCTTGGGTGCAGTGGGGTTCTGGAGAATGCACATCCCAAATTACAGTTCGATTGTAAGCCCTCTCTATCATGTGACCCGGAAGAAGAATGATTTTAAATGGGGCCCTGAGCAGCAACAAGCCTTTGAGCAAATTAAATGTGAGATAGTTCAGGCAGTAGCCCTTGGACCAGTCCGGACCGGGCCAGATGTAAAAAATGTGCTGTACACTGCAGCTGGGGAGAACGGTCCTACCTGGAGCCTCTGGCAGAAAGCTCCAGGGGAGACTCGAGGTCGACCCCTCGGCTTTTGGAGTCGGGGATATAAAGGATCTGAGGCCAGCTATACCCCAACTGAGAAAGAGATACTGGCAGCCTATGAAGGGGTTCGAGCTGCTTCAGAAGTGATTGGCACTGAAGCACAGCTCCTTCTGGCACCCCGGTTGCCCGTGCTGGGCTGGATGTTCAAAGGCAGGGTCTCCTCTACACATCATGCAACTGATGCTACATGGAGTAAATGGGCTGCACTAATTACACAACGAACTCGAATAGGAAATCTCAGTCGTCCAGGCATTCTAGAAGTCATCATGGACTGGCCAGAGGGCAAAGATTTTGGAATGTCACCAGAGGAGGAGGTGGTGCGTGCTGAAGAGGCCCCACCATATAATAAACTGTCAGAAAGTGAAAAGCAGTATGCCTTGTTTACTGATGGCTCTTGCCGTATTGTGGGAAAGCATCGGAGATGGAAGGCAGCTGTATGGAGTCCTGGACGACAAGTTGCAGAAACTGCTGAAGGAGAGGGTGAATCGAGTCAGTTTGCCGAGGTGAAAGCCATCCAGCTGGCCCTGGACATTGCTGAACGAGAAAAGTGGCCAGTACTTTATCTCTATACTGACTCATGGATGGTGGCAAATGCCCTGTGGGGGTGGTTGAAGCAATGGAAGCAGAGCAACTGGCAACGCAGAGGTAAACCCATCTGGGCTGCTGCACTGTGGAAAGATATTGCTGCCAGGGTGCAGAACCTGGTGGTGAATGGTACGTCATGTAGATGCCCATGTACCCAAGAGTCGGGCCACTGAGGAACACCAGAACAACCAACAAGTGGATAAAGCGGCTAAGATTGAAGTGGCTCAGATGGACTTAGATTGGCAACATAAAGGTGAATTATTTTTGGCCCGGTGGGCCCATGACACTTCAGGCCATCAGGGCAGAGATGCAACATATAGATGGGCCCGTGACCGAGGGGTGGACTTAACAATGGACACTATTGCCCAGGTTATTCATGAGTGTGAAACATGTGCTGCAATTAAACAAGCCAAGCGGTTAGAGCCTCTTTGATATGGAGGACGATGGTTGAAGTATAAATATGGGGAGGCCTGGCAGATTGACTATATCACACTGCCACCAACCTGCCAAGGCAAGCGCCATGTGCTTACCATGGTGGAAGCAACCACCGGGTGGCTGGAAACATACGCTGTGCCCCATGCCACTGCCCGGAACACCATCCTGGGCCTTGAGAAACAGATTTTGTGGCGACACGGCACCCCAGAGAGAATTGAGTCAGACAATGGGACTCATTTCCGGAATAACCTTATAGATATTTGGGCCAAAGAGCATGGCATTGAGTGGGTATATCACATCCCCTACCACACACCAGCCTCTGGGAAAATCAAACGGTACAATGGGCTGTTAAAAACTACACTGAGAGCAATGGGTGGGGGAACTTTCAAGCATTGGGATACACACTTACCAAAGGCCACCTGGTTGGTCAACACCAGAGGATCTGCCAACAGGGCTGGCCCAGCCCAGTCAGAACTTTTACATATTGTAGAGGGGGACAAAGTTCCCGTGGTGCATATGAAGAATTTGCTGGGGAAGACAGTCTGGGTAATTCCTGCTTCAGGTAAAGGCAAACCCACTCGTGGGATTGCTTTTGCTCAGGGACCTGGATATACTTGGTGGGTAATGCGGGAAGATGGGGAAGTCCGATGTATACCTCAAGGGGATTTGATTTTAGGGGAAAACAGCCAGTGAACTCAATTGTATGCTGTTGCCTGCTGTGTAATGCTTTTATAGCCCATCAACTAGATGTCTCCAGGTCACCAGCGACTGGCCCTGACTTCCCTCCAGCCATCATCCCAACAGAGAATGAACTTGAACATCATGGACCGAATGGACTCGGCAGCATTATAGGGATTGGTCCATGCACTAAGAAAATGATCTTTTCCTCTTGGTCTGTATGTATATGGATGTATATATATGGGAGAGCGATGGTGTATTGAAAATGTGGGATCTGAGCACGACGTGAATGGTATGGAATAAGGGGTGGATAATGTCCTGGGTTCAGCAGTAGCAGTCATGTTTTTTTTTTCCTTTGTGCTAGCTGGTGCAGTGCTGTGTTTTGACTTCCAGCCTGAGAACAGTGTTGGTGAAGTCGATGTTTTCAGTTGTTGTTAAGTGATGTTTACCCTGACCAAGGACTTTGTGAGGCTCATGCTCTGCCAGGGAGGAGGGGAAGCCGGGAGGAAGCAGAGATGGGGCACCTGACCCGGGCTAGCCAGGGAGGTATTCCATAGCACAGCACATCATGGCCGGGGTGTGTCTCAACCCGTGGGAGTTGCACTTTTTTTTTCGATCCTCCTCCCCGTTCCTCCAGGAGTGGGGGAGAACCCCGGTGGGGGGGGGGACACGGACCTCGATTGTTGTCAGCTCGGCACCACTCACTGGGAGTGAGTGATCAGGTTACCTGACTGGGTTTAAACCACGACACCTGTGAAAGGCTGAGAGGTCTTTCTGAAGCGTACTTTAGCATTAGCTCCTGGGATCTGTTTGTGGAAGATAAACAGCACCATCTCCTTGCATTGTTTTTGTTCTGTCTAGGAATAAACTGAGGACAACAGACTGTAAAGAGATTGTTCCATCAGTAAGAAGAAAATGTTCATACATTCCTGGAAAAAGTGTACTTCTGGTTGTTAAATCTTTTGAGGTGTCTATAATTGTCTGTAGTAATGTGAATTTTCAATTTCTCTCTCTTCCCTGATTTTAAAACCTGCATTTATTCCTAGAGCAGTATGTGCAATAACCCTCAGTGCCTTCAGCTTAGACAAGCAGTAACCAACCCTCTGTTTTCCCAGTAAAGGAAATTTTCTCCCTGTCTTCTGTCTGGATTCATCAAGGTCTTTACATCTCTGCAGGACTCCTTTTTGTTAGGCAACCACTGGTTTCACTCTAAGTCAATTCACTGTAGTAGGCTCAGTAATTTTTTTGCACTAAAGTCATGTTCAGACTCATGAAAGAACTCTATCAAGTCTAAAATATTCTTCTGATCAAGACATCTTCCGTAAATCTCCAATAACCTAGCTTTCTTTTATGAAAGGCAATATAGCATTAATAATATAGTATAGAAATACTTCAGAGCACAATGTCAAAGCCTAAAAAATGAAATGGAAACTTAAAAAAAAAACTCAAAAACCAGACACCCTCCCCCCCCCCCAAAAAAAAAATGCAACCCCCCCCCCAAAAACCCACAAGAATGGAATAAGCCTCAGTGCACTGGGAAAACATGGGTAGCAGCCTCAAAATAATTTTGATTAGGGGACTCAACCTTAGTTCTCTTTGTCAAGTACATCATGATACAAGATGTTTCAACCATCCTACTGACATTGTATATTCATGATTGCACATACCCAGACTGGATGGAGGCTGTTTGCACATCTAACAGGTATTCTGTGAATTTAACCAGTTTAAAAGTAGATATTTGGTGCACATGGTTGTGTATTCTAAACAATAAACACTGGAATCAGGAAATCTTACATGTGTTTACACTATGATATTAATAAACATGATTAAACAATTTTGAAAGAGCTTTGGAAAGATAAAAAGTGACTTTCTAATTTCAAGTCTTTTTTTTTGTAAAGCAAACCACAAGAAATCTGATTAAAAGCAAAAGAAATTAAGGCACTGGTGTACAATGCCTTTCAAGCCGGCCAGGCAGTACAATGATGAGTATCAGAATAAATTAGATGAATTACATGCTTTCCAAACAACACAGTGTTTGGCAAAATGAATGTTGCTACCTAGAAATAATGTCTTGTCTTATATTCAGTTACGAATGCTAGAGTTAGTTGTTGGTTGGTAAGGATCTGAAATAAGACTATAGGCTCTGCCCTCATAGCATTGCCTAATTAGCCACTGGGGCTTTCTGCCTCTTCACTGATGAGAAAGATTTACTCTTTATTCTGTTCCCTGTCCACCTCATAGCTGTGAAAAGAAAGAAATTATTTTACTGTTTCTGTTTGAAAAATCTTCTGAATCCATTTCACCCCTAAAAGATAAGAAAAAGTGGAAATTTGTATGTGATTTAGCAGATCACCAGGGTCAGTGAAACCTTAGATATGCAGACCTGTTGGGCAGAGCCAAGTTTATTGTTTCGATAACACCTGTCTTTGATGCCTAAGTAATCTCAAGTTCACATGAAAGTCAAATGAATATGTCATTCCTGAAACTGCAGTGATGCTGAAACTGTTAATCTGGTAAGCATAAAAACTTCATCTTTTGAACAAACTATAACATCCTAAATTTCCTATTTCTAATCAGTTCTCGCTTCTGCTTGAAGAACACTTCAGTATTGCCTTACATCTTAAGGGTAATGGTGGGAAACCTGAACTCTTCTGCCATCTTGAACCCATAAATGTGGCTGGATAAATTAATTATGATAATTACATAACAGGAAATTTGCTAGCAGGGGTTAAGGTGCTGAAGAGAGCTACCTATCAATCAGTCATTACTCATTCTCTCTAGGAAACATGAGGTCAGCTTAATTTGACATGAAATTTGTATGTGAACAACGCTGAAGAAATAGTGCAAACATGAATTACAAAATCATTGAAAAGGTTAACAAATATTAGCTGCATTTCACTTGGGCATATGTAGGTGAACTTCTTTAAAAAACAAGCAAAAATAAAATTTATAGCTGAAGATCAGTCAAGATCAGGTTCTTGCTCACGATGTTTTCTACTAGTTTACTCGAAATATAAGGCCTTCCACAAAAAGACTCTATCAAAGTCTTATGATTGTATCCTTCAATCTAAACTTAATAATGAGCCTGCATTGAGCTGTACTCAGTTTAAGACTTCAGGTGTAGAAGGATTAGATTTTAGCCTTTGCAATTTTTAAAATTTCTGTATAGTATTTTTTTTAAACACTTCGAATTAAATTACATATACAAAATTAAGAAAAAATATTATCTGTTAAATAACTTGAGCCAGTGCACTCAGCAATCAATTACCTTAAAATATATTTATTGGAAGAAGCAAATGAAATTCTCGTAGTTTTAAAATATAACTCTTTACAGAAAAAAGTCAAGGAAAAGAGATGAAAAAACACACGACTGAAGAAAAAAATCAATAATCGGCAATGTAATCACATTTGTTACTGTTCTAGTCAAACAGATATCTTACCTATCCCTGTCTAAAGTTATGTAGTCAATTAATAGATATAATTCATGCACACCTTTGACACTTTTATATGAAAGGATCTGCCAGTAGATTGGTGCTTTCATTCTTTCTCATAAAAAAAAACCAACCAAAACTAAACCCAATGTGTTTAGGCATGGCATTAATGCACTATCTGTACTGACACTGCCAATTATTTTGACAAGTCTTTTCAGTTGATTAGCAATAACGACAGAAAGGGTATACTATTGTACAACTTTCTTCCTTTGCTGTAAGATAGCTTCATTTGGCATATCAGAATTTATTTCTACATTCATCCTTTGTTTTTAACATAGGTTAATGGCTGTGGAAGACACATGCAAGTATGTAAGGAAAATGGATATGATAACAGAATGTATCTTTACCCTAAGATTGTGCAGGATGCTGATAGGACAGGGTAGACTATTAGCATGCAGCAAGTAAAACTCATTAGTTTGATCCTATCTCCCAAGCATATTTAAATCACAAATTTTACTTCCAGTTTTGTTTTTCTTCTTTTCTAAACTGAATATCTTTACTTACTAAAATAATGCAGCAGGAATTCTTTAATTTAGTGAATCATTCAAAAGAATAAGATAGATGCAATTAAACATGACTTTTAAACTCATTATTAAACTTACTAAGCATATGTTTAATGGAAATTTTGTTTTATTTAGGTTCTCAACTACAGAATCACCCTCAAAACTTGTGCAAAGTAAACCCAAAAGAATACACATCAGCGCACCCTGAGAGCAGTCAGTTTAAACCCTACAATTTTTCATGTCAGAATCAAGTAATGAAACTTGGTTCTAACTTAAGTTAGAGCAGAAATCAAATCTTATTAGTCCAGCAATCAGTAGCTGCATATGGAGATGCAAAGTGCCTTTTCTTGTACTTGCTTGTGTACAAACAAAATCACAAAAATCAGTAAACGGCTTAGTTCTTACCTTATGTTACAATCTTGTTAAGAGTTAAAGGTTCATGACATTGTTGAGCACATAAATGACATAGTATGATCATTAGCATTTATATCACACTTTTTATTCAAATCTTTAAATAGTCTTTAAAAATAATGGAAGTTCCAGTGAGTTGCACTGCCACTAAGTGTATCTTTAGAAGTCTTTTAAAAACTCAGGAAAATTAGCAAGTCAATTTGCTTCACCTTAATTAAAGACATCTTCTCCAGTGCAGTCATGACACCATTAAAGAAAGAATTAACTCCTTCTGCACTGTAATTACATATTATAACAATAAAATGCACAGATGCAAACTGAAAGATTAAATACACTAATGACTTTTCCCAATAATATTATCTAGACTTGTTAAACCACACTTCTCACATTTAGTTTTTTTTTTCCCATTTAAAAATTTAATTTTCTTGTTATTTATATCCTCTAGCATAATTACGAATGTCACGATGTTTGCCGTAGGCTGGACTAAAGTTCAGCTTAGTTGACCATCTTGTTTAAGACAATAACATGAGACAATTTTATAAGGTAAGTAAATATTTTTCCTTGGACAACGTGGTAATGCATTTATCTAATGTTATGTGAATTCACTGCAGTTAAGTGCATCACATTTCTTGTGTTATCAGTGCATAGTTGTTCAGCCAATTCAAATATATTTGTAATTTCCTTCTGAAGTTATTGGAGTAGTGTATAATGAACACACACTAATATTTGATCACTGGAGATACATGGTTTTGTCAAGAAAGGGACAATTACTGCCTAATTACTTGGGAAGATATTGGCAACATCCAAACTGGAGGCACAAAATTTGGGATACTACCTACATGAAGGAGACAATTAGGATCTCTATATAGTAAGTGAACAGGTTGAGATTTAAGCAGGGTACAATTAACTGCATTAGGTCTAGCTGGAACTGATTCTTGACATACATTTTTCCCTCTTACAGGAGACTTCTGAAGAAAACATTCCTAAAGTTATAGAGTGAAAATACTCTTTACTTCTAATTTACTTCTTATATAGAATCATAGAATCATAGAATAGTTAGGGTTGGAAAGGACCTCTAGACCATCAAGTTCCACCCCCCCTGCCATGGGCAGGGACACCTCACACTAAACCATATCACCCAAGGCCTCGCCCAACCTGGTCTTGAACACTGCCAGGGATGGAGCATTCATGACCTCCCTGGGCAACCTATTCCAGTGCCTCACCACCCTAACAGGAAAGAATTTCCTCCTTATATCCAATCTAAACTTCCCCTCTTTAAGTTGTAACCCATTACCCCTTGTCCTGTCACTACAGTCTCTAATGAAGAGTCCCTCTCCAGCATCTCTGTAGTCCCCCTTCAGATACTGGAAGGCTGCTATGAGGTCTCCACGCAGCCTTCTCTTCTCCAGGCTGAGCAGCCCCAACTTTCTCAGCCTGTCTAAGTATGGGAGGTGCTCCAGTCCCTTGATCATCCTCGTGGTCCTTCTCTGGACTTTTTCCAACAGTTCCATGTCCTTTTTATGTTGAGGACACCAGAACTGCACACAATACTCCAGGTGAGGTCTCACAAGAGCAGAGTAGAGAGGCAGGATCACCTCCCTTGACCTGCTGGTCATGCTCCTTTTGATGCAGCCCAGGATACGGTTGGCTTTCTGGGCTGCAAGCACACGCTGCCAGCTCATGTTCATTTTCTCATCGACCAGCACCCCCAAGTCCTTCTCTGCAGGGCTTCTCTGAATCTCTTCTCTGCCCAACCTGTAGCTGTGCCTGGCATTGCTCTGACCCAGGTACAGGACCTTGCACTTGTCATGGTTAAACCTCATAAGGTTGGCATCAGCCCACCTCACAAGTGTGTGAAGGTCCCTCTGGATGGCATTCCTTCCCTCCAGCATATCAACCGAACCGCACAGCTTGGTGTCATCAGCAAACTTGCTGAGGACGCACACAATCCCACTGTCCATGTCAGTGACATATGCCGGATTACAGTTTTCCTGTCTACAGAATGTAAAAAGGTAGCAAGTTCTCAGAACCCTATCTTAGGGCACTTAAAAAACACTAACTTCCATGACCAGAAAATAAATTTTCTCACAGTTTTATCTATTCATGTGTGGAATTGGATTGTTGATTGACAGATGTGTTCAGAAAACATGTCAGTATTTGGATTATTTTCTGGCAAATACAGGTCTGTCTTCCAGTTTGTGTGAAATATGTCTCTTACACTCTGCTGTGCCAAACATTTATTCATAGAATACTTGGAATACCTTTTTTTTCCATTTCCTGTTGTTTTCTCCTTCATTGTCCTGGTAAGTCCATGACAGTAGCATCAGAAATATTTGCAGTATTGTCAATACCCTGTTCAGGTCCTCTTCTTTCAGTTCTGCTAATTCACAACACAAAATATGCTAGGGTTACTCTGTGAATGGGATGTCTGAATGATTGTGATGAAATTTCTCTGGTGGCAGCAGGGGAAAATCCTTGGTGATAGATGATAGGGGGAAAAAGAGAATAAATGAAGTTATAAAACCCAACATGAGCCCCTCAAGGGACAGCATCACTACCAGAATATTCACAACCCAACTGAGATGCAGACTGTTGGTTCAGCTTTTAATATGTCAGGCTGAAGGACTTTCTGAGCCAGAAAAGAGCTTAATATCATCATCATCATGATTTCAACGTAGAGTAGAATGGCAGCTAAACTTGAACTAAATCTAGAATAAACTTCCTATGTGCTTTTGAATGTAGTACCTGAGGTACTTCATAATAGAAACACTGCAAGAAAAATTGAAGGTGTTTTTCCGCCCCCCCCGCCACTTTGCATATATAAGGCAGAAATAGAGAAGGAAAAAAGCATTGGATACTTACTGCTATCTTTGCTGTAACATTCATCAGAAGGCTGACTCTTTAATGTCATTGTGTTCAGCGGAACCATAGATCAAGTCAACACAGTCGATATGTGGTTTTGCAAATAGGGGCAGACAAGGCGAAATTCTCTGCCCCAGGCTCTCTTGAACCTGGAGGTGCTTTTGATTAGCGAGTCCTCAGATAAAGAACCTGCTGTTTTAACAGTACAAGTCTTCCATCTCAGGTTTTACACTGGAAAGATGGTGCAAAGGAACCAGACAATTAAAAAAAATCCATCAATACATTGCAACTAGCAAACCAGTTTGGAAAATGAAACACTAAATGTAAATTTGAGTTAATGTGCATTCAGCTTAAAGCTGTGTTACTCTTGGAAATGGCGTCTGAATAGTTTAGTCTCATGGGGGAATGGAAATTTCCACTTAGCCAAATGATAATGGTAGGACTGTCTATTCTACTGGTTTAATTGCTCTTCACACAGTCAGGTGTAGTGGCCTGATGACTGCACAGAATTGACTCATATTAGCACTGTTCTGCAACAGCAGCCGGAGACCAGACAGATTGTGCAAGAGCATCTTAAATTGCCCTGTATAACCCATGTTTAAGAACTTGAATTCCACTCCTAGTATTACTACAGTACAGCTATCAGCTGAAAGAAATCAAAGTAATGGTGCGATAGAGAAAAGGTTCCTTGTAGCTTAAGATAAAGACCATTTGCAAATGCAAACCAAAATTTTTATTAGGTTCATAAATATTAAGTTAATTATTTTTCCTCTATCTTTGCCTTAACTTTTTCTCTACACTACAACTTTTTTAAGTCTGAGAAAGTATTCATGATAAAGAATATATAATCCTTCCCTCTGCAGTTTAGAGAGATGAGAACTTAAGAGAAACTTTGAGCTGCTTCTCTAAACCAGACAGAATAATTCCTAATACATAGCAATGGAAGTTTTAAAATTAGAAGAGCTTATTGTTAAAATAATAAACCAAATTCAAAACAAAGAAGTAAGTCAAAGCTATCAGCTTGTTTGTATCTACTGGTCTTATAGGACAATGACTTTTCAATGACCTTCATACTCATTTTACTTACTTTTATGTCATATTTCTTTTCTATGTAAAGCCAGCACTTTAGCTCAGATTAAGAATCTGAATAGTATGAATTAAATTGGTATTACTCTGCAGAAACAGAAGAACTATACAAAAACTTATGTTCTTTAATCTAATGTTATTAAACACTGATAAACACAAGGAAAAAGTCAGAGATCTCAAACTTTTGTGCATTAAGTTTCCCCTTGCACTGAAGTATTGTTGTATCAAATGCAGTCAGTGTGGTTGCCATCATCTGACAAAAGCTGACATTAATTTAATTCAAGTCCATTAAACATTACATCTGTAAAACAAATCTGTGAGTTTTTTGTGTTTTGTTTCATGTCTATTTGGCAAAAATGAAGCTCCACTGTGGTCATTGTGCTTGTTTTTACAGTTGTTTCATTTTCAGCATTTTCAGGTTTTGTATCCTTTTTTCCCTCACTCAAATGACAATCTGGAAATCTTCTGTGTTTATGACCACATACTTCACCACTGCATATATTGTTCAGAGGTGTCTTTAAAGCAGTCAGTCCTCACAGGCAGTACTGCTTCTACCTGAAATGCCTCCTGGTATAGTATCTTTCTGACCAGCTTTTAAAGATGTCTCTCCTTTTCAGAGCACTTTTCTGAATGTGAATTCAGTGCACTGCTGTTACAGGGACAATTTGTGCTGAATTTTGTTATATATAGGACCCATCTACAGTATGCATTGGAGGTTTGGTCTCTTTACCTTACTGTTAATTCCCCAGAGGGAGATGAGTAACAAGAAAATTATAAGGGGATCCTAAAATTGCCCTGCAGGGACAATGAATTAAACAGGTCTGTGAAAACACTTATTTTTGCCAGCAAAATCTTTTCTCTAGGAAAGAGGATGATGTAGAGGGCTGTGAACTCTTACTAGTTGCTACTATGTGTCCAGTTGTTGCACACACTGATCAAATATCTGGTCCTACAGCATTCAGGTGAAAGTGTCTGGCTGGTACAGATAATGCTTTATAACTTTTTGTCATAGAGAACGTAGAAGTAGCACAGAGGTGCTGGGAGAAAACTACCTCGGATTAAAATCAGTCTGCCCCCACTTATTTCTGAAATTGAAACTCTTCTCATTCTTGAGAAGCCTTTATTTCTCAGGGAAACTAAAGCATCAGATTCTTGCCTATGACCCTCTTGCTCACTGGACTTTGTCAAAATATAGGAGTAGGGAGACAGTTACAAGCGGCAAAACACTCAGCACATCAGCAAAACTCACTAGTGGGCAGAGAGGCTGGAATAATGAGGCAGGATTTGTGTCAGCCCTTCAGGTCTCTTCTGTTTGCTGTAGTCAAGGCAAACGCGTGTCTTTTCCTACCCCTAACCTTACAAATGATTAAAATTTATTATAGAATCTCAGCTCTCACATGCAGTGGAATTTCCTTAAAATATCCTGTTCACCAAATCAGCTTGTTCCACATTACCTTTCTTGATCAGGGTACCAGCCACCTCACTCATGTGGTGCATTTTCTATAGTGATCAAGGGATGACTGCTCATCCAAGCTCACAGTTCACATTATCCTGTTAATAATTCTCACAAACTTCTGCAGTGGCAATTTACCCAAAATTTCCTTGTGGCTAGATGTAAGAAACATAACTTATTCCTGTTACGGCAAGTTGGACAAAAATATTATTCCAGAGGGACCAGGACTGTTGATCAATTTTGATTAAGAGAGTAAAGAATTATACTGTCGGAGACAGTTGCTTGGTCATAATAATGTCAGCCTGGAGTTTAACCCATTACCAGAAGATGAATATTGGACAGCACAACAAATGCCACAATAATTTCCTGCTACTGGTTAGGTGGAAGTGCAGAAGTGATTCTACTTTATTCTTTAAATCTAGAAGGTTCAATAGAGTTTAATTTTAGCTCTTTTCCCACTTAGGGATGGTAGTGATGGACTCAATCCCATTGTCCACGTCACCAATAAAGATGCTAAGCAGTGCCTGTCCCAGTACTAATCCCTGAGGAACACCACTCATCACTCATCTCCTCTTGGGCACTGAACCAGTGACCACTACTTTTTGTGTGCAACCAATCAGAATATTGTTGTGAAGTATTGTATCATAGGAAATGTTGACACTGCAGTTCAGTCTCCTGTATAAAAAATTGAAGTTTCATCCAGAGACTCCAACAGCATGCAAAAATACATAAGCATTCAATTTTTTAAGTATCTTAGCACAACACACTTGATTCACAGTAGTTCATTCGCAATACACAAAACAATCACATTACTGCATGTCTGGCTAATAAATCAGCAGTCTTACAATAGAATGCCTTATAAACTGGAATTCCCTTTTAATTAAAATCTAAACCAAACAAATGGAAAGACATAGTTGTCTCCTGAAACAGCATTTTGACTGTTGTATGTTTGTATGAGCTGTTGCTTACTGCCAGAATTTTCCTTTTACCTGGTCCAGATCAGCAGATTATTAAGAAGTTAAATTTTTATTAGACAATAGATGTGCTCTGCCTCAGCTAAAGTTCTGTGTGCTCAGCTGAAGACAGCTGGTTAATGGTGAATACTGAACAATGTTTAATATCAGATGAGTGCTTGATGGTTATTCATAAGCACATTGTATTTTGGAAACTCCGTGGTTTTGTTCTTGGGAAACAATACACTGATTCATCTCAAATATGTTAGGGAATACTTAAAAAATGCAAACCATTGTAAGAAGGATAACAGTTACATGTAAACTCTGAAAAAATAAAAGAAAAAAATCAAGAAACACTAACAGAGAAGAGACTGGCCCTGGACTAAAAACTACCGTGCACATACCGAACTCTGTGGAGCTTACCAGAGGGCCTAAATCAGCAAGATTATGGAGAAAATGCTACTGAGAACTCACATACTTTGGTGTCTGTACAATATGTGTTGAAATGGGCGCCAGGTAGAGCTCCTCATCCCAAGGACGGTCACAAGTGAAGTACATCACATGAACAGAATCTGCAAGTGAAACCTGAATTATTGGCAAGTTTCACATCTTGGGAGATGTCAGCCTCAGCTCTGAATCCCTCATCCAAAAATTAAGTGGAAAAGGTACTGTTTGTTCATGTCAAGCTGAAGGAATTGGTGGAGTGGAAATGCAAACCAGCTATCATGACACTGACTTTAAGGGTAATGTAATCTGAACACCGCTCATATAATTTGGAGCCTGGAGAGTGTACTCAGTCTCTTATTTTCAACTCCTGTGCACAGGTGGGAATGTTCAGGAGATGTTAAAATGAACACTGGGTTTCGCATGTCACTGGGTTTAGGTGGGGTGTGTATCAGCCATCAATGAAAGGATTTAGGAAAAAATTGCTACAGAAAATGTTGTTAAAATGCATTTGAAAAGATTGAGCAACCAGATGTAGTTGAAGAAGTTCCTCATTGCAGGGTGGTTGGACGAGATGACCTCTGAAGATCCCTTACAAACCAGACTATTCCATGATTTTATGGTCATTGTGACTGGCAACTGTGAAATAGACTTAATACTATAAAAAAATAAAAGTATTAATACATTCTAGGGTCGCTGCACACACTCTGAAATGTTTTTTTCCTCTTTAATGAGTACCGCTCTATATAGTTGTCATTTGTATTCCCAGCAAGACAGAGTGCGTCTGTTGTAAAGCTGGGTAACAGATTATTTGTTATAGTTGCTTATTTATTTAAGCTATATTCATGTGTCTTTCAGCAAATTTGTTTTGACATAATGCTTCTCAGGTAGAGCTGTTATTGGTGGCATGAAAATAAATAATTGGACTATGGTCATAGAACTCCTGTTCATATGAAGATCAGCATTTTTATGTGCATTTTGAGGGCAGGGGCCAATTTAAATCAGAGGGAAATGGACATGCTCTTTACCAGGGTCTAGCCAAGAAAATTAACAGCTTTCCAAGTGACAATCTAAACACCAGCTGTAATGTTTGCTACTCAAGCACCAATGTTTTACTGAGAGTTGATCCACAATATCAGTCCATGGTCTCCCAGTTTCCACATTTCCTCAACAAATTAAATAGAGCAGATTTACTCATGGAGACTTTGGCTGGTTCTCAATATGCAAATGCTGATCTACAGGCCCAGTTAAATTACAGCTAGATAACGCAACAAATCCTTCAGTACAAGAGGGAACACTGAGAGGGTAATGAGCAAATTGAAGGGATTTTGCCCTTCAAAATTATTCAGTCTGCTGCTGAATCTTTGCTGCTTGCTGTCTCCTAAGAGCCTCTTAGGTCAGGGCAGGATGTGCATGTAAAGACACTGCCACAGTGCGAACCTCACTGTTTTGCTAAGATGTGATTTTTCTGAAACCTCCTCTCATTTGGATGGAAAGCAGCTACACACTCCAACAGGAAGGCTCCCCTGTGTGGGTGATGGAAGGAGAGGAACATGCTAGCAAATGCAAAGAAAAGCTGCTTGTGTGTCCAGTTATGTGACCCTATTGCAAACATATCTTGAAGGCAGACAGTTGCAATTTGATTATGTGATGTTATAAATCTTTTCATGTAGAGAGGAAAGGGTTTTAGTGTGGTCTTATAGAAGGCTTTTTGGATTATATCAATTGAAATAAAGATTTTGAGCTTTTGAGTGTTTTTTTGTTTGGTTGTTTTTTCTTTCTTTTTTTTTTTAAATTAGCTACTTTGTTCTGTTTTTCCCTGGAGAAACAGTGGTAATTATCGGTAAAGAAATGTTGCTAACAAACACAAGGGAAAACATTCTAAAACAGTGGTATGCAGAAACAAGGGTCTCTCAGATCAGACTATTAGATTCTGACTTAATTTAAGATCAGGAACTGAGAACATTTGAGCATTTTTAGGCACAAAACCCCTAAAAACATTTAGGTTTATGTAAATGTATAAATGCTTCTAAAACATGTCTTGAGAATTGTTGGAGATTTTTTGTTACCAGTGGGAAGAAATTGCCATATTTGTTATGAAACAACTGTTCTGAATTGCCCTAATTCAAGAAAACATCCTTAAACTTGTATAATAAAATTAATCAATTCTCATTACCTTTTTGAAAAGCTTAAACTAATAGTAGTTTTAGGTGTCTGGGGATAAACTAGTAAGGAGTTTATAGTTACTTCAAGAGAGGAAATCCTTGTTTAAGTATCTAGTAATTTTTCTAAAGCTCAGTTCCCAAACCACCATATTTTAAGCCCCATTGTTAAGTACTTTTTTAACAGGCTCAGGCTGTTTATTTTATATTGTTCATTGTATACTATAACCTCAAAAATGTAATTTCTTTCTGTCTTTTGTCAGCCATGTCCATAGATTATTGTTTTTTACCTACGCTACTAATGGGGCTTGAAATTACTTTAATATTTGTGTGCTAACATGGCTGAAGAAATGTGTGGTAAGGTGGCTGAACTCTTAGCCCAATTTGGACTAAGCTCTGCTCCCACACATTGCCCATACACATCCCTTTCCAGAACTGTGTGGCTGCTCAGTGTTACTTTCTTGAAGCAAGTATATGGTTAGTCATATGAATGTGACCTTGAGCATTTGATTAATTCTGCCAAGTTCTATTTTACAATATTTTCTGCTGTGACTTAGCAACATTCCTTTCTGTGTGGAAAACATTTGATGAATTTATGTAAATAGGGAAAGCTTCTGCTATGATACATACCATAGAATCATAGAACATTTAGGGTTGGAAAGGACCTTAAGATCTTTTAGTTCCAATCTCCTGCTGCGGGCCTCACAGACCATGTCACCCAAGGCTCTGTCCAGCCTGGCCTTGAACACTGCCATGGATGGCGCATTTACCACTTCTTTGGCAAAAAACAAACAAACAATCTGTTCCAGTGCCTCACCATCCTCACAGTAAAGAACGTCTTCCTTATATCTAAACTTAACTTCCCCTGTTTAAGTTTAAACTTGTTACCCCTTGTTCTATCACTACAGTCTCTGAAGAAGAGTCCCTCTTCAGTATCCTGCAGACCGCCTTTGGAAACTGGAAGGCTCCTATGAGGTCTCCACGCAGTCTTCTCTTCTCCAGGCTGAACAGCCCCAACTTGCTAAGCTTGTCTTCATACAGGAGATGCTCGAGCTCCTTGATCATCCTTGTGGCCCTCCTCTGGACTTGCTCCAACAGTTCCATATCCTTATGTTGAGGACACCAGAACTGCACATAGTACTCCAGGTGGGGTCTCACAAGAGCAGAGTAGAGGGGCAGAATCACCCCCTGATACTTTTCAAAGAACTCTTGTCCCAGAGCTGCAAATATCCCTGTGTTCTCCTCAGGTGTTTTCCTTTCACTTTCTCTAGGTGAGAATGAACAGCTTTCTTCTACCCATTCCCTCATTCAGCTCTGTCACAGTGGTCCTTAATGTAATGTAAATTTTTTATAAGATATTGCTGGATCTTTAAAAAAAAATAGTCAGGAGCTAGCAGAGCATTTATCGAATACGGTAGTAAAAAATGTCATTCAGCTGAATTAAATTCACACATACTATCTAATTAAAAAGTCATTTGCCTGCCAGAATACCAAATGTGTTGAGGGATGAGATTTAAAATTTAAATGCTTAATTCTCAGTTCTTTTAGGAATTACATTTAGGTAGATTAATGAGTTTTAGGATGACCCAGAGGACCACCAGAGACTAGAATCCCACTGCATTAAAGGTGACAAAATCTGACCTGAGGCTATTAGCTGCTCATGGTGGTAGAAGTGTACATCCTGGAAAACAAAATATCAAGATTTTTAAATACTTGAAGTTTTATTGTACATGATAGTTCTTTTATTGATGACTTAATTTTCTTTCTGTTTTTCCTGAAAACTTTTTACTATAAATAAGCCTTATTTTCACTGTAGCTACCTTATTGCCCTGCAGTCCTATTCATGCTGACTTTGCTTGTGATTTCAGTATTTGAGATAGGAATGAAGTGCCCAAAATTTCCTCTTGAAGTTTGTGGTTTTTTCCATATTGTGCTTACAACTCTGAAAACTTTAAGTATTCACAAATTAGCTGCTTCTTGCAGTCACATAGATGGTTAGTATTATTTAGAAAACTTTTAAATAGACATAACCCTTCCCCTCTCTAGACAGAGAAGAATGCTTAATACTAAAGTTAAGACTGTGGTATTGAACTACTCAGTCGAATATGAGTAAACAGTGTGAAGTGGTGGAAAGCATTAGTCAAATTTACCACAGCAGTTTTTTGCAGGCATTTGGTGTACTTTTTTAGTTAGGAGTGTCTTGTAATAAGTGCATCATAAGACTAAATAACAGCCAGCCTTTCAATAGGCTGTTTCATTTACTGCAGAAAGCTGTCTGACTTGATAGTGACAGTCTGTAATATAATGTGCAATGAGTTTATCCTTTTTGTTTATTTTTGGAACTTCAGAAGATAGTTCTCATGAATGTTTTTGAGATGGACAGAGATGTGAAAGATGTTTACAGGGTTTGTTTAGGTGTGTGGTTTTTCTTTGTCTTTTATTTAGCAAGCTTCTCATATGAGTTTACTTACAGTTTCGGAAGCACAGAGGTAAGATATTTCAGCAGTTCAGGAAAAAAATGCAGACATTCAGCCTTGCTGGTTCAGCACGAATAGTTTTATTACAAATTCAAAACTAGTTTTACAGAAGATGCAAAATTTTGAAAGTAAATCAGATTTTGCACTTGAATGACTGGCATACCTGTAAAAAAAAATTTTCTTAGTGTTTGAAAATTTCTGTTAAGTTTCTTTCAGTTCAGATATAAAAAACCTGAACATAGACAATATAGTTAATGAAGCTTTTTAGTTTGGTTCCCCCGCCTTTTTATTTACTTTCCATGTAAGAATGGATTTTCAATCAGCACCTTGTTTAAAAATTCATTTCTAAAGCAAGCATCATGCCTTTTTCATGGAAGATCAAACTCCACTTTCACCTTCATAACCACATATTCCTCAGGTTTCTGTTCAGCCTTAAAATCTTTATTGTGCCATGCCTTTCCAGACTGGTTGTAATGAAAGTGACAAATGACTGAGTTATTTAATGCTTTCTTTGCCTCAGTCTTTAATATTAAGGCCAGTTATTCTCCAGGTGCGCAGCCTTCTGAACTGGGAGAGAGGGACAGGGAGAAGAATGAAGCTCCGTAATCCAAGGGAAATGGTCAGTGACCTGCTGCACCACTCAGACACACACGTCTATGGGGTCAGATGGGATCAAAGCAAGAGTGCTGAGGAGGCTGCTGGAAGTGCTCACCAAGTTGTTTTCTATCCTTTATCAGCAGTCCTGGGTAACTCAGGAAAAGCCTGCTAAACAGACTTGTTAATGACAGAGTGCTTAGCCAGCCCTAGTAAGTAATTAACACATTTTGAAACAAAACAAGTCCTTTCCCCAAGGACCTGTATTGTACACTGAGTATGGAAGTTAAGATTAAATTTCCATATAGTGGTAAGCATGTGTTAGACTGCCATATAAAAGAAAAAAAAAAAAAGAAAAAAGTATAATTTGATTATACTGCTTCCAATTGAGACAGATGGTAATCTAACATTTATATTCCTTTGTTTGTGACTTGGAAGGATTTCCAGTTAAGCAGTAGAAGATTGCCATCATGGCCTTCCTCATTGCCTTTCTTTACCTGGTATCTACTTAAAAGTTTCTCCCAGCACTTGTGGAAAAAACAAAAAAACCCAACCCAACCAACCAAAAAAACCCCACAACCCAGTAGGAAGTAATTAACAATGTGGTCAATTTGTCCTCAAAAAGTACACTTCATTATACCTCTCTTGCTTGCACGCTTTGAAATATAAATCATACCATGATCACTGATACAGTGGGTGCAGAGAATCACACTACTCAAGGATTTTAGCCCTAATTGTAAGCCTTCTAAAGATCAAAAAATTCCATCCTTTAGACTTATCTTTATTAAAACTTCTAGTTCCTATTAAATAATTAATTCTGCAGACTGTCTGATTTTCTAATATTCATACCACTGTAATAAAAGCAAGGTGTATTAATAAAAATAAGAAAGGAAAAATATATTTACCTTTGATAGATGGAAATAGGTGTCATGACTAGATTTTATACCTCCCTGCTAATATGCAGTAGAGTCAATATATGCCCTTAGTAAGGTGTTAAAAAATGAAAAATCAAAGGTGGGTTTGGTTGGACTCCTTAAGCAGAGCAGGTATCAGTGTTTGGAGGTGTGGTCTTCCTTTATCCACACAACAGCGCTGCCTTTCTTTTTAAAAACAGTAATGAGAAAGAAGTTATCTGTAAGAGGAGAAATGAGATTTCAACCAATAAGTTCTTTTCTGTTGGAATAGAACGCACATATTTTAGGACAAGCTAAAATGTATTCTAAAAAGCAAATATAAAGGAGCTGGGGTTATTGCAGGAAAACCTCTTAGAAACAAATGACTCAAAATATTTAGCATATCAGGATTTCTTTACTCCATTCTTCATGGGAAAATGATTATTTTTTAAATGCTGCTTGCTTGTTTTAATCAAATCATCAACTATAATATTGAAAAGAAGAAAATATAAAAAAAGAAAAAAATGGTTTCACCCATCTACTAAGACTCCAAGAAAAAATCTGGTTTACATACACCAGTGCCTGTTCCTCAGAACATTTGTTCCTCAGAACAAATGTTAACCTTTGCAAGAATATTACAAATACATATGTTCTACTCTCTTGATAATGCACTGCACACTACTTTAGATAAAGTTATTAATACAAGTTCACATTTACCTTATGTAAAATTACCACAGAGAGTTATTATAAGCATAACCATCTGTGATTGTGGAGTTTTGAGCCAAACCACAGAAATAAGACGTTTTCTGGGTGGACTACTGTAAGAATAACTGACAAGAGCATTTAGAAACCTGTCATTCTGCAGGGGAAATAGATGCAGACACCTTTGTATGTGTGGGATTTGGATGTTTTTTTATAACCAAATGTGCTTTCAGTTTTGAAGTTACTATTATTCTTTTTCTCAGATAAGATTTTAAACCTTAGAAAAGTAATACAAAACGTAGTTACCTAATAATCATTGAATTTTCTGTAGTTTACAAAAAGTATAGTTCTTAAGATTTCTCTGAAGAGAATAAGAATTTAAATTAGAAAAATTTAGTAAAACATATTTCATTTAATCCTTCCTTGTGTTTTAGCTAACACAAATTTATTTTTTTCCTTTGAAATATAGTGATTCTTTTGAATTTTAGTAGTAAATTAAGAAATTTAGAAATTTAGTAAAAAACAGTAGAAAAATTACAGTTAAAATCCATAGTGTTCATAAAATGCAAGATTCTATTCTGTACGTGGTATCTGGTTATTTTGTATGTAGTATGTGAAAAGAGAGGTGGTATTCCAAGCATAAAGCAATGGAGAAACTGACTCAAATTTCCCCTGTTTTTAAACAGAGATGAGAAACAGGATTGTTTGCTCTTGGTGAAATGAGAACAACTGGCATTATGTTCAGAATTAACAATTCTTTCATGGTAGAGAAGATAAAACCAAAACATTTATGCAGCATCTAAACATCATTTCTTCATGGCTAGAGTGTGGAAGTAATGCTCTCCAATACGGAAAGTATGGAGGCAAGCTACTGCCTGAGTAGAGATGTAAGCTATAGCACTCTGAAACCATCCCTTTAAGGGCAATCATATGTATTGTTAAACTGAACTGACACTGCAGACTGTAGGGAAGGTCAGTCAGGACCTCACCCCACCAGCCAGTATTTTCTTGGCTTGTTTTCTGGTATTGGGTTCATATACAAACAGAACATTTATCCTCCAGGTTATGCTGGCTCTAGATTTGAACTGGTTGTTGTATATCCCAATTTCATTATTTTTAGTTACTGCCATGTACTATAGATTAAGTGAAGTGTTGCATCATAGCTGCAACCTGTAAAATTTTTTTTTTTTTTTTTTGTGTAGACAGGATCAGATGGGAGAATGAGAAATTAATAAAAGAATGTGCAGAGAAAATTACCGCTTATACCTGTTTCTCGGTACCTAAATAAGGAGTCTGATTACAAAGATTGCTAAATATTGCAATCCTCATGATTGTCAATAATAATCACAGATACTCAGCACATTTTAAAATAGAGCTGCTTGTTTAGGTGCCTGTTTTCAAACGCCTCATTAAAGTCAGTCAAGTTTAAAGTTGATCTGCTCAGCTTCATCTATTCCTGACATAAAAGGTTTCAGTGTTTCAGTTTCAGTTGGGGAATTAAAAGCTTCTTATGTCAGTAATATGGTGCTTGGCAAACAAAATCTTGACTTCATTATAATGGTTAATGAATTCATACTGGAAAACTAGTATTCATTATTTCATTTTCATTGTTTTTTGTCTGCTACTATTGCGTGAAAATGTTTACTCTGTCAAATAATAATATTTTTTTATTTTTTATTTATTTTTAACAAAAAAATATTTTACTGGTCAGCTGTTTTTTTCTGAAAATCATTGGGAAAGACGTTTCTTAAAGGCAAGCTTTTGTGGCAAATCAGAAGTCTTAAAAGGGTTTTAGATCAAAATGTTACCTGACCACAAATATCCTGGAGAAAGAGCAGGCAACAGTAAAGATTAACTTAAAATAATGAGATGTTAGATGCCACTGTCATAGCTGTGTGACCAGTTCAAATTTTCCAGTATGTTTCTGGAATATTAGTACATTGAAATATATCACTGGAATTTGAATTTTTAATGTGTCTTGCTCATAAACACAAGTAATGTGATTGTTCAATCTTCTCAGCCTTTAAACCCTGCATAATTTCCCTCTTTGAATAATACATTTAGGACATCATTTCAGAAACAGCAATTACTGGGTGATGTCATGAGCTGACCAGATTTCAAAGGTCTTTGCTATATTAAGCAATCACTTTTCAAATGAGAGTGGAGATGTGTCTACCAACATTTATATTCATATTAACATTTGCTAAGACAGGTCATGATTTCTTTCCCATTTAAAAGCTACATTCACAATTTAGCACAAAAGTAAGCTTTTGCTAATTAGCAACTTTGTAGTTAATTGTTTGTTTAGCTGCAGTTAAGACTTTAATGTTGTAAAAAGTAGTATTTTATATTTCAAACCTTTCCATACTTACACAATATAATAAATAAAATTAGTAAAATAAAACTTTCTAAGAAGGAAGGTCAATAAACCGTAAAATGGATAAGCTTTATTTGATAACTATAATCTCAACTGTCTAAAGCAATGCATGAGAGTGAGTCAGCTTCAGTGCCCTGTTCTACAAAAAACAAAAAACCCCAATCAAAAAAAAAACAAACAAAAACCAAAAAGCACCACTGGAGAAAAAAAAAACAACAACATTTAGAAAAGAAGAATTAGTTTTGTGCATTACACCCAATAATTTATGTAAGTCTTGTTTTTTGAACTAACCGAATTGTTTCTTTGTTTTTTTTCTTTTTTTTTTTCTCAACTTTCCCTCTTTCTTCCCCTCAGTTTCTTGTTTGCCTTGAAGACAAATTTTGTTCCTAATACTTTTTGGTTTTGCACACTTTTATCCTCCCACTTTTAGCAACACAACATTTTACTGAAGACTGATTTTTCCTAATTTTGTTAGACTGAAAAGTGTTTGAGATTTACTTTAACTATTAAGAAGAATAAATGAATTTATTGTTCGGCAGGAGTTGTTATTTTTTTAAATTTAGAATAAATGTATATTAAATTATATTGAAATATCTTGAGAAAAGCCAAAGCTTTCTGTAAACAGTTGTTGTGGTTTAAACCCAGTAAGGTAACTTGTTCATTCACTCCCAGTGAGTGGTGCTGGGCTGACAGCAATCGAGGCCCCCCCCCCCCCCCCAAAGGGGCTCTCCTCTGCTCCCAGAGGAATGGGGAGGAGGATCAAAAGAGTGCAACTCCTACGGGTTGAGACAAGAACAGTCCAGCAACCAATGTACAACACAAATCACCACTGCTACTACCAACAACAACAATGATAAGAGAAAGTAACAAGGGAAGAGAATACGATACCACCGGCCAAGAAACGAGTCCCACCCGGAAGCCAGTGTCCTTCCGGGGAACTCCCAGTTACGACCCCCACCCCGGGCATGACGTGCTGCGCTATGGAATACCTCCCTGGCTAGCCTGGGTCAGGCACCCCGTCCCTGCTTCCTCCCGGCTTCCCCTCCTCCCTGGCAGAGCATGAGCCTCACAAAGTCCTTGGTCAGGGTAAACATCACTTAGCAACAACTGAAAACATCGGCTTCACCAGCACTGTTCCCAGGCTAGAAGTCAAAACACAGCACTGCACCAGCTACCACGAAGGAGAAACATGACTGCTACTGCTGAACCCAGGACATTATCCACCCCTTATTCCATACCATTCACGTCATGCTCAGATCCCACATTTTCAATACACCATCACTCTCCCACATATCTGTATCCATATACATACAGACCAAGAGAAAAAGATCATCTTCTTAGTGCACGGACCAATCCCTATAATGCTGCCGAGTCCATTCGGTCCATGATGTCAGGTTCCATCTCTTGTAACAATCTTTCAGGGCAGGAAAGGCTGTGTGCAGTATTGGATCGTTGCCTGCTGATGCTGGTCGTTCCTTTACTGCGGAACTCATCCGGTTCTATCAAAGTTCATTCTCTGTTGGGATGATGGTTGGAGGGAAGTCAGGGCCAGTCGCTGGTGACCTGAAGACATCTAGTTGATGGGCTATAAAAGTATTACACAGCAGGCAACAGCATACAATTAAGTTCATTGGCTGTTTTCCCCTAAAATCAAATCCCCTTGAGGTATACATCGGACTTCCCCATCTTCCCACATTACCCACCAAGTATACTCAGGTCCCTGAGCAAAAGCAATCCCACGAGTGGGTTTGCCTTTACATGAAGCAGGAATAACCCAGACTGTCTTCCCCAGCAAATTCTTCATATGCACCACGGGAACTTTGTCCCCCTCTACAATATGTGAAAGTTCTGACTGGGCTGGGCCAGCCCTGTTGGCAGATCCTCTGGTGTTGACCAACCAGGTGGCCTTTGGTAAGTGTGTATCCCAATGCTTGAAAGTTCCCCCACCCATTGCTCTCAGTGTAGTTTTTAACAACCCATTGTACCGTTTGATTTTCCCAGAGGCTGGTGCATGGTAGGGGATGTGATATACCCACTCAATGTCATGCTCTTTGGCCCAAATATCTATAAGGTTATTCCAGAAATGAGTCCCATTGTCTGACTCAGTTCTCTCTGGGGTGCCGTGTCGCCACAAAATCTGTTTCTCAAGGCCCAGGATGGTGTTCCGGGCAGTGGCATGGGGCACAGCGTATGTTTCCAGCCACCCGGTGGTTGCTTCCACCATGGTAAGCACATGGCGGTTGCCTTGGCAGGATGTCGGCAGTGTGATATAGTCAATCTGCCAGGCCTCCCCATATTTATACTTCAACCATCGTCCTCCATACCAAAGAGGATTTAACCACTTGGCTTGTTTAATTGCAGCACATGTTTCACACTCATGAATAACCTGGGCAATAGTGTCCATTATTAAGTCCACCCCTCAGTCACGAGCCCATCTATATGTTGCATTCTACCCTGATGGCCTGAAGTGTCACGGGCCCACTGGGCCAAAAATAATTCACCTTTATGTTGCCAATCTAAGTCCATCTGAGCCACTTCAATCTTAGCCGCTTTATCCACTTGTTGGTTGTTCTGGTGTTCCTCAGTGGCTCGACTCTTGGGTACATGAGCGTCTACATGATGCACCTTCACCACCAGGTTCTGCACCTGGGCAGCGGTATCTTGCCACAGTGCAGCAGCCCAGATGGATTTACCTCTGTGTTGCCAGTTGCTCTGCTTCCATTGCTGCAACCACCCCCACAGGGCATTTGCCACCATCCATGAGTCAGTATAGAGGTAAAGTACTGGCCACTTTTCTCATTCAGCAATGTCCAGGGCCAGCTGGATGGCTTTCACCTCGGCAAACTGACTCGATTCACCCTCTCCTTCAGCAGTTTCTGCAACTTGTCGTCCAGGACTCCATACAGCTGCCTTCCATCTCCGATGCTTTCCCACAATACAGCAAGAGCCATCAGTAAACAAGGCATACTGCTTTTCACTTTCTGACAGTTTATTATATGGTGGGGCCTCTTCAGCACGCACCACCTCCTCCTCTGGTGACATTCCAAAATCTTTGCCCTCTGGCCAGTCCATGATGACTTCTAGAATGCCTGGACGACTGAGATTTCCTATTCGAGTTCGTTGTGTAATTAGTGCAGCCCATTTACTCCATGTAGCATCAGTTGCATGATGTGTAGAGGAGACCCTGCCTTTGAACATCCAGCCCAGCACGGGCAACCGGGGTGCCAGGAGGAGCTGTGCTTCAGTGCCAATCACTTCCGAAGCAGCTCGAACCCCTTCATAGGCTGCCAGTATCTCTTTCTCAGTTGGGGTATAGCTGGCCTCAGATCCTCTGTATCCCCGACTCCAAAAGCCGAGGGGTCGACCTCGAGTCTCCCCTGGAGCTTTCTGCCAGAGGCTCCAGGTAGGACCGTTCTCCCCAGCTGCAGTGTACAGGGCATTTTTTACATCTGGCCCCATCCTGACTGGTCCAAGGGCTCCTGCCTGAACTATCTCACATTTAATTTGCTCAAAGGCTTGTTGTTACTCAGGCCCCATTTAAAATCATTCTTCTTGTGTGTCACATGATAGAGAGGGCTTACAATCAAACTGTAATTTGGGATGTGCATTCTCCAGAACCCCACTGCACCCAAGAAAGCTTGCTTTTCTTTCTTATTAGTTGGTGGAGACATTGCTGTTATCTTGTTGATCACATCTGTGGGGATCTGTCTACGTCCATCTTGCCATTTTATTCCCAAAAATTGAATCTCCTGTGCAGGTCCCTTGACCTTACTCCGTTTTATGGCAAAACCGGCTTTCAGCAGGATTTGGATTATTTTCCTCCCTTTCTCAAAGACTTCTTCCGCTGTATCGCCCCAAACAATAATGTCATCAATGTATTGCAGGTGTTCTGGAGCTTGCCCCTGTTCCAGTGCGGTCTGGATCAGTCCGTGGCAAATGGTAGGGCTGTGTTTCCACCCCTGGGGCAGTCGGTTCCAAGTGAACTGGACACCCCTCCAAGTAAAAGCAAACTGTGGCCTGCACTCTGCTGCCAAAGGAATGGAGAAAAATGCATTGGCAATATCAATCGTGGCATACCACTTGGCTGCCTTTGACTCTAGTTCATACTGAAGTTCTAGCATGTCCGGTACGGCAGCACTCAGTGGTGGTGTGACTTCATTCAGGCCACGATAGTCTACTGTTTGTCTCCATTCTCCATTAGACTTTCGCACTGGCCATATGGGGCTATTAAAGGGTGAGCGGGTCCTGCTGATCACTCCCTGACTCTCCAGTCTACGGATCAGCTGATGGATGGGAATCAGGTTTTCCATCCCACTTTGTCATGTCTTCTCCGTGATCCCGCAGGTAAAACCATTGGGTAGGCCGTGGCGTATACCTCCTGTATCTCCTCTCTCAAACAATAGGATACCTTTTGTTAATAGCTGAGACGTGTATTGGTACACGTGAGGAGCTGGATAAATCAGACACATCGTCCCTCAATTATTTGAGGTCCTGGGACAGTTTTCACCCAGCTGAGATGATGGAAGGGGTGAGATTGTCTTCGAGCTCTCGGAGTTTATGAACCATTTCATCCACTGTTAGTGGTACTATGTCATTCCAGGTTACTGTTGCCGATGAATGGGCATATGATGACAGTGCATTCCATGTAAGTTTTCGCCACATGGGTCGTGTACATTCAACTTCATCTGGATCTATAGGTGTATCCCCATTATTCGGCTTGATGTGATAGATCATCTCTACAATGCTGATTCCCTCAGAGACTGGATGCCTTTGTCAAGTCAAAACACAGCACTGCACCAGCTACCACAGAGGAGAAACATGACTGCTACTGCTGAACCCAGGACAACAGTGGCAATTCAAATCCCTATTAACATGAAGAGGTTGTTCATTCACTGAATAAGAGAGAAAAAATGATAGGAAACTGAAACAGTTTTCTTAACAGGTGAAGAAGGATCAAGTGCTAAAAATTCTAGAACAACAGGAGAAAAATCTAGACTAAAAAAAAAATATCTCTTCAATGTCTTTTTTTTAATCAGGTCTGGAAATATTTATTCTGGGTCAACACTTGTCACTCATATAATGCTTAAACCCCCCTGGTAGGTACTTTCTGACTGTGCCGATTTGTCTGATAGACACTTCTAGGTTGTGAGGATGGTTGTTGGCTATTTTGAGGGTTATCTAGAAAAGAGTAGAACATGCAGCTGCCTGAAGCAGAAGATGATCTACAAGCATCTGTCAGTTCACAGTTGATGGCAGCATTGGAGAAAAATGATTTTAAAGAAGCAAGAGCAACAGTCCACAGGTAAACATGTTTGCAGTCTAGAGGTCAAAAAACTTCAAACAATAAAAGCTGGAATACTTTTTGACCAAAGCTCTACAACACATAAATCTTGTAGCCAGATGGCTCCCAAACTATTCTGTACTTAGAAAGCTTTGGAGCAACCTCTAGGAATCAACAAATTCACCCTCAAATGACCTTAGGCAGAGATGTCTTAATTATTATTTTAGTATTTCTATTACTTTTCTACTTCTTGGGTATGGTGAGATGCTGCCTTGAAAAAGAAAAATGCCACTATTTAATGTGAACTTTATGCACTTTTCTCTATGTAAAATCTGTTATTGTCAAACGAGAGACTAATTCTTATGTTAAATTATTTCAGTAACTATATGTCTGTATTAAAATAAGAAGGAATAAGATTATTAACTGACTCTTGAGATGGCTTATCTCAGTTTTTTTGATCAGCCTGATGGATGTCTACAGCAGTTTGTCAGCTGAAACCTTTACAACTATTGTTGTAAAGGTAAAACAAACAAGCCATCTGGAAACATGTAATTTCAAGAAGCTGTAAAAATATCCAAGCTATTCCATCTCATATATATATGCATAGAGAGAGAGCCATAAACCCCATTTATTCTTAATTTAATGGAGTCCTAATTATAATTAATTCTTTGTTTTGTTTTGCCTTTTTTTTTTTTTTTTTCTGGAGTCAGACTTGCAGTAACTTTAATTACTAGGAAGCATCAGTAGGTGTAAACTAACTGTAAACATATAGATTGGTATGAGGGAAAAAGAAAGACAGGAAAAGAGCCTGTGTCTGTCACTTCTTTAAATATGTTAGAAGGGAAACAAGAGAACTCAGAATCCTTTCTTGGGCATAAATGTGCTGACATACATGGAAAATACATCAGCTGAATCCTTCTGTTGGCATTCAGGATATTGTGCTTCAGAGATAAAAAAAAAAAAGGGACAAAGATGCGGAGTTGTTTGTCCCATATTATATCTCAGCCTGACCACTGACAAAGGCTGGCTGGAGTCTTGAATCCTTGAGTGAAATGATCATTAAAAACTTAAATGGGAGAAGTAATGAATATGTGTCAAACCTCCCTGAGATGGTTCCTTTGCTAAAGGAAAATAATCCTTTTAGTTTAAATGTTGCTGTACAGCATTCAACTATGATAAAAAGAAGTCAAGGATGATGTCCAATCTACATGATTTTTATATGTACTTAATATAATAGAAAAAGAGTCAATGATCATCTATCCAGCTGCAGTCTATCTATGTGCCATCTTAGGATCTGTATAACCAGATTTTAGCGTATGGGACAGCTTCTAAGCCTGTGACTAATGTCACTGCACCTACCGATGTGCTTAGATGTGTGCAGTAAAATACACATCTCTGTTCTTAACAGTACCATAGCAAGTGACCTCCAGTAGCAAAATACGAATAAATTTTAATGATAAAATACTTCCATGACTGGAGTATTCTTGCAAGACCTTAGTTTAGTTTTGTTATTAGTAAGATAACACTAAAGCATGTATTTGGGAAATAGACTAACAGACTATCTCTTCTGAATCAGTAAATTTGTGTGAGCACACTTTCAGTCCTGTCTGAGAAAAAAGAACCTCCCCCAAATAGTAATCATGATGGGCATTTTAAAAAGTAAGTAAGGTGGAAAATAGAATTGAATTCAACATATTGGGAGTCAGAATTAGTTTGTGCAAAAAATAAAACCAGCATAAGTATGTGTTAAACTAAACATTTTTATTAATTTTCAGCTATGGTTATAAATCACTCTAAATGGAATGAAGAGGATGTATTATTCCACTTAACCTCTGCACTATTTAAACAGCAAGAAAATTTTGGTGAATTCTGAAAGGGCAGAAAAGACAAATTGCTAAGTTCAATCCTTGTTTTCACTGCTGAAAAATGGTTAAATGATGATAGTACATTATGATTTTTCCAATGTAAATTCTAAATAAAGATATGCTATTGTGTTTCTATGCCACTGTTGGAAATCGCTTGTTCTCTTCACCTAGTTATATTGTTTAAAATCTTCTCCTGCCCTTTCTATCCAAAGGCCTTAACACTGGTGCAAGCAACTAATTGCTTTGCCCATGAACATGTAGTTCTGTGTAAGGTTTTCAGAACATATGATAACTTGAGGGAAAGTTCTTCTAAGACAGACTGTGAGGCCTTCTTTCAGCATCTTTCCCTGTTTTGTCACATGCATTTACATAAGTTAAAAAGTAATGATATGGTGTTTTCTTGAGAAGCCCTTATAATTGCTCAGATGATGACTCCATCTGCTCAAACATTTCAATAAATACATGTATTAAAAATTCCCAGAGAAATAATTGAACATCATTCTGCAAACCCTCCATAATCAAAACTTGTTACTTTCTAATCTTGTTCTTGGAAAGGGATTATAATGATATATAAATATCTCATATATATTTATATATATAACAGTACATATATATATGGTAAATCAAGTATGAATGGTCAAACCCCAAATATGGTTCCTTCTAAGAACTGCTCAAATCCACACATTGCCTATAAGTGTAATAAAACCAGGATACTTTGACTCATATTATTAGGTCATTAGGAAATTATGGAATTTATTCAGCTGACATATCTAATGACTGAGACCTTTACCTCTCCTTGTAAATTTTTATGCCAATGGACTGTGGTTTTAAAAAAATATGTTTGTAGAATCTTTCCAGGATTTAAAAATTTAGAAAAATATTCCATTGTCATGAAGCTTCCTCGGTGATATTTAATTTTATGGAAGTGTCCATGAAGATTTGCTTTCTATCCACAAAGCAAGCTTTAAGGCTTTCATTATAATTACATTCTGTCCTCATAATGCCAAGAATTTGACAGATAATTTAAGTTTAAAGCGTTTTTTTCCCTCCTCCCCACTCCTTGAGTAGAAAGAACATGGGAGAGAAACACGATCCTATGATGTTTTGGAGAACAAAGAGTATTTCCTGAGATACTGTCACTGCCACTTTGCAGTTGAACTGCAGTTGAACTCAACCCCACAGCTACCTTGGGAGATCCCTGGGAAATTGTCTTGCATTCACCAGTGGCTCCTTTAGGCTCTGCAGTTTAAGGCAGTTTGCTTCACCTGTCTCCCTAGGAATACCAGATTTTGAGTTTTCATGTAATTTAGGCAACAATCTGTTGGTAGACACCTGCCAACTCCTAGCTTCATCAAAAACTCAAGCATTTGATGTATTTCAGCTGAGTTTGAAGTGAGCAAAAATTTTGTGGAGTGCTTCCTACTAAGTCCATGTCATTGTATTGCAATAATAACAACAACAGCAATAACAGTAATACTAATATATTGTTATAATAACATAATAATGCTATATAGTAATGAATACATAGTCTCCATATATGTGGGAGACAATGTTCAAGGAAAAGTTTTGGTTTTGAAGTGTTTGAGTAGCTCCTGGATGTTCAGGACACAAAGAACTCTTAAAAGTAAAACATTTCTGCTAATTACCTCTGAAGAAGTTAGGGAAATTGAATAAAATTTGAGTCCTTGCTTAAATAAGAGTCAATTTTTTAAAAAATAATAGTTAACTAGTGGTAGCACGCTCAGCAGCAGGCTTGTTTCGTTTACTGAAAATGCCACTATATTTAGGCTATTTTTGGATATAAAGTTATGATGGAATGACAACCCCAGAGTAATAGAGAAGACTCCATTCATCTCTCATGCTTTAATAGATATTAATTCACCAGTTAAGCGCATTCTTAGTCAGAACCCCAATAGTATATACATAAATAATATACTCTGGAATGTGTCCAAGTGATGTATGAATTTCTAAAAATAACCAACCCAAGGTTCCTTGGGCTTGTAATAAAATCTTAACTCATCATAGTCAATCTACTGCTATTTGTTTCTAAGTGCGTTGTCTCCTATAAAAACCAAACAAACAAACAAGCAAACCAAACCAAATCCATTAGAAGTTTATATTTTCCCATAAATAACATGCTATTAATTTGTTAGTGCAGGCTAAAGAAGGAGAATATATTAAATATGAATGTTCTCTGATGGAAGAGATACTTGAGTAGAAGTATCAATTAATCACTTTGTTTTCAATAGTTGAATGGAATAATTTAAATATTTCTCCATCAGTTCTATGCTGGCAGCAGTCTTAAGTGATTTCAGGATTGTAGTGAAGTGTTAATTAATTCTGCATGTCTCACTGAACACCGAAGATAACAATGACTTTGACTGATGCAACTGTACAGGAGTGAATATTTTCGTGTTTTCTCTTCATAAGCATATGAAGAGAAGCAAATACTGCACAAAGGAACAGCTTCAAAACACGGGGCATATTACTTCCCTTCATCTTGGAGAAGTCTTTGAATGAAGAGATGAGTCCTGGCAATACCTTTCTCACCTCACTGAAGCCAGTAATTCCTGGACTAATGTGGAAGACATAGCTCTGCAGTTTGATGTTTTCTAAGGATGCTGCCTAGGTCAAATGAAACCTCTCCTTCCTCCAACAACATGGTGAGGGCAGGGTTTGTTTTTCACCCAAATTGGGTTTAAAAATTAACACTGAACAGTTTCATACCAAGAAGACCCAAGTCCTTCTAGACATACCCTGTTCCACCTGGCACCCCAAATCTGTAATTGTTGAGACTATTATAGGAAGAAAAGAGTGTTGACAGTGCTGCTGAACCAGGTTTCACAGGAATGTGACCTTTGCTCCCCAAAACCTGAGGTATTCACATGGAATTTGAGCTCTTGAATTCTTGTTCTTTTATTCTGGTACCAAGTCAGTGTCCCCAGTGATTGCTTAAAAAATGAGGTTTTTTATTGTGGACATACTCTTGGGCTTGAAAACAAAAGCATATGTCCTCAAGGGTATGATGCCTCTCTAAGGCCCTAATATTGTACAATGCCCATTCGTTTCACTCACGTATACTCCCTCTCTTACACTCTCACCCATGTTATTATAATATTTAATAGTGTAATAATAAAATCCAGATTTACCTGAAATAATGCCCTGGACAACAGATTTTTAAATTTACTTTTTTTATAGTGTTGTTGCAGTCCTTTTCTAAACATATCACAGAGGACACTGCCTAAAGCATGTTTCAGAACAGCCAATCCTTCTTAACAAGCAGCATGACTGAAAGGACAAAAAATACAAAGCTGCAAAACACTGAAAAATTATAATCCCAGCACAGAGGCTGATTTCACAGCTATCATGCCACCCATCTAGCCATTTAGATGTTAAATTACACTTCCTAAAAACCTTTTCAAAAATTATGACAGCTATAGAAAAAAAATGTCATTTTTTGAATTCCCATTGTCATCAGCATTGATTCATGAATATTACAAGAAAAAGAGACATAGCTGGTCAGCATGGGCAGCACGCTAAACAGCTGCTGAGCTTTGCTTCCTGTCCTCATTGGAAAAGCAGAGGTAATGTCCAGCATAGGGTCTCAGTAATATTAGCAGTGCAAATTTGTTTTTGGTCATACAAGAGCTGACTTACATCTAGCTGTCTGAAATTCCAGGTTGAATCCCTTTAAAAGAAGAATTTATACTATATTTTCTGTGTATCTGTCTGTGTGGTGGGGGGCTGGATTGTGCACTGTCCATAAGGGCTGTGTGCATTAAAGAAACCGTGCAACATCTAATGTGACACATGTGTGAGATGCTGATAAGAATAAGAGCTTGTCTTGGCTATATGAGAATGTACACCATCTCTGGTTTCCCCTGAAGCAAGCAAACAACATTTCTTGTACACATCAGAAAACGCTACTCAGAGATAGTGTAATTTGATTAGGATGAAGTGCGTGGTGAGGTTTCACACACGAATTTGTCAGGAACCTGGTTTCAGATTTGTGGAAGACTGGCCCCAAAATATTTTGTTGGTTCTACTCAGAATTTTTGACATGGGGGTACTGATTGATGGCTGGCTGAACATAAGCTAGCAGTGTACTAAGTCAGCCAAGGGGACCAACAGCATCCCGGCTTGTGTCAGAAAGTGTGGCCAACAGGACTAGGGAAGTGGTTGTTCTGTACTCCGCACTGGTGAGGTCACACCTCGAATAGTGTGTTCAGTTCTGAGCCCTTCATTTTCTGGGCTCCTCACACACTCTTTCTCACAAGAGAGACACTGAAGTGCTGGAGTGAGTCCAGAGAAGGGCAACAGAGCTGGTGGATGGTCTTGAGAACAGGTCTGACGAGGGATGGCTGAGGGGACTGGGATTGTTTTGTCTGGAGAATAGCAAGTTTAGGGAGGACCTGTCATAGTTTAAGCCCAGCCGGTAACTCAGAACCATGCAGCTGCTTATTCACTCCCCACTCTTATTCCCTGCTGCTCCAGGAGGGATGGGAAGGAGAATCTAAAGAATGTAGCTCACATGGGTTGAGATAAGAACAGATCAGTAGCTAAGGGATAATACAAACCTACTACTGCTACCACCAATAATAGTAATGATAAGGGAAATAACAAGGGGACAGAATATAAAATTAAAGGGGAAAAGGAAAACAATAAACACAATTGATACACGCTACAATTGCTCACCATCTGTTGACTGATAACCAGCCTGACCCAAGCAGCGATCTGGGCCTTCCAGGTAACTCTCCTCAGTTTATATACTGGGCATGATGTGTTGTGGTATGGAATATCCCTTTGGCTAGTTTGGCTCAGGTGCCATTTCTTTGCTTCCTCATGGCTTCCCATGCGCCTTCTCACCGGCAGAGCAGGAGACTGAAAAGTCCTTGATTGGAGTAAACATTACTTAGGAACAACTAAAACCAGCAGTGTGTTATCAGCACTGTTCTCAGGCTAAAGTAAAAAACACAGCACTGCACCAGCCTCTAAGAAGGAGAAAAATAACTGCTACAGCTGAACCCAAGACAGGATCTTATGGCTTTCTGCAACTACCTGAAAGGAGGCTGGAGCAAGGAGGTAGCTGGTCTCTTCTCCCAGATAACAAGTGATAGACAAGAGGTAATGGCCTCAAGCTGTGCCAGGGGAGGTTTAGGTTGAATAGCAAGAAAAAATGCCTTCACTAAAAGGGTTGGCAAGCATTGGAACCACAGTCCCTGGCAGTAATCAAAAACACCCCTAGTGACATGATTTAGTGGTGGACTTGGCAGTCCTGGGGTAAAGGTTGGACTAGATGATCTTAAAGGTCTTTTCCAACCTAGTTGATTCTACGATTCTATGAAAACAACTTGAAATGACATGTGGATTAATGTCTCCTTTTTGACCTTCCCTCTAATAGAATTAATGGCCCATTATTTCTATTGCCTATTCTTTATCAGGCCAAACCTGAACTAAAATGTTTTTTATCAAATGCCCTGCTAGTATGCAAGCCATAGCTGCAGCTTGATAAATGCCATTGGATCGATGAAATTGAAACTTAATGGAATGATGGACCAGAGGTTTTTGTTTTTGATTTGTTTCTTCCTTTGGTGTTTTGGTTGTGTTTTGGGGATTTTGTTTAGTTGCTTTGTTGGTTTGTTTTGTTGTTGGTTGCTTGTTTATTTTATCTTTTTGTTTGGGTTTAGTTTGTTTTTTTTTAGGGTAGTAAGTCTATTACATGAGAGAACTTGGATTGTGTTTTGGCAGCAGTTGAACAAAATGCATGGAGCAAATACTTTGAAATGGAAACATTGAAACATGCTTATTCACTCTTTTTCTCAGTTCCTTATTAGTGCTGCTGTTATTAATTAACCTGCTTCTGACTATAACTTCTTCTAAGAAGCAGTGAATTTTTTTTATTAAAATTATTCAGACAGCATTTCCAGAATTCAGGAGCTGAAGTGTGATCCAAGACTTCTTAATTTGAGAGGAAAACTCACTTTGATCAAAGCAGATTTTGGATAAAACCTGCAAAAAGTTTCCAAACCAATCAGAAACATGTAATTGTGAAATACATTGGATCTGGAGTACTGTAAACAGTTATTATTCCTAGTAGATATGAAAAAAAGAAAACATATATTGAAAAAATATGCATAAGACTACTTAATACAGCTAGACCAACCTCATCTGTCTAAACTGGTTCACAGTATTTTCCACATCTAGGAACTAAATCTGTCATAATTTTTGGATATTTTATGAAATTAGATTAGTAGTTAGCTGATATACCTAAGGCTATTAAATTGCAGAAAGGGTCTTACACACAAGATCATTCATCCTGTTTACTGTACCTACATAGAAAGTACCATAGAAAATGTGGACAGAAATATTTACTTTGGTTTCCCTAGATATCAGCATTTTGCCTGGGGTCTCCAGGCCATTGCAATGCAGTAAGTGCTGTTTCCCATTTGGGGGACTCAAAGGGGATTCTGGATTACTAGCAGTCAGTCAGGGTTTGCTGGCTTGGGATTCAGAGTAAATTGAGAGTGAAGAAGTAAGGATGTAGGTAAGAGTGCTATGCCTAGGGACTTGCACACACATTCAAAATCTGAGAGCTAGAGTTTTTTGTACTTTCCCTGTATTTCTGAGATATGTTTCTCAAAATACCTCATTTTTTGTAACAAACAGTTCCTATGAAAACATGCTTTTGACTAATGTTTGGAGCTGTTTGGTTTTAGTTTCCGTATGAATGAGTTTCAAGGGATCAGACCTTTATAAACAAACAGCATTTTGCCTAGTAAAGGCAACAGTAGCAGAAAAGAGCAAAGTGTGTGAAAAAAAGTTGGTTCTGCTGATTTTTCTAAGGCATCCTTATTATTTCATGGAAGCCTAGCAGACTACCATGGTCCAGAATATGTATGAAACTATTATCACTTAGTGTCTATGACTAGAGCAAGTTATGGCTGACACAATTATATCCTGGCAACTTTATCAAAATGAGATGAGGTCACACTGCCAACATTATTGCTTTTGAATATTTGTAAGTTTTGACTTGCAGTGCTATATACTATAGAAATAACTGGAAGAAAACAATCCCAGATTCCATTGCAGGGACCGAAACTATGTGTCTTTCTTTCTGAAATAAACAGCAGTTCTCCTTCTGAAATGCACACAGGTTGATATGGAAACCAGAAGAAATTTAAGGCCTAAAAGAAAGCTGAACCAGTTTTCTTCACTTAGTGCAAGTTTCTAAATAACCCCAAAATTCTGGTGGTATGCTGTAAGAAAGGAATTGGCCTCTCTACCAGGTGAGATTTTCTCTCGTTTGTGACAGGGGCTGGACTGGGAAGGTTTTTCAGAGAGTGTACGGGATCTTCATTGTGTGAAGATTGTGAGTCTGCTCCTGTATGCCTGGCTGTGACATGGCAGCTTTACCAGGTGACCTCCAAAAGTCCTTTCTGACATAAATAACTTTTATGACTCTACGACTGTCAGTGAAGCCACAGAACAGGAGTTTTTATGGATTATCACTTCATTGTCCACCCAAACAAGGTCCTACATAGTGAAGAGAGACTGTTATCCTTAGGCACTGAAGTGAGGATTCATGGGCTTAAGGAGCTATGCGTGACAACTTGCAAGAAAATGTGTAAGGCAAACGTTATAACATGAAGACAAAATAAAACCATTATGAGTGAAACTCCAGGGAATCTGTATGAAACTATGGATTTTTACTAAAGGGAACTTGTTTCTGGGACCAGGTAAGGGTCTCAGTGGGGAGGGCAAATGGCAGCAGAAAAGTACTTAATAGCTTTACATTATGTTCTTCCATTCCTGTTTTGTTTATAAAAAAACTCAACAAAAAAAAAACACACAAAAAAAAACCCAGCAAAACCAAAACAACTCAGTTCATCTATTCCCTTTACAAACCTCCTATTTAGATTTGATTAATATGCTTACATTAGGTCAATCAGGCCACCCAACTAAACAAATATATAGGAAAGAAGTATAACATTCAGTCTCTGTGGTTCACCGTCACCATCTATACAATAAACTTGCAACAAAACAGCAATAATTTGAACGATATAGAATTGCTACCAATATTGCCTGATATTAGTAATTTGAGACAGTTCAGTTAGTCATTAGCTTTTTCTTTCTTGAATAATTGTTGCGAAACACTGACATTTAGCTAATTGTGATCCTTTTTATCTATTTTTTTTAATTATAAACAGTTCTTCAAAAGGCAATTCAGCCTGAGGGGTGCCTCTGAGATAATTATTGGAAAAAGACTGATAGCAATCCTTGTCCCTTGCAATTAGAAATGGCATGAGCACCCTTGCTTGCCTTACATCAGGAAAAGTCCCAAAGCATAATCCTGTTAGAACCGATGGACCCAGTGGAGTATAGCTCTGAAAAGATCCAAAATCCTCTTGTCACATCAGAATTAATTTTTTGCCTCCTATATCTAGGAAGATATAGGAGGCAAAATGACGCATCGAGGAGGCAAAGTTGTGTGCTCCATCAAACCAGGGACATTTTTCTGCATGAGGGCTTGGGTCTGTGATGAGTTCTGAGAATGGGCAGCACTCTGCACCCATAAAAAGGCTTTTAAGGAAACAGCATCAGTCTGCCAAAAAGCACAGAAGGCACGTGAACAGAATAGTTATTTTTTCTCTATACAGATGTGTTACTTCATGACAACAACTTCTGTGAATATCTTAGGTGTACAAGGCTGAGGCAGGGGCAGAAACATGACAAAAAGGACTGTGATAACAAGGGACCGGACATACAGATGGCATGTGATGTTGCTGGAATAACTGAAATGTGGTGAAACAGCTCGTGTGACCTGTGTGCTGTGACAGATGGTGTACTGCGTTCAGCATTAGCAGTCATTTTTCTCCTTCTTACTAGCTGGTGCAGTGCTGTGTTTTTGACTTTCGGCCTGGGAACAGAGCTGATAACACCGATGTTTTTAGTTACTGCTCAAATGTTTAGACTGACCAAGGACTTTGTGAGCCTCATGCTCTGCCAGGGAGCAGAGAAAGCTGGGAGGAAGCAGAGAAAGGACACCTGACCCAAACTGACCAAAGAAGTATTCCATACCACAGCACATCATGCCCAGGATGTAACTGAGAGTTAGCGGGAAGGGCTAGTTCACTGTGGGGTTGGATTAGGTATTGGTTGGTGCTCAGTCAGTCTCATTTCGGCGGGTGGTATCATATTCTCTTCCCTTGTTATTTCCCTTATCATTATTATTACTAGCGGTAGCAGTAGTGATTTGTGTTATACCTTAGTTACTGGCCTGTTCTTATCTCAACCCATGGGAGTTATGTTCTTTCAATTCTCCTCCCCATCCCTCTGGGCGCTGGGTTGGGGTAGGGGGGAAAGAAAGAGGTGGGGGGGAGGAGAAACTGTGTGTCTGACTGGGTTTAAAACACGACAGATGGGCACAAACTCCTCAGCAGAGGCTGTCAAGGACAATGAGGAGGGGTGTCTCTCTTCATGAGGGAACAGCTGGGGTGTGTGAGTCTCCCCTATGGGATGTGTGATGGATGAGTGAGAGCAAGTAAGTCAGGGCTGGATTAGAGGGCAAGGAAACAGATGATGCCATGGGGGGCTGCTAGTGACCATCTGAACTCTGGCCACAGACCCCGTTTCTCCTGTGGGACTTCAACCTCTTTGACTTCAGCTGAGAGGGAAATGCATATTGGAGGAATCTCTGGAGTGTGTCAGGGATAACTTCATGGTACAGGTCCTGGAGGGGCCAAGCAGGGACAAGGCAGAGCTGGACCTGCTGGTCAGTGGAAAGAAGGATATGCTGGGGAGGTGGCAATCAGAGACAGCCTTGGCTGTAGTGATGTAGTGACAGTCAAGACCCAGGAAAGAGTGAGGGTTAGAGAGTAGCAGAGAACAGATCTAAGATTTTAGGACTAGAAGGAAACTGTCATGTGCTAAAGAAAAAATAAAGCAAGGGAGTGGGTTGAGGGTGCACAGCACAATGTGCACTGGTTCACACTCTCAAGGGCCCCATCATGACAGCAGTCATAATAGTTTTCCATGGGACAGAAATTTTAGCACGTTGATAACCTCAGATGAAAAACCAAATAGCTACTTTTAATTAAACAAAAAGTACAACCACATAACCAGTTCTGAGATCTGTATTATAATTTTGCATCACATGCACTTTAAATTACACCTCTGTGAAATGTTTTGCAGGAACAGAAGTATCAGATTTCAGAATCTTTACTATACAAGATTCAGTATCTTCCTTCCCTCCTGTAGCCTGAGCTTCCCAGTTAACTTCTTCGTGATGCACAGCCAGCAGATGACTCCAATGGTGCTTTACATGTATTACATACCTCTGTCAAGAGGTGATTGAGGTGTGTCAGAAGTGTAGATAGGATTGAACAAAGCCGTTACCACTTGAAAAGGAGGGAACATGTGTACAACCACCATAGTTTTTTATGGTACTTTGAAAAGGTGATGTGCTACGAAAAATACTGAAAGGAAATTTGTTAGGTACAGGTAAAATAGCTTCTCAAAACAAACAAACAAGCAAACACAAACAAACACAAACTTCCCTGAAAAATATTTCAGTTTAGGTCAATCTGTCCAATGAAAATGCTTCTTTATTTGTTGAAATAAAGAAGTATTTCACTAAAAATTCAAGAATTTTAAATAGGGATTTTCTTTTTTAATGACATTGTGTATCCTATTAATGATTTTTAGCTAGTAGTTCCCATATGGTCTTTATTAGATACTAATTTCCTAGAAACTATTAATGAGACATTGCTAAGTCCCTTAGGTCATGATGGAAATCTGGTTGGAAATAACAAAAAAATAATTTTGGTTTTATATGTACACGTATATATATTGTGAAGAACTAGATATACCTTTAGGGACTGTTTTCATTCCAATTACTTTCAAATTACTCAAGATGATGATTTAATTTTCTCTTTTCTGAAGTTATTTGTTGCTATTCTTAATACTGATGATACACTCCTGTTCATTTATAATTTTTGAAAAATGTGACATTAGACCTGAACTTTCAGTAATGGTGGAAGCTGGTTTTTATAAAAAGGGTATTTCTTTATGTCATCAAAGACCCAGAAATCTCAATATTCATGAATTAACAGATGCAGAAGTTTTCATACTTTTTAATTTTTGTAAGGTCTCAAAATTTCCAAGCCCACAGACAGCAGCTACTGCATAGATACCCAGGAGCTGGCAGCTCATCTGATGCCCCTTAAGAGCCAGGAGGGGCGACAACAGATTTAAACCAGTCATCATCAGCCATTACTGGTCAAATATCTCCAGAGAGGACACCTTCAACATTTGAGCGGGGGTAAGCTCAGCATCCAGGAGCCTCAACTCAGAATGGCAAGAGCCACCGGGGGAGCTTCGAATCCTTGACAGCAGCTGCCCAGGAGCCGGCAGCTCAGCTGAAGTGAGCAGGGACTCACAGGGGACTGTGCCAGGAGGAGGGACACCAGCCCTGAGTGGGTAAAGACCCGCCCCAGGGAGCAAGAGCGAGTAGGAGTGTAGCATGTCAGATCATGAAGGCAGCACAAGCGGGAGGGTGAGTCCTCACCTCATGACCAGGGCCCGGTCCGGAAGCTCTGCTCTGGCTGCCCTGGCGGTGGCCAGCATGGGCACCCGGATGGGACCGATGAGAGGGGACTGCAGTGCAGAGCTCAGAGTGTAGAGAGTGCCTTCACTGGTCTCCTGAGGAGAGGGTGCACAATGGGCAGGGCTGCACTCGGTGCTCCCGGGTGGAGGTCCTCCTGCAGCAGGTGGTTGAGCTGCGGGATGCTGTTAATAGACTGCGAGATGTCAGGGAAGCTGAGAGTAAGCAGGAATGCTTGCTCCTGGCCCAAACTGTACAGGGGCCTCAAGCATCCGTTGTAGCTTATGCAGGAAAGAAGACGGACGTAAACCCACGAAGCTGGGAAATAGTAACAAAAAAACCCAAACAACAACCCAACAAAAAAGGAGGCAGAGGACAATTAAAAGCAAGGGGCTTCCTCCTAAATCTGATGTCCCCACCTAGAATGGCTTCACAGTTCTGCAGGAAGCTAATGAGGAAACACACACCTCACAACATGAACAACCGGCTGTTGCACTGGTAAAGAAGATCACTGCTGGTGCTGCTAGGACAAAGCGGCTGGTCGTAGTAGTAGGGGACTCTACTTTGAAAGGTTCAGAGGTACCCAGCTGTTGGCCTGACCCAGTCTCAAGGGAGGTATGCTGCCTACCAGGGACTCAGATCAGGGATGTTGCAGAGAGGCTGCCTGCTCTAGTAAGTCCCACTGACTATCACCCATTTCTAGTGGTCCATATGAGTGCTAGTGATATAGATAGCAGTAGCCTGGAGAGCATTAAGAAGGACTAGAGAGCCCTGGGAGAGGTGGTTAGGGGCTCTGGATAGTCAATCAATTCTCCAGGATAAAGGGGAGGACCTCAAAAAGGCTAGGCAGATTTGCCAGGTTAATAAATGGTTAGAACAGTGGCGCCATAGTCAGGGGTTTGGATATTTAGAACATGGGACTTGATTTGGGAGTCCAGGTCTACTGGAGGCTGATGGAGCCTCATGTAGACCTGGTCTGACAAGGGGAAGAGTGCTTTTGGTAGGAGGCTTTCCCAGGCTGGTCAAGAAATCTTTAAACTAGATGTGTCGGGGAAGAGGGCATCATTCCATCCTAACACACCCAGTCAGTTGCCAGTGCCTATAATAAATGCTCAGAGCAATGTAGAGATGCTTCAGATGTTCCAGCCAATGAGCTGGCTTCCTTTGGAGCTCAGCTCAGATGCCTCTATACAGATGCCTGTAGTATGGGGAACAAACAAGAGGAATTAGAGATGTGTTCATGTCTGTAGGGATATAATATAACAGGTATTACATAAGCAGGAGGGCTGCTATGACTGGAGTGTTGGAATAGAAGATTACAGGCTCTTTAGAAAAGGCAGGCCTGGCGGACAGGGAGGGGAAGTTGCTATTTATGTTAGGGATGGGCTGGAGAGTTTGGAACTCTGGGGACAGGTGAGCAGTCAACAGAGAGTTTGTGGGTCAGGGTTAAAGGGAAAACAGCTATGGGAGACAGTAATGTAGGGATCTGTTACAGACCACCCAATCAAGAGGACTCTGTGGATGAAGCACTCTATAGACAAATAGGAACAGCCTCACACTCACAGGCCCTTGTACTCAAGGGGAACTTCAACAACCCTGATATCTGTTGGAGAGACAGTTCCGCCCAGCACAAGCAATCCAGGAGGTTCCTCGATTGTGTAGAAGACAGCTTCCTTCTGCAAGTAATAGAGGAGCCGACAAAGAGAGGTGCCATGCTTGACCTCATGCTCACCAATAGGGAAGAGCGGGTTGGAAATGAGATGCTCCAAGGCAACCTTGGTTGTAGCGCTCATGAGATGGTTGAGTTTGAGATCCTCAGGACAGTGAGAAGAGCGTGCAGCAAGCTCACTGCCCTGGACTTCAAAAGAGCAGACTTTGGCTTCTTCAGGAACCTGCTTAGTAAAGTTCCATGGAATATAGCCCTAGAGGGCAGGGGGGCCCAAGACTGTTGGTTGATATTCAAGGATCACCTGCTACAAGCTCAGGAGTGTTGCATCCCAACTAGAAAGAAGTGAAGCAGGAGGGTCAGGAGACCTTCCTGGATGAACAAGGAGCTGCTGAGGAAAGTTCAAGGGAAAAAAAAAGGCTTATGAAAAATGGAAACAAGGACAGGCAGCCTGGGAAGAGTACAGGGATGTTGTCCGAGAAGCTAGGGACCAGGTTAGGAAAGCTAAGGCCCAGTTAGAATTAAACTTGGCTAGGGATGTGAAAGATAACAGGAAGGGATTCTGTAGGTACATGGCAAATAAAAGACAGACTAGGGACAATGTGGGCCCTCTCCGAAAGCTATCAGGAGAACTGGGTACCCTGGATTTGGAGAAAGCTCAGGTTCTTAGCTCAGGCTCTTAATGACTTCCTTGCCTCAGTCTTCCCTGGCAAATGCTCTGACCACACCAGCCAAGTCTTGGAAGGCAGATGCAGAGATTGTGAGAATGAAGACCTTAGGCCCAGTGTAGGAGAGGATCTGGTTCGAGGCCTTCTTAAGAACCTTCTAAAGAACCTTCATCAAGTCCATGGGACCTGATGAAATCCATCCATGGGTCCTGAAGAAGCTGGTGAATGAAGTTGCTAAGCCACTCTCATAGAATTGTAGAATCATAGAATAGCTAGGATTGGAAAGGTTCCAACCCCACTGCCATGGGCAGGGACACCTCCAACTAAACTATGTTACCCAAGGTTCTGTCCAGCCTGGCCTTGAACACCACCAGGGATGGAGCATTCACATCTTCCCTGGGCAACCCATTCCAGTGCCTCACCACACTAACAGGAAAGAATTTCTTCCTTATATCTAACCTGAGCTTCCCCTGTTTAAGCTTTAGTCCATTACCCCTTGTCCTATCACTACAGTCCCTAGTGAAGAGTCCCTTCCCAGCATCCCTATAGCCCCCCTTCAGATACTGCAAGGCTGCTATGAGGTCTCCACACAGCCTTTCCTTCTCCAGGCTGAACAGCCTCAACTGTCTCAGCCTGTCTTCATATGGGAGGTGCTCCAGTCCCCTGATCATCCCCGTGGCTGTTCTCTGGACTTCTTCCAACAGTTCCATGTCCTTTTTATGTCGAGGACACCAGAACTGTACACAATTCTCCAAGTGAGGTCTCATGAGAGCAGAGTAGAGGGGCAGGATCACCTCCCTCGACCTGCTGGTCACGCTCCTTTTGATGCAGCCCAGGATACGGTTGGCTTTCTGGGCTGTGAGCGCACACTTGCCAGCTCATGTTGATTTTCTCATCAACCAGCACCCCCAAGTCCTTCTCTGCAGGGCTTCTCTGAATCTCTTCTCTGCCCAATGTGTGGCTGTGCCTGGGACTGCTCCGATGCAGGTGTAGGACCTTGCACTTGTCATGTTTAAACTGTTTGTGAGGTGGGCAGGTGCCAACCTTATGAACATGGAACTGTTGGAACAAGTCCAGAGGAGGGCCGTGATGATGATCAGGGGACTGGAAAACCTGCTGTATGAAGATAGGTTGAGAAAGTTGGGGCTGTTCAGCCTGGAGAAGAGAAGGCTATCTGGAGATCTCATAGCAGCTTTCCAGTAGCTGAAGGGGGCCTACAGGAATGCTGGGGAGGGACTCTTCATTAGGGACTGTAGTGACAGGACAAGTGGTAACAGGTTAAAACTTAAAGAGAGGAAGTTTAGATTGGATGTAAGAAGGGAGCTTTTTACTGTAATGGTGGTGAGGCACTGGAATTGATTGCCCAGAGAAGCTGTGAATGCTCCATCCCTGGTGGTGTTCAAGGCCAGGTTGGACAAAGCCTTGGGTGACATGGTTTAGTGGGAGGTATCCCTTCCCATGGTAGGGGGGCTGGAACTAGATCATCTTAAGGTTCTTTCCAACCCTAACTGTTCTGTGGTTCTATTCTATGATTCTATTCTATGATTCTATGCTATCTTGGCTTTTCTAGTCTAGCAACAATTCATAACCCATGACATTTCTTCTGGCCTCTAAATTTTTCTCTAAACCTCATAGTCTTCAATTGTACAGCTGTTCTTGACCATTTCCTCAGGACAGTACTCGAAAAGGATCAGTGTCATCCCCTCTCCCCTTTCCTGAGCTTTACCTCCCAAGGAGCAGCTCCCTTTTCTCCAGGGGATGGGATGCAGAGGATGGCTGTACCATGAGGCAGGAACATTCTTTCCTGAACAAGAACCAGAGAGGAAGGGGGGATGCAGCTCTCCTGGGAGACCCCTCCTCTCAGTTAAATAGGTCTCTCACGAGTGAAGGGTCTATTCATTCTCTGAGGACCCCCCTTAGTTTCTAACACCTGAAGAATTTGAATGAAGAAAAAAAAAACAAACCAAAAAAAACAGTAATAAACCCCCATATATTAGCTATGTATTACTGCTGGTGACTGACAGGTAGGCAGTTTCATTTAATGTTCTTATTTTCTAATTAGCAGCGCCATCAATAGACAAGCCAAGTTTCATTATTTATTTGATGTTGTCTGCCATAAGGAACAATTTGTCTTTTATATTTTTTGGTTGCAAATTTACCCAAACCCATCTCACTCCTCTGACTTCAATACAGAAGTGTACAACGTGAGTAGGTGTAAATGACTCCAAAGAAAGTCTGCAAGACTATGTTTTTCATTACATGCTTCAATAGCAATGGTGCTTTTTTTTTCCTAAAAAAAAAAAAAGAAAAGAAGACAGCAAAATTTTAGAAAAAAACGTTAACACCTTCTTGAAGGACAGTTGCAATCAGTGTGTCATTCGATACATAAACATTTTTTGGGAGCTAGGAGGTAATTAGAATTATTTGGTAACTAAGTTGCTTGTAATACATCTAACCCTATCATTTATTCATGTCTTGTTCGTGATGCTGTTTTTTCTCTACCAGGAGAAAAAAGAGACAAGAAAAAGGGCAGTAGATGTGTTTTGCAAATACTGTGCATGGCACTAGCTTTAAATAACTGAAATAATGGTCTTGCTATCAATATCCTTACACTGGATCTGTGCTGCCTAGTAAAATCAGGTAAATTTAGTTGCTCATTTGCATATACTAATCTTCTGATAAGCTACTTAGCTTTTGCTGCCAACTGGCTCTTACAGCCAGGTAAGGTGGTTCATTTAGGATATTTCTTAGCTCTGCCTTTATTTGTGAGCATGCAGGTTGGTTTTCAAATCACTAAATTTCAATATAATATTTTAAAGAGCTTGGTTTGAAAGAACTCAGAGTCAACTAAGGCATCTTATTCTGTCACAGATGTAGAAAACTACACAGAAGCCTCCATCCTTCTCACTACAGAAACACTGAAAAAATGCTGTACGTCATCATGAATTAGAAATCTTCTCTTTAATGTTTTGGGTATTTAAGAAGATAAGCAGATCTGCCCTTGCCAGAGTTAAGATTTAATAGGATGTCAGGACTACTTGCAATAAAAGAAAGACACAGTAAAGCCCCTTTCCTGAAGCACCCAATAAGAATTGCAGCATTTTCCTGTTCTAAGGGGCCTGCCTGAAAGACATTTCTTTTTTCTGGAGACTCTGAACCAGACATACATGTCACCAGAAGGACTAGCATCCCAGAGGATGCATACACCTTTTAAATTCAGATGTAGACCTCCCTTCAAGCCCTTCAACAGCACTCTCCATTCCCCTGATATGTTTTCATCTTCATGCAAAAACTGATGCCAAACTGAAATGAAGACTTTTGTATTTTGATCCTTCTCCAAAAATAGCCCTAGAGCAGAGTTATGTAGATTTTATTTAACCTGTCTTAATTGTAGTTGGGAAGGGTGGGATGTAATTTGACTGCCATTGCAACAAGAGGCAGCTGAGAACCACAAAAATTTGCAGCTTGAGAGAAAAGGTGAATGGGAAAAAACTGTTTCTTCTGGATTTTTCTAAATTAACTTTTCTCCCTCTCGATATATGCACACAAGGAGAACTATGTAAATGATAACAATTGGATGACAAACACAGTAATGCTACCCTAATTTGAAAATGAAAATTATCTGAAATGGGAAGTCAAACTAGATGCAATTAGAGCAGACAAAACAAAGAGAAACTTATTAGATATTCACTGATTATAAGATCTTCCAGTGATGGGTAAAATAATGAGTCTGCTTGTCAGTATAGCCTTGATAAGACTACTCTACATCCTGGGCACCTCTTGTCAGCCCTGCTGTCCTGCAGGGTTCATTTTTTCAAGTCCATTACTTCAACCTGCATGGGAAGTTGCAACCTGTTACATCAGTCTAATTGGAGGAAAAAAAAAATCTGTAGCATGCATCATGGTGCCTTCAATGGCAAATTGTTAATTTGGAATTGCTGGCTGGAATTCAATGAAAAGAAAAAGAAAGACTTGGGGCAAGGGGGGATATTCCAGGATTTTAACCCCTCCTCTTTGATAATCCACTCTTTAGCCTGGTTCTCTGATGAAGTGCAAAATAAGAGTTTATGTTTGTCCTCTTCCCATCACCACTCAGGGTCTGAGCTTATAGATTGATTTTTCACATATGAAACAATATTTTTTATGTGAAAAGACTCCAAATATTCCACATATTCTCCTAGAATAACAAATTTAAGGGAAAAAAGGGAGAAAAATCCTAGTCCTTCAGTGAAAAAAGAGATGGCAGTCTAAACTCTGTCCTCTAATGTCTGTACACAAGAGAGAATTCACACAAATATAAAACTGTAAAGAGTTCCTCTCTGCAAAAACAATTCTAAGAATTTGATGGACAAAAGAAAATCATTCTGGAAACATTTCAGCAATGCAGCCTGTCTGCTGCCTCTCCTCATGCCCCAGCTCAGCGTGTGTACTCTCAAACCACTTGTACATCCCAGGAGCTACTGGCAAACTGACAGTATGCCTCTAACATAATGCTGTTACCAACACAACAAGGCACTTAGTACCCTAATAACCTTTTAGTTATTTTATAAATGGCTTGTTGCATTTTATGCAGAAACTGACAAAACCTTTGATTTTCTTTGATACAATTTCTAGGTTTGCAAAGCTTAAGTTTCTGACATGGACTAGGGCATTCTCTTTGCTTCAAGTCTTTCATATTTGCTTGTACATAACTGTCTTGCTCTCTTGAGCAGATACCACTGCCACAGCTCCCTTCTTTCCCTCTCTCTTAAGAAAGCATAACGAAGCACAAAGATTAAGTAAGTTATTGCATTTTTTTTTCTCACTCGGTTTTCTTTGTGCAGTTTCACTGGTGCAACATAGAATCTTATGTTAGGAAATGTATGAATGGAGAATTAAAACAGATTATGTAAAAGATATTTTCTAAACTAGAAAATGCCAACAGAAAAAAAGGAATTTTTAGTTTTTGCTGATTTCAAAGGAAGGGGATAAAGAAGCATAACTTTGAATTGTCTCTGTGAGACAGAGCTCTTATAATAATCTTGGTTTTCACTTGTACACTCTTTCCTTCTTTTTTTAAAGGAGTGTGCATTGCCAGCTGACAGTAACTTTTCAAGGGGAAGAGATATTTTTTTTTTTACCCTTTTGCAAGGAAATGCAGGAAAGCAGTGTCATTTTTGTCGTTGCCTCTCCTCAAACATACTGAATGTCAGTAAATGTTATCTCCTTAGTTCTCTTAATTTTTAAATCAATGTTCTTTCCATGAAAAGTCTGAGTTATTTCTAATACATATTCTCATAAACAGTCAAGCACTATGAAAATTTTGCTTTTTGGTTAAGGTTTTGTCAGAAGCCTTTGTGTATACTTGATTTGTTAATAAATCTAGGCCTGTATCTCCTCATTTTAACATAAATTTCTTCGGTTCTTGGGAAATGCTAGCATTGAACTTCTTAATACTCTTTAAAACTTGTTCCATTTCAGGAATTCCTACAATGTTTAAATCTGTATTGAATTAGGTGTTTAGGTCTTTTCTCTGACATATTTTCCTGTGTTCTGGTTTATGAAAAAAAAAGACCTCAAGTGTTTTCCTGCATTTTATTTAGCCTTCTTCTCTTTTACATTCAGTCTTCTGAGTTAAACACTTGAAACAGGCATAAAATGTGCAAAATTGTAAGTCGTGTTGCTGAAAGGAAGCGTATCTTGAAAACCACACATTGGTCATTGTTCAGTCTAGTCTACTTTCAAGGGAATGATAGTTACTATAAAAACCACAAGAAAGTTATGGAGAAGAGGCAATACAGGTTGCACAGGGCTGGTGGACACATGCAAATTGGTGAGGAAAACCTTTCTGCGATGCCCAGGTGTTATGAATGGTCTTGTTCTGTGTTGTTATCCATGAAAAAACTATTCAGGCAACCAAAAGTGTGTATGGAAGTCTGTCCTTTTAAACCTTTTTCCATTTCTTTTTTCAACATAACTATAAATGGGTCTCAAACCCACCAATATTTTTCAGCATGGTCTTAAATGTTTCTGCACCTCTTTCTCTGCCTTTCCCTCCATTATTTTGTGTATTTGGCTCAGCAATGCACACCGTCTATTTATTCAATCCAACAACATAAATATGTACACTACTCTGATAATGAGCTAAGTTTATATGAGGTGGTCTTTCAGGTCCTTTTTATATCACTAGTATTCTGTTCTCTGAAAAGAGGAAATCTATATAGGTGCTTTTAGTACAGTTATAGTATGGATTTGCATTTTCCTGGATTTCCATTTCCTCACTGGTAAAATGGTTCTAAAAATGCTTGCTTGCTTTATAAAGCATTTGCTGCAGAGGGAAGCGGCTATGCAAGAGGTAAAAGACCTATATGTGGAATGGATGCTCAAGGTGCACCCAACAATGAGTTTTTACATGCTTTTCATTTGCCTGATCCAAATATAATATATTTATATCCAAATATAATATATATATATAATATATATACTATATTATATATTTTATATTACCTGCTTTATGTCTGGAAACGTCTTTTTCCACCAGAGCAGTGATTGCTTTTTAAGGAATGTCATATTTGGGAACCTGTGCATCTCCCTGATTATTAGTGTGTGAGTAGCATGGAATAAAGGACAAATCACTACACAGTCTATTGCTGAGCCAATTCCCTTTTTAACTTCAGATCTCTGTGATCGGCTGTTTACCCCCATATTAAATCATTAATGATTTAAGTCAGCTTCATGAATGTCAACAGCAGTCTGTTGCCCATTGTACTATGATGGAGCTAAATATGCAAAGTTTTTTCATTGTGTAAAATGCTAAATTCCATGTCATATTCATATGACAACCTGTTTTCAGTTTAGTCTTTTTTTTTAATGTTTGGTTTGTTTTTTGTTTGTTTTTTTTGTTTTAATATTTTAAACCATTTTCTGTCTTTATGCACTGTCACGTCTACCTGTTTCTTATTGCATGAATGATTCCTAATTACTATCACATTCAATGTGTAGCAAATAGGAAACTTTAATACGTGAGTAACTGAGAATCATAAAAAAATCAAGGCCACTATTTTGAAGTAACTCATGTCGGAAGGAAAACTTGGCGGCTTGTTTTTTCTCCTGCAGCTTTAACTCAGTATTTTAAGCAGGAATCACTACAATTCTCTGCCTTCCTAATGTATTACCGCTAAACAAAATACATAACTGCTTCTGAAGATAAGTTTAAGAAAACTATTTTGTAAATTTGACGCAGCAACCTGCTGCTCTGGGGTGAGGCTGTATCCTGCTGCAAACACATCTGGCAGGGCGGAAGGTATTAAGCATGTTTATGGAAGCTTTCTCACCTTCCCCCTTGTCCTGGTTTTGGGGGGGACAGAGTTGTTTGCTTTCCTAGTAGCTGGTACAGTGTTTTGGCTTTAGTCTGATAATAATGCTGATAATACACAAGATGTTTTAGTTGTTGCTGACTAACACCCTGATCAAGGGCTTTTCAGTCTCTCGTGCTCTGCTGGTGAGGAGGGGCACAAGGAGCCAGGGGGAAACAGACACAGGACGCCTGACTGAAACTAGCCAAAAAGGTATTCCATACCATCAAGTGACTCAGTATATAAACTGGGTGGAGTTACCTGGAAGGGACCATTTGCTGCCTGGGGACAGGCTGGGTTTTGTCAGTGGATGGTGGGCAATTGTGTTGTGCCTCACTGCTGTTTATTTATATTCTTTCCCCTTTTTAGTTTTGTAATCTCTCCCCTTGTTATTTCCCTTATCATCATTATTATTAGTAGTAGTATTATATTGTACTTTAGCTATTGGACTTTTTTATCTCAGCCCATGGGATTTACATTCTTTTGATTCTCCTCTCCATCCCATGGGGCAGGGGAAAGGTGGGGGGTGGGGTGGTGAGTGAGCAAGCAGCTGCATGGTGCTGAGTTACTGGCTGGGTTTAAAACAATTGGCAGTCCTTCTTTCTCCCCACTCTGTCTCTGAATTCCTTTTATCAGGCTAAAGCAGCTTTTACTTCACATAGGCATAAAAGCTCTGTGTTCTCCTCTATTTCATATGGACATTTAAGCTCCATCTTCATCACATCCAAGCAGCTGATGTTCTCTGCATTCCTGCAACACTCCTTTGAAGAAGAAAAGAGCTTGTCACTTTTTCTACAGATGAAGAAACAAAGCACAGAACAAGGAAGGGACACATCTAAAGTGACCTCAGAACCTAACAGCATGATTTCACAGGACCCACTGTTTTCCTTACAATCAGCATATTGCCCAAATGCATCTCCTTCCAGTCCTCATTCGTTTGCATGCTACTCTCCTTGAACTGATGTCAAATGTTCCTGTGGGTTTGATTAGTTAATTCAGTTCACAAATTAATCTAGAAATAGGAAACAAGAATAAAATAACCCATTGCCTACCTGACTACACTTAGCACTCAACGTGGCATAAGATGCTACAGATACCAAAAACTAATGGGCCAAGGGCCAGTAAGAGAATGTGAGTTCAAGTCTGAATTGTACAATGGACATTGTGAAGCTTTACTATCCAAAATGTGTTATAGCAAAAATGAAGCTTTTCATGGGACATCCATTCTTGAGGCAGCCTCTTTGGCTTCCTCACAGCATGCAAGAGAAAAAGGCAGATGCTTCCATCCAGCAGCCACTTAAATTAGCACAAAGGATACCCTTATTGTACACCATGAAGTGATGTTCATATCAGGAATAATAATTTATTTGGGCCTAAACATAGCTAAAATGACACAGATCAGGTCACATGCTGTTTTCTTGTAGTCTTATTATTGTATCAACAATTTTAATCTGATTCAGACCTAATTAGTACAGAGTGCAGATGGAGAGCTGTCCACATGATGACTACCTGCCTGTCCTTTGCATAAAATAACCACAGCGGATAATGATGTGAATAGTTATGTCTATAACACCCTCAATACCCCACACTTCTTCCAGAAGCCAGCAAGATTTCAATTAAGGAAAGTTCAAGGAAGACAGATTTTGAAAATCCTGCGAGACTGTCAAGTGTGAGACTCAAGATTCCAGGTGAGATATTTTATAAAGGTGGAAAAGGAAGAACAGCTCAGCAGAGACACGCTGCTCCTTCTTCGGCCTGATACTGAATTTAGGCTCTTATAATGTGTTTTATGTGTCCTTAACTCATTTTTGAAGAAGCCAGAACTCACCTACCTTCCAACTCTTTTACAGACTGTAGCCCTATCTCATCACACATCTACAGATAGAAGACCCAAAAGAGCATTGTTGATGATCAATAATATGCTACCAGTATACATCTAAAGGGGAGATTCCACAACACAGTGAGTCTAAAGAGAAAATTAAAAAGAAACATGAGAATCTTAAGTTTGGCATGAAATTATTTGACACTCTCTGCACACCCTCAACACCTCTCAACATAGTAATCACCTGCTCCAACATGGAGAATAATACAAATTGAAGAGCAGTGTTGGCACAAGAACAAATGGGTATCAGCTGGCTATTAAAAAGCTTAGCCTGCAATTTAGAAGATGATTTCTAATTGTCAGAGGAGATAGGTCATGGAACAGCTTTCCTAATAGAGGTGAGGGCAGAAAACTTAGCTGCTGTAGAACAGAACTTCATGCAATTTATGACCGGGATTATAAGATTTGATAGCCTGACCCAACATGGTCCATCCAGTTTGTTGCTCATGTTCACTGCCACAGTTACAAAATCCTTGTCAAAAACACATAAGCAGTTGTAAGTTTCCCTGTTTAGGCATGTAAGCAGGGAACAGAGCAGAAATGGTGAAAAAATATGGCCAGATACTGATATCTTTGGAAGTAATAACAAGTATTCACAGCAAAAACAAGGCCATGTAACCTCTCAGCTCCAATTTATAGTATTGGGAAACAGCAATAATAGCATCCTGTGCTGCGGACCTAGTGGGAAGGAATGGAGAAGCCAAACTGTTCTTGTGTTCAGCATTCAGGCCTGGTCCACAATAGTAGCAAAAGAAAACCAGGTTCTGCTTAATGCGGCTTATCTGTATTGACCATAGATCTTGCTAGAGGCAAGTGATTCTTATTCACTATCAGTGGGGATAGGAAACTATGGAGGAGTGTAGGTGTTGTGGTTTAAGCCCAGCTAGCAACACAGAAACCACACAGGATTCACTCATTCCCCCCCTTCCTTCCCCTGCTCCTGAAGGGATGGGGGAGACAATTGAAAGAATGTAACTCCCACCGGCTGAGGTAAGAACAGCCCAGTAACTAAGGTATAACACAAATGACTACTGCTACAACCAGTAATAATAATGATAAGGGTAATAACAAGGGAAGAGAATACAACCGTTCACCACCCGCTGACAGACACCCAGACCTACCCGAGCAGTGATCTACCCCTTCTGAATAACTGCCCCCAGTTTATATCCTGGACATGACATGCTGTGGTATGGAATACCTCTTTGGCTAGTTTGAGTCAGGTGTCTTTTCTCTGCTTCCTCCCAGCTTTCCCTCCTCCCTGGCAGAGCATGAGACTCAGAAAGTCCTTGGTCAGAGTAAACATTACTGAGCAGCAACTAAAAACAGTGGTGTTATCAGTGTTGTTCCCAGGCTGAAAGTCAAAACCACAGCGCTGTACCAGCTAGTAAGAAGGAGAAAAATGACTGCTACTGCTGAACCCAGGACAGTAGGAATCACTTTTCCTCAGTCTCTTGGGTAATTGCATAGTACTTGAAATATCACCAAGAAGCAATTAATCTTTAAAAGCTTCTTATGAAATTTTTACTTTCTTTCTTTTTTTTTTTTCATCAATAATCCTTTTTTCATTGTTTTTTAATGCTCAAAATACCCTGAGCATTTCAGGATCATTCTAAATCAAAACCAGAGCTTTATTTAGGCACTCTATACTTACACCATGAATTAGTTTTCCTATTCTATTCTAACAAGACTGTGGGAAGGTTTTACTGAGAGACTTTATTAACACAAAAGCAGAATGTTTCTGCTCCTCTAATGAAGCAGAAGGTGGCAACATGACTGAGCAAGAGGGAGGATTTGGTGTGCCTTTCTACAGTGTAACTACAGTTAAAGAATGGTTCTAGAAAAAAAAAATGGTTGTAGAAAAAAAACATGAATCTAGTTTTCCAAAGCCATGTGGATTAATTACAGTCTCAGTTCCATATGGTTACTGTGTCAAGAAAGAGAACAAATGCTTGTATTCACTCTCATCACTGCCTTTCATGCACTTCTCATGTTCCATGTTTTTATTGTTGCTGCCACCATACATGGACTTTGCTCCTCCAGGACTGGGGACAGACATTTTTGTACTTCTGCTGCCTTGTAACTAACCATGTGTGACACAATACTGTTGTGATTACTAGCAGAAGAGAAAATGGGACAATACTGTCACCTTTATGCTTGTTTATTAGTCAAGCGTTTTTGTTCTTTGCTAGCATGAGTACTCAGGAGTACGTGATCTAAAGGATGAGTACCTCGTTTGGAAAAGGCCTTATTAGTTTCCCATCAATGTGCTTTCTAGAACATAAAGAAATATAATAAAGTATTACCTGACTTACAAAACCTGTGTAGCTAACCCACCATATAGAAATGATATGAATTGATAGCTTTATGCATGTGGTAATTCTGTCTTGGAAATAAACAGATTCAACCAGTACGCCAGATAAGCTCCAAAACCTCTTCAGGAGACCATTTTGAGAGTCCTTAACTGGAGAATGAAACCCCTTCAAACAACACTCTTGATCTGATGTGTTGTAACAAAGGTTCAACATACTTACCGTCAGTGTTTGTGTTTCATTTGTTGTTTGACCGTGTCCCTGGACGGGTACAAAGATTTAAGGTTCCTGAGTCTTCTCTGGAACATTGTTAAAAAGCAGAAAGTCAATCACCTTCTTTTTCTGATGTAAATGTTCACAGATAATTTTGAATTTAAGATGTCCAGTGGAATGACACCAGACAAAAATTATTCCCCACAGCTACAGTTAGCAAGGTTAGGTTGTTACGAAAATGTTATGTCTTTGTTCGATTCATCATTGAAATCTTTGTTCAAGCCATCACTGAAAACCAAACATGGAATTTTTTTCAGTATCTACACTTTATAACTACTTCCCAAAAAGCAAAAATTAAAGCTTCAAAATCTTCATAAGCAATATACTTCGCAGATACCTTCTTTAAGAAAATGAGAGATATAAGGCCAAGAACGCTGCAAAGATGAGCAAAAAATGTAGGCAAAAAAATAAACACATGTTTAGCAGATGCTGAGGAAAATAAATCCAATTAGTTTCGTCCATGTCACATAAATCTGGTTCAGGCTGGATTGAATTTAAATTTACTGTGGCTCACTTCAGTCTCCCGCGGCACCAGGCATTCTTTCCGTATGGTCTGACAGATCAAGGTCTCTATCACACTGTTAATGTCTCAATTAGTATTTTATAACATTTTCTGAAGTTTTGGCAGTAATGCACATGCGGAAATTAAAAATATTTAAAATGATGGGTGTTTTACTACCTGAGAAGTAGACAGATGACACTTGATCTCATTTTTTATGAAAGGGTAATTATCTGCAAAGCTGTTTCTTCATGCGTTCCTGAAATAGTATAAAAACTGTGCTTTGTTGCACAAACAGAACTTGAATGAGAGAGTAAAATGTATGTTGTTTTCTTTTCCAGGGTATCAATAAATGGAAATGGAATTTAAAATACAGTGTCTATGCATTTTATGAGATTCACACTTCTTTTTTGAGAATTAAAGGTTTTGGTTCTTATACTTTCCAGATCTATGCATGATGACTTAGTAAGATGTACCAGCTGAAGATTTACAGGGGAGGACACTTCAAAATCACATGATGCTTCAAGAAATGTAGAACTTTTAAGGTACTTCGAATCAAAGGAGATATACGCACCACAGAAGTTGTTCAAGTACCTTCAAGTACTGGGACCTGTACCTATATGAATACCACTTGACTCTTCTCAGACAATTAGTTTAGTTAAATTTACTTGTACTCTGTTCTGCCTTTCTTATTTTCTGCTTTCTTTGAATATTCACCATTTCCTCTGGTAGCAACCTTTTCAAGTATTGTGCTCAGAAAACTTGTCAGCTAAGATAAAAACTTCACCTTTCATAAGTAAATCTTTTCAAAATCCTTACTGGCATCAGTTCATTGTGAACCTTTTTTTTTTTCTTTTTTCTTTTCTTTCCTGGGTTCTACACAATATACAGAGTCTAGGAATTTTATTATGGTATAGTCTGAAAAGAAATTCCTAAAAGTGGTAACAGCAGGAGTTTATTTAAAAAAAAAAAAGTGTGATAATTGTGCTTACATTAGAGAAAGCTCCTAGAGAATTATAGATTATAGGTTATTTGGAGAGAGAGTGTACCTAGTAAGTTGAGAGAGATGAAGGAAGACGGAGAGGATTCAGAGAAGAAATACACCTTTTTTAAGTCAAGAATACAGAGGGGAAGATAAGCATGAAATGTATCATTCTGAGTATTTGTTAAAGTTTGGTCTGCACATTGCAATTCATTATTTAGCACTATTCAATAGTGACTATAGTGAGAATTACAATAAAAACAGGACTTGGTGCATGGCTTTAAAAATGTTTCATTTCCGAACTGCATTTCCCTTTTTCAAACTTTCTAAACTAATTACTTTTCAATTTATTCATTACACAATATGGAATCAGGATAATATATATGCTAATATGGCTCATAAAATAATAAGTGAAAAATAATGCAGTGATAGCAAATGGGAACTGGAGAATCCTTCATTAGATGTCATGCTTCAACCTTATATCTTTATCACTTGGTCATTTTTCCCTAATAAGAACACTTGCTTTGCTTCTTTGAAACAATATATTTGAGTCCATCAATCACTAGAAAGTGGACAGCTTTTACAAGCTTGTGATGGATTTTTTCAGAGTGAAAAAATTGGTCATCTGTTACTTTTCTCTGAAAGTGCACTTTTGCAAGCAAAGAAATTAGCTAATAAAATGCTTTTCAGTGGCTTTGCATACCGAAAGCCACTGACTTTAGAAGGCTTGAATATTCATTAAACATTTTACGAAAAGCCTCTTACTCTAAAAGCATTCAATTTTGCAGCTTTTCTGTATTTATCTTCCTTGGTTTCCTTGATTTTCTTTCTTTTCTTTTTACGAACACAGACACGTTTCCCTGTTTTCAAGAGTTGGTCACAAAATTCATATTATGTATACTTAGGACTCTTGCCTTCACAAGCAAGCTGATGTACCTCAGTGATAATGTAGCCCTAAAAATTTCCAGTGTCCATTGCATGTTCCTCTGGGGCCTTGTCTTGACTGTGAGGAAATCTCTAACACATGAAGAAAAACTGAGTGAACAAAGCAGTGCCAGTTCTAATAGATAGACAGTAAAGTTTTCCACTGTGGGAACTCCAAGGTTTTGGTCACAACAGGCTTTTGCCATACATTGTGTTGCATACTGTGACATTTTTTATGCTCTGTGGATTTACTCTTGAAATCCTTATTCCCTGTTTCCTTTGCTTCTTCCCCTGGTAAAATGTTAACCATTTAGCAACGCAACATCTTAGAGGTAATTTGAATTATGGCGAATTTTGAAGCACAGAAAGATTTGGGTATAGATCCTGATGATGTTCATGTAATCATGATAATGCAGCTGCTGTGACTCGCAGTGAAAGAGTTTTTTAGTATAGCAGACACAGCTAAATTGTTCAGCAGTTGAGGTTGTTGGTGGTGTTTATTGTTGTATCAAATGTTCTCCAAGATGGGTGTATAGCAAGAACAATCTCAGATTACCCCAGATTGTGTTGCTGGACATTCAAATATCTCAGGACCTATTTTCCTTAATTACTAGAACTGCCTCCTTGATATATATTGTTGCAAAACACTGTCCCTTTGAGTAAAGAAAGATAATATACCTTGAGAGACAGTCTGGCTCTGTAATTTCCACTTGTAGAGAAAAATAAGTAATGAAGTACTGTGATCACAATTTCCGTGAAACATTGAATCACCTCCATTAAAAGCCAGTAAGATGCTTGGCCAATGTGTTCTTGCATAGTGAATGTATTCACATTGCCTCAGGGCAGATTTACAGAAATGCTTTAGGACAATGTTTAGGGTGGATACTGCACTGGAGACTACCAGATCTTTTGAGGCAGAAAATCCTACATTTTGTCTCTTTATTTTCAAGGCTAGACACTCCATTAGGTAATCTATTCTAGGCTGTTTTGTAGAAATATGGTTTAACAGACAGAGTAAGTATATTTGTAACAATTACAAGACAATACTGTCAGATCATAATTTTTCTTATTTCAAATGCTTGTATCTCTTTGATTTTCAAATATTGCATACTACTTATTTATAATTGGTTTCCAGCTAAAAAAAAACAAAGTGGAAAATGGAAGCAAGAAATATTGAACAGGGACAGAATTTTCTTCTCTGCATTTGCAACTTAAATGACAACTGCATAGAACAAGCAGAGACACATACAGGAATAATTGCAATTAAAGACATCAGACTGTGGGATTTTTATTTTTTTATTATTTTTATTTTTTTCTTATTGCAACAGTCAAATCTGGTTCGCTGGTAATACTTCTGGTTATACTTCACATCTAAGTTCTAGATGCAGAAAGAGTTAATTAGTTAACCCTGGAGGGTTTTCTGTGCAGACTTTGATTAAGACTAGTGTAAGCACATAGTTGTGATGGGACATACAAATTGCTCTCAGACAAGGAGCAACAGAGTGTGTGCTTGGGTCTGCCACATGAGGAGGAAAGGAGAAAAGAAGGAAGACAGGTTTCAAGGTTGTATGCCTTGAAACAATGACATTGTAACCAAAGAAGAGGGATATTCAGGTTCATAAGAAACTGAGCGTACACAAGTCCATGAGACCTGATGAAATCCATCCGCGGGTCCTAAAGGAGCTGGCAAATGAAGTTTCTAAGACACTGTCCATCATATCTGAAAAATCATGGCAGTCATGTGAAGTCCCAATGACTGGAAAAAGGGTAATATAACCCCCATTTTCAAGAAGGGGAAAATGGATGACCCGGGGAATTACAGACCAGTCAGTCTCACCTCTGTGCCTGGCAAAATCTTGCAGCAGATTCTCCTAGAAGGCATGCTAAGCCACATGAAAAACAACAAGGTGCCTGGTGACAGCCAGCATGGCTTCACTAAGGGGAAATCCTGCCTGATCAATTTGGTGGCCTTCTATGATGGGGACAGGGGTAGAGCAGTTGACATCATCTACCTGGAATTGCGCAAAGCGTTCGACACTGTCCCACACGACATCCTTGTCTCTAAATTGGAGAGACATCAATTTGATGGGTGGACCACTCAGTGGATAAAGAACTGGCTGGATGGCCGCACACAAAAAGTTGTGGTCAATGGTTCAATGTCCAGCTGGAGACCAGTAATGAGTGGTGTCCCTCAGGGATCAGTGTTGGGACCAGTCTTGTTCAACATCTTTGTCGCTGACATGGACAGTGGGATTGAGTGCACCCTCAGCAAGTTTGCCGATGACACCAAGCTATGTGGTTCGGTTGATATGCTGGAGGGAAGGAATGCCATCTAGATCGACCTTGACAGGCTTGTGAGGTGGGCTGATGCCAACCTCATGAAGTTTAACCATAACAAGTGCAAGGTCCTGTACCTGGGTCGGAGCAGTCCCAGGCACAGCTAGAGGTTGGGCAATGAAGAGATTCAGAGCAGCTCTGCACAGAAGGACTTGGTGTTGGTAAATGAGAAAATGAACATGAGCTGGCAGTGTGCACTTGCAGCCCAGAAAGCCAACCGTATCCTGGGCTGCATCAAAAGGAGCGTGACCAGCAGGTCGAGGGAGGTGATCCTGCCCCTCTACTCTGCTCTTGTGAGACATCACCTGAAGAATTGTGTGCAGTTCTGGTGTCATCAGCATAAAAAGGACATGGAACTGTTGGAACAAGTCCAGAGAAGGGGCACGAGGATGATCAGGGGACTGGAGCACCTCCCATATGAAGACAGGCTGAGGAAGTTGGGGCTGTTCAGCCTGAAGAAGAGAAGGCTGCATGGAGACCTCATAGCAGCCTTCCAATATCTGAAGGGGGCCTATAGTGATGCTGGGGAGGGACTCTTCATTAGGGACTGTAGTGACAGGACAAGGGGTAATGGGTTACAACTTAAAGAGGGGAAGTTTAGATTGGATATAAGCAGGAAATTCTTTCCTGTTAGGGTGGTGAGGCACTGGAATGGGTTGCCCAGGTGGGCTGTGAATGCTCCGTCCCTGGCAGTGTTCAAGACCAGATTGGATGAAGCCTTGGGTGATATGGTTTTGTGTGAGGTGTCCCTGCCCACGGCAGGGGGGTTGGAACTAGATGATCTTAAAGTCCTTTCCAACCCTAAGTATTCTATGATTCTACGATACTATATATGGGTGCTGGGCACAGGTCCGGACAAGCTGTGGGCACTTATAGCTCCTCTGTACAAAACTATGAGAGGGGTTCATACTTTTAATTTAAAATGTCTTGGTTCCTATAGTAGACATTTATCTCATTCCTTTATTGAGAAAGCAACTACTGAAGCCAACAGATAGTTGCTATACTATACTATACAATACGTAACCTGTAATATATATTATAGATGTAATATATATTATATATGGCTTATATAACATCTATAACACATATAACTTATTATATGTAATATGAAATATATAGTACATATTTAATTCATAATATATGTGAACTAAAATAATAAACATTTTTATATATTTATGCAAACTATGTTAATTTATAACGTAATGCTTAGTTATTTTGTTATACATAACAGATGTAGAGGATTATTTTTCTCTGTCTCACCTCACTTAAACCAACACTTGTATTGTTAAATAGTACTTGAAAAATTTTTGCTATCTTGAAAGTGTTTTTTTCTTCAATCAGAAAAAGTATAATAATTTTTTTCATCTAGTGTAAATTACATGGAATTTTATTTAGAAAAGGAGACAGTTTTGGTCCTGAAAACCTGACAGTAGCATTGTCATATGTGAAGCTGGACACCTGCTTCAGAGAATCTGAGACTGTAATAACTACAGAAAGCAGCAGGTTTTAATTTATATTTCACATGTGCATGCTTTTTAAGACTCCAAGGTGTCCTTTACTGATCCTGTATCACCAAAAATACAACTAATAAAAACATCCAGTGTTTCATCAAAGTTTCTGTGAAACTGACAGCTTGTTTTGCTGTTTTAAACTCAGTCTGCAGTCAATGTTTGGCCCACCATTTGCAGTTAAGTGAATGCGAAATTAAGAAGTCAATGGGAATCTCATATACAACCTAGCACTTTTATTGTTTGCTTTAATGCTGATAAGTTCAGGTTATCTGTGTGGAAGGCAGTAAATTAAATCTTAATGAATGCCAAATTCTGAATAACAAATTCTGAATTCCTTCAGTGATTTTTATGGTTAAAAGTGTTTTTGGAATAAATCTACTCTGCTTCATTTTTCAGCCACTTGATGCCATGTGTTCCATACAGTAGCTTGTATCAGGGTCAATTTACAGACTTTATTACTAAAAATTTATAAATTTTGCCTTCCATTTGAAAATGTAACTAGTAATTTTGCAAGTTTTGTTGTTCATCTGCTGGATTCCAGTCTCCCGTAAAAGCCTGCTTTTCTATCTCCCAGTGCTCAGGACTTATCATCATAAGATACTACTTGTCCGTAATATGGTCCTGATTTACCTCTCAATGGTTTCATGGAAAAGAAGGGAAAAGGGACTGTTCTGAGTAGGGTTTGAACTGTTATTGAACTGAAGTCTCTTAAAGTTTGTTTACTTAAGTTAAAAGACAGACCACACTTTCTTCATATTCTTGTGTTCTTATTGTCTGAAGCATCACACAGTCGGATTTTTTAATATTCCCATTGAAAAGATATATTATTCTTCTCTATCCACCACACTTTTTTGTACATGTTAATGTACTTTTAATGCAAGGTAACAAATGTAAAATAAGTAGACTTTCACTTAATAATTTCCAGAGATCTTGTGTTTTAGTTTTAATGAAGAATCACAGAACCACATTAGGGTTAGAAGGGATCTCTGGAGATCATTTAGTCCAGCCACCCTGCCAAGCAGGACCACCTAAAGCAGGTTACACAGGAACGTGTCCAGGTGGGTTTTGAATGTCTCCAGAGAGGGTGGCAGAGCAGTGGAACAGTCTGCCCAGAAGTTCTTCTTCACACTGAGGTGAAATGTCTTGTGTTTTAGTTTATGGCCATTGCTCCTCATTCTGACGCTGGGCACCACTGAAAAGTCTGGCACCATCCTCCTGGCACTCACCTTTGAGATATTGATATGCGCTAATGAGATCCCCTCTCAATCTCTTCTCTAGACTAGTCAGGCCCAGTTCCCACAATATCTCCTCATAAGAGAGATGCTGCTGACCCCTGATCATCCTTGTGGCCCTCCACTGGACCTTCTCCAGTAGCTCCTTGTCTTTCTTGTACTGAGGAGCCCAAAACTGGACATACTACTCCAGATGTAGCCTCACTAGGGCTGAGAGGGGGTGGATCGCCTCAACCTCCTGGCCATAGTCCTCTCAATGCACCCCAGGGTGCTATTGGCCCTCCTGGCTGCAAGGGCACGCTGCCAGCTTATAGTCAGCTTATCATCTACCACCACTACCAGATTGTTTTCATCTTAACTTCTCCCTAGTAGGTCAGGTCCCAATCTGTACTGGTACTTGGGGTTCTTACTCCCCACATGTAATACCTACACTTGCCCTTGTTGAATGTTGTTAGGTTTCTAATAGGTTGGTTAACTTTTCGCTATAGTTTCTCCCAACATCTGAAATGCAAATTGTCTTGCATTTAACTGTGAATTTTCTGAATAATCTTAAACTTTGGGGGATGTGAATTTCTTCTTACTTTTTTTGGTTCTAGAAACCTGAAAATTGTTAACCCAAAATAGAATTATGTTGGTAAATCATGATAAGCTGCTTTAGAATCCTAAAGCTTCTTGAACTGGAGGGCAAGAATTTGTCAAGACTAGGATGAGAAATTAAGGTTCATAAAAATATCACTAGTGGACTAAAAAAGGATGTTAATTATCCATTCTGCATTGATTATTGGAACAAATGTGAAGGTGAGTTCAGCCAGCTGTAAATGATAAGAGGAGCTCATTTGTGTTTTCCTTTTTTTTTTCTCTTCCTTTTTTTTTTTTAAGATAAGCTCTATCTTAAATCAATCTCAGACCTTTTACAGAGGATGTACAAAGCGACTAAAACAACTTATCAACTGCCTAAAGCTTCCTTTACAAAAACAAAAGAGGTACTGTGTAATTATTACAGTGATAGGGGGAAAACCTCCAAAGCCATGAAGTCAGTTCACTGATATAAATATGGCTGCTCTACTTTGCAGAGACCCTGAAAAAACAGCCAGTCTGTGAATTGTTCCAGACAGTTAGGTTGGTGTCACCAAAGCACAAAAAGAGAGTAACATAGAAATCTAAAGGTATAGCAAACCTTTCCAGAATGAATTTTGTGTGTGCATGAATATATATGAATAAGTAGCAAAGGGAATACAGAATCTGTGTTCATTCATAGTTTGACCATTCCAATTTGAAGGTAAAACCAGTCACATATAAAAGATCTATCATAAGAATCGTTATGCGATTACAAAATAATTGTTCCTTATGTTGATTTTCTACAGTGACTTCTAACCGTTGTATTGATCAGAGAGACTGAACAAAGTGTGAATTTTTCCTAGCCACGTTTGTAAGAAAACTGATATTGGGCCAATGTCAACCTCATGAAGTTCAACCAAGCCAAGTACAGGGTCCTACACCTGGGTTGGGACAATCCCAAACACAGGTTGGTGTTTCAGAGCAGCCCTACAGAGAAGGACTTGGGGGTGTTGGTTGATGAGAAACTGATCATGAGCTGGCAGTGTGCGCTTGCAGCCCAGAAAGATAGTTGTATCCTGCATCAAAAGAAGTGTGACCAACAGGTTGAAGGAGGTGATCCTGCCCCTCTACTCTGCTCTCCTGAGACCTCAACTGGAGTATTGTGTACAGTTCTGGTGTCCTCAACATAAAAAGGACATGGAACTGCTGGAACAAGTCCAGAGAACGGCCACGAGGATGATCAGGGTTACAGGAGCACCTCCCGTATGAAGATAGGTTGACAAAGTTGAGCTGGTCAGCCTGGAGAAGAGAAGGCTGCGTGAAGACCTCATAGCAGCCTTCCAGTACCTGCAGGGGGCCTATAGGGATGCTGGAGAGGGACTCTTCATTAGGGACTGCAGTGACAGGACAAGGGGTACTGGGTTCAAACATAAGCAAGGGAAGCTCAGGTTATATATAAGGAAGAAATTCTTTACTGTGAGGGTGGTGAGGCACTGGAATGGGTTGCCCAGGGAAGTTGTGAATGCTCCATTGCTGGCAGTGTTCAAGGCCATGTTGGACAGAGCCTTGGGTGACATGGTTTAGTGGGAAGTGTTCCTGCCTATGGCAAGGGGTTGTAACTAGATGATCTTAAGATCCTTTCCGACCCTAAGTATTGTATGATTCTATGATTTTATGATTTCAGTAGAACAACAGTGAGTTAAGTGTTTTTGTCTGGAACAGCCAAATTTGGCTGTTCAGAAACAAGGCTGTCACAAAGCATGTTTGTGTCTATGGTACATACACAGCATTCAAGAAAGGAGTTTCAGGGGAGGAATGACAGAGGCTGCACTTGCTGAAAAGGAAATGCCTCTGTCCTTACAGCAGCCTGACTCCAGCTAATCCATGGCATGTCTGTCCTTGAGTCTCAAGTACAAGAATTTGTATCAAAAGACCAAAGGCAAGACAGCAAGACAACTTAAGCAAGATACTTACCTTGCTTAAAATCTAATGCTTTCAGAATGAAATTAACAATATTCATTGCTAAAATAGTGGGAGGACATAAAAAAGGATATGTCTGGAATGGTCCAAACTTCCCATCTAGAGAGTGCCTGCAGCAACAAGTTGAATAGGAATAGTGAAAGTACTCAGAACCTCATTCCATGCTGGACCACTGTCTTCAGCCAGTCCATCTTCCTGCCCTTGCAGATGGCTGCTTGGGCACTCGTGGACTACTTAGGGAATTAACAGTTCCAGTGCTCTCAGCATGCACAGAGGCACAGCCCTAATATCCTACTACACCTCTGAAGGATAAACTTAAATTTCACATTTTTAACTTAAGTACCATAGCTTTTAGCAGAGGTCATAGAGTTAGATTTAAACTTTCTAAGTCTTTCTTTATTAAAAGAGAATTTGAGAAAGCAGCTGAGAATGCCCCCAGGAAACCATCATTAATCTACCTATTTTTTCGCAATATTTTTTGTAAAATAAAAATGAAACAGTACCTGAGAAGACAACCTCCAGTAGTTAGCGATAAACACCTATCCATCAAAATAGTAAAATAAACTACTGCTATTTTTTCATTATTTCTGAAATGTGGTTAACAACACTTCAACCTACATTTATGTGAGTATGTATAAATATACGCATACACTGGCAAAAATGTCCCTTCCATCCTGGTTCCTCCCTAGATTATGTATTAAACAAAATAGTAGAGAAACAAAAGACACAAACAAAGGAAAAAATTAATATAAATTATTGTTCTAATAGAAATATTTGCAAACTAACTTTATGAAGTAATCCTTTCAAGGATCCTTGCTATTTTATGCAAAATCCATTTGTGTTTCATTTGTACAAACGTTTTATCAACTTGCATTAAAATAGCTTTATACTCATAGAAGGCAGAGAACTTTGTATATATTCAGTATTAAACAAAATCATAAATGAAGTAGTGAAGCTCAGCAAAATATTTGTCTTGATCAAATAAAACAATGCTCAGAATACACCCCATCTGAAAAAGCATTCCAATATAATGCTATATAGTTGATATTGCAGAATTAAGATAATAAAAAGTTGAATTGAATTTCATGTACTTGATTAAATCAGTACTTTCCTAAAGAGCAACTCAATGAAATGCAGACAGAACATCTGAACTTAAAAAACACAAGACAGAAATTAAGTATGTGTGTTTTAAGTAGCAATGGAAAGGCAGATAGAAGGAGAGATAATGAAAACATTAAGAAACGGAGGGTTTTTTACTAAAATAGCCTCCCTATAATATCATTAATATAATATAATATAATATAATATAATATAATATAATATAATATAATATAATATAATATATAGAATAGGAATAGAATAATAGAATATAATAAATATCATTCCTCCCCCCATTTCTGGGAGTGAATTCTGGGCTTGAATAACAGCAGTCTGGGCTTGAATAACAGCAGCAGCATCTCTTCTGGCATACATAATAATTTTTTAATAAGATAAAAGACCTTGCATGTATTCATAGCCAAGGGGCTATGATAATATGATATAATGATATAATACAAAATACAGGGGCTATGATATATGATACAATCATGTGTGATTGCATTGGTATTTGTAGTAGTTTAACCCTACCTGGGAATTAAACATCACACAGCCTCTGGCTCTCTCCCTCCTCCCACCCCCTAGTAGGATGGGGGAGAGAATCAGAAGGGTAAAAGAATTGTTAAGAAAGTCATGGTTTGAGATAAAGACAGGTTAATTAATAAAGAAAAACCTGTGTATGCAAGCAAAGAAAAACAAGGAATTAATTCAGCATTTTCCATCAGCAGGTAGTTGTTCAGCCTTCTCCATGAAAGCAGGGCTCCATCATGAGTAACAGTGACTTGGGAAGACAAACACCATGAGTCCCAATGTCTCTCCCTTCCTTCTTCTCTCCCAGTTCCATGTGCTGAGCATGATATCATATGGTCTGGAATATCCCTTTGGTCAGTTTGGGTCAGCTGTCCCAGTTCTGTTCCCTCCCAGCTCCTTGTACACCCTGAGCCTGCTCGCTGGTTAGGTGGTGTGAGAAGCAGAAGAGGTCCTGATTCTGTGTAAGCACTGCTCAGCAGTAAATAAAACATCCCTGTATTACCAGCACAGATCCAAAACAAAGGTCATGCTAGCTACTGTTATCCAAGCCAAAACCAGCACAGTGCGGGGGGGTTGGAACTAAATGATCTTAAGGTCCTTTCCAACCCTAGCTATTCTATGATTCTATGATTCTATAAATTCAGGAGCTTATTGGCAGGAAGTCACTTCTGAAGGAAATTTGGTATTGATATTTCTGCTATTTTTTTATGTATATTTAGTAGAAAATGCACTTTTTTTTTTTCTGAAAGGGTAGTTTGCAAATGTGCTATTGAGGAATTCCAGCCTATTCTGTGTCTGAGATGAAATGGGAGGAGAACATTCATGCACAATGAACAATACTGATTACATTTTTCTTCCTTAAATACCAATACTGGAATCCAATCTGAACTCCAAGCCTTAAACTGCATTCTCTCCAGCACCACCGCTGGAAGGTAATTGAACTGTATTCACTGAGCTATGAAATGCTATTTACCTTTGCAATGAAAACTTTCAGAGTTGTGAAAAGTGTTCAGTACCAAGTAAAAGGCAGGAAGAAATATGCCCTTAACTCACATTTCTGGTTTTGAAAATTGTCCTTCCAGCTACTTTGATGGGAAACAACATGGACAACCTTACATTAAACTGAGCTGAAATCCATCTCTCCATAAAGAGATGAGGCACTAGGTCCATGTCATTTGAGCCTGGCAGCAATCTAGAGGCATTTGTACTGCATGATTTCCTTCTCATGAGATTTCCCTAGATGTATATTCTGTTTCCTTTCCTAGGTAAGCTCAATGAGAGTCTGCACTATGTAAGCAGGAAAAGGAAACACCCTCTGTGGCTCAGAGTTGTACCAGGTTTCTCAGCATTGGAGAAGTTTCAAGGGCAAAGACAGTTGTTCATATCCACTACTTTATTTCTTCATGGAACCCAAGGAACGAAAACCATTGATGCTTTTACTGCCAGCTAAAAAAACTGTTACATTTCAAGGTATTTATAATTTTAACTTTAAGACAAAGCTGGGAAGAGCAAGAAGACTATTCTAATACACCACTAATTGTGAATAATAGAAGGGAACTTGGAACTGCCTAATGAGTGCACTGTAACATTACTGAGGATACTGGAGAATTAGGGGAAGGATGTGGGGAGTGAGAACAGATGCTCAAAGAGAAAAAGATATCATTAACTATAAACTACCATGCTAATATTGAAAACATAGTACACTAATAAAAAGATTTACTTGAATAATTTTTTTCTCTTAGCCACGTCTATGCAGAAACCTAAACTGACATCACTGTATATAGGATGTCATCAAACCAATGTGCAAAGTCCTCCTAATGTATTTTTGTTAATGCTTATGTAGTTTTTGCCTTTTTACATGACTGAAAATATTATTTTTATTCATTCACAATGATGGAGAGGGGAAAAAAGGAATTTATATCAATTATACTCCTTTGCTTGGTGGAATAAAAACATGAAGATGAAATTGCATGTAGCTGAATTAGAGTTGTGAGGACACTGTCTAATTGAAATAGTACTTTGTGAGGAATAACTCTGTCATATAGTGGGTAAGACAGCTATGAAGCCAGCAAAAGCTGGTGTTGAGAGTGATTTGAGTTACTATGATCAAGAGGAATTTTAAGAACTACAGAAGGTTACTCACTCAGTGGATTAAATTTATCATCATATCATCGTAGGTTAAAACAACAGGGTGATCATATAAATTGTCTTGCTGATAGTTTGCTAATTAGGCTTTGGGTTGATCTTTACTATGTACTGTGTCTGTTTTATTGTTGTGTCTGTAGTAAATCTAAAATGTGAATCCATATCTGTATTTTCCGGTGTGGGATTAATATATGGAGGATTTTTCTGCTTTTTCATTCAATTATTAGTTTTTATAAGAGCAAGAACTGCTTTGGGACTGCAGAAATTTCATTCCCAATTTTTGCAGAGCTGCAACCGTTTTTGATACACCTATAATTCAAACTGGTAAACTCTTGGTCACTTGTCTCATTTTCTGCAATGTTGGCTAATTTAAAATCTTCAGGCAAACTTTGCTGCTCAATTTATTGCTGTATAATCAGTTTTCACTTTGGCTTGCAGTTCATTTTTCCTCTCATTTCTTCATATCACTAACTTCTAGGCTGTGCTATGAATTCATGTTTTCAAATTATAGTGAGCAATGCATATCTAGCTTAGTCTTTAGAATGTTCTCTCTTTTCGTTGCAACAAATTGCTTCCTTTCATCACCAGAAGATGCTGAAGAATATCCCTTAACTTTATAAATAACAGTACATTCATGAACTGCTGCCAGGCAAGGAAGAAATAAAACTTAGATACTTGCCTAAGGAGGAATTTCTGTTTCAGGTCAAGCAAAATATATTTTTTTCTTATTGTTGATGGAAATTACTACTATAACCAGATGTTAAATACTAGGTCTTCCTTTGCTGAAACAATATAATGCCTTTACATCAACATGTATTGTACATGTTAGCACATTCACCATGAATGTCTTCATTTAGGAGCTCCTAAGTGCTTTTAAACTGAGCCAAGCAGAACTGTAGAAAATGGTTAATATTCAAATATGCAGACAAACCAAAAGAATCTAATTCAAGAAAACAGAATACCTACTGCTTCAGAATTCCTTAACTTCAAAATTATCAGATTTCACACCCATGCTTTACATAGAATAAGTCTTTCAGTAAATCAGCTAATACAACATGCAGCTTTTACAAATGGATTATTGTATGTTGTATTACACCAGAGCAGATTATGACTACGTTGACATGAAAATAAATAGCAGCGGTAGGTAACTGGAGTGAGCTATAACTAGCTACAGTTCCAGGAACAGGCTGTTTCACTGCAGCTGTGGCTGGAACCTCAGCAGTGCAGGGTGTGGAAGCACCTGTGTGGTCATTCCTTGCATCCTTCCTACCACTCACAAGAAGTACAGTGAGGACATCACACAACATGCAGATTTTGCTTGTGCCTTTCTTCAAGGCTGCCTAAGAACGGATGTTCCTTAACCAAACTCAGTCCTTCCTGAACATGAAAGAAAAAGCAAACCCAACCAGCGGCTTGCCCACCGTGTGAGAGAAACTGCATTGTTTTCGCCTAATTGGGGATGGAGCTTTGTAATAGTAGGGCTTTACAATATTCGAGCTTTAAGATCAATATTAAGGCTTTGCAATATTAAGATTTTTCAATACTGGAGATAAGGCTAAGTTACTAATGGAATGAAACAAAGGGTTTGAGATACCATAACTTAAAAAGACACATTCTGTGGTTAAAGACAATATCATCTCTGGGCAAAAGATACACTCTGTGGTTAAAAAGAATGCTATCTTTGTACAACTTATGAAATTAAGCATGTGCAGGCTGGTTAAACAGTTGGGGTGTCACAGGTCTGCTAGAGAGTTATGAAATTGAACCATAAAAAGAGATGAATAAATAAGAGGAAGAGGAGATGTAATGCCGCAGAAAAAATATGGACTCAGTCAGAGATGAATATGCTCAGACAAAAGCCATTTATTGCAAAGCCTTAACTCCTTACATATTATTGCTTACATGTGTTAGAAAAAGAGTGAAATTTTACATTAAAATAATTATATAGAGCAATAGAAATGACTATATTTGAAAAGTTTTCGAATCAATGGTAGACTTCTGTCTATTAGAAGAATGTTGTAACTTTGCTGTTCTGTATCTTAGTTACTTTATAACCAAACACCACAATGGTAGCCTTAGCAGTAGAAACTAACATAACCACAAGAAGAACACAGGATGTCTGGCCTAAGACTTTGTGGTTTAGAACAAGGAACTGTGCATCTTGATAATACAGACGTTCATGATTTTTGTATTGCTTACAAGGAAGCTTTGTCTAGAAACAGAAACCATGTATCTTAAGCAGCAGAAAATTTCATCTCTGCAATATTGGTAGCTTTGCGAAATCATTGCAAAATAAAAGGACAAGCCAAGTGAGGAAGTGAGAATGCTGGTGTCCACATAATGGTTGGGGCCTGTCCAAAGAACGGAAAGGTGAGCAGAACAAGGTGAGGAAGACTTCTTACTTCATCTGAGGAAGACTCCTTACTTCATCGGGACGACCACCAGAGGGGGCTGCACAAGTGCAGAAGAGGCTGATGTCGTAATGGACTAATGAAGTAATCCTTGATGCATATGTATTAGTTAATGTAGCAACACATGCTGAATATGCATTAATTGCAAAACTTTTATGCATAAATTGCAAACGCAATGTGACAGGGCTGGAACCAGATTTGAGTGCGTACCCCTGGTTCCTGGCGCCTCAATAAAGCAGCTCATATAACCATTCCGGTGGTTATGTGTTTGTCTCAACGCTAACACATGCACTTACAGTGATTTGGCATATTATGATTAGATACATGTCTTGAAGACCCTTGGTGATTGGTTATAATATAATATAATTGGTTAAACACAGGTGTGAGAACTTGACCTCGAAAGCTTGCCAACAGTCCACAGTTCTCATATTAGTGAATTCCAGCTTCTTCTTATCTTGCTTGCTCAAGCTTCCTCGAGCCTCTCATGGACTTGCTGTATCTTTCGGGATTATTCAGAGTTCATGTACCAATTATCCATTCTCCTGTGAGAACACTGTCTCCACAATGTAAATAGAGGCGGGACAGTTACCATGTAGATTATATGCATCAGATAAGCTGTAAACCTTGGAGAATGCAACCAGTGGGGAAACAACGGAGGGAACTTGTGGAGGGGGTAGAAAATATAAATCTAAGTTCTGCTTTTGCTGTGTGCCTACTTGCTAGGACACCCGTGTTTTGCAAAAGCATTAATAAGTATCTGCTTCACTGTTCTGTCTACCCTGAGCTTAAGTTTCTATCTAGAGACCAATGCTCCCAATTTGGGGGCTCATCTGGGATCAAGTTATAGTTGAGGGGGCCTCCACCACTGAAGGACAGGGAGATGAATCCCACTGATTTCAAGGGCCTTGTGCGGAGTTGACAGGGCTTCTGCAGCTATTGACTAAAAACGTTGAGAACATTTTTATAAGGTAGACTTGGTGAAGCAGAGGAGGAAAAAGAGACAGAAAAAAAAAGTAGGCACCACTGCAGCAACTAGGCAACTCCATGCACAAACCAAAGTAATAAAATTGGACTTTAAGTATTATCTCGGTGGTTGGGACATTCTGCGAGACTTGAGAATGTGTGTCTGAGACATACAAATAAGTACAAACTGAGTGTGGAGTCCGGATTTGCGTTTCTGTTATTCTGTGAGGGATGCAGCTGGAGAAGGAGAAAGTGTAAGGACTTGTTGAAAGGAAGTCTTGGGAAACAGAATGGGGAATAAGAAAAATAGGCCTAAGGAAAAGAGACGGGATGAGAGGAATCATACTGGGAACAACATTGCTCCAGAAAGCCCCTTAGAGAGGATGTTGAAAAATGGGAAAGACATGTCTTATACAAAGGGAAAAGACAGGAAAAAGGTGACACAGTACCGCTGTTTTACATGAAAGAAGTATTCAGCCACTGGCCATTTTTTGGCCAAGTATGGGGCTGAGGAAACAAGTTTGTTAGCCTTTAAATCTTTACGTAAATGTCAAGGGGTAACAATTTTAAACTTAAACAGGGGAAGTTTAGGTTAGATATAAGGAAGAAGTTTTTTATTATGAGGGTGGTAAGACACTGGAACAGATTGCCCAAAGAAGTTGTGAATACTCCATTCCTGACAGTGTTAAAAGGCAGGCTGGACAGAGTCTTGGGTAACATGTTTTAAGGTGTGGTGCCCGTACCCGTGGCAGGGGGAGCTGGAACTAGATGATCTTAAGGCCCTTTCCAATTGTAACTATTCTATGATTCTACAATTCTATGTTAAGGAACCTTTCTCACAGGAGTCTGATTGTACAGCAAGCTGAGTATGCTGTGAGTGTGAGAATTTTAAGAGGTTTCTTGGGAGACTTGGGTCTGGATCAACAGTGAAATAGGAAGAAGAAATTCTACCCCTTCCTGCAGTTGTTCTCCTTAAAAACAACAAACAAGAAAATTATGGGAAATATTGAGGAACCTAAGGCATGGGATCCCCTAAAGAATTTACCCCCTCCATATGAGTCAACCCAAATAGTGTATAACCCACCCTCTAAAAATCCTGATGAGCAGGAGGTGCAGCATCTACAGCTGTAGTGGGTGCAGTGTCACTGGACTCAGAGAAAGCCTGCCCATGCTCATATCACTGCTGTGTGCATACAACCATGAGATGGTGACAAGGGCGGTTGACACAGCTCCCTGGAAAGAGGCTAGCTCTGCACCCTGCTGGGACAGGAGTGCCAGGGTGAGATACATCAGCAGAGGGAATGTCCAGGGCTGGCACGGGATGCATATGCCAGGTCAGATCCAAGCTGCTTTGGCAGGGCTGACTGCATAAGGCTCACAGTGCCTCTCTCTGCTGCGGCCGGGCTGAGCCAGCAGTCTGAATCCCTCACTGTCAGAAACAATAAATTCTCCCACTGTTATGAAGAAGGTGAGAAGCTATCAATGACTTAGAGTATTTCAGGAAAATTGTTTGGCCCTGCAGTAGAAAAGCGTGCTCTGCAACTTGCTGTTTGTGCAGTCAAGTTGACCAGATGTCTGTACCCCAGCCACAACTCCAAAAATGCTGCTCACCAGAAGCTTCATTCAGGCACAGCACACTTTGCACACATAATCACACACAGACATCTGTATGTGGAGACATACACTTAATCGACACATGTGGACATGTAATCACACACTTAATCAGGCACAGTAGCTAACTTTATCTGAGGACAATTCTGCAGCTCTGGAAATTCAAATTTAGTACAGCTATCACTGTATTGCGTTACCTCTGCTCACAGAAAATTTAGTATTTTATCAACTTATGAAAAATTCCATTTGATTTTTTTGTTTGTGGTTTGTTTTTTTTTGAGCTTTTTTTTTGGTTGGTTAGTTAGTTTGGCTTGTTTTTTTGTTTTGTTTTATTTGGTTTTGAGTTTGTTTTTTTTTTTCCCACCCAAAAATTTTCATGTATTTTGATTCTTCCATAAAGGGAAAAATGTTACTACACTTAGTCTAAGAACAGAACTTTTTCCCCAGTTGGACTGCTGTAAATGGATCGTGGTAACAGACTCCTAGTATTAGATGTCATTCCAAATGCATACTTTAACTGAACTTGAGAAAATGGATATTTACTACCATGTTGATAAGTCAGATATGGTAGACTCTAATGATCAGTGGTCAGCTACATCTGAACTAACCAGTTCCTATTCTGATATGCAAAGTACAAGTTCAAAGGAGTTCTCTGTGGTAGTTTTAGCTCTGACTAATGCCAGAAGGATCACTTTAGATTTTGTCTTCATCAGCAGTTAATATATTTTGCATCACTTGTCATCAGTCAGAAGAGTACAGTTAAACAGAAATTAGCCAATTACATCATTTCAAACAATATTTTGCTGTGCTCACAGTGATTGACATAGCTTATGGCAAAATACCCCTAAACAGGGAAATATGGAAAGTAGAAATTCTAACCTATTTTCAAAAATCAGAAATATCTGTAAAAAAATCTAAAAGGTGACATGTGCCATTTCTTTATGGAAACACATGAGTTCATATGCATTCAAAAGCATAAAATGTTTTGTTTTAGCATTACAAATGAATGAGGAGTTGCTTTGGGTTTGCATATGAATTTAGAAATCAATTTTAATTTTTTGTTGAATTATGAAGGATTGATTCCAAAGTGTTTTTTGTATCACAGTTTTACTTAAAAAAAAAGCTAGCAAATCTGTGTAGGAGAAATTTTCTAGAAAGTGTGTATAAGCTACTGTTGCTGAAGTAGGCAAACACAGACTTGTGAACAGATAATTTTTAAAGGTTATAACAGAGGCCTGGGAGTGTAATAGTAAGTCGTTACTGCTGAGTGTTGTATATGGCAATAACTGCGGTTTATTTAGATTCTGATATGTCTCCACCATTTAGCCAACTGGAGTGGATCATATGAACCGCTCCAGACAGGCAAGGTCAGCTAGGCTGTATCAAAAGCTATCTGCCAAGGCAGACCAGGAAGAGTTTGCAAAGTCCCTTGTGTCAGCCTAATGATGGGAAGGTTCTTCCTAGGTGTTGGTGGAAACTGATGGTGGGGAAATTAAGCCAGTCACCTGCTCCACTGAGATTTAGAGGTAAATGTCTGCATATGGTAGGTGAACAGCTTTACTATACTCATGGCCTCAAACCCAAATGTGATTTTTTTTTTTGTATTTATGTTGAAAGAAGGGAGAGTGGTGCTACTTTACTTATATAAAATTCCCAAGTTTGTAAAGTACAATTTATCTCACTTCTTTCCTTCCAAATTTGAAAAGTAGAACTGATTTATTTTGGATATAGCTACATCTCCCAACTTGCTGCACTCACATTTCACATCTGAAATTGAAACATGTCTCAGATATGTGTCAGACATTAATTCTTTGCAGACTCTGGGTTTGCACAGTACATAGCTCTTGGCTACTGCGGAGAAAGGAGCAAATAATACATTTTAATTTTGTATCTGGCAAACAGAAGTTCAATGACTTTACAGCCCATTTCACTGTAAAACGCTTTTGTTCAACAACTGTACATCTTCCTTTAGAGGCAAAACTTTCTGATAAATTACATTAAGCTATACCTCTCTACCTCCTTATTTAATATGACCTAGAGCTACATTCCAGAGCCATTGATCTGTAAAAGATACTCCCGCAATAAAATGAACAGAAGAGGGAGGTGAAACCATGCCTCAACTCTTGGTGTTAAAAATCTGTTCATTACAATGAACTTAGGCACTTTTCTTAATTGTCATCACAGTAAGAAGTGAAAGGTCTCTGAAAAAAATCCACAGCAAAGAAACCAATGCTCCCAAAACTAAGGATATGCTTTAAAAATAATATTTCTTCCTCTTTAATGTTTTAATCTGCTTTGAGACTAGACCTTTGGGATCTTGGTGAGAAATTCTACTCACTTTTGGGGTTAACTCTTAGTGTACTCAACTTCTTAAATATGAAAACAAAATCAAGAATAACAGAAAAAACCTAATATTAGTGATTGTACACAGTAATATATAATATAAAATGTGAATCTATATGCTTCATACATATTTGCAAAGGCATATCTCATTTTTGTGACCTTACATTATATTGCTACTGTGCCAGTCAATGGCACTAGGACCAGCCTTGCAAGTCTGGAATCTTGGTTACATACTCATTCAGAGTTTATGACCAAGATGGAATTAATACATTTTCAGGGATACCACAAGCTGTTGTATTTTATTCAATTATTGCACTTCAACTCTCAGTAAAGGACTGTAAGGTAGCTTTTGATGTCTTTGGAATTATCTGATTACTTTGATAGTTTTGATTTTGCTAAGCTCTTCTCTCTTCTCAGATATGCTTACTAACATAAACACGATACTGTAAAATGATTGCAGTCTGGTCAACAATTGTCTGCATCTCTGCAACCTTATAGCAATTACAAATGTGGACTTTTTTCTGTGCCTTCACATTGGCAACATGACACTTGCTAACAAAAGCATAGAGCTTAAATGGGTCAAATAGTGTAATTTCTAATGGTCAGCCTGAAACCTCTCACAATTACCTGCGTTTCCTTCATCTTGCAATATGCAATCCCAGAGTGCCTACAGAGTGATAAAATTTTGAGTCAATGAACCATTGGATTTCTGACCAGGATGCTGCCTGCTGCTCTCAAAACATGATATTGACGTGTATTTGATTTCAAAACTTTCAACATAAATGCTTTTGTCATTGCAAGCACATTTTATCATAAAATAACAAAATGATGAGTACATGCAGTGTGCTGTGAATCACTAAGAGTGGATATACAAAATGCAGTTTCAAGTGTAGGCATGCCCTTACGTCTCACTTCATTTCCATTTAATGTCAGTGGAGCAACACATCAGTTACAGGAAGAAGGGAGAAACACCTTTCAGATATAGTAAATGAATCCTAGGTATCACGATTTTTGAAAGAAGTACTTTCTTTATTTTTTAACCTAACCTCTACCATCTGTTCTGTTTTCTAAGTACAAGTGCATGATGCAAATAATTCACAGATGTATCATAAAAAATGAGATAGAAATAATTTAGATCTCTACTTTTGTATCTCCTTGTCTTAATTTTTCTAAATAAACATCTGTTTAATTTTTCTCTTCTATATCAGATGGTTGATCCTTTGTCACAATGAAATCTGTCGTGGCTGAGAGAAGCCCAGGAGGCATCAAAGAACCCTGTTACACTCTTACAGGCTGCAACTTGGCAACTTTCATGAACATTTAAATTTACTGAATATATGTTTTTTCTATCACATCTGCAGTCTTCCCAAATTTATTTTACTGTTGGTTCTTTTTTTGAGGTGATAATTTAGTGCCTTCAGGAGCATTCTTACTTGGAAATAAATATTTGAAAGACAGAGACTAAGTAAACTTACATTGTATGGTTATGTCTCACTTCAATTATTAGTTGGTGAAGGAAAAATATTTTTTCAATAAAAGGGCAATAATCTCTTTGCAGAGAAAAATTGATTTGTTATGTTAAAGATAGGCTAGTGTTTGAATGAAGTCCCAAGGCTTATTTTATCTGTTTGTAGAGAAAAAAATTACACCACCTTCTTCCATTGCATTTCTGTGGCTTTCCTTAGGCAGCTTTACAGTTTGTGTGGCAATCAACACAAAACCTGGACCAGGAAGATGCCCCAGCTGAAAACTATCTTAGCTAAAAAAAAAAGAGGGTATTCTTTGGCCAGGTCAGTTCCCTGGGTCTCTTTCCTCAAAATGGCAATGCAAGCACTAGCAGCCAGGAGGTAAACAAAGGAGTTTAGGTCTACTTCTGGCAGCATGCACATTCAAGCTTGAGTTAAAAATTACAGAGTAGCCTAGTTATTAAAACTCTTGAGATTGCATTTCTGGCAGGAAAAAAAATCTGTGTTAAATTCCAGCCAAAGAGACTTCAAACCACTCTTTTTATTCCTACCTTTTTTCTTGAGCACTCTTTTTATTCCTACCATTTTTCTTGAGCACACAGTGCTTGGATGGAGATTCTCAGTCCTTGGAGCTTCTGTTCTGGCTCTGAAGATGTTCCCTTTCCCAGGGATCCAAGACAGTCTCTGTCACTGAACATTTTGGCATTTGTGTGGCAGAGAAGGAGCTGTTTAAGTGTTTTTTCTCTAGCAGCCACAGGTGTTCTGAGCAGATATGAGCTGTTAATTTTGCATATCAAGGTTAACATTTTTGAGAAAGTGGTCAGAGCCAACTAGCTAAGGAAAACAAAACTCCCAAATCCACACACTTTTCATTCCACCCTCTACTTTAGGTAACCCTAAGACAATGGATATTTCTCCCATTTGAAAATTTATAAGCCTGAGGGTGTGGTGTTGTTCTTGTCCATATTCTCCAAACGGTAGAGTTGTGAAGCTGCGACTCATTAAAAGAGCTGAGGTGCTGAGACCTTGCTCTTCTTTGCACTTCTGAAGAACACAGTGTGCAGAGATGGAAAGAAACAAACCTTAGAAAGAAAGAAACCCTTATTATTTTTAATATTTTTTTTTTTTCCTTCTTGACACCAAGCTAGCTAGCAAACACTGCGAGGGAAATTCTTCATGAGGATGAAATTCACAGGGATTTTATTGCATATTTTCCAAGCTGTGATAGAACAAATTAATCCATACTAGTGGATCTATGCCAGCCTTGCAATGTGCTAAGCAAGTCTCTCAGAAGTTACAAGAATGTATGTAAAATATATGAAAAATGACAAAAGCTTCAGAAAACATAGGACTAATCACTGCATACAATTCTCTATGCAACAATATTACACACTCAAAATGTAGAAGACTAGAAAAAAAAATAAAGGGTGACAATCGTCTAAAACAGGAAAAATACATTAAATAAAAGAAAGTTTGGCTGAGTGTTTTGTAAAGGCTTGTGTTAGAAATTGAAAAGATTATTTGGGTTCTGTAGAGTGCAAGGAGCCATACTATTCTTCTGCAGACAATCCACCTGCGCAGGGTAGGGATGGCTACTGGTGTGCCAGTGTGCGGCTGGTTAAGTCTTTCTTCCCTTTCCTACTTGTTTAGCTTGCGTTTTCCTGTCTCATTACTTACAGTGCTGTAGAATATTACTACTGGAGTCAGTGGTGTTTTGAGTCACAGCACTCTGTGACACCGTTAAAATTTAGCCAGTGCCTCCAGAGACTTGTTTTTCCAAAGGGAGGATAAAAACAAACCAAAGACAAATTTGTGATGAAACAGAGCTCTGGGGAATATTGCTGCCATGACCATTCCTCTTGTGGACTTTGAAAGGCCTGCTGTGAGCACAGTGGCTGATGTTTCCTTTCAGGCATATGACACACAAACCCCAGCTGTCTACTGCAATAATTTCCTTTGTGGAGTCCAAGACAATAAATAACATGCACATCCTTAAGGCAAACATTGATGAATTTATTTCACTAAAACCTTAGTATTAAACTGCCAGATATGTCATAAAGCAAAATAAAATAAAAAAACTCAAGCCAGACTCTCCCCCCCCTCATTATCAAGCATTTTTTCTTACAAAGAAGACAGTTTTAACCTTCTTGTGGATCTGCTTCCTGCCTGGCCTCAAAAAGGGTCTTTAACAGCTCTGCTGCCATCAGAGCCCACTGCAAAGGGCACTGTTTACCTGCCACTCTCTGCTGCTTAAAGCAATCTCAGCTCCCTCCAGTGACCAATTCAGCACTTATAAACAGCCATGGGTTCTAGGTAATGACAATGCTAATATATTCAGTCAACCTTTTTTTCAGAAGGATTCTTAGCAGACATTACCTTTGCAAACTGTTTATTCCTTTCTTCCCCATCTGATCAGCTTTTATGTGTGAAAATTGCCCTGGACTAGCCCAAGTCTGAGTAATTACATAGAAGAACAATGAGGTTTTCCATCCAACTTTAATTAAAAACAAGAGTAGTGCATAAAACAAGTATTTGTAGTTTGTGCAGAGAGACAGTTCAGGCTGAGCCCATCTCAGAGTAAAGTTAATGAGTTTAACAAAACAGTACTGTTACATGACAAAGTAAAAACCGGGTGTTGCCCTTCCTGCTGCAATGTGTCAGTTTCAGCTGAGTGAACTAAGAGAACTGATATTGCTGAAAGAAGGCACCCGACCGTGAGCAGTAGAATGTGTTATATTTGCATCCACACTTCCTGCTGGCCGAGGAGCTCAGGACTGCAGTTCTTTTGTTATCTGCTTTCTATCAGAAGCATGCTGGACGTGTTTTGCAAGTTTTACCTGCTCATTGGACAAGGGTATAACTTTTGATTGAAAGGAATGCCACGATTTCTGTTGTACTCCCCATTGCTGTGTGACTAGAGCCTTGCAGTGAGCTGCTACAACATAAGCTAACAAAATAAACTTTTTCTTTTCTTTTTTTTTTTCCCTAAAATGTTAAAATTACAAGAGAGCAACCTCATAGGCTGCATCATTCCAACTCATAGAAGTAGTTTTTGATTTTGGTTCTTTTGCTTTTCTAAGCATCAAAAAATACTTTATATGTAAAAAGAAAACAAACCCCAAACCTGATGAAAATCAGATTTCCAAGAAGAAAGAAAAAATGTCCTTGTGAACTGCATATTCTTCCCTAGTAGTACTGTATAAATTATACATTAACAAATTCTGTTATTAGTCTGATTCCACCTAGAGACTGTGTGAGCATGTGACTCATAAGAGGTTGCTGCAGACAACACACGTGGGAAAAATGACTCCATATGTGGGATCAGGGAGCAGGACATAAAAGCTAAATAAGACTTGCCAGTTACAAGGCAAATGGTGATGAAACCATGGGAAGAAGCTGCAGCTGCTGAATCCCATCTCTCCTCTTCACCAAGGGCTGATCCTTACAATCACTGTGCTCAGGGCACGGCCCCCATCAAGGTTTGCTGCATCAACTGTTATATCTGCTCTTAACTTATGCTATCCTTTATCACGTAGTTTGTTTCTGACTGCTCTGTTACTTGCACTCACATGATCAGTTTTCACATAGAACTGTTTTTTAGCTTTCGTATAGCTATTTTTTAATCAGCTGTGTGTGCTTGCAATCAGAGCAAAACTACTATTAAAATTTTTTGTGGGACTTCTGGGTGAAAGCAGGTGACTTTTTTATGGCTAGACAAACACTGCACAGAAACCTTCATGTTGTTGTGTGCACCTCCTTCCCAGCATCATGTTGACAAAGTGGCGTCTCTGACAGCCTTGGGGGAGCATCATAGCCCATGAGGACATGCTGAGGCAAAAGCTTCAGCAACATTTGGGCAGGTACAACCTTCAGCTGGTCTGTTACACATATCAAAAGATACAATTTAGATTCAAAATCTAGTCAGAAAATTAGACGTGTCACCTGTTAAGACAAACATTTATGCAAATTTTTAGAACCCCGAATCCCTGAAATAGAAGCAAACTGCTGTGATTTTCACTCACTGAAGAACTTCTGCATAACTCTGTCCCTGTTAGCGAGAATCAGACAAAAGTATGCATCCTTCTTCACCTAAGTAAAAAAGAAAAAAATGTGATATGATCTCTGCACCAGTGCTGACTGCCTGTACATCTCCTATTTCCACAGGTCTCTCCTTTGACAGATGATGTGTTCATTTATATGTGTAAGCATTCACCAAAAAGTACCGTGTCTTGCCCTTAAAATTTACATACATTAATGAAAAGGAACTTTTAGAGTATTTGTGAACTGCTGAACTTAATTAGAGTGCAGTGGTGCTCTGAGAATGAATATAGAAAAGTGTCAAATACCCAGCTGGAGAGATCTTCATCCAGAAGCAGTATTTTTCTAAATATGATTTTTTTGAGTCAATTTCTTTTTGTTCAGCCCCATAAGACACCACTCAATCTCTGGTTATTCTTTTCAAAACTTTTAAAATGAAGTCTACTATTTTTTTTAATTTAAAATGCCTCATTTTATTACTCAAAAAAAACCCCAAACCCAGGAAGGAATACTTAAAAACTAATACACAACTCAAAATTCATAAGAAATGTTTTTCTTTTTCTGGACTTTATTTTTGAAGAAAAAAAATAAAACCAAAAGATATTTAAACCTTAATACTTGCTTCAGACAGACATTTTAAAGAGAAAATCTTGAAACTTTTGAAGAACAGGATAACATTATGATTCTCATTTCCCAGTTCTTTTTTACTGGGACTTTTTTATACCATACCTGAGGCATTATTTTTTCTCCCTTTCCCTTCTTGCTTGCCAATGAATGTGGGTAGGTCTCTGTCTCTAGACAGTAGTGCACCTAGTATATGTGTTGGCTTCTATCAGAAAAGCAAGTTCTTTTCTTGCTTTCTCCTGGGCTCCGTTTCTGAACACAAGATACATTGGATTTCTTCTGAACAGAGCAAGGCCTCTTTTCAGACTTGCTTAGACTGTCCTCCAGAGATGAAGTGCCAAGACCAGAATATAAGAGGTCACTCACTTTTATAACTATCTTTACGTACTTATTTATCTTTATAATTTTTCCTGTTTATAACAGGCTTTTGATAGTTTCTTGCTTTATTTTCAGATCTATGGTGCACTCTGGTTTACGAGGAGACTTTGCCTTTAGAGCTTACCTGACACCTATGAACTAATATTGCATGTCCTTTATTTTAAATCTAGGGAGTTTTCCTGTCGAACCACAGTCCACAGGTTGTATTTCTAAGCAAACAAGCAACCCAGAGACAGATGGCAATTAGCTTAATCTTACTGTCACTTTATTGCAAAGATGCAACTTTTCCTGGTAATGACAGGGAGACTTATGTGAAGCTAATCTGACTATTTCAGAGAACAGGTGATCTACTTTAATGTTTCCAATGACCTAGAAAATATTATATTACTTCTTGTAATGAAAACAAGAAGAAGGTAGGGATGAAGAAAGCTGTCTTTGTAACAAAGTGAAGGGGTAATTAATATTTGTGATAGATAGATAGATAGACTTAATAGAACTCTGTATTTTTCCTTCAATAGACGTGCTCACTAAAAATTCAGACTACTCACCTGCATGCATTTAACAGTAGTCTATCCACAGTATCACACGTAAAGAACAATACAAAATTAATGTAACATAGCTCAGCACAAACCTTCATTATTTGGCAGTTAGCTAATATGAAAGCTTCTCAGGCAAGGTGTAGGGTGAAAATACCTGTGATGTACAGTAAAGGGTACTTCAAAAGCCACAGATACATGAGTTCTTCACATGCCTATGGCAACACAATATAGTCAGCTCAGTAGCTAAATGCCATCTGAACATCAATGTGGGGTTGATAGTCTAAAATACAGCTTCTCTAAAAGTGTAATTCTACTTAATCTTAGACTATCACTGCATTTTAATGGAACCTTTACTTAAAAATCAATAGATGTATTCTACAATACTAGCATACTCTTTCATTTTATGTTTTCTTTCCCCCTAAGTATTTTTTCTTACATTCAGATGACTGTAAAATGGAAATTAATGAAGCTGTAAATCACAATATAGTGGTAATTCATGTTATCTGTGGCTCACACCTGTAGAAATGGTAAATTTCTACTGGATTCTATTCAATGTATGGAAGCTTTCCCTGAGAGGCAGCACAGCCCTACTGAGTGTTAGTTTTATGCTGTTAACTTCAAAATAATAAGATGAAAGCAGATATTAGCTCTGGTTCCATTTTCAAAGTACCACTTTATTGTGCAGCACTATTCCCTCCTTTCTTTGCTCTCACAGTTGGATTAGAAGCATGCCGAGAAAAGGATTTAGATCATGGTGTTAGCCAGTACTTACAGTTTTTTCCACAGTTACAAGCTGCCTGGAAAAAGAATCCACAGATGGTTTGTGCCAACACAGAAGAGAACTCTTAAAAACAGAAAATACAGAAAAGCCAGTGATGCAACTAGTTTTCTGCAGTTCTCCTGTAAAGGAAAACCTCCCACTGATCAGGACAGGAGTCAATAACTGAAAGAAAACAGTGAATTCCCTGCATGAAATTTAACGTAGACTGGTTTTCCCAACTACCACAGCTACAGGTCATGTAAATTTGGATGCACCTCTTTGAATATCACTATAAATTAAATTCTAGATATTATTATTAGTAGTAAATTGTACTTTAGTTATTGGACTGTTCTTATCTTGACCTGTGGCTTTTACCTTCTTTCAGTTATTGTCCCCATACCTTTCAGGGAGGGGAAAGGAGGAGAAGTGAGGGAGCAGCTGCACAGTACTTTGTTACTGGCTGGGTCTAAACCACTACAACTCCTAAATCTTTAATGTGACCAGAACATGATCTTTTTGTTACTTAGTTATTTACTCAGAGTACATTTTTAAAATGTCTTCTTTGCTAGTATCATGATATTTTATCATGAGAATCAGCAGAAGGACTTACTAATACTGACCTCCAATTAACTGTTTCTCCAGTTCTTCAGCTTAATCACAGGCAAGATCAAATACCATGAGAAAAGAACATACATGAAACACCTTGAAGTACAATATAGAGCTTACAGGTCAAATCTTAAAATGTAGAGTGCAACAGTACGGCAATCACACATCAGCTGAAACCTTGGTCAATCCCTCTCAAAGCAGCAATAAACTTTCTGATAAAAAAGGAAAAATAAATAAAAAGCAAAATCCCTTTGGGCTCCATCTGTACAATTTAATCAGGTTCTACAGCTGCATTAGGTGTAATGCAAATGGGAAAATTACCCTGCATGCATTGACTTGCACTTCTAATTATGCATTGTATGTGCTCTGCGTTCACTGCACAAAGCTGGTACCACGCTGTGATCGCATTCATAGCCTCCAACACTCAACATGCTTTGACTCTTTCCAAGGCTTTAAGTCTTACTAACATCATTTACTTTTTATTTGTTCCTTCATGAGTGCACTTACATACATCATTAAGCAAATACTTTTTTGTCTCAAAGTGCATGCAAATGATAGAGGTGAGGTACTAACAGCCTGGAGGTAGGAGAGGGGAACATTACTGCAAACTAGAGGTGGGTTCCTGCTGTGTCATCCTAATGTGAATTAAAATCAGCTTGAAAAATCTGTCTGCTTTTTTCACTGAATGCAATGTCACAGAGGACAATGTATTTATAGAGAGCTTAAATGAAGAATAAAATCCCTTGATTTTTTCTACTAATAACAGCTAATGAAAAATTTCTGTTTTCTTATGGAAAGCAAAAGGTTTTTTGTTGTTTTTTTTTTAAGCTTCTTAAGCAATGGGTTAGTGGATCCTTCTTCTTGAAGAGTTAAATTCTGACCACAGCTACAACGGCAAAGCTTTTACTGATAATGATGACACCTGTATTTGCAAATGAAATTTTGCTCTTGGCATACTCAGAAAAACAGCATTTAGTTATCAATAAGTGGAAAAGATCTACAACATGCAGGCTGTATTACATTTTAGAGGTTAAGGTTGCTGATCCCGACACGTAAAAGAGCTTTACTCTTGAGCTTGGGTGACAGATTTTTTCCGACAATGATTAATGCATTTCAAATGTGCTGAGGGTCTGCATGAGATGAGAGGAAAGGGAAGGGATATATATCTATAAGGTAAAGTCTTTCAAACCATGTAAAGAAAAATGTCTTTGATTGCAGCACCACCAGCTTACCAAAAACTTACTTGTGAACTGCATTCAGTGTGTTTGGGAGATATTGATGAAGCTGATGGCCCTGGCTGTAGCTAGCACTGTCGCAAGGGATTATCTTTCCAAAACATACTGCAGCCATCAGCTCTAGGGAGGGCTTGCTCATTAGAGATTTTTCAGGTCTCACTGTCGCTGAACTGTTGCAAAGCAATGGCTGACTTCTTTTATCTTGTCTCACACTTCCTAAAGTGCTGTTCATGTCTCGTCTTCCAGCTACAAATCTGAGCTCTTAGTGCCCTGTGTCAGAGGAGTGGGCTGTGCTACTCTAGGTTCAGCTGCTGTTGCTCTTGGCATGACTTTTTGCTCTGCTTGCCTAGTCACAGTGGATAGCACATAGCACTAACCAGGAGAGGCATTGAGGGAAATGTCCTTTTTTAGCTCAGATATTTCTAAAGGAGTTGAACCTTTTGGATTACAAAAAAGAAAAAATCACCTTTGTCATCATCACCATCATCATCAGGATTTAGTAACAGACTCCTAAAGGCTTTTCCACTGTGGCAACTGTTCTCTCATAAAAAAATGTTTCAGGAACCCTCTGAGGATCTGTTATTCAGACAGTCTATTTGGGGGCACAGGAGGGGCCTTTCTGCCCTTTGGGGGAAGAATCATATCAGTGGGTTTCTTGGTGGACGGAAGAGCACAAAATACAATATTTCCGTTCAAGAATAAAGATGTCTTTCTGTATGCACAGCTATGTGTCATAGTTGAATAGAAATGTTAGAAATGCCATTATTAACTGCTAGGCAACTCATACAAAGAGTTTTAGAGACAATTTCAACAGCGCTAATTTTTAATACAAACATCTTACTTGCGTGATTCCATAACTGTGAACTTCTGGGAAAATGCAGTGGGCTCCATTCATGTCCACTGCCCCCAGGGGTGGTGATGCTGTAGCAATTTGCCACCTGTTGCAACTATTTTGCATCTGTGGCATTTGCTGAGATTTGTCTTAAAGGTGGAAAGTTTTGCTTTGCAATCTCACGCATACCTTAATGAGTTATTATACACCTGTTGGTTCATATTCTGTTAGTAGATAATAGCTGTGACAGCTTTGTGAAATATTTATCCAAAAAATCTCAAAACATGAAGCATAAAAAGTCTCACAGGAACCAATACAGAATCTGCCTTTTTAGAGACACCTGATCATATATATAACACTGTTTCTAGCAATGCAATTTATAACACTGTGCTGTTAAAGTAAGACAAATAAATCACCATATGAAAGCACTGTAATCCACAGCTAAATTTTGCACAATAAATTTATTTTACTTTTTTTTTTTTCCTGTGAACAGCCTTATAAATATCACCACCTAAAGAAATGCAAAACACAGTTTAGGTAGTGTAAATTTACTGGCAGGAAAAGAAATAAAACCCAGACCACAAGAATTGAACCACGTTGTTCGGTATTTTATTTCTTTCCTTACTACAAATCATATTTATTTTGATTTTCTTAATGGTATGAGCAAAAACCTGGGGGCTTTAACATAGCACTTGCATTCTTTTTGCAGAAGAACCGTCTGCGTAAAACAGCTCATCTTGCTACTGATTCCATTGATCCTGAAGACTTTCTGTTTTTTGTTTCTAAGAGTGAACAACTAGCAGTTGGGGAGAAATACATATAGCTTTATATTTTTTGTCTCTGAGATAGAGATCACCTTGGGCAAGACATAATTCTGTTTTCTGTTAAGGATCAATATCTAAGTCAATATCAGAGAGAAGATAGTAGACATCTGAAGACTTAATTATGCTCAAGCTGGCAAGCACCTAGTCTTGTGAAGCTTGTGGGAAAGAAGATTTGTTAATTTGGTCTCCACAGATTTGATCTGTCACATTTGTAGATTATTGGTCCAACTCTGTTTTCAAGACAACAACAAAACAGTGAACTAAAGAAACACTGGTGAATATTCTGAAGGTACACAGTGGATTTTATCTGAACATCTTTTATATTGCTATTCAGAGTCCTCAAAAAAAAAATGTTCAGCTATTTGATAACAGGAGCTCAGATCTCCTAATTATTTAATGAAATTCTACATTGAAATCAAACTAAAAGTCCGTATATGAATAAATGCTAATACAGGTATGGGAAGAAAGAAATAGGAAAGAAAATATTGAGTTTGAAATAGAAAAAGTGCAAAAGAACTTAGGAATTATTTTTTAGAAATAAAGATTTTATTTTCATTGTGATTTTTCTCCCTTAACAGATATTTGATACAATAAAACTCACCAGTACCTAGAAGCAAAGATTTTCTTTTCTTTTTTTTTTTTTTTTTTTGCCAGTGCTATAAGGATATAATGTTCAAGTTCGAAGGAATGTGAGACTGCCATTTTCCCAAGAACCCTACAGTACACAAAATACTCTCAGATATATAGCAAAGTGCTTGGAAGATGAAGATTTGGAAGGAAAGGAGGAGAGGGAAGAAGAGAGGGAGGGATGGAAGGGGAGGAAATGGGCTGGGAAGGGACAGGAGGGGAGGATGAAAAGGAAAGAAGAAGATGGAACGGAATTTAACAGGAACTATGATTCTTGTCAACATTTCACAGAATCACAGAATCCTAAGGGTTGGAAGGGACCTCAAAAGATCATCTAGTCCAACCCTCCTGCAAGAGCAGGGTAACCACAGGAACTTGTCCAGGCGGGCCTTGAATATCTCCAACATAGGAGACTCCACAACCCCCCTGGGCAGCCTGTTCCAGTGATCTGTCACTCTCACAGTAAAGAAATTTTTCCTGATGTTCACATGGAACCTCCTATGCTCCAGTTTACACCCATTGCCCCTTGTCCTATCACTGGACATCGCTGAAAAAAACCTAGCTCCATCATCCTGACACTCACCCTTTACATATTTGTAAACATTGATGAGGTCACCCCTCAGTCTCCTCTTCTCCAAGCTAAAGAGTCCCAGCTCCCTCAGCCTCTCCTCATAAGAGAGATGTTCCATTCCCTTAATCATCTTTGTAGCTCTGCGCTGGACTCTTTCAAGCAATTCCCTGTCCTTCTTGAACTGAGGGGCCCAGAACTGGACACAATATTCCAGATGCGGCCTCACCAAGGCAGAGTAGAGGGGGAGGAGAACCTCTCTTGACCTACTAACCACACCCTTTCTAATGCACCCTAGGATGCCATTGGCCTTCTTGGCCACAAGGGCACATTGCTGGCTCATGGTCATCCTCCTATCCACCAGGACCCCCAGGTCCCTTTCCCCTTCACTACTGTCCAGCAGGTCAGCCCCCAACCTGTACTGGTACATGGGGTTGTTCTTCCCCAGATGCAAGACTCTATGCTTGCCCTTGCTGAATTTCATCAAGTTCCTCTCCGCCCAACTCTCCAACCTGTCCAGGTCTCGCTGAATGGTAACACAGCCTTCTGGTGTGTCAGCCACTCCTCCCAGTTTAGTATCGTCAGCAAACTTGCTGAGGGTACATTCAGTTCCCTCATCCAGGTCGTTGATGAAAATATTAAACAGCACTGGTCCCAGCACCGACCCCTGAGGGACTCCACTAGTCACAGACCTCCAGCTAGATTCTGCCCCATTGACCACAACTCTCTGCCTTCTTCCTTCCAACCAGTTCTTGATCCACCTCACTACCTGATCATCAAGCCCACACTTCCTTAGCTTATCTATGAGCATGCTGTGGGAGACAGTATCAAATGCCTTACTGAAATCAAGAAAAACCACATCTACCGCTCTACCATCATCCATCCACCTAGTTACTTGCTCATAGAAGGCTATAGGGTTGGTCAAACATGACTTCCCTTGGTAAAGCCATGTTGGCTGCTCTGAATGACCCCCTTATCCTTGATATGTCTAGAGATGGTGTCAAGAATAAGTTGTTCCATCACCTTTCCAGGGATGGAGGTAAGGCTGACCGATCTATAATTACCCGGGTCCTCCTTCTTGCCCTTCTTATAGACCGACATGACATTTGCCATCCTGCAATCCTCAGGCACCTCTCCTGTTTCCCATAACGTACCAAAGATGATGGAGAGTGGCTCAGCAATGACCTCCGCCAGCTCCCTCAGCACCCCCAGGTGTATTCCATCCAGACTCATCGATTTATAGATGTCCAGATTACTTAACTGATCCCTAACCCAATCCTCATCCACCAAAGCAAACTCCTCCTTTATCCTGACTCCTTCTGGGGCTATAGGAATCTGGGTCCCCTGGGGAGACTCTGCAGGAGTAAAGACAGAGGCAAAGAAGGCGTTCAACACCTCTGCCTTCTTTATATCCTCTGCGTTCAGGGCACCCACCTCATCCAGCAGTGGGCCTATACTGCTTCTTGTGTTAGTTTTATCTGCTGTGTATTTGAAGAAGCCCTTTCTATTGTCCTTGACCCGACTTGCCAGATTAAGTTCCAAGGAGGCCTTAGCTGTCCTAATTGCTTCCCTACATCCTCTAACAGCTGTCCTATATTCCTCCCAAGTGGCCAGCCCCTCCTTCCATATTCCATAGATTCTCTTTTTCTGTATGAGTTTGCCTAGCAGTTCCTTGTTTAACCATGCTGGTCTCCTGGCTCCCCTACTTGACTTCCTACCCATTGGGATACTCTGATCCTGAGCTTGGAAGAAGTGGTCATTGAATGCTGGCCAACTATCTTGAGCCCCTTTATCACCTCGTACCCTTTCCCATGAGACTTCCCTTAGCAACTGATTGAAGAGGCCAAAGTTTGCCCTTTGGAAATCCAGAAATGTGGCCTTGCTAGGTATTTGATTCCTCCCACACAGGATCCCAAACTCCACCATCTCATGGTCACTGCAGCCCAGGCTGCCATTAACCGTCACTACTTCAACCAGACCCTCGTTGTTGGTGAGTACCAGATCCAGCAGCACTCCTCTCCTAGTTGATTCGTCCACCATTTGCATTAAGAAGTTATCATCAATGCACTGGAGGAACCTCCTAGACTGTGAATGATTGGCTGTGTAAGTCTTCCAGCAAATATCGGGGTAGTTAAAATCCCCCATAAGGACCAAGGCATGTAGTCGTGAGGCTGCTTTCAATTGCCTGTAGAAAGCCTCATCAACTTCTTTGTCCTGTTAACCTAGACGTTACCAGTGACTTGACTCACAGATCAGCACTTGGTAGATATCATTCTTCTCCAGGACTGGAGAAAAGAGCTGGAGGAATTGGAGGAGTTCTTGAAGACTGATTACTGAAAATAGTTGTTTGCTGTTACAGAAAATTCTATTTCTAAGTACATTTCTGTGAAATTTATTCCCTTTAAATTAATATTCCTATTATAAATTGAACATTTCACTTAATGGCTTTCAATTAACATAATAATCACCAGTGAGTGAGATGAATAATTTCAATTTTTATTAATTTCAGGATAATGCTTATTTCTTTGAGGAAACAACTTCAAATTACTTCTCAGGCTCATTGAAAAGGATGAAACAGTGCTAACAAAAGTAAGGATCTCCGTGTTAATAAGCACTTAGCCTAGCTGATTGTTGCTGCATGCTACCACTTTTCCTCAGTCCAGTTTCTTGTTCTTGGCACTGGTCAGCAACAGCTAACAATGTGAACCAAAATATTCTCAACACTAATCCAACACAATACAGAGTCCTATATTCACATGCAATAGAATCCTGCACATAATAGAATAATTACACAGTTTTAGGCTGTATTGTCTAATTTTGACTTAAATTAGAGTAGTTTAGTGATGCATGGTTTATTCATCTGAAGAAAAGAAAAAGCAAAACAGCAATGACTAAGGAATTTGCAGCTCTAGGATGTTATTTTCCCCTGAGAGTCGTCTAAACTCCTACATAATCTTCAATGTTATAGGAGTCCCAAAAAGCCTGAAATGGAAAATATGAAACTTATTAATACTTGCAATTATCCTTCTTGTAATTATCCTTCTTATAATAATCCTTCTTAGGCTAATACCCCTGAATCCTAGATTTCTTCAGAAAACCAATGGGTGTGCCATCATCTATCTGGTTAAAAATAAAGATCATTTAAAGACTGCAAGAAAAAAGGAAGGTGTAAAAATATGATTAAAATATTTTAAAATATGCATAGAACACTGCTAGTTTTATGGGCATATCTATGAAACATGTCAATGATCACTCATGTGCAGTATGTTATTTAAAATTATATTTTAAGATCATTGCTTGCATTTCTCTATTTCCATTTCCCCACTATGAATTGTCAATCTTTTTAAGTCTGGCCAAACTTCTTAGCAATTTTCTCCTTCAAAGTATTTTCATGTATCAAACAAGGAATTACAAACCCTTTTTCTTTCCTGCAAGGCCATGTATTTTTAAAAAAGTGTTCTGGTTTTTGATTTTTTTTTCCTTTTTTTTTATTTTTATTTTCATTGCCTCCACTACATCATTATTTAGAAAGAGGAAATATTTCTTCTTGGTCTTCAAAATTATTTTCCAGAGCCTTCATTTTAGACCATGTGCACCCTTTTTGTTTGCCTATTAGTCTAAATTAAATTTGTGCAGATACACCCATCTGCTCCACTGAGAAAACACAGTAATCCAGCACTCAGTGCAAGATTTGGTATGCCCCTGTATTAAGCAAAGGCCAAGATTCAAATACAAACAATGAAAATGGAGTATTCTACTGAAAAAAAAAGCGTGTAAGAAATGTTCCATCTCTGTTTATTGCATCCATTTGTTGGGTTAAGCAAGGCTTGAAAGCTTTGAGGTTATGAGTATCCTGATTACACCTTTAATTCATCCTTGTTTGAATCTGTCTGCAGTGCCATTGTCTGATGGTGTGAAAGGCTGAATAACCATGCAAGAAAGGAAGATGTCAATTCTCTGAGAGGATGCACACTAACATTATCACTGCTACCCCATGTAGTGTGACAGTGGCAGATCAATACCTGAAAGATAGAAAAATTGCTCTGCTTACAGATTGTATCTCACTTATAGACCACTGATGTTCTGCCAGAGTTCCCTTCCAAGCTACTCTCTTCCATTCCCCCCCCCCCATCATTTCCGTTGTCTGGGGTTTTGTCCAGGTTTCAGGCATTCTCAGCACATTTTTCTGTTCATGGATTTGTTCTCCTCTTTTTCTTCTTTTAAAACATCCTTCAGTGTACAAAACCTCATTCCCTTTTCAGTAATCCTAGGCTACATCAGAAGCTATTCTGCTGTAATGCACATTCACATTCAGTTGTAAATGTAACTTTATTATTGAGTTATAGAACAAATAAGAAGTGAAATTATAGACATCATTTCTGTCAAGGAAATACACTTTATTATTTTATTAAAAGAACAGGCTAGAAAACAAACCAAAATATTGTTAACCTGTGTTAAAAAACTTTCATGCTACTAAAACACCAGTAATGTAACTGGTTTCATACTTTATTTTGTGATAATAACTCTTTTGCTTACATAATGCTATTATAAATAGCTTGACTACAAAACCAAATTTCATAGTTCAGTGTGCATTGGTTGTTTTACACCATCTCAAGACTTTCACTCATCAAGGATTTTGCACACAGCTGGGAAGCTGCAAACATTGTGAGGTAAGTATTGTTACATTATTTGTTATTACTCATTTCATTCAAGACACCCAAAGGTGGAAACAATTTCACACTTATTGCACAGGAGCACAAAAATAGACAGAGACAGAATAAAAAAATCTAATTGACTTGCCTTTCCCTTGTCCTGTCAACAGTTAAGCAAACATTGTGAACGATCATTTCAAATTAAGAAATTACTTACTCAAAACAAACGTAGCGAGAGTTCAAATATTAAGATTTTGTGCTTTTATGTGCATACAGGAACAGACAAATATTTTATTCATCAAGATTTTTCAGGTGCATCTGTCAATTAGCTGTAACATTTGAGTAAATTTGAAGGGTAATTTTGAGCCTAATCTTATTGAGTATTCTGGCATATTTCCCCTAATTGTTTTACTAGAAATCATGATTCTTTTCTTACAATCATTTTATCCATTAAGTTGAACACCATGATTTGCTAATGAAACCATCTAGGGTGATGTTCGCTAATGACCAAAGAACCTATCCAATAATCTCCAACATCTACATCATACCTTTAGATTGTGTTTAGTCTAGAATATGTGAGGACAGCACTGAAAGTTTCTTACAAGGTTTTCCTAACCATTATGTGGAGTATAGTCACATCTTATTGGAAGTTAGCTCTGTTAGTCAGCTCAGGTTTCAAAACTTTAACTCAATAGGGCTAATCATATTTTTCCATGGTATCTACTAAGAGCATACCACAGAAAACAAATTTCCACATTCCCTGAAATTGTAATAGAAATCTTGTAGTGAATGAAGTTACACACATAGCTGACAGGATTGACTGCAATTAGCAATTACTTTTTCTCAGTAAACAGCTTTATTGCTCTGAGACTGAAAACTAGTTTTTAGGTCTGGATGTTGCATCAACTTAAAAAAAATGATATATTCAAGCTTCTTAAATAAAATGACATTATCTAATGTTATCTCTTCTGTAAAACTACTCACATGCTTGTGTGAAAATCATGAAGTCCGCTTAGTACCCTTGTACCTGACACTTTGGTAAAATGCAGTCAGTGGGAAGTATGTCTCATTTTTCAGGACCTGCAACATTCTTTGTGTGAAGTTGCACAGTTAAAATATTAGAATATCTGGTCTTTGAAGTAAACATTAATTATCAGTAAGCTGAGGTGTCCTGCATTGTTTACAATATTTAAGATAATACACTTTTTTATTAAACAGGAGGAGCTGCTGTAACTGAATTAATGAAAAAAGAAATCTGAAATTCCTTTGTAAACAAAAAACTTTTACATAGACAGATGAAGTGGCCTAGGGTTAGGACTTAAGGTTAGGGTTAGGGTTGATTTTTCATGCTTAGGGTAAGGATTTAGATTTAGAGTTAGGGCTAGGTTTTAGGGTTAATGTCAGACTTAGGGTTAGGCTCAGGGTTTATGGTTAGGGTTTAGAGAAAAAGTAAAGGTCATGGCTAGGGCTAGGGTTGGGGTTAGGTTAAAGATCTAGGGCTAGGTTTAGGGGTTTAAGAGTAGGTTTTAGGGTTTGGTTTAGGGTTGTATTTTTCAGTTACTGTTAGGTTTAGGGCTGGGTTTTTCTTTTCAGTTATGCAAGTATTTAGTGCTATGATTAGGTTTCTCCCTCTGTTTTGTATTTATTCTATAACTATCAAGGAAAAATTCAATAATCTGAAGAGTAACTCTGGGCAATTTCTTGAAAATTTTTGAAGGTGATTATCAAAAAACACCCAAGGCATAAAATTCGATATATGTCCATTATTTAAACCTCAGCTTCCAGTATTTGGTATCTAACATTTTTGTAATTCTGGAAAACTTGCTATTAATGCATGAGGCTTCAGATATCTGGACCTGAAATGTTTACATATATCTCAGCTTTCCTCTGAGGGTAGTAGAGCTCAATTCACAAGAAAAAAAACCACAACCTTCCATCAGAAAATATATCTTAGTAATTCCAGAATTTGATAGTCTTCTTCAGCCTTCAGTCTGTTTTTTAATGTTCCTCAGTCCTCTTCATTTATTCCACCATAATTTAACACAAAAACAGTGCCCTAAATTTAAGTCTAGAATAGAAGAATAATCCACAGAAGCTTCCAGTATACTGAAACACAACTGTGTGTATTCATAGTCTCCTCTGGCATAATTTTGTTCCATGTGGACTATCAGTCTTAAAAATATTTCCTAATTCATCCTGGTTTGAGGATGAATACTCTGAAAAGTCTATTCACACAAAGTAGTTTGCATATGGCAGCCTTCTTTTGGAGGTTAAGAAAGTTTAACAGCGTAGAAACAATGTGTTCAATGCCAGATAGCCTCTATGGCCAGAAGCTTCTCCAGCCATGGTTAGAAAAGAAATAAAAACATAACCTCAGTACCTCTAGCAAATATTACTATCATTTGAGAGAAGAAATTATATCTTTATTTCAAGTCCTTTGAACAATTTTTTTTTGAAACCTCAGCATTTTGTACAGATTATTCTTCAGTACTAGAACAATGTTGCTTGCTTACATGATAGTGTAAGTGAATACCTAAGTTCAGAATGGGAGACATTGTGTTTGCAAATGTGTGTACACTGAGTAGGTTAGTTCCTACACTGCGCAAGGTCAGGTTGAGTCCTTTCTTTTTTTTTCTTTTTTTTCTTAAATAAACTACATTAAATTAACATTTTTTTCCCAATCTGCTGCAATAGTAGTATGATATTCTCAGTGCTCTATTCTTAGTTTTTTATTGATCAGTCTACATCCATGGCTTACATAGTATTGAACTCTGCAGAAGCGAGACTGAAGAGTTCTGAAGCAAGACTAATCTTGCTGGCTGCAAGATGACTTGAGGTGCTGAGTCATCAAACCGTCTTCTTTACAAAACCAGACAAAGAAATGTCTATAAATGCACCATCCAATTATTTCCACTTATAAAGCAGAAACACTAAAATGTTTTTTGCATTGAGCCTCACCTGAATGTCACACTGCTATGAAGCCTCCCCTAGCTCATGTGGCTTGGCAGCCTAATCTGTCTGGTGTAACCAGAGCTTACACATTATGGTGGTTCAAGATGTGCCTATGAAATCATCTGCAGCTGTCTGTTTCTGAAATTATTAGTGATTTGCTCATCTGCACATTTGCTCATGGGCATCTTGGCAGAATCTGTTCCTATCTTACTTCCATGTCCTTTGATCAAAGAGACATTAATCAACTACCTGAGAGAAGAATGGTGAGGCACCAGAGCAGGTTGCCCAGAAAAGTTGTGGGTGCCCCATCCTTGGCAATGTTCAAGGCCAGGCTGGATGAAGCTTTGAGCAACCTGGTCTAGTGGGAGGTGTTCCTGCCCGTGGCAGGGATGTTGGAACCGTATGAGCTTTAAGGTCCCTTCCTACTCAAATGATTCTATGCATCTATGAATTTCTGCCATTGTGAAGCATCTCAGGAGTTCATATTTCAGCTCAGTACTGTATGAAAGGCATTGTGGTTTATCTCCTTGTTGGCCCTATATTAGATTTTACCTACTCAAACACTTTCAAAAAGTTCTTCAAATTCACCAACAGCTTCATTTAGTCTTGATCTCTAATTTTTTACCAGCCTGTCAGTCTCTGCCATTTCAGGCTTCTTTGGACTTTTCTCGAGAGAAAATAATTATTTTAAGAAACAGAGTTAAAAAAACCCTAATATTAATTGTTGACGCTTTTGCATTTCCGTTCTTTGTATTCCAGAGTTGAAAAGTATCATGGCTGTTAAAATTAGAAGTGTTTGACCCACAGTGTTTGAGGACAATGTCCAAAAGTAGCACACAATTTTTAGGAGTCAAGTGGTACCTCTGAGTTCGCTATTTTATGACTGGCTTGATATCTTCTCTGCATTCATACCTGCTCAGCTGTGCAGAGGGTAATGTAAGTGTCAGCAAAGGATGAAGCAAAGCTCTTGGTCCCCCAGTGTTTCAAAGGAAATAAATGAGTCTAATTTAGAAACAGCATGTCCTCTCATGTCAGTAAAAGTAGACTAACTTAAGTATTGGTTGGATCATTAAGCTCTGATAGGCTGCTACAGACTGCCTATATACCCCAAAGGGTAGGCAATGACAGACGACCTTTTAGCAGAACAAGTTGCCAGTAACAGCATATAGAACATTGGTCAGATACTGAAGATAACTACTTCATGAGAACTTGAAGTCGGCCACTTCAGTACAGCCACCAATGGATTCAAATAGTCAGGAAATCAAACACATTCACTTTAACAGTCGTATATAGTTTCCTAGTGATCTAGCAGACAAAAGGAAACTAATAATCTTAAAGCAAAACAAGCCTTGTATTGATCACTTCAGTTACTCTTTCAGGATATAACAGGTGTTGGATGCAAAGTTAGTGCTAATTAGATCCTACCTTTGTTATCACAGCATCATATCTCTGCTTTGCCTCAGGGCCATGCGACCAGACTCCTCTCCCATGGGAGAGCACTCCTCTGCCATGAAGGAGGCAGCTTGGTAGCAGTAAGACTGTTTCTTTTCCTTCTTCCTTTCCCCTTTCATTTATTTATTTATATATATTTTTAAAGATATGCTCAGCCATTCTCTGAGATGTGTCATAGAATCATAGAATCATAGAATAGTTAGGGCTGGAAAGGACCTTAAGATCATCTAGTTCCAGCCCCACTGCCATGGGCAGGGACACCTCACACTAAACCATGTTACCCAAGGCTCTTTCCAACCTGGCCTTGAACACTGCCAGGGATGGAGCATTCACAACTTCCTTGGGCAACCCATTCTAGTGCCTCACCACCCTCACAGGAAAGAACTTCTTCCTTATATCCAATATAAACTACCCCTGTTTTAGTTTTAACCCATTACCCCTTGTTCTATCACTACATTCCCTAGTGAAGAGCCCCTCTCCAGAATCCTTGTAGGCCCCTTTCAGATACTGGAAGACTGCTATGAGGTCTCCACGCAGCCTTCTCTTCTCCAGGCTGAACAGCCCCAACTTCCTCAGCCTGTCTTCATGGGGGAGGTGCTCCAGTCCCCTGATCATCCTCGTGGCCCTCCTCTGGATTTGTTCCAACAGTTCCATGTTCTTTTTATGTTGAGAACACCAGAATTGCACACAATACTCCAAGTGAGGTCTCACGAGAGCAGAGTCGAGTCATCCGAGACAGCACAGGAAATGAAAGTCTTTTTGTCCAGATATTAGGAAGTTAGAAAATCTTTGAAACATCTCTAAGCAGATACAGTCTCTGGGAGTGGCAGAATGTCTAATCACATGCTAAAGTCCAGGAGGCAATTACACATTCCCTGTCTTCTTTCAAGTCTGAGAAAAAAGGCAAAGTGCTTCAATGACAGTAAAGCAACCGTTTCCTTTATGAAAATCCCTAAGTATCTTTCTTGCAGCTATGATTAGTACTGTATTATGCATCTTTCCGTAAGTGTTCTCCTCATAGGCAGAGGTCTGACAGCTAGATATGGCTTAATTGCAGAGCAAATCATATATTTGCAGATAAGCAAACTAAGCAAAAAAAGTGAGTAACAGCAGTACTCTACTGTAACTTCAACCCCTGGACTGACAAGTTTGACACCTCTGTCAGCCAAGTAGGTCTAAAGCTTTGCAAGCAGAACTCTCCAGTTAACTTTGCAGTCTCATCCTCTTCTTTCATGATGTCATGGAAAGTCAGCTAATAGGATGTGGATCTGTGGTTGAGGAATTAGTTTTTAGAAATGGAGTCACTACGGCTGTCATCTTCTTTCTCTGTTCGCAGCAATGATGGCCTTGGCCTCAGAAGGCTGAAGCAAAAAAACAGGTATCGTCCATGGTCAGAGTGATATCTGCCTTAGAAAATTGAGGCCCAAACTGAAACTGCTACATGTGAGCTTCTTTAGTTTTGGTTCTCCTGATGGTTGGGAAATTATTGTATATTCAGTAAAAAAGATCCAAAATTTCTCTATTGAAATATAGAAAGGCTGCGGTCTTTCTTTCAGTGGCCAGAAGTGAGAAAGTGTTTTTCAACCTGTTCCCAGTCACCTTGCTAGCTTTCGAGCCTTTGACATTGTTGGAACTAGTACATAAGTGGCAAATTAAGGTCTAATTGGTGAAAAAAATCTCCTACTATATTTTTTGTTGTGGCAAATTTCAATGGCTGTTATAAAATGAATAAAAATTAAATCACTGAAAAAGCATTAAAACTACCCTCTTTTTGGAACATCTTTGCGATACAGTGAAAGTCTTCAGTTTTATTTTATTCAATTAGTTTAAAGAAAGGCCTGTGGGTTATCACTGTAGACCCTTCGTCCTGTTCCACCTCCACAGGTCAGAATGTCTGATCCTTGGCAGGTCACTTATGACCATACTTGACAATGCCATTTTTGGTCTTTAGAAACACAGAGAGATGCCTAAGAAAAGCCTCATAAGTGGAGAGCCACCAAAGTGCCATCCATTTGAGTACACACCTAATATAACTGTGAAATATACAGTTGTGCATTTTTTGTGATTTTGTGCCATATAAGGCATTAAATACACTTTAATCCACGCAGTCTAGCAGGTAACCTTTTCAAACTAATATTATATTGTTCCAACTAAGAATAATAAAAATATGTTTTTTCTAAGATTTTAAACTAAAAATTGTGACTGTTTAGAAAAAAGTGAGTTTATTCTTCTTTTAATTTACTTATGTGTATTTTATTTTTTTATTTACATATACAGCTGTGTGTCTGAATTTACACAGCTTATAATCAGTAGCAGTCACACCAATATTCCTGTAATGCTTCTGTGTTGGTTGGAAGCTGATATTTTTATTTAACAGTTTCTGGTGGATTTTCATTCAGAAAATTTCTGTCAATGATAGTCGTGTTTCTTTATCTAAACTGTATTCCAGGTTTTGGAAAGTTATGTACCTGTATCTGTTTAGTAAACAATTACTTGTCAAGCAAGGTATTTTTTCTGAAATCTTTAGTTCTGTATACTTAAATTCTCACCTATGTATGCCTTCCTACCATTGAAAGTCAAATGGATTTATATATAGCACACAAACTGCAGACAGACTCATGGAATATTCACTCCTTATGTCTATGTTCTTTCACACCTTTGATGATACCTGTTGCTGTTATCCAATATGCATAGCTAATGAGGTTTAAAATAAAGGAACTACACGATGAAGTTAATATTTTATTGAAAAAAAATGTAGTCCTGCATTTAAGAATATGAAAGACATATTTGTCTTTAAGGTCACTGAAAAACATTCACTTTCCTCTAATAGCATTTTCCAACTGGACAAAATTGCAATTTGGTACCTTCAGAGTCCTGTAAGTACATTAATTCCTCATTAAAGTTGGAAAGCATTCTAAATATTGTGATAAGATTTTCAGTTATTTTCATTGATGGAACATCAGCATTTACTTAGAGGTTTTTTTTACCACTGCAAATTAAATACCAAACATATTCTATTATGGTAACTAAAGGCTCAGCCTAACAGCTTGGCAGATGAAACTTTATTGCTATTATTATTTTCATGGTGGTTCTCCTCTATCATATGATGCTGAGAGGTTTATAGAAGTAGGTATTAATCATAATTCAATTGAAAAAAGAGGCGTATAATAAGTGGAAACAAGGACAGGTGGCATGGGAAGAGTACAGAGATGTTGTCCGAGAAGCTAGGGACCAGGTTAGGAAAGCTAAGGCCCAGTTAGAATTAAACTAAATTTGATGGATGGACCACTCAGTGGATAAAGAACTGGCTGGATGGCCGCACACAAAGAGTTGAGGTCAATGGCTTAATGTCCAGCTGGAGACCAGTAATGAGTGGTGTCCCTCAGGGATAGGTGTTGGGACCAGTCTTGTTTAACATCTTTGTCGCTGACACGGACAGTGGGATTGAGTGCGCCCTCAGCAAGTTTGCCGATGACACCAAGCTGTGTGGTTTGGTTGATACGCTGGAGGGAAGGAATGCCATCCAGAGGGACCTTGACAGGCTTGTGAGGTGGGCTGATGCCAACCTCATGAGGTTTAACCATGACAAGTGCAAGGTCCTGTACCTGGGTTGGAGCAATCCCAGGCACAGCTACAGGTTGGGCAGAGAAGAAATTCAGAGCAGCCCTGTGGAGAAAGACTTGGGGCTGCTGGTCGATGACAAAATGAACATGAGCTGGCAGTGTGCGCTTGCAGCCCAGAAAGCCAGTCGTATCCTGGGCTGCATCAAAAGGAGCATGACCAGCAGGTCGAGGGAGGTGATCCTGCCCCTCTACTCTGCTCTTGTGAGACCTCACCTGGAGTATTGTGTGCAGTTCTGGTGTCCTCAGCATAAAAAGGACATGGAACTGTTGGAACAAGTCCAGAGGAGTGCCACGAGGATGATCAGGGGACTGGAGCACCTCCCATATGAAGACAGGCTGAGGAAGCTGGGGCTGTTCAGCCTGGAGAAGAGAAGGCTGCGTGGAGACCTCATAGCAGCCTTCCAGTATCTGAAGGTGGCCTATAGGGATGCTGGGAAGGGACTCTTCATTAGAGACTGTAGTGATAGGACAAGGGGTAATTGGTTAAATCTTAAACAGGGGAAGTTTAGATTGGATATAAGGAGGAAATTCTTTCCTGTTAGGGTAGTGAGGCACTGGAATAGTTTGCCCAGGGAGGTTGTGAATGCTCCATCCCTGGCAGTGTTCAAGGCCAGGTTGGACAAGGCCTTGGGTGATATGATGTAGCGTAAGGTGTCCCTGCCCACGGCAGGGGGGTTGGAACTAGATGATCTTAAGGTCCTTTCCAGCCCTAACAATTCTATGATTCTATAATATTTTAATCCCTATTTTCTGCTTCATGCTCCAGAAATTTGTAGAGCCTCAAAAAGATCCAGCCTGAGAAACTAATGAAATCGCAATTGTAAGAATGAATTTAAGAGAGTTGTGGATGTAATGAACTCTGCTTTACAACAGACTTTGTTTTCTCCTATGAAATTTTCTGTTTGATAACTGTTTTTACGCATGAGAAATAAACATTTTGAATTGATATTTTTTGGTGGAGCTTATGATGTTTGATAGAATGTAAACACTCATCAATGGGACTCAAGTAAATTAGAATGGCACAAAGTCCAGACATCTAAGTTCTAAATGACAATTAGTAATTGGGATACAGTGAGACGCATTTGTACCTGTATCAGTACAAGATCATTTTTAGAGCTGCTTCACTGCCGTAAAAATGTGACAGAGCTATAACAGACTAAAGCACCATGTAGGTGACTTTAACCTCTCTGGCCATGCCCATACTCAGTGCCTAAGAACAGCCTGAGACAGGGAAAAGCAGTGTTACTGTAATTCCACAGAATAAGCTTGCATTTCCCTTTGAATTACAGCTTGTGTCCTTCCACAGCCCTCAACGGATATTTGTTCCATAGACCTGGCTGATGCATTTTTAACACGTACAACCCATAGGAGCATCCAACCTGCACAACAGCCAGTGGCAAGTAATTTTATTGTTTTACTATGCATTGTGTGAAAGAACAATCTCCTTTAGTTTATTTTGAACACCCTGCCCACTCCTTCTACTTAATGTCCCAGCAGCCTCCTCTGGGACTTGTTTCCAGATATGACTTTGCCAGATGGCATTATCAGGCACAGAGGAGTTGAACATGCCCAGCTTTGTCATGTTCATTGACCAGTTTTGCACAATCCTGTGAATGTCTAGTAGTCTTGAAAAGTCTTACAAGCTGTCTTCTTTTCCTAGAGCGTCCTTTTCCCCTGGAGGGAATATTATCTGAGACAGAGGCAGTGTGCAACCACTTCTAGGTGGTTTGCTTGACGAGTAATCTCATTTTGGTATCCTGTACGTCTGCCGGCCACCCCTGCTAGTTCTAAAGCACATACTTGATGCACTACATCAATGATCATTATTTAAACTCTTCAGTGAAATAATAATAAAAAAAAGGAACAATTAAGATAAATCAGGGGGGGTTTATATATTTTTTGTATAGTACCAGTCTTTCACTCCTCCTCCTTTCATCTCAACTCCTTATGTCAATCATGTTGTGTGACTAACAAAAAGTGACTAGAAATAGAGTCAGCGTTTAAGGGTTTGAAGTGACAGTTTGAAATCAAGCTGATGTTAATATTTTTTACAACATATTTTGGACGAGACCCCTGGCAGCTCTAGTGCTGTGTTTCCACTGAGCCCAGTAGCAGAGCTAATTCCATGACAGCTGAGAATCTACCTAAAATTCATAAAATTCAAAGGCCAAAGTCTTATTTATAATGACAGACTGATATTAAGACAACCTCCGAATGTCACTCAGATGCACTGGAATGCTGAATAATCCCAGTTGTATCATACTGCAGCATTAGCAAAACAACATTACACACTTAATTTAAATTTTCACATTAAAGCTTCAGAATACTATTATCCATTTCAGGACTAGGTGTGCTCCACTTAAAATGGATGACATTTGTACCTTAAGATGATAGTATTAAGAATTTTACTGGAATAATCCTAAAAATCTCTATTTAGATCAACTCCGGGTGTTTTGAGGGGAAGGGTTTTTGAGGAAATGCTTATTTGGTTTGGTTTGGTTGAGGTTTTGCTTGTTGGATTGCTGTTTTGTTGTTGTTTTTTTTTCCTGCTGTGGTTAATACCAAATGATTTGCCTGCCACATTTCTGTCCAAAGGGCTGTGAAACTGCACACACCAACTGTAACCTGCTGTTTTCTGGAATTAAAAAGTAACAAAGAGCTCCTACTGAGAAATGCAGTCTCTGTTGGCATTGCCATCAGTCTCCAATTAATAAGCAGAAAAGGAGAAGTTAAATCCCCATTAACACAATTTTTTCCCCTTCTTTTTTTATTGCCTAGAGTCTTTCAGTGATTTCAAATTGTTCTTCAACTGGCCACAGTAAGTTCATCAAACAGGGCACTATATTCTACTTATTCAGAATGTCTCATTCCGCATATTATCTCCTTTCTACTGAGGTATTTTTAAGTACTTATTAGTTATTAGTACTGTAGCATAATAATATGAAGCATTTATTTCAGTTATAGTTTTTCCCTTTTTTTTATACTCTGAAATTCCAGGGCAAAACCAGGAATGCTAGTGATCAGTAAACATAAAATTAATTTCTGTGACATTCACAATAGAAGGAGAAATGGAATTTGCAAGTGACTGCTCAGCAGAACTCCAACAAGGCACATGCAACAGTTAATTTCAGAAGCAGAAACTTTATGAAACCCAACTCTTTGTGAGAAAAGACTTGTCACATGAAGTACAACCAGTACCAAGTTAGAAAAAAAAAACAACACCCCTAGGTTACTTGAACCGTTTAGTGATCCTTCAAAGAAAGTCTGTTTTCTGCCTTTCAGTTTGTGCATTTGTCTGCAACATAGGCTAGACTTTTGCAATGAGCTTTGTATTGCTGTCACAATCTCCTATTCTGAAATTCCTGAAACACAATTAAATTTACTGGTTTGGGGGTTGTTTGGGTTTGTTGGTTTTTTGTTTTTTTTTTTTAATGGCACAAGCAAGCAAGAGGACGGTTGGACTAGATGATCATCAGTGGTCCCTTCCAGCCCTGGCAGTTCTGTGATTCTATGAAGACTAAAGACAGTTTTGAATTTAAGCCTGATGTTTTAGATGGGTGAGCCTTTTCATACCTGTCTACCATGAACATAGACAGAGACCATAGATCTCATAAAAACCATAAGAACAGGTTGCACGAACAAGTGTGAAGAACTGGACTTGTTGAGGATGCACATGGATTTTGTCGTAGATGAGGAATTGAACTCATCTGGACCACCATATCCAAGCAATTTCCCTGGAACAAAAATGGCCATAGAATCGGTTTCTCATGCAGTTGCCCCTCTGTCCATTTTGAGGGAGTTCTCGGAACTGACCCTGAGTTCTTTTTTTAGGTAGGATGAGCATGAAGCTTCAGGTGAGTGTTTTTTTTTTCCTGTTAAAGAAGCATAAGAAACAGCTTTCACAGGTTTGTGTTATATTATAGGATTTTGCAACTAAATCTCTACTGCAGTCTTCAAAAACATAATCAACAGAATATTGATTTCTATAAAAAAGACTGATTTTTTACAAGGAATTACTGCAAATATAAAATTCTCTGTCCAACACAAGCACATGCCACTTTTCCCTCCTACATTCATTTGAGCAGGGTTATTAGAAGCTTCATATCTTATGACATTAATTTTGATGAATTTGTGAGATCTGATATAATTGGCTGTGATGTTTAAAGGCACAAAGGAAAGCAACATCATCTGTTTTCCTCATTTAAAGACTAGCCGTAATGGCTAATTCTTCAACAGGAGCTAGTGAACAACATATAAAGCAACATCATGTTTTGCAAATTAGAAATGGGTACTTAAAGAAAATGATGAGAAACTGAGACATCGTTTAGTTTTGGCTTCCTTTTCCCTGCATACAGACTCATTGCAGGGTGCAAGTGTCTGGGTGTGTGTGAACTATATTCACTACAACCCAAAGGCTATTGAGACAAATCAGTGGTCTCCAGTAGTTTTCCTGGATTTTACATCTGGGCAGATATGTAGGTTATCAGTAAAGCCTACATTGTAATGATTTTCTGCCATGAGCCAAATAGTCTTCCTCGGTAAAAAGACTCTGTTCTCCCTCTATCCAGAAGTGAGCATGTGCAATACTATGGAGTGGCTCTGAAGCATGAAGAACATTTGCCTCAGGACAGTCACAAAGCAGAAGTCATATAGGCAGCTATAACTAATTATCAGCCTGTTAGGTACTTTTGTAAAGCTGATCTCTTGCAGATCAAATGGCAGGAACTAAGACATATGAGACATTCATCCTGTTGATGCCAAGCTCTTACTCTGAACATCAACAAAATTATTATAATACTTTTTGAGATACCTAGTTCATTTCTTACATTATCAGTAACGATAAAGGCACTTTTAAGTCTTCAAGGTTTGAAGAAGGCATTGAAGTTCACTTATTTATTGATAGCCTTTTTAGGCACTGTGAGTACTATAAACTGTTTCTGTTCCGCTTCGAGCTCATCTGTGAAAGTCAAATTGAAAAACACTGCACTAGCTGTAGAACCAGTTTCAATTCAAAGTTATGCACTATGTAAAGGGTATATTTTTATACTTCTTTCTGAAGTCCTCTACCTGTTAACAATTAATTGCATCAAAACCTATGGAAACTTCATGAACATCTCCCACATTTCTTGATACAAGACTAGTTCAGAGAACAGACAGGATTCCTGGTAACACTATGTAAGAATTCTGGAAGCAATGGGAATCCCTTCACTAGATTCAACAAGAGCAGAATTAGATCAAAATACACATTCACTCACATGAACGTGGATTAACATAGGGTTAATACAGAATTAAAAGGCTAGACATATGACAAGACGTATTATTTCTGCTCCTACTTAGCATCAATTCTTTCTTTTTAACCTACATAATCCAATAAATCAAACTTCAAAAGGTAATAAAAAGTTCATTTCCCACTGACACCACTGACACCAGTTTACCTAAACTGATTTGGGACAAAGACAAATGAGAACGCTATTAGTTACCTATATTTCAATTACGACCTCATTAGCCTTTTTCTCTGGATTTGATCTTCCTTTCTTTTAGACAGAGTCCATATGACGAAATCATATGATCAATGTATAGCTACCACTGAATTATAAGGAACTCAGAAAAAGCATACAGGAGCATATAGTTAAACTAAACATCAAAAGAGAGGAACAGTTAACTAAGAATGGCTAGAGAGACTGGGAAAAGAAATTACTTGCCACTTCAACTATCAACCACCAACATCATAATGCCAAACTGGCAGAACAGGGAAATATACTATAAGGAATAGATATATGTAGAAAAGTTTGAGAAGTTTGTCAGATGCCGAAACAGGAAGAAATTTTAAACTTTTTTTTTTCCTATTTCTGAATGGTCTTGAGTGAGCTATGAGTGCTGCAATATTGATATTCCACAAGAGGGAGCTGTCTTGTAGTCCAAAAGTTGTAAATTTCCAACATAAAACTATTTCCAGTTTCATAAGTGTTTTTGGAAAGTTCTTGGATGCTCATCTTTGGCAAAATTTTCTAAAGTTTATTTTCTCTGGTAAACTGTAATGCCAAAGTTTTTGCACAACTGTAAAAAATGAGCAAAGAACATTGCATTGGTTTCATTTTTTTGTTTTTAATTGAGATACATATCATAAACTTATGGGCTAATGTATATTTACAAGTACAGGTATATGGTTTTATTTGTACTTAGGTCAAAACTATAAAAATATCTGCATGAAAAGAAAATTTCATCCAAAATACTCCTCTAAGATATATGCAAAGATTAAAACTAAGAGTCTGTTCTTACGACACTGTTCAGCACTTATTCACTTTTGTTCTTCATACCACAGTCCTCATATTCAGTCTTGTAAATAAGTCATCACTCTATTTCCCATCGTTCTCAGCCCCTTTTAATTGTACAATTACATAAAATATCACTTAGAGTGACAAAGTATTTTGTCATATTTCTGAATTTAGTAAGGCCATGATAATTCAAATGCTAAATTGTCAAAGCATCATTTTATTTTATTGCAACCAATGAATATGAAACTAGAAATGCTAAACACGCACTGGAAGAAGTCATAAACTGAATAAAGAGAAGGCCAATGAGATGAGTTAAAAGGCATCATTTTGCCTGATGAAACTTCTAAACATTGTCTTAGAATTAGCTCAGCAAGTGGCCTTTAAAAGGCTGTAGAACTACAATATAGTGTAAAAAAGTGAATGTAGTTAAACGACATTGAATGAAATTTGAAACCAAGAGAAGCTTCTATTACTTTTTCCCATCTCTGTGACCATAGGGGTATTATGATGAAAAGTATGACATGCTTGTGAACCCAAGCTGTGTGACAACAAAAATCCGGGTAAAAAAGGCAATTTTTGTATTATTGAATCATCAGTTTGAGATGACAAAGAAGGTTCAGTATCTTCCTGCATTAATCCTGTAGACATCTGGGTCCAGTTCTGCACTTGCAATAGATCTCTGCACCATTCTCACTGCTGCTAGAGTTACTAAACCTTCCCTAGCTTCTCTACTTATCTGCAACAAGTGAAGTTTGAGGAGCCAAACCATTTTGGTCTCATCCTGAATAAACTACAGGGTCTCATACTGTTGCATCAACCTGGAATTCACTTGCTTGTTATACCAACTGAAAAAATCACACATTAGGAAAAGATGTCTCTCCTGCTGCTTTCACACACTTACAGGAGCAGTTCCAGAGAAGCATCATGAACAGAATGTGACACAGCAAATTTCAATTCCTGTGAGGTCCTCTGATATGAAGCTGAGCCTATCTCCAAGCACAGTGAATGGGGAGTATCATCTGCTTTTATTTCCATGAGTAAATGATCAGCAGTGAACAGGTGTTAACACAAGCCACAAGATACTCACTTTAAAAGAGAACTTGGTAAGAGCTTGCTGCCTGCTCCTTTATTTGCATTGGGTTTGCGTGGCAAGGTTTTGGTAGCAGGGTGGGCTACAAAAGTGGCTTCTGTGAGAAGCTGCATCCCCCACCTCCATTAATCACAATCCTCTTCTCTGATCCCTGCCTTTTGCCCAAGTGATAACATGCTGCTCACCACAAACAGGTGCTCAATCTCCCTCAGTTCTTTCTACCTTTTGTAGAGGTGTTGTGAGACACGTACAGAGGCTGTCTCTTGACCATCACACTGTTCTCTGGCTCAAACAGTCACAGAAGATAGACAAATGTCTTCATCATCTTTGCTGGTGATTCTCACACAATGCACAGAAGGAGGAAAGAGGGAGGAAAAAGAGAAAAGTATGTAAGAAATCATGAATCTTAAAATTACAGTTCCTATTATTAAAAATACAAATCCATTCATAATGGCAATTCCAATTTTTGCTAGCCATTTTCCCTGTCCTGAGTCCCAATGACTGCAGCACAGAGGACAGCCAGGAACTGGGGCTCCATCTCTTAAATCATGAGTTTGTAAGGGATTGAAAGATTTCAATGGTTTGATCAGCTATTTCTTTTGTTTTTTTCCCATGCTTCCTCTGTAGAGGTACTTGGACTATGGATAGTGATACGAAATTAACCTTCAGTAAAACTTATCATTCCACATACTCATTCTTTAAACAATAACATATCAAGAGATAGTCTGTTCTGCAAGGCCTTTTTTTAATGGATTCATGAATAGTGCAGTTTATTGAAGCAACAGAAATACAAGTTCAGAATTTCTGTTGATAAATTCACTAATTGCATTAGAGCTAAAATTCAAAAGCTAGCCAAGGATTAATTGAACTTTTATAGAAAAACAAACCAAATGGTAATTCATTAAAGTCAGTTTCGCCTAGATATCAGCTGAGGTAGATGGAGCTGCAAATGTCACCAAGGAGGCATCCCTGCTTTGGGATGAGAGAGGGGTGCTCTGGGGAGGAAAGAGGAGCAAGCCCTGTTGACTTGTCCACAAAGTAGGGTTGTATTCTTCTCCTATTACCATGGAGGAGTTCAAATGCCTGATTTATACATTAAAAGAAGTGGAGGTGAGATTGTAGGAAATTAGTGGTTGCTGCCATCACAGGCGACATAGGGATAGCCACTTTCTCACTGTGGGAATCTGTGGGCCTTGACACAGGTAGAACAGAACTGTGACACAATAGCATCACACCGTCTTCCACCCTGCTGAGGCAGGTCATCTGGTTTCCACTACGCTTAGTCGTGCAACTTGTTACTCCCTTCACCATATCTCTCAAGGCTTCAGGCCCCATTCCTGCATTATCTACGCCATGACTGCAGTCATACTTTCAATACCAGAATTCAGTTATAGTATTAATTGGGGAATTTAACAGTTTTTTTACCTCCTCCTTTGGCATACGTTAAATTTGGTAATATTTTGTGCCTAGAGTAGATACCATTGGTACAGACTTGGGGCTGCAACCTTAAAGCATGATGACACATAAGGATATAGTTTTCAGCATAGCTTTCAGTTTAGCATAGCTTTCTTGACTAACACAGAAGTTGAGCCTGGGACTAAAGGGGGGGTGAGGGGATGTCTTGTAAGGTTTCATTCTTGTAAGGGCTCATTGGAAATGTGACTCTCCAGGGCAGCCTTGGATGCAGCGATCATGAGATGCTCAAATTTGAGATCCTCAGGACAGTGAGAAGAGCGTGCAGCAAGCTCACTGCCCTGGACTTCAAAGAGCAGACTTTGGCCTCTTCAGGAACCTGCTTAGGAAGGTTCCATGGGATACAGCCCTAGAGGGCAGGGAGGCCCAAGACTGTTGGTTGATATTCAAGGATCACCTGCTACAAGCTCAGGAGTGTTGCATCCCGACCAGAGGGAAGTGCAGCAGGAGGGCCAGGAGACCTCCTTGGATGGATAAGGAGCTCCTGAGGAAAATTCAATTGAAAAAAGAGGCTTATAATAAGTGGAAACAAGGACAGGTGGCGTGGGAAGAGGGATGTTGTCTGAGAAGCTAGGGACCGGGTTAGGAAAGCTAAGGCCCAGTTAGAATTAAACTTAGCTAGAGGTATTAAAGATAACAGGAAGGGATTCTACAGGTACATAGCAAATAAAAAACAGACTAGGGAGAACGTAGCCCCCCTCAGGAAGCTCTCGGAGAACTGGCTACACAGGATTTGGAGAAAGCTGAGGTTCTGAGTGACTTCTTTGCCTTGGTCTTGACTGGGTTGGAGCAATCCCAGACACAGCTACAGGTTGGGAAGAGAAGAAATTCAGAGCAGCCCTGTGGAGAAAGACTTGGGGGTATTGGTTGATGAGAAAATGAACATGAGCTGGCAGTGTGCACTTGCAGCCCAGAAAGCCAACTGTATCCTGGGCTGCATCAAAAGGAGTGTGACCAGCAGGTCGAAGGAGGTGATCCTGCCCCTCTACTCTGCCCTTGTGAGACCTCACTTGGAGTATTGTGTGCAGTTCTGGTGTCCTCAACATAAAAAGGACATGGAACTGTTGGAACAAGTCCAGAGAAGGGCCACGAGGATGATCAGGGGATGGGAGCACCTCCTGTATGAAGACAGGCTGAGGAAGCTGGGGCTGTTCAGCCTGGAGAAGAGAAGGCTGCGTGGAGACCTCATAGCAGCCTTCCAGTATCTGAAGGGGGCCTATAGGGATGCTGGGGAGGGACTCTTCATTAGGGACTGTAGTGATAGGACAAGGGGTAATGGGTTAAAACTTAAAGAGGGGAAGTTTAGATTGGATATAAGAAGGAAATTCTTTCCTGTTAGGGTAGTGAGGCACTGGAATAGGTTGCCCAGGGAGGCTGTGAATGCTCCATCCCTGGCAGTGTTCAAGACCAGGTTAGACGAGGCCTTGGGTGATATAATTTAGCGTAAGGTGTCCCTGCCCACGGCAGGGGGGTTGGAACTAGATGATCTTAAGGTCCTTTCCAACCCTAACGATTCTATGATTCTATGATTCATTATATTTCTCATTACCCTACTCTGATCTGACTGGTAATTACATTAATTTCCCAAAATCAAGTGTTCTACCCATGAGTAATTGCTGAGTGATCTCCCTTTTCTTATTTCAACCCATGAGCCTTTTGCTATATTTTCTCTCCTCTTTCCATCTGAGGAGGAGAGTGATAAGGCAGCTGTGGTGAGCAGCTGGCCTCCAGCCAGGGCTGACCCACTGCATGCTGTAATGCAAATCCCACTGGCTTGAAGGCACAGTAAGAACACTTCTGCCAGTGGGGATCTACTAATTTTTAGGCATTTCTAAACTGTCAGAAATATTCAGAATCTTTGCTAACACAAGATAAATATTCTGAAAAGCTGTTCCCAAGGTCTGTTCTATTACATAAACTAAATTGAACTAAAACTGGTTATTGAAATATCACTGCAGATATCTCGGTTTACATACAAGGCTGAATTAAACTTCACTGATTTCTGTGTCTCTATTTATTGCATGCAGGTCTATGTAATATTCTATTAGAATAAGGTCACTGAAGCAGACAAGTAGTTTATCTTCTGCTGTGAAATACACAAGAAGATTTTTCTATAATACCAGAGACATTTTGATTTTCTTTTTTTTTCTCAGACTGAGATGTAAAAATTCAGAGCACAGGGGAGTGGAAACTCATCTCTGTTAATTATGCATGAAGGGGAAAAAAAATATTTCTGTTTACATAAACAGACACAGAAAAACAAACAGCAAAAATGTCCCCTCCTTAATCTTAACATAAATAACTATGGTATGACTGATATACAAGATAAATATTAAATACCTATATATTGCAAATTTTGCTTGCTCCTTCATTTATGTAAACAGGACTGCATGTTTACCACCTGTTTTCATGAAGGGGACATACCAAATTCTAAGTTATTTCTTAAAAAGTAGGCTATAGTCACTCTTTAATACTGTACTCCTGGATAGAATCTTTAAAGTTCAATATCAAAAAGAAAATACATGAAACTTTGACAACATTTAAAACAGCATTAGAGAATATGGTAGATGTTAACTTCATCAATTTTCAGATCAATATGAAAGTGTTGTGGAATAATTAGGAAAAAAAAACAAACACAAAAGGCCTCCACACTTTTTTTGTATCAGCCAAAACTGTAGGTACACCATTGATGTGAGCTATCAGAGTAACCTACCCTCCTCGGTGGGGGGATTTAAAAACTTGAGTGTTAATAAAAGCAGTGTTAGTTAAGTAAAATAATTTACTGTTCAGATGACAGATACTCTGGAATAAAAACTGCTTAAACATTCACCCCTCTAAGTAAAGGGAACTTAAGTTGCAAGTAATTTTTAGAATATTTTCTAACAATGCAGATAATCTTCAATGCCAATGACAAATTGTTTCCTAATGTTTGTATCACTCTTTTACCCTACAAATTCCAGCAATGCACAATGAAACTATCTATTTATGAAGAGTTTTTAAAATAGAAATTAAATACTATGAAAAAAAACATCAGAAGGAATTTTTTTCTCCTTTAACCTCGATGGTAAAAGGCAGTCCTTGCCTTTTAGAAGACTAGACCTCTGAGGCATAAGTGTTATAAGACTCAGCCATAAGGTTAAGGTGAGGAATTCCCAAGACTGATCAACTGCACTCTTTTCCCTGCACATGACATGTCTGAATCTGTGTTAACAAAAATTAATGCTTCCTGTCATGATGCCAGTCCTGATCCTGGTGGCAGAGGTGCCATTTGCTCCAGCACTGGAAAGATCTTGTACCTCCTGCCTATGCTAACCTGGCACGGAGTCACTAAGGCTACTGCTGTTTAGTTGGGATCAGCATCTGCTGGATCCAGGTGCTGTCATCCCATGTGTTAGTGCATGCTGTCTACTGGATAGCAGCTTTAAAGCTGCAAACCAGTTAGAGAATGAGTGGTAAGGAGAGGGGAGAGAGACTCGTGTAGTGACAATGTCCCCTGCCTCTCCTCTTGTGAATGGGTGGAGACATGGGATGAACTAATCAAGTCTGTTACAGCAGCAAAACCATAGGCCCATGCTGAGAATTTTAGAGCTCCAATTTCAGGCAGGACAACTGAAAATCAGAGCAGCTTTGAAAAAGTTACCATAAATGATGTCCTAGATTTAGCAAAATCCAGCCTTTTTCCTGAGGGTGGAGATTTATAGCTAGGAACAGAAGGGAAGTCTCTTCAGAGAAAACCCTCTCTCCAAAGCTACCTGGCAGCACTCCTTTACCACTTAATGAATGCTGCCTGCCGGTTTTGAGTGTCTTGGCTGTTAAAAGTTTGAACAGATTATTGTAGCATCAATAAATAAATATGAGAGCAAAAAAATGTAAGTTGTATTTCCAAAACTGCATAAATGCAATTTAACTTCCATTGCACACAACATTCCTAGTTTGATTCTTGCTTTTCCTATTTCAAAGATTTTATCTATTTTTTTTTCCATTATATTGCTTCTGTATCTTTTGATCTCTGGTTTTCTTTCAGTAGAAATATTCTGAGTGAAATAAGAGTTCACTTCAAATGAGCAGTGGAAGTTACAATGAAATCTTTAATTACATCAGTGTTTTTTGGGTTTCGTAAAGGAAGTTCCCATAATCGAGAAGTAAATTCCACATTCCTAGTTTAAGTGTTATATTTGTTCTAATTTGGAAGCAATGTTTGTTTTAATGAGTAAAGCACCAAACACTCAATGGAAAACCAAACAAATTAAAAAAGAAAAAGGAAGCAAGCTTTCTTGATGGTTTTCTTGCATTTCTGTATTTCTGAAGGTGATCAGCTTCAGGAGGCTGCAGAATGGCAAGGCTGGAAGGGCTGCATAATAAAAAGTTATCTGCCCATGCAACCTGAAGGGAGGAAATATGCCTCAACCTGGTTGCTCGTTACATTGTGCAAAATCTTTAGGCATTTGCTTAATCTTAAACTCATATTTATCAACTTCAGAAATAAGCCTGAGCATTCTGAGAGAAGGGAAACCAAAAACCATGTAGTGGAAAATTACACACATTCTTACTTCCATCTCCCTTTAATGTTAGTGTCATATTTTTTATACTTATTAGACATTAGTCAGTCCACCTGAAAGTGTCTCATGTCTGAAGTTCCTGAACTACAAGAATCATAAAGAGCTTTTCATACTTAAAAATAGTGCATTTGTGATTTAATGACAGTAATGAGTTGCTTGAGAAACTGATTGCATACGACAGTTTTAATCCTTTTAACATATATTGAAAAACAAACTGAAAAATTAAGGTACAACTAATGATAACAGCCTGAATTATACTGGTTTTAACCTCCATTGTGACACTGCACACATAATTTATAACACACCTGAGAACTTTAAGTTAACAAACATCACATTCTGAGCTGCCAGTGAGAGAACCTGAATCACAAATTGCACCAGACAAGTAACTCTGTAAATGTCCCGCTGCCCAACATCCCATAAGCCATGTCTCTGACACCTACAAGTGAGCTGCATTTTTTGTATGATGTAGATCTGATGTGGATTTCAATGCCTTGAATTATTCAGTTCTTTGTACAAAAATGGTGATTACACGATATACAAGGTAAAAAATTACTCATATTTATGGAACCATATGTTTTGACAGATAACTTCATGCAAAGCAGGTTCTCCAGACGGACCTCGACACGCTTCTGAGGCGGGCTGATGCCAGCCTCATGAAGTTTAACCATAACAAGTGCAAGGTCCTACACCTGGGTCAGAGCAATCCCAGGCACAGCTACAGGTTGGGCAGAGAAGAGATTCAGAGCAGCCCTGTGGAGAAGAACTTGGGGGTGTTGGTTGATGAGAAAATGAACATGAGCTGGCAGTGTGCACTTGCAGCCCAGAAAGCCAACTGTATCCTGGGCTGCATCAAAAGGAGCGTGACCAGCAGGTGGAAGGAGGTGATCCTGCCTCTCTGCTCTTGTGAGACCTCACTTGGAGTATTGTGTGCAGTTCTGGTGTCCTCAACATAAAAAGGACATGGAACTGTTGGAACAAGTCCAGAGAAGGGCCACGAGGATGATCAGGGGACTGGAGCACCTCCTGTATGAAGACAGGCTGAGGAAGTTGGGGCTGTTCAGCCTGAAGAAGAGAAGGCTGCGTGGAGACCTCATAGCAGCCTTCCAGTATCTGAAGGGGGCCTATAGGGATGCTGGGAAGGGACTCTTCATTAGGGACTGTAGTGATAGGACAAGGGGTAATTGGTTAAAACTTAAACAGGGGAAGTTTAGATTGGATGTAAGGAGGAAATTCTTTCCTGTGAGGGTGGTGAGGCACTGGAATAGGTTGCCCAGGGAGGTTGTGAATGCTCCATCCCTGGCAGTGCTCAAGACCAGGTTGGACAAGGCCTTGGGTGATATGGTTTAGTGTGAGGTGTCCCTGCCCATGACAAGGGGGTTGGAACTAGATGATCTTAAGGTCCTTTCCAACCCTAACGATTCTATGATTCTATGATTCTAAATGTAAATGTGGGTGAAACTGATGTGGGACTTAGGAGAAAGTTCAACTCCTTGATCAGTCCGCCTGCTCAATTTGCTGTCATCAACTCTCTGAGATCCCCATTTGCAAACTGGAAAAAATGATAACTGCATTTACATCTTTAGAACACTTGTTCATTGTGGCATAGACCTGAAATAAATTATCTCTTCCTGTAAATTAAGACAAACCAATACAACCTCGTCCTTCTCCATTTCTAATCTCTTGGTCTTTATCCTTACCAACAATTAACAATTTATGTGCAGCACCTAGCAAAAAGTGTTTCCAACTGACTACAGCTCTAAGTACTATAATGATAACAATATTGAAGAAAATTAAAGAAAATAAAGTTTTCTATGATTTTCGAGTTGCCACTAATTTGGGCTAGATTGCAGTCTTTCATTTTAGCTTTTGGTTTTATTTGGTTGGTTTTGGTGGGGGTTATTTTTGTATATAGAAGGCCTCCAATTTTTCTTGAGGGTAATAATTCTAAAGGATAGAAAGACTTTAGGTCATTCAGTCTCTCTTCAGCACCTGCTTTCTCTTTTCCTTCTCAAAAAAGTCAATGTATGGGCTACAATCAATATATCCACATTTCATTTTAATTCTTGAAAGAAATTCTTTCGACCGAGGGTACAGTTATTCACAATCTACATTTCTTGCATGCTGGGTTTTTTTTTTGCTGCCTACTAAAACTGGTCCTAGAATACCATAAAACATTTGACAATGCAATTTTATGTGTTGAATTCTCATCAGAACACAGAAACTGAAAACGACAGCATTAGCTATGTCTCATTTAGACTTCTAAGGAATGATTTTGAGGTTTAGAACTGCTATGCTCATAAAAATGATTTGCTACTCCCTGACAAGGGATCCTCTAAGACAACTTGAGCGTGCCGTAATTATTAGAACCTGATTATGCAATTATTTTGCTGCTGTAAAATTATTTCTGCATGTTGTCATTACTAAAACAACAGTGCGCTTGTTATTCCTATTAAATCATCCTTTTATCCTAGTAGAAATGTGATGAAAGAGACATTTATAAAGTGGAAGACAACATTCCACCTTTTGAAAGTGTGCCCTGAGGACTTGGTGATTTCTGGCAGGACCATGACTGGTGTTGAAGGAGAGTGCTCCCCTCCAGGTCTGTCTGTCATCTCTTTTCCCTGCAGCCACCCGTGCCGGCTCATCCACAGGGATGGCCTGAGGTTAGACAGAAGTTGACAGCTCATAGGTTTCCTCCCAGGGAGGACATTTTGTAATCCATGGAATAGTTTTAGATTCACATAGTAATTTATGATGTATATTCTTAAAGTACATAAAATAGTGAGCAGAGAGTTCACTGCCAGAAAGTGCTGCATGAGACTTTAGGAAAATAAGACATAAGGAAAAAACCTACTTTGAGAAAACTCAATTCAGCAGCTTCTGTTGCAGAGTTTCAGGTACATGTAACTAATAAATAAGCTTATAAGCATGTTCTAGCATTTTCAGTGGTACCAGCCAAGCAGCATTTTGGTCCTATGGTTGAACATACTCTCTTTCTCATGGAAGTTAGAGACATGTTCTCCAAGCTTTCTGTTATGTATTATACAAATTCATTGCATTGAGCCAAGATCCACTAAGTCCTTCCTATGTAGTAAGAATGTAATTTCTTCGCTTTCTACAACATTTAACTAGTGTACATAGGAAACAATAAGCTTGCATAAACTTCCTAACCTGTGAATCCATTTGAAACCACTTGTATTAACAAATTTTAACTGCAGACAGGTGTCCTGAAACAAAACTCTTAGCAAGTATCAGAAGAAGCATTTAGGATATCCCATTACCATGTAACATCAGGGAAAGGGGATTCTTACCTTTTTAAACTGTTGTCTTGATTTGGTAGATATCACATAGGACAGAAAATCTGCATTGATCTGAAGAAAGTAATAACCTACTCCTTGCACTTGGATATGACAGAAGAAAAAGTACAGCCTTTGGATACACTTTGTTAATAGTTTCACAAATTGATGGTATACAAGCAGTTGAAATCATACTTCAGTTGCTTGATGATATTATGTAAAAGAAAAGGAAGCATTAATTCTGAATTGTTGATACAAGTTTAATTTAGGAAAATACAGAATAAAAACCGGAGTAGTATGTTTACCATTGAAATTCATGGTTCTGAAATTGGCCCTGGGAATTCAGTCTGCATTCACAATGCAAAGTGAAAGGTACTTTAGAAAACCTTTTTTTTTTTTGTAATTTCTGGTTGAATTAACAAGGTAAGTCAGAATCAGGCATAAAGCTTTCTCTTACAAAGAATATAAATGGTAATAAAATGACATATATAATGACAAATCAAATAACCTTCACTTGCAGTGTGCTGAATGAAGGCAGGCAACAAATTCCTACATTAAAAAACAAAAAAACAAAAAACTAGGGCTTCATTGATCAATGTAAAAAAATATACATCATATCTACTATTTCTCAAAGAATTAAATAAAAAGGAGCAAAGGTAATAATCTATTCCCCCAGCTGTTCTGGGACTGAAACAACTGATTCTTCAGATACGTTTATTCCGTTGTCTTTAAGGAAGCAGTTCAAATCACCACCTCAATGAATTATGATGATTTTTTAATAAAATGTACATAATTGAAACAGGCAGTCAATGTAGTGAAATTGAATTCAGCTCTTCTGCATTGCTCATCTCTCCTTATTATTCAGGACATTTTGGTATTTTAGGATGGAGACTTTAAGAAAAGAGCAATTCAGGCCAGAAGGGAATATTTTATATTGGGCATGCCTGTAGATAACACTGTGCTGCTCAGATTGTACCCTCATTAAGTGTGTCACCAACCTGTAAAGGACTTGGTCTATATGGTAGAAATTTAACTCTGTAGCGTCAAAATATTTCCCAGCAGAAGCAGCAGATCAAAACTTATAGCTCATTCATATCATGTGAGATTGATTTTTCCTCATACATGAAAATAAGGCTTGTGCCATATGGCAGAATTTTCTAAATGCACATGTTAAAGGATCTACATTACAGATGAAAAAATGAAGAATCTGAGATGAAAGTTGCAGCTTTTTTGTGACTTTGCGCTGCAGACTCATATTGAATACCTTGATTCAGCACTGACTCTGGTCTTCACACTCTTTTTCTATCTTCATATTTCTTCATACTAAAAATTCTGCGAAATAAGCTTTTGGCATAAAATTAGTACAGTGTGTGGCACATGTAAAACCTGTACCAGCTGGACAGTCCAAGGTTTATCCTTTACCTATATCCAGTAGTAAGGAATATATTTATCCACCTCATTTCCCAGGTGTTATCTAACTGTAGGACATATATTACTGTGTTATTTTATGTTCCCCCCTTCTTACACTGAAGTTTCAGCCTGAAGAGTTCTATATGCAAAAAAGCACCAACAAATCATGAAAACTGAGGAGGCAAGGTCTGTTCTGTGACCTTGGCATCCGTCTAGTGCCTGTCACAACTCAAACAGCAAATGTGAGACTTGCTCATTACCAGCCAGAACAACCACAAAAAAGGAGGGGGAAAATAAACAGAAACTGCCTATTTCCTGGAGTCTGCTCCCCAGGTGCACCCAATTTTCCTGTCAAAGAGAGAATAACAAGTTAAATTGATTCTTTCATGTTTGTTTTCTTCTTAGGACAGCTAGAAAATAACTCCCAGTGATGTCAAATCATAGTTGTATGTCCCAGGTGAAAAGAAATAACATAGTACTTCAGAAGTGTTTTTCTGTTCAGCAAACAGCAGTAACACATGTCAAATGGACTAACTAACACCTCCTTTTCAACAGGAGGCACTTTGGTAACCAGTTTTCTTAAGTCTCAAGGGATGCCCAGTGAGAAAAGTACTCTGGAGAAATAAACTTTTTAATGCATGCGGAAAAGAAAAGGATTCATTCATAGAGAAAATGATAACTAATAGATGAGCTTCAGCTTTATGCTTCTTATACAGAGCATTTCAGAGACTGTAAAGAAGTTATTGAATCTGAATATAATGATTTCCTCACCTATAAAGTGGAATTAATGATCTAATCTTGATGCAGTGATTTTGTGTTTGCAGAATTGTCTTGGCTAGGCATGTAGTTCTTACTAAAAAAAAAAAAATATAAGGCACCCTATTCAAAATGGATGGCTTATTCACATATATTTTCTGTTACCTAGTTTGTTTTTTAACTTTTACTTACTTGTTTGTTCTGGTTTCAAGTTTCCAACAAAAAAAAAAAGGTAGAAAACAAACCAAAAGCAGTCTTTCACTCTCCTCTCCCCTCACCGCCAACCACACCGTGCCCCCCCACCCAAGTGTGGTACAACAAAAGGCAGCGGATATAAGCAACAACAGGAGAAGCTTAGATTAGAGACCAGGAAAAGAGATTTCCACTCAGTCACCAGTCATTTGGACCAGGGGCAAGAGACACTGACATCTCCAACCTTTGGGGTTTTCAAAACCGGAATGATGTGACCCTGAGTAGCCAGATCTGACTTTAAAGTTGAATCCAGCTTGAAAGATGACCCTGCAAGGGCTGGAGAGTGTAATCAGATCTCCCTTCTGACCTGAATTTTTCTCTGATTCTGCGATCTCAAGGGTACAAATAAAGTTTGGTTATTTACAACGTGGAGTGTGGTTATTGCTGCCAACGAGAACCAATGGCACAAGCCCAGGAGAGTACAAGAACAAGTTGAGGCACAGTTCTGTCTCTCCTAAATATCTATCCAACTCATGAAAATTGATTCAAGGACAAAGAGCCAAAACTCGTATCTTTGTACAAAATAGCCTTTGCTGGATTTTCTATGCATTATTCAATCTGACAGACCACTGCAGCTTTTAGCTTTCTAACAATCCTAAGGCAAGTTTAGGAGCTGCATACTTCATGGATTAAGGTAGCAGACTGAACATAAACTGTATTTCCTGCTCTGACATTAAGTTGTACTGAGAAGTCACTTAATCTTTGCTATACTTTCACTGTTGTGAAAACTTTCACTTAATCTCTGCTATACTTTCAGTCTTGTGAAAACTTTCATTCTTGCTCAATTCAGCTGTAAGATGGGAAGAGTAAAGGCTGCTTCTTTTATAACATTTCTGTGGGCCTTTAGCTGTCATGTTATAGCCATGTGATTAAAGAAACAAAGATGAGAAAATGGATGTTTCATTGGTAAGCGAAGTGAAGTAAGCCATTGTAATGGCTACCAACAACCATTTGTATGGCTTTTCTTCAGATCTTTTACTGTCCATTTATTCTATATTGCTGCTTTCCACAATAGCTTTTTAAAAAGCCCCAAACAAACAGAATGGCCTCATGTATCCCAAAAAAGCTCTTTATCTTTGCTGATAGAGAGAGTCCTTTGATTAAACTCATAAATTTTAATCCTGTATATTGTATTAGATCAAATATCCTGGCATTTTAATTAACTTGTATTTCTAGAGCTGATGCAAAACAGACATGGATTATGAAGAAAAATGTATTATAATGTAATTACTGTAAAGGACAATAGTTTTTTAATTAACTGACCAGAAATCTTTCTTTTATATATTTTTTCCTTTTCATTAATTCAATCATTTATGTAGATTTAAGGTATTTTTAAATTTGAAAGAACAAGATAAACTATGTGACTTACAGAACATGGTCTACAAAACTAGTTTGCAGAACTGGGATTCATTGTAAACATTGCAAACAGAACAGTTTCTTTTCAACTAAAGTTCATCATTGGGTCTTTCTGATTTAAAAATTTAAAATTAACCAGAACTCTTTGAATACATGACCTAGTGCAATTTAATGTCAACCTTTCAGACCTTCTGGTTTTTTATCTGATTTTTTAATGAACAGAAAGGACAAAGACAAGAGTTTCACTGTCTCCTTGTGGTAATATACTGGTGTGGAACACTATGCTTGGGCCAGATGTCTCTTTGGAGCATCAGTTTGTAAAGCAATCATCTGTAATAATAGGCATCATCCCTCTGGGTTGGAAGACATCTTCAAAGGCCATCTGGTCCAACCCCCCCTGCAATAAGCAAGGAGATCTTCAACTAGATCAGGTTTCCCAGAACCACCTCCAGCCTGGCCTTATATGTCTCCAAGGATGGTACATCTACCACCTCTCTGAGCAGCCTGTGTTGGTGTTTTACCACCCTCACTGTAAAGGATTTTTTTTTTCCCACATCCAGGCTGAATCTCCCTTCTTTTAGTTTATCCTATCACAGCAAACCCTGCTAAAAAGTCTACTCACCCAGTTCTGCTCCTGCCACTTGATCTCCTTTAGCTAGCTAATACTTTCAAGTCAACCTGAATCAGCACACAGAAATTTTCTCAACCTATTTTTGCTAATGGGCCATGCTAGTGGCCATTTTCTGGTACTTGTCTTGGCCCTGGACAATCTGGTAGCTCTTGGCGGCCAAGGTCTATTGCTTAGCTGGCACAGATCTGAATATACTGGGTATGTCCTTGAAACAAAATCATGGCTCCTGTAACCCAAAGACAGATGCCTAGAGATGCTTTAGACAGTGTATTTTTCTTGGACTCTACCTGATTCTCCAGAAATGTGTGGATCATCCATATGTGCTTATATGTGTCAAATCTTCTGGATTACTTATTATATATATTGTGTATTGTATATATAAACTTTTTATATATATGTATAATAAATATAACAAAGGTACATTGCATATACCTTAATTACAAGGTATTAGATGCCTGCTTTGAGAAAATCAGAAGGAAAGAACTTCTTGAGCACAAAATACTTGCTAGGGTGGTGGAGCTTTGTTTTTCAGAGGCTGTCTGTGGATATGATGCAAGCAGAATTTATTAAGACTTTTCTTAAGCCTGAGGACTTAAGGATGGGTTACACGGAGATGACAAACACACAGACTTGGTGCTCTCTGCCATAACACACGTGAGCAGAATAAGGTTGTATAAGTGTTGCAGTGGGATAAAATTCTGCTCTGATTTTTCCTGCTATTGCCTAGTGATACATGACAGGCATAAAGACAGTAGGAGAGAAGGAGGAATGTCTTACGTATTCTGGAAAAAGTGCAACTGAGTTAAAATCTAAGATTTGTTTCACACAAAAATAATGTGTTTTCCTCAGAAATGAAACATAAGACTCTTGTGTGTATATATCATCTGTTACAGGTTTGTGTCACCTCCTGGGAAAAGATACTGTTCAATTACTGAAATTAAAGGATAAAGAAGATCCTAGCAAAACTGTATTCCACCAGAAAAGAAAATGTATAGATATACACACACTAATTGAAATATAAAAGTATTTTTTTTTTAATTATAAATTCCTGCAAGAGTTAAAAGGTAGGGAAAAAAAAGACATTTGAGCAGGTAAATCATAAATCTGGATTGTGGGAACAAGAAAGATTGCACAATCAGGAGATTTCAAAGCATGCACATGAGCAGTGCTTTGTTAACGCTTCTCATCTCTGGTATGAAACTGTGCAAACATAGCTCTAATCCTCCTGGGGCTTATATAGCAGTCTTCATAAATAATCATTCCACTATTCTTGGAGTGTCATGGCTAGAAAAATTTTACAGTGAGCTCTGCTAACAAATTACATGAGCAAACTGAAAAGGATCTTAAGGAAATACCAAAGACTTCTGACATTTTAAAGATATCATTATAGATATTACATGCCTTTTTATACTTAAACAGGACTCACAAGGAAGATGGAGAGAGACTTTTTACCAGCTCCCGTTGTGACTGGGGCAATGGTTAAGAACTAGAGAAGAGTAGATTTAAATTAGATATAAAGAAGAGAATTATCTATGATGAGCATGATGAGACTTGGGAACACATTGCCCCAGAGAAGCTGTGAATGCTCTATTGATGTCAGTGTTCAAAGTCAGGTTGAATAAGGCTCTAAGCAGGCTGATCTAATGAAAGATGTCTCTACCCATGGCAGCGAAGTTGGAACTAGATATCCTCTAAAGGTACCTTCCAACCCAAACCATTCTATCATTCTGTGAAATTGTTTCTGTATCTTTGGAAAGTTAAAAAATGTAAGCACCTGTGCTCAAGATGTCAAATCTCTGTTTAGGGTCATAGTAAAATAGAACAGTTTTCACAAGTGATGGATTTTCAAATAGGGTGAAGGTAGCTGAAAAATCAGGGCACATTTAGATTCCCATCTCATGGCTAAGACTGATAATTATATTTAAAGTAATACTGTTTATCAATATCTAATGTAACCTGTGAATATGGACTTTAAAAACTTGAAGAGGATGTCATTTTTCACTCTCATATTCTGTTTCCTTCATTGTGAAATCATATATATCTGCATGATGTTACACAAAATTAAAAACTGAAACAAAAGGCATCTCCAGTTCCTTTATGTCTCCAGTATAGTGAAAAAAACTCAGAATGATTCCTGCATCCAGAAACTAAACAGCTGAGAGGGGGCAGATTAAAGATCTGCCTTTTGAGTTACTTACGAAAATATTTCTTCCAGGAATCTGAAAAAGTTATGTATGCATGTGACAGATTATTACCATTATTGGTGTCCTGTAAAAAGCTCCAATTCATTAGATGTTTAGAAAAAAAAGGACAGAACTATTGTCATCTTCACTTACAGGACAATATGGGTTGATGCTAGGATAACAACAAACTGATTAGCTGATGGGTACAAGTGGCAAACACACACAACTACAACATGACAAAGGCAAGGTGATCTGACTTGTTAAAGTATCTTACAATTCTAAAAGTAAGTTTTCAAAATCTTTATATGTTTTTATGGCATCACAAATAACGCATTTTAAGCAGGCATTGCAGAAAATAATAATGTTTTTTTCTCTCAGGCAGGCATTAAGAATTTCATGCCTGGAGTCATGGAAGGGCTTCTCTGGAGGAAAAGGAGGCTCCTGTCCCTCAGGTCCCTTTCCTGTCAGGCCCTATCCTGTCAGAATAACAGCTTAGGCTGGTAATACCAGGGAACGATCAGGTGGGTATGTGCAATATAAGGTCTCTGAAAGCTTCCTAATTTAGATCTTTCATGAGATAATAAAGGTAACATTGGTAGAAAGAGAAAAAAGGGACAAAATGGCCAAAATAATATGGATGAAAACTTCTTTATATTAACAGCCTTATTATATATGAATACATATGCATATATATGTATTTTTTATGGTTATTACATGCATCACTGTCATTAACCTGAGTGCTTAAGAGAGAGCCTAAAAGAATTTTAGCTTTTTGGAGGGGTGAGAGAGAGTAACCCTTTAGATGGCAGTATCTGAAAGACTTCAGTATCCAAAATAAGCACTTCAGAAGAAAACCCTTAAAATACTCCAGGATAGTACTGCTCATGTCTTTTCTAAAGGAAAACCTTCACGGCAACCTGACAAATATTTCTAGTTGGATTTAATGAAATTGCTACTAGAGTAAGATTTTCTCAATGTGAAAAGCAAGAAATGAGTTGATCCTTAGTAATCAAACTGAAGTTTGAAATAACACCCTTGAAATTAAGATTAAAGGCTCTTTGAAGTAAGTATGTGTAGTAAGTTTTGTAAAGCAGGGACTAATGATTAGTGAAAAGACATAATGGGCAATAAAATATATTGAACCAGCAGACTAAGACTAGCACTAACTCTGTATTGCAGAAGACATCCAATGAAACTAGTGGGAAACCAAGTCAGGTTTAAAACTGATAAAGAGCCAAAGCAGTAAAAAACAGACCTAATTTTTCCACTCCTTTTATAATTTTTGTCTAACAGATGAGGCAATTAATTTGATGGAAAAGGTGCTGAGTGCTAGTAGTACTCAAAAAAAAGCAATGCTGTTCAAACCAGAGTTGAAGTCAGGCTTTTCCAGATATTGCGGTTGTCCATACTTTTGGTTTCTCTGCACAGATTGTCCTGCTTCTGTATCCTCCCTTGACCGGTATCTCTATCTCTCATAGAGAATTATGACTCCTGCAGTTGGATTTCAAATATCAGTTTCTTGTCCTAAGGAAACATAGTAGAGGGGTTTGGTGTCACTAGAGCGGATTCTTTGGTCCAGCTATACTAAAGCTTATTTGAGCACTTATTTGAATCTAACCACCACACCAACACTTTTATAACAGTAAAATGAGCACACAGAGCCATGGCAGATTTAGGAACAGATCACCACCTCTGTGAAGAGAAACCTAAAATATCAGTAACTGATGAATTAGATCGAGCTCTTCAGCCAGTTAATGTCTATATCAAAATTTGTCTCCTACCTGCTGTTAGTAAAGGGATCCAATATAAGAAGTCAGAACTAGGAAATCCGCAGGGTTGTGTTATTAATTTCAAAACTACACACTGTGGCCCCCTCATTTATACCTCCAAGATCTTTCCTGAGAAGGGAAAAGTTATAGGTAAGGTATGGGCTTGTTATACGCAAAATTTTATATACATGTATTATACTGAATTTGTCTTTTGCAGAGAAAATTAAATAAACTTTGTGTGTCACCCTGAAAGTTCTTGTTATCAGGCTGTAATTCACTGGTTTGTTTTCTCCATTTCCCCCGGACATATAACTTTAAATAAATTAGAGTTAATACTGGTAGTAACAGAAGTAATCTAAAAAAAAAATTTGAATGTATTTTGTTATGGGTAGGTTTTGATGCTCATGAAGAAGATGGAGGCTTTCCTTTGTGAGAGGCCAGGCCTTTCAGTAGTTTTTGTAAGACAGAGGACAGTAAGATTGACAAGTACTGATGATATTCCATATCATGGTAGTTAAAAGTCAACTTTAGGGAAAAATGTCTTTTATGTTACCCTCCGATACTTGCTTATGTTGGTAAATTTCAGTGTTTTCAGCCAGCTGCATTACCTTTAAAAGAAAATGAAAAGCCTGAGGGGCCATAGGACTCCTGGGATTCATAAAGGATTTATGAGTGTATTTTGGTACTCAGTCACTATCTGATAGAAACGTATGAGTAAAAAAAAAATAAAATCTGCAAAAAGTAACTGACTCCATAAAATTGTTTGAGTCTCTCAGGTTATTACTATAACAAGATTTATTTTCCTTATGGATATGTCCCAAATGGCAGCAATCAATCATTCTTACTGCATATTAAAGAAGATATCTCTGAATATCCAACTTCTACATCTGTGTTGACTAACCTGGACTGGGCATGCAATTCTTTACTCTTCTTCTGTACCACAGGACTGATTTAGCATAAGGTTTTTTGTGGTTTATATCTGTTTTTCCATGTATACATTATTTTTAAAAGTGCTTCTAATCCTTCTTTCCTAGGAAGACAGACCCTTGCCCTTTCCTTGCAACGCAAAAGCTTTAAAAAGGTATGAATGAGGGGAGAATATTCATTTTGGTATTTCACTTCTAGTGGCAGTTAAGGACTTCCCCAATTTCTACCTTAGAATGGCAGTGAGAAGTATGATTCAATGCTTGTTTGGCAATGCATAGACTAAAACAGAGGAACCAGTGATGCTGCTGAAAAAGTGACTTAGAGCGCCCACCAGGTGCGACACACAACACTAAATCACACCTATTACTCACAGCATTCTCCTTTTTAGTGTTGTTGGGTTTAGCTTAGTCTCTGCTTCCCAGTTAGAGAGAACTGCTCCCCAGTTCTTCGTATTTTTGTTCCTGTGCCATTATTCTCCACTAACTGATTTTCATGCTCAGTGGCCGAGAAACTGCCATTCTTTAAAGCTCATCCTGATGTGTTGTCCCCCTTACTAACTTCACATCAATACTTAGTGACAACCTTTTGCTGTCTTGATAATCTTTTTTTCAGATAAACATGGAAAATATGAGTTGCAGCTAGGGTTTGTGCTTCTTTAGAACAGATTTTCCTTCAGGTGCTGTACCCTTTTCCTGGGGGTAGAACAATTAGGCTATAATTTTCTTTCTCATATTTGCATGTGGCTACTTTACCTCTTAAACTGAGCTGTCTGAGGATAAACAGGTCTCCCCTACCTCCTACTACTTTAACTAAGTAACTGGGTACCAAACAGCACTTTCTCCAGCCCTGTGTACAGTCCAAGCTGACGTGACACTCTTGAAGGTATCCTAGTAATAACTGCTACCAGTCCCTGGCATGAAAAACAAACCCAAACATCTTTGGGGCAGCACAGCTGAAGACTGCTTTTCCTTCACAGAGAATGCACAATTGAGTGCACTTGTCTGAATATACATGTATGGGTGTACTTAGGCAGTTAGAAATCAATGTAAAAAGACATGATGTAAAAGAATAGGAAGCAAATATGGGCAAACAGCTTTAAAGTCAGTGTGAGGGGAACAGAAGCTGGACTTTTCTTCCACGTACTTAGGTTAAACCTCTAAATGTAAATGTTTGCTTAGCTGCTGATGAGCAAGGTTTCCACATTTTTAAAAACCAAGTTTTTTCTTTCACACCGCTGCATTCCTTCAACTTTCACATGCTTTGCTAATAGACCTTGGTGACTGCTTTGTCTCAACAGAGTTTTTATAAAAAGCTTTTAGCATAAATTCCACTGCCAAATGATAATAAGATTTCTTTTTTTTTCTAAGTTGCTTTTCTCTCTCTTGGCAGTCATCAAAATGACACTTCAGTTTCTCTGTTCAGCCACCATAAAACTTAAGCGTTATACTATATTGCCTAAGAGACCCATGATAGTGGAAAAAAAAAGTGATCCAAGTCATCAGAGGAGGAAAAAATACATTTCAGTAAAAAAAAAGTGATGTAAAAAGAGCAAAATTAGATCATCTCAACTTCTTATCTACCTCAGTCCCTTATTATAACACATGTATGCAATTACAGCATCTGTTATCCTGATAGCCTGGAAAGTAGCACCTACTTCAGCTATATGATTTTGCAAACTTCATGGTGTTTCAAGATAGGGACTCAAAGGACACTATTAAAATTAAGTGTAAATGAAAACTCTCTAAAGATTGCTAAATAACAGGCAGGAGAAAACAGACTACTATTATTATACTAACAGTTGGGCAGGCTGCTGCTTCGTCTTGAATAAAAAAAAATAAAAATGTTCTGAACTTTCTTCATCCTTGGCAGCTTCTAACCCAGAAGATGAAATTATTGCAAATTAAAGAACTTCAGTGAAGATGTAATTTATTCTCTCTACTCTATCCACACAATTATACCCACAAAACTAAACAGGTTTTTTTATGAGTCAGAGTCTTAATTTGGTTTGTAATTTGAGGCAGAGTCTGCTAAATTACACATTTGAAAATTAGCCACTACAAAGGGTAAGTAGGAGAAACATTTTCCTTGATGTGAGTTTTGTTCAAATACAAAATACTGGAACAAAACTTTACCAATGCATTCTGGTCTAGAATGATAATTAGGGGCTTTGTTATTTTACAAGCTATCTTGTTGTAACCTTTGCAGCACCATCTTCATTACAACAGCATGACTTCATGTGTCCCTTGGTATTTAGCAGCCATGTTGTATAAAATCTGCTGTCCTAGGTAACCGCACAACCATTTTTACAACATGTCAAAGGAGTAGGAATGACAGCAAAAAATATATGTTTTTACATAAAATTTTAATTTCTTTCAAATAGCATGCTTAATAAAAGCAGTTTTAGTAAAACTTTGTGATAACAACTTGCATGAACGAACACTTACCTTGCAGCCTCAGTACATTAGACCTGGAAAGATACCTGAAAAACAGAAAAAATGAGTGAACTGTTGTTTTAGGGATCCAATATTTTATTTTCTTTTTACCTGGATTAAGACATTTTATGCAAGAATAAGGGAAAAGAAGACAAAGCTTTTGAGGTTGAGCTCTATACACTTACTTAATATTTGTTGTCACCCCCATTACGGCAGGGAAATAGGGAACAAACAAAGATGATTAGATTATTTGTTGCAGATAAATCAGGGTGCGTGGAGTAGGGTATCAAAGGCATTTACATATTAAAATATTATGTGATAAATCCAAGGCCCAGGTCTGTTAAGCAGATTTTCTTTTCTAATTTACTTTTTTTTTTTTGAGATTTTTTTTGAGATATTTTTAAACTGCTTTTTTAATTTTGTTTTCTTTTTTAGTCTGTCTCTCATGTTTATTTGGTAGCTTTATGTCTGTTAAGCGTTATCTGAAAGCAGGACTCAGTTATGAGAGAAAGATCTGAAAAATCTGTAGCACTGGCAGGTGAGCACTTCGGTGTCAATAGCACAACCAGAATATGCCTTATCATTTATGTCCTTAAGGAGATCCAGGACAAAGAACATGAAAGGTTCCCATCGTTCTGTGCGCTGTTATACATTTAACAAATGAAATCTATACCTTAACACATGATACTACGTGTCCTATATGATCCAAAAATACATGTTTCTATTATTATTCTTTTCTATTATTCTCTTACTGTACATGTTTTCATTCCTAGTTAAACTGAAAAGTCTGGTCCATAATGTGTAGGCTGTAAATCTCTATTGTGTTTCCTCTACAATTACAGTTACAGTTTTACTTTTTTTTTTTATGTGACGATGGTGGAGAAGAGAGGAAGTAGAAATGAAGGAAGAAGGATGGGAGGAACTAGGGTGCGTGAGCAAAGACTTGTACCCTGCTGGGTTAGGACACATTCATTCCAGTATTTGTGCATGTTTAAAGGTCATAGAATTATAGAACTGTACGAAAGTTTAGATTGTAAGTGGTTTTTATAAATATCATCTAGTTCAACTATGCTGACATAAGCAGGAGTAACTTCTATTAGGTCAGATTGCTTTAAGTCCCATGAAACCTGACTTTGAGCACTTCCAGTGATGTGGCATCCACAGATCTTCTGGACAACCTGTTTCAGTGTCTCACCACCTTCATTGTAAACAATTTTTTCCTTACGTCCAACCTAAATCTACCCTCTTTCAGTTTAAAAGCTTTGCCCCTTTTCCTGTTACGATTAGCCCCAGTGAATAGTCACTCTCCACGTTTGTTATAAGATCGCCTGTATATATTAAAAGGCCATAGTAAGGTCTTCCTGAAGCTTTCTGTTTTCCAGGCTGAAAAACCCCAACTCAGTTTTTTTTCATAGTAGAGGTGCTCCAGCCTTATGATCAGTAATTTGTGCTGGGGACCCAGAGTTGAACACAGTACTCCAGGTGGGGTCTCCTGAGGGCAGAATACAGGGGGAAAATCATCTTCCTCAACCTACAGGCAGCCCTTCTTTTTACATATCCCCAGATACAATTAGTTTTCTGGGTTGCAAGTGCTCATTGCTGACTCATATCCAATTCTTTGTCCACTATCATGTCCGATTCTCCTCTGCAGGACTCCATCAGTTTATAAGCCAGTCTGCACTGATATTGAGGTTTGCCCTAATACAGGTGCAGGACTTTGCATCCAGCCTTGTTGGCCCATGTGGACACACTTCTCAAGGCTGTCAAGGTCCCTCTGAATGGCATCCTTTCTCCTGAATGACATCAACTGCATCACTTACCTTGGTGTCATCTGCAAACTAGCTGAGGATGCGCTCAATCCCGCTATTTATGTCATTAACGAAGATACCAAAGTGTGATCTCCTATATAATTTGATACCTACTGGTAAAAGCTGATGTCAGTTGATAATAGCTGGAAATCTATGGAAACAAAATGGTCTTCAAAAACCTTGGTATTAAGTATCGAGGCACACAATCCAACTAAGTTTTACAGCCTTCCATTGGGTCACTGCTGTTTTACAACACACTATAAAGAGCTGACATGATTTGTTGTAGCTGTATATCCAGCAATAATTCCACTAACAGGCTTAACTATTACTAAGTCCTAGTTCCAGTTTTAAATTTCTAACCAGTGTTGTTGAATATTTACTGACCAGCTCAAGATAAACATCATATTTCCTTTCTACAAAAAAAATGTTGTGGGTTTTCAAACCCTCCCATAGCACTGTTTTTTTTTTTAAAGTTATTAACTTAATATAAAATTGCAATATTTATGAGCTCTGTTCATGCAATAATATTCCACATACTCAATATAACTAAAACAGAAAACATATTCTTTTTTATTTTCAAACACAGTTCTAGACAGGGGGTATACGGTGCAAAGACAACAGATACAGAAAATTAAGATGGAGTGTTCATACTGTCTGACTTTAAATTTTAGGTGGCTTATGTACTAATATGCTCTAATAACCATTAAAAAAAAAAAAGTATGTTTCCAAAAAGCAGCTAGAACTAACACACAGCAATATCATTTTATGCTGGAGCTTTCCCCTTGACATTGGCTTTATTGGAAACCTTCAGTGACAGGGTTCCTCACCACACACAGCACATTTAGACAACTGCAATTTCCCCCTTGAAAACAGCAACATTCCACACTGTTTTCCAAGAGCACACTGGACAAGATCATCAACTGTCTCATCTTTTCAAGCTACATTTTTTTGTAAGCACAACTGAAAAAAAACCCAACCAACCCACCCCCCAAAAGCAAACAAGCAAGTAAACAAATAAAGCACCCCTCCAAAAAAAAAAAAAAAAAAAAAAGCCTCAACTCCCTTCCCCCCCCCCAAAACCCCACTAAAACCAAAAGCCAAAAAACCACAAAAACTAAAAGCCAAACCAAATTAAAACTAAACAAAAAAAACAGTAGAGAGAATGTAATGAGAAGTGTTTGGAAAACTGTGATAGGGATACATAAATTTAGGAAAGTGTTTATATATCTCTGAGAAAACAGGCTGAGTAGGGAAAGATGATCAGACCTTCTGAGGAATGTGACTTTCCAGAGATTGTGTGTCTACAGTACATATCAACACTAAAGTTTTGCATGAATAAGGTCTTTGTCTTAGCGTGATAAAGTGTTTGGATGATCCAAACAGATGCTAAAATCATAGAACAGCTGGACATCTTGATGCTACAAATCTTGTCACTACAAAACTCCAGTACTATGTTAGATTTACAAGGTGAAGATGCAACTTAAGGTCTGTACTCCTCTGAAAAAGAGAGCAATCGGAAGGCTACGCATGAGAGATCCTTTGATTTTCCTGCGCCTCTGAGTTTTTCTACAGAAAGCTTATTGGATCACAAAAATAGTTCCACTGGAACTGGGTATCTAACCATCTTCACCTGCAGCTGCAGTCTGAACTTCCTGTAATGAATAACATATTTCCTCTAGCTTGTTTCATCTGTACCTAGGTAATTATTAATAGGAATATACAAAGCAGTAAAAAAAGCTTCCTTGTCTTAAGGAGGATACACTGTTTTTACCAGTTGTGAATGCTCCATTCCTAGCAGTGTTCAAGGCCAGGTTGGATGGAGTCTTGTGTGAAATGATTTAGTGCGCAGTGTCCCTGTCCATGGCAGGAGAGTTGGAACTAGATGATCGTAAGGTCCTTTCCAACCCTAACTATTCTATGATTCTAAGTGCACTTGAAAAGAAAAAAACAAAAAACAAAAACCAAAACCACATAGTGGTAGCCAGTCCATTTCCACTGTTGTCAGTCATTTGGTTTCCCTGTTCCCACACTCAGCATCTCTGATGGCATGCTAACTGCAGCATTCCTCAGCGATTTTTACAAATAGAAGTAAAAAAACTCAAACAGAAATGGAATACAGCTACCTAATTTATCCATTTCCAGAGGAAAGAACAGAAAACTCCTGTCTAATGAGAAATAAAGGGTGCTTTTGTGTATTTCAAAGGCTCTAGACTGATTTTCTGCTACCTAGCCTATGCATAAGCAATGCCAATGTATTAGTGGTAACAGAAATAAAATAGTGAAAATATATGACACATAATCTTTTTTCCTTTCTTTCCCTCTTTCCCCCTTTTCTCCCCTCACCTCCTCCCTTCTCTCTCTCCCTCCCCTGCATGCTAACATTTACACACACACATGCATTATTAAGTTGACATATCAGTGGACTGTGAGATTTAAAACATTCTTTTTGATTCATCTCAAGATTTATCCTAATCTCAGGAGTACTCTGCCTTCCTATGTATGGTATTCTTGATGTTCCCTATGTAAGGATTCATTTTGTCTTCTTTTCATTTGTCCAATACTAGGAGTCAAGAGCATCCTAACAAACAGGTACATTACTGAAGTCCCATGTTCTGGGAAAGTGCTTAAATGCTGTCCTGAAGATAGCATATATTTCCTTGAATGTGGGCCATGAACAATCTGTCTTTAAGATGACAACCTGCTGGGTGGCTTTAAAGTAGAATCCACAGCCTGTGTATGGTGTTTCCTTTAAATTCCACTCTATTAATCTCTGTAAAATTCAGTTATAATTCTATCTCAGCTGTAGATGCCTAGACATGAGTTACTCTGCATAATTTAATCTGAAGAGTAGATACATCATAGAAGTGCTTTCATACATTAGCTAGGAGCACTGTGGGTGAATGGGAGTGGATAATAAATTGCACAGCTACCATGCCTCACAAAATCTAGTGCGTCAGAGAATTGCCAGAAACTCATAACATGCTTCCTTCCAGAAAAAGTTAGGGAACTCTTTTTTTATTTAAATTCCTAAGTTTTGACTTTAAGGGAAGGCAGAACACACTTTATCCAAAAGGCTGAACTGAAGCTATTTTTGAGTAATGAATACTGTGTATATGAAACTGTCCATCTGGTTAGAGCCTTTACTGGGTTAGCAGGAAGCATCTGTGTTTATCCACACTGTAGTACTGCGGACTCACTTGAAATTTTGCTATTACTATGCTTGTATGAGGTTGTGCCACGGTTTATACCTAGTGTAATTGTTATGCATTGTTTCCATAATTCACCACACAGCAACAACAATAAAAGCAAAATATAAATGACAGCATTTCCCAGAAAGGCAGAAATTCCACAGGATGTGAGGAAAAAAAAAACAACAACAAACAAAACAAAACCCAACAAAAAAAAACAAACCAAAACTGAAAAAAAAAACCTTGAAATAATATTGTTAAACCAGAAGCTTTACCCCAGGACTTGCTGCCTAATTAGCCAGCACAAGTTCTGTCAGTAGACACGAATGTAAAACGTTTGATACCATAAATGCATACAAGCTACTCATTTTTCCCAAATGATTTTAGCTTCATTTGAGGAGTTAAACAAACTCCTGCTTCTGCAGCTGATGCATGACTAATGTGCAATGCATAGCTTATCTGGTACATCCGGCCAGAAATAAGGCAGACTCCTCTATGGCATCTGGTCTGTCCTCCCTTCAATTAATTTCAATAGCAGAGGAAACAGACTTCAGCCTTATGGCTTCAAGAATATTTCAGTTTTTACCACCTCAGCATTTCCCTTATCTCCCTCTTAATACGAACTGGCCTTATGAAACAAATGTATTTTTACTTATTTACTGTGAGACACAGTAACAGCTATGTCATACCAACTTGAAGTTGCTAAACTCTTTACTTAAAATATGTTTATTTTCAGAACCACAACACAAAGTCAGGAGTGTGAGAAAGGCATGAAAAGGTGACAAATTCTCTGAGTTCATGACTGAACATTACAGAAATATGATTAAAAGAAGAATTTGTTGGTAAATCACCGCCGTATTTTCAACAGGCATTTACATTCCTGGTTTGCGATTTTTGTAATTTTTTTTTTTTTTTAATTTAAATAAAATCTAAAAATCCAGGATTCAGTTCCCAAAAATGCAGACCAGGAAAGTCTGAGTAGGTGTCTTCAACATGTAGTCCATCAGTCAGATAGCTGTCATTGTTCCCTGGATTGTATTTCTTCTAGCCTGCATTGTACATAGCACAGTCCTGTAGGCTCTCCACATTTTGTAAATACAGGGCAAATCTCAGTTTATGCATCAGAGGAATGTGTGGGATTATGAAGGTAGGGAAGTTTTTTTTTTCCCCATGGCCATAAGGTTTCAAAAAGCAAGTAAAGACACTCAAATTCATTGTAGTCTTCCTGCTAATTATGCAATTCCTTAATAATATTTTTCACCTTCTCAGTTTTTATCTTCACCTGTAAGTCTGACAACTTTTTTTTTCACATATCTTTGAACTGGGTATTTTTTAAACCTGTTCTTCGGTCTTCCTTTGGTCTTGACAGGCATTGAAAACAAAGTTATGAAATGAAGGAAGGACCTTCAATCCACTGAAGGCCATGATGGGATCTTTTCCACTGGGCTTTGATACATCTTTATTACATTTTCCTTTACCAGCATTTAGTATGAGGCTTGAATGAAAAAATATTTTACTGTTTTCATATTTTAAATGTATGTTAAGTGTATTCTCAAAACCAAAGATTTCAGTGTTTTTCCTTTGCCTTTTAAACTAGTCCTATAAATCAGAATTACTGATATTACTCAGCTTTTGAGTCACAGTACTTTAAAATATGCAGTTTGGGACTGAGATTTCAAAAACTTTAATGTCGGTCTGGTTGGTTGGTTGTGGGTTTTTGTGTTTTTTTTTTTTATAATAGATTTCTAATACAGCCTATTTTCTTCATAACATCTTGCAGTTAATTCTGACACTTCCTCCCATGTCCCCCCCGCAAACACACATCACACATACACAAATAGTAACCCAAGAATCTAATCCAAGTTAAGAAATTATGAATTTTGAGATGGGATCATGTGAAGCCACTAGAGCATAGCCCTGTAGACATAAACAAGACTTGTCTAGTAAACATTATGTCAACAGATGTGATTCTTAATCAAGGATGAGCTTTACATTAAATTGTCTAGAGTTTATTGAGTGATGACTTAAATGCAGGAAGTAGACATCGTACACATCGAGGATGTGCGGTAAAATAAACCCACAACACTGCAGTATCCTAAAAATGTTCCAAGGGTGTTAGCCTACCAGACAGTCACTTCAAGAAGATGTGAAACTGCCAGTGATGAAGAGGGGAGTTAGGTGTGGTTTGATTTACATGGTCCTACTACCCATAAATCAGGTAGTAGTCCCCAGGAGTCCCAAAAAGCTGGAACAGATGTGGATTTCAGGGAGTGTAGGTCCCTGAATAAATAACCTCTTTCTAACCAGGGTTTCCAAAGCTTTTTCAAGGAGCAGCACTGGGATTCCCTTGACCATGAGGTCTACCTTTTGTTCAGCTTTGTAGAAGAGCTGAACTGCTTATCTAAAACACAGAAGACGTGGGAACAGCAGCAGCAAGCAGCTCCTTTGGAAACCAAGAAACACCTCAGAGGATCTGAAGCTGCTCAGTTGTGGGGTTGGAATGTATCAAAGCTGTCAGAGACCATGGGAAGGAGAAACTACAGCTGGCAATTAAGAGTGACCATGGGAAGGAGGAACTACAGCAGGCAATTAAGAGTGACCTGTCCCTGTCTGGTATTTGGAAGATGTTGGAACTGGCAAGGAACAAGGACGTCAGAACTGGAAAGAGGATGTCAATAAGAAAATCAGATTGACCTTTCACCTGATGTAACTGCAAGGCAAACACAGATGTGCTTTGCTAATTGCTTGGAAGCATATAAATATCATGTAATCTTTTCAATAAAGAATCCAGCTTGCATTCTATCTCTGGGTCCGTGCCTCCATCCTCACACTCAGTGAACTGAATCACACATCAGCTGCAATTTGAGGGGTGTTTTGACAGCGAAATCCTGGTTCTGCACTATGCAGGAGACATTCACTTTTCTGCCAAAATTCTGAAAACAGTTTATGCCTGGAAAATTAGTCTAAATTATAAAAGAAGTCTTTTGGGGTTTGTTGCTATTGATTTGATTAGCTTTGTTTGAATGGAATTCTTTTCTTGTTTGTTTGGTTGTTTCTGTTTTTTGTTTAGTTTGTTTTGTTTCATTAGCTTTGTGCTTCTACTCTTTACATTGAGCTGCTAACATCTATCCTACCTATTCAAAGCACTCCCTTTCCAGAATGGTCTATAAAACATATGCAAATCAGTTGGGAGCAGTAACACATTAAATCCTGTAGCTCACAAGCATTTCTACCAGCGTTCTGACCATGTGCTATGCTCATCAGTGCCTCCTTTTTTGTGCACAAAAGAGGTGAATTTTTTTTTTTTTGCTAAGAGATCTTGAGAAGGAAACACTCACTGAGTAGAGCTGTTGTATTCAGAGTGACCTAGATATGTGGGGTTCAGCCTTTTTTGTTTTACTTCCCTTGTTTCCATCTACTGTTTGGCTAAAGAATTGCATGAAACAAAGCTCTGTTTTATGCATTCATTTAGGAAAGGCAGTCACAAGCTATATGTTCTGAAGGCAATAAATAAAGATTTTTAGGGTTATGAAACCATTTTTAAAAATGATAGCCATGAAGAACATCCTTGCCCTTTGATTTTCAAAACAAATGAAGTGGCATTTTCAGGCATTTTTCTTTAGAAAGAACTGCCCCACCCCCAAGCCCAAACAACAGTGCTGAAAAAATGTCATTATTGAAATCACTATTACGAGTCATTCTGTGGAAATATGAATCAAAGCCAAGCCAGCTGATCAGCTGGGAGCTGGTCACTCCATGTAAATTGTTTGTTTATATAATACATGAACACTGTGTTCCAGGGCTGCCACATAGGGTAAAGACAAGCTTGTAGACTGAAAAAAAAAAAATATTTAGACAGTAATTTTTTTATGCCATCATCATCAAAGATGTCTATCATCATGTGAACTGAGGAATTTGAGCTCAAGGAAAGCTGGAAACCAGGAGGCATTCAGTTGAAACTGGTATGTGAGGTGCTGCTTGAAGTGATCAGAGTACAGCCTACAGGATGTACTAATTTCATTAAACGCTGTTTGTGTTGGTTTTGGCTGAGATGGAGTTAATTTTCTTCATAGCAGGTAGGATGGGGGCTATGTCTGGGATTTGTGCTGGAAACAGTGTTGATAACAGAGGCATGTTTTTGTTACTGCTGAGCAGCCATTGCACACAGTCAAAGCCTTTTCTGCCTCTCACCCCATCCCACCAGTGAGCAGGCTGGGGGTGGACATGGTGTTGGGAGCAGACAGTGCTGGGACAGCTGACCACAGCTGACCAAAGGAATATTCCAGATCATATGGCATCATGCTCAGCATATAAAGCTGGGGGAGAAAGTAAAGGGATGAGGTTTGGAGTGATGGTGTTTGTCTTCCCAAGTAATATTATATGTGAAAGAGCCCTGCTTTCCTGGAGGTGGCTGAACAACTCCCTCCTCATTATTTTAGGATGTTGCCTTTCAGTATTTACAAAAAAGAAATTACTTGTACTTATGAGCAGATTATTTATACACTTTTCATTTTCCCTGCATTCATTCAGACCTTTTTGGTTAAATATTAGGGTAATCTAGCTTTTGCTTAAACAGTGCATGCTGCTAAAATCAGTATAAAGATGTTCCAGAATTTAATAGCTAGATGCTTCGGATTAATAAACATATAATTTCAACAAACTTCCCCCCAGGTCACCGCTTCTGTTGTTGATAAAACCACCATAAACCATTGTGCTTCCATACAGTTTTACAAATTATTTTTAATGAGACCACAGGACCCAAGTTTACAGTGTTCAGCTGAAGCTAAGTGTTCTTAAGTACCACGGTAATACTGAAAATCTGATTTTTAAGTTAGCACTGAACCATATTTTCCTAGATAGAAAGCAATACAAGAATTGAGCAAAATCTGTTTTTCTTGGCGCCAACAGGAAGAAAAAAGTGGAAAATTTTGAAAAGCAGTTTAATTTAAGCCAACTTTGGGTTAGTAATCAAAACAGAAGAGACATAAAATACAGCTTTTCCTTTCACACACAGAACAAAGTGAAGTTTTATGGAACTTTACAGTGGTGGCTGCAGTAAAAATGTTCAGCTGAAGTAAATATGACATTTATTTGAGATGCAGCTATTATCCAAGTTGCTATATGTTATCTGGCTTTAAATTTTTTTGGTAGGATGTGATTGAATTCTTTTTTGCTGCTTTGTTATAAGACACACACTATTTTCCTTCTGTCTCTGGAACTCAAGTCATAGAAAAGTGCAAAGTTTATCACATTGTCTTAAGAAAACTTAAAATATTCACCCATGCAGGGGAAACCTTTATTACTGCTAAGACTTCATATTTCTACAGGCAAACTCAATCTGTTAGATTACATGATTTTTTAAGTAGTAATATCTTGATTTCTGGCTGCTAAAATTTTGATTCTTTGGAGATGATTTTCCTTTTCCTTTTCATACTTGGATTAGCATTGGCCAGAGAGGTAGGAATTCCAAGGGAATGGGTAAGTACTCAAAGAATGGCTCATCAGGGATGTAAGTTCTGCTGCTTTGTGAAGAGCTTAGTTTCCTGTTCATCTTTATAGATGAACATCTTTAAAGATGTCATTCTGTTTCCTCGGCGTTACTGGTAAGTAATAGTGAGGTTGTAACTGTGTACAGGGACCTTCTGATTGCCTGATACTTGGCTAGAGATAAAGTATCACAGTACAACTGTATGTATGGCTTTCTGAAAGAATTGAAAGACACGATGTACTACAAAACAAAGTAAAAATTTTTAAAGGCAAAGTCTGCCTCAACAAGTTGTTTTATAGCATCACATTTATGGCATCACTATTTATAAGGGGGAAAAAGAAAAAAAAACAGTGACATACCAAACAACAGTTCTGTCCTCTTGCTGTTCATTAGGTTCACACTCTCCACCCCATAAACTTATATCTGGTATTTTGTGTCATGCTTAAAAAATGGTAAAGCTAATCAATATAGAAGCTTTGAAGGTAACAGTCCTTAAAAATGTATTAACTTTAGAGGTAGAAAATATCACTGAATAATTTAATTTCTGAGCACAGCACTAGAGCCTTTGTTACCTAACTTTCACAGACCCCTGTGATCTCTCAAAGATCAAATCCTTCTGAGCCTCCAGTTAAAGAAATGATCCACTGAGTAAGTTTGCAACTCCATGTTTTAAATTTTGAAGTCTCCAAACTTAGTTCATGTGGCAAGAACCACATCATTGTCCTTGGCTTAAATACAGCATCCAAATCAGTCCAGAGCGGAACCTTTACTCACAAGCTGCATGTATTTTAGAAGATACTGAGAAAACATGTTACTTCTATCTAACAGAATTAGCTGCATTTGTTCTTCCGCTTCATTGGAAGATGTTTAAAGAGAGCACATTTACTTTGAAATTGTCAGGAAAGTGAGGAAATGCCTCAGAAGCAACTGAAATATCAGGTTTGCTGCTGCGAGGTTTGCTGTCCAAGTTGGACAGTAAACCACTTTTATTACAGGGTACATGTGATGGGGCCTTAGTGATCTGCAGAGGACATTTGTTGATCTTCATCAGAGCATTGAAAGCATTTCAGCAGTAACTCTGCTGTCTCTGAATTCTCTGAGTTGCTTAAATCCTTTTTAAATTGTCAAAACTAGTAGCACATTAAACTAGAATCTTTTCTTACAGGTTACTGAGCATGATGTACAGTGTTGGGAGGGATGCTTTTCCATGTGATCCTGTGAGTTCACGCCAAACAATCTCTGTGACACTCTTAACTTTCAGACTGAGGAATTTTGTTGTGTCCAAATGACTTGAACTAGATGAGAATCAAAATGACTGATTACTCTCTGATTAATTACTATGTATCGATCCTTGCAATATCTTTTAAGTAGAATACTGTGCTGTTTGCTTTAGGGCCTGGCTGGAGTCCAATGCAAGTGCATCAGTGTATAAGGGTGAACCAACCTCTAATCAGTAACTGTCTTCATCTGTTGTGCAATTAAGGATTCAGTTAATCAGAGAACTTCACTAGACAGATAAATGCTGTCATTCATTCCCCTGCATTTCCCTGTCTTATCCATAAATAATGAGCAGTTTTAACAAACTTCCTCTGTCAGAATGTCTCAGCAATTATTTTGCTTTAAGACAAAGAAAACCAAACCATACAATCATGTTCAAGTCAGGTCTCATTGATTTCCTACCAATATTTGTGTAACAAGTAATTAGTTACTCCAAATGTCATCTGCAGGACCACACATCTACAGTTTACCAAATACAAGGCATCAATTTAATATACAGATGTTACTTTTAAATGAAATAATTTGATACAGTTTCCTTCTATACAAATAATACCAAAACTTACAAGCATAGTTCAATAATCCACAGACCTCACGGCTTTATACAAGAAATAATAACCTCTTGAAAACTATTATTTCATGATTTCTCGTTAATTTAATTTATTTTGTTTTTCATCAGTTTGTTAGAGCAAATTCTTAAATGGGAAGGCTTATTCCAAGCAGTTTTGAATGCACCTCTAACACAGATCGGGAAAGTATTAAATTGCAGCCTTCAGAAAATCAAAACCAATATTTGGCATAAAAGAAATTTAAATCATTCATAGAGGAAGACAGAGAAAGGTTTGGATGCTTAGTTTTGTCTTTTTCCTGCATAGTAAAAAGGCTCAGCAGCTTGAAATAATTCTCAGTGAATGAAAGCAGGTTTCCAAGTGGCTCTGCTAAATCAGTAACAGTTAAATGATGGTGATGCCAAGATCCAGATAATTCTGGAATTACTGACCCAGAAGTGCTCTCTCAGAAAAACAGAAGTTCCCCAAGATCACCACCATTGGCACTGGTAGCTTGGAGCAGAAAGTGTAGTGTCTCTATGCCACCCTCAGGAGGCCTCTCCTGAAGTACTACATTCAGTTCTGCATCATCCCCAAGGACAAGAAGGATGTGGACCTATTGGAGCAGGTCCAAAGGAGGGCCAGAAAAATGTCCATAGTGCTGGAGCACCTATGCTATGAAGAAAGTCTGAGAGAGTTTGCACTGCTGAGCCTCAAGAAGAGAAGGTGCTGAGGGAGACGTTAGAGCAGCCTTCCAGTACCTTAAGCAGGCCTAAAAGAAATCCAGAGAGGGATATTCTACAAGGGCAGGTGGTGATAGGATAAGGGGAAATGGCTTTAAACTGAGAGAGGTTAGACTTGGATTAGATGTAAGGAAGAAGTTTTCCACTTTTTTTTTGAGGTAGGTTTGTGAGGCCCTGGCACAGGTTGCCCAGAGAAGCTGTGGCTTCCCCATCCCTCGCAGTGTTCAAGGCCAGGTTGGACAGGGCTTTGAGCAGCCTGGTCTAGTGGAAGGTTACCTGCCCATGGCAGGAGGGTTGGAACTAGATGAGCTTTAATGTCGATTCCAACCTCAACCATTCTATGATTCTATCATAACCTGATAGCAGTATGATTTTGTGTTACCATGATGAGCTTGAAAAATTAAAACATGAAGAAATGACAATTTCTCATTATAGAGGATAACATTACTCGGAACAACAATTACACTTTCCTAGAAATTTCACCCTTTTATCACTTAAATGTTATGCTTCTAGATAAGTCAGGTTCATACCCTTCAGAAAACCAATTAAATATCTCTTCATTGACAAATCTGAGACATGTACTTTCACCTCAGATTAACCTCTCCATATGCGTCCTTAGTGAAACCACACAGGGCTCCCATTTTGTAAAATATTCAAGAAGTCACTTTGAAATAACAACTCTGTATGTTCCCTTCATAGCTATGATTCAACTGTTTCCTGACAGGTAAATTAATGTAAGCAAATGAAGGAAAAATTCTGCAGTTTAGAATACTTGTATGCATATAATTTCTCTCTGAGTTTTACACTTCCTTTTAAATTGCTCATTGCCCTTTTCAGTACATGAACTGGGAAGCCTTCCATGACATTTCTTGCTTCTCTCTTTTTCTCTTCTAGGTTGAAGCAATCTCATACATTTAATTACTTTTTATTTGGTTTGGCTTTTCCACCATGGTTTCATTACTCAAAAAATTCTTGCAATCCTTTTGCGCTCTCTTTATGCTTCTACTGTAACCTTCCTGAGATGCTGGGACAAGAACTGGATACAATATCCAAAACAGCATCACACATGTATAAAGGTGTCTTATAATGTTTTATGTTGCATTCTGTTCCTTTCTGAAATGACTAACAGGCTAGTAAACTATGTAAACATAGTAAACTATGCCAGACAAAAAATTTATCAGACAGAAAACTGTTTCACTGACTCCTGACACCTCTGCTGTTTACATTTAACAGAGAAATTGTATGCGCATAGTAAGAACTCTTTTTATAACATATACCTCACTTTTCATTCATTGAAAATGAAATTTATCTGCTAAGTAGCCTTCAGTAGACAATATTCATGCAACTTTTTAAACTAATACATAATTTAATAACACTTATTTTTTTTTCCCTTTGGTGTCCTGCATAACTTGGCATCACTAATGAGCTGTATATTTGTTTCCATTCCAGTGTGGAAAGAAATAAGAAATAAGGCTGGTGGATACATGGCGGAAAAGTTGGTGCTGTTCTGCTGGCCTCTGCGACTTCAGATGACATATTCCTTGACTTTTTTTTTTTTTTTTTATTTAAGACAGAGTCTTCATTTCTTGTCTGTTTTGCCTTATTTTAACATTGCTTTCTTGTAACTGATTGATGGCCGAAATGTTATTTCTGTTCTCTTCTTCCTTCTAAATAAATACCAAAGCATTTATACTTACAATGAGTAATAAAGGGATGAAAAGTGGCTTGTATTGATACTGGACTATAATAAATATTGATGAACATTGCTACAGCCTACATTGTCACATGATACAGAAATATTTTGTATTTTGGGATTGGTTAAGCCAAAATCAAAATTTAAAAAAAAATAATTTTTATCAATCTAAATTGTACAGAGCTCACAGACTTCATTTTCCTTCAGTCTTTTGTTAAACTCTTCTCTTACTGCAGAAAATGAAATATATGCCAACCTGATGAATTTAAAGGTAACCAAAGATTTTATGGTACAGGAGTACACGGTAGTTCTGTCATGTACTTTAGAATATTATTAATATTGAGGACTTCATTTCTTCATTTTAATAATTTATTCTCACATTAATAAATAATCCCTATTTTTCATTTTATATTGCTTCCCAACTTGTGTGAGATGACTAGGTCATAAAGTACTCAACTTTCTGTTCTTTTAGATTGTTTTCAAACTTTGTAATTTGTGATTTTAAATTGAAATCCACTTTCCTGTATTTACACAATGAGAAAAAGAATGAATTTTCATTTTAACCTAAGGAAACTGATTCTTCGTATTTAATGCCTTGAAAATTAGACTTTTCCACACTGAATATTAGATAATAGCAAGAATATCAGCAACATAACTCTCTACATTCCTGATATTAGTATGCTGTTTCTATTGCCCTCGACAAAAATTCTGTTTAGGCAACTACTGATAAATAATTTCATAAATACTTAGGCAACTGCTTTTACCTGACAGTCCTTGAAGTTTATAATTTGAATTTATGATGTTGAAAAATTTTATCTTTCACTGAATGTTGGCAAGTGTTTTCAAAGGAGACCTTTGTAAAGGCAGTAGTAAAGTTACGCAACTAATTAAAAAGTATAACTATGAAAGAAAACCAAGTACTCTTTAGCCATCCTTCAGTTTTATGAGATGACTTTTACCTCGAAATAGCCTCTTAGGTCTCAGTGATGCCTCTTCCTGAAGCTTTTACATAGAAAAGCAGTTCAGTCAGCAGCTGAAGAGTTAATTGTTGAGCCAAACCAAACTCCAAATGGTGAAACTGCTGTAAATAAAGGCAGTACATTTGGAGATTCATCCCTTCTAAAGCTCAATAGCAACAATGGTAACTAAAATTCTGTGCCAGTTACGGAGAAACTCTTACCGAACTCTCTTCTTCTCTCATATTAGGACAGCAGTGAGCAAGAGAGATTGCATGGATGTTTTCCCTGAAGAAGTCAGGAGGAAAAAGAGCAAAGTCTAGCTCCTGGAGAGCAGAATACTGTGTGCAGAGTTTGGTTGCTGTAACCATTTCGTCGACGGTAACTGGTTCCTCAGAGCAGGTGGTCTGAGCTTGCTGGCATTGCAGAGCTCCTGTGAGAGCTGAGCAGTCGTATACAGAGTAGGGAGTAGGCTGAGCAAGGTAAACCTGATACCCTGAGTAGTAAATAAAGAATCCCCAGGACCACCAAGTCAAAAGATGGTAGGTCACAAAGCAGAGATTTCATTCAGGGGACAGTTATGGGTATATTAGCCACCTCCACCTCATCTTTGGGTGGTCTCATCTGTTGCTGATTGATTATGATAGAGCAAATGATGAGAACAGTTTTAGCTACTCCTTCAAAGGAGGAAGTTAAAGTCTGGACCCACCAAAACCTAGGTCAAATTGCTGCTTAAGGTCCCTCAGAAGTGTGGAGGCCCACCCAGACTATAAAGTTCAAAGCGTAACCTGACCAGGCACTAGACCTGATGTGCATGTACCCAGTGAGAGGATGGGTTTGCTCTCCTGACATAGAGTGGTTGAGGTGGAGCACCAGAGAAAACAGAGGTTCATAGAGGAGGCTTATAGAGATGTTATATCTTGCTGCAGCACTCCTTGTGCCACAAAGCAGGATGTAAGTCATTAGGAAGGAGAAGTATCTAATATCTTGGATGTGTCCCACTCTTCAGTGGATGTCAGACTCAAGGTTTGAAGAAGTTTCTGGGGCACAGTAAGTATAAAAACATCACAGAAGCAGCCCACAGGGTAATCCTTGTGGGCAGACATCCCCATTTTAAGTACTAAGATCATACTGATCCTGTGATCAGAATTATGACAGTTATTAAGTGTGAATGATATCAGGTGGTAGCAGTGGGAGATTTCAGCTATCTATCTGTGGAACGAACACATTATAAGCCTTGGAGAAAATTCTTACATTCACTAAACACTGGTCAGAAAAGAACTTTTGTCTTATCCTGGAAAATTTTATCTGAACTTGTTTGCGGGACCTAGTTCAAGACATTAGAGGAGATTCACTGTGTAGTAGCAACCAGACCACAGCAGGTTTATTATCATAGCAGGAGAGAGGTCAAACTGATCATGTATGCAGGTGTTCCTTTTTGCAAAATCAAACTACATAGAAATGAAGCAACTAGTAAAAAATTAACTAAAAATTCCGAAAGAAGACACCTAGATGCAGGTTGGAGTCTAAAAAATCCCCATATAAATACTCCTGCCTCCCACCTCCACGTGGAGCCTAGTGCAGTTGTGCTGCATTTAAAAAACAAACACAGATACAAAAGATAAAAAAAAAAGATTAAAAAAAAAAAGATATAAAATGCTTAAAAGATGAATGAGAAAATTGAGAGGTGTTAAACTTGGCATTAAGAAAAAAGAAAAATTAATCCACAAAGTATGGCCAAAAGGAAACTAGAAATTATTATGCTGTGAGAGGAAATTAACATGCCTAAAAAGATATACCTACACAGCACCTGCAGTTAAAACCATGGGTGAGATTCTCCAAAGTGAAAGCGCCTGTAGCAGACACATCAAAGTAGATACCTCAGTCTGAGATAACTATGAGAAATGTTAGATTCCAAGCAGATCAGTGATCTGTTAATGTATCACCAGGACAGATGACTGGAAAAAAGAATGCTGTTTTTGAGACATTTCTGAAAATTCAGGTGTAAGTCTGATTTACAGGAGCAGGGTGCCGCCAATTCTCCCAGAGTTCCCTGGGAGGAAAAGATTCACCCCATATACTGGAAGAGTAATCTTAATTGCTGTCTGTGGAGGTATGACCCACCATGTTCTCTGTATAATCAGTGAGTTATAAGGTATTCTGATATTTGATTACACTCTGCCTTCATAGCAATGTCACCAGCCCCCAGTACAAGGCACCTTTAACAGAATAAAAGAGACAGAAAGAACAGACTGAGAAGTCTCCTAGCTGAATGTGACTCCACCCAGGAAGGGTATCAATCCTTGTTTCATGGAGGTATTTTTAGTGTGAAATGCCATCAGCATAAAATCTTAGGACCCTTTTCTAAACATGTTTCCAATGGCACAATATTTCCTTAGGCGGTGTGTGAAAAAGAGCTGAATCTTGTCCTGTTTGGATGGGAACTGGATCTCTCCACAAGCAAACAGAGCAAATGCCACTGCAGAGTGGGAACACTGTCTCCTTCTGTAGGTGAAGATCTAGTCCTGAAGGACTTTTTTATTCCCAAGCACTCATCATCTAGGAGCACACACATGGAATCAGGCCATCAGTCTCTACAGATACATTATGGTAGATGCAGTGGTAGATGTGAGCAGTAGACGTGAAAATAGTTAAATGACAGTCAAGAACTGTCAGAGGTGGTAATGGTGCCTTTTTATTTGGTGCCTTCAGTGGAAGTCTCTTCTGCGAATTGGTCCAGTGTTTCCCAAATACACTATGAAGCAGCCATTTCCAATGATGCCTGCAGATGCTATTGCAGTTTAAGCAGCAGGAAAAACAATATACTACTGCAGTGATACACTGGTAACGAGCAGTAGATAGTGGGCATATGATACTCTAATGGAACTGGATATCTGGATGTTTTACCCTCCCCAAACTCTTTTACTGCTGCGCCAAAATGGATTACATTATTGGGTGTGCAGTTCCCTGCCATCTGATCATTTCATCTCCTTAACTATAAAGAAGTGCAGGAATAAGGAATTTATAAACTGCAAAACCATCCCATAAACATTACAAGCTTTTTCAGAGTCAGCTACATGTGTGTCACATTTAGCGCAGTATTTCAAACAAATGTTTTTCTAAATGGCAAAAGAGGAAGCCAGTCATTTTAGTAATATACATGCAAAACAACACACATTAAAAAATAAAATATTCTTTCATAATAAAACCATATCCAGAATCTTCAATCAAAGAAGAACTAATTAAAACTATGCAATTTTCCCACATTTTATTCTATGAAGTTCTGTAGTTTTATGCATATTAATATCCTGGGGCTATAAATCTTTCAAAGTTTCCATAGTTTCTGTGGATCTATATGCGTTATTGTGGGGGTTGGAATGTATCGAAACTGTCAAGAGACCATGGGAAGGAGGAACTACAGCAGGCAATTAAGAGTGACCCGTCCCTGACTGGTACTTGGAAAATGCTGGAACTGGAAAGGAACAAGGACGTCGGAACTGGAAAGAGGCTTTCTAGACCTGATGTAAGCTGATGTAACCTGATGTTACCTGATGTAACCACAAGACAAACACAGATGTGCTTAGCTAATTGCTTGGAAGCATATAAATATCGTGTAACCTTTGCAATAAATGATCCAGCTTGTACTCTACCTCTGGGTCCGTGCCTTCCATCCTCACAAATGGCACCCAAACAGGCACCTGCTTAAGAGCCGTGTCTCGGTGACCGGTCAAGACACCCAGCCGAACTCCGAAAGGCTGCAGCAATTAACCAATACCTCTGACTGAGGTAAGTGTCTGGGAACAGGAACATGGGAAATTCAGTATCGCCCTGAGCACAAATCGGTTTTCAGAGTGCTAGTAAAATTCCTTGCAAAGAAGGGGGCTACTGTGAATGAAGACAAATTGAAATACTTGTTAACATGGGTCTCAACCCATGCCCCTGAGGCGACATCAACTAATATTTATCAAAAGGTAATATGGGACAAGACTGGGGTCTGCCTCTGGGATGCAACCACAAGGGATGATGCGGTGGCCCCCAAATTGCTGGCCATATGGCACACAGTCTATGAGGCACTTGACAGGACAGCACAGGAAGCAATGGCACTGTCCTCTGCTGTCCCAACAAACAACAGATTCTCCCGACCCATGGCCAGTAGACCCAAAAACTGAGCCAGATCTATTCCCGACTGATCCGGGCGTTGACTGTTATGAGACACAAGCTTTGCCGGTGCTCACACACCCTCCGGCGCTTATCGATCTGTGGGAACATATCCGCCGGCGGGCTGCAACAGCAAACGAGCCAGGCAAAGATGACCCTTTTGATCCCGGACCAATCGACCCTGACAGAGAACCCTACCTCTACCCCCTTGACCCGAATGATATGTGGAAAAACATTAAAAAAGAAGTGGAAAATCAAGGTGCTGTGAGCCTGCCCCACAACCTGAATGCTCCACACCCCGTCCGTCACGAGGCGAAGCGTGGGCTGGACGGCGGGGAGAAAAACGGCGCTCCCGCGTGAGCCGAGCGGAGACTGCGGCGGGGGCTCCCCTCCGGCAGAGGGGCTGCACCTGGTGGCAGCGGTGGAATAAGGAGCTGCGGAACACGGGCGCGCCGCCTCCACCTCCCCGTTGCCGCGACCTCACTCACTCGCCCGGCGGCGGCAGCAGCAGGCTCCGGCGGGCTCCCCCCATTGACTGCCCGCGGGCAGAGGGCTGTGATACTCGCCCGCCCCTCGCCTTTCTGTGCTCCGGCAGACGCGCTGCGCCCGCCAAGATGCACGCTGCGGGGCGGCGAGACGCGGGGTCCACTCCTCCCGGTGAGAGGCGGGAAGAAACCCAGCCTCTGCCCCGGAGGTTTTTCACCCACAGCAATGGTCTGTTAACATCAGATAACGATTCAGTCAAACACGCTACCCTTCAAAACAGAGCTGCCATAGATTTTTTTTTTGCTATTGACTCAAGGACAGGGTTATACTTTGATAGAATGTGTTACATGAACCTATCTGATCGTTCTGACTGTCCATGATGCAATTCAAAACCAAAAGGAGTTCAGAAGTTGTGAGTGGACAGTAGCTGGAATTGGCTAGAAAGTTTGCTGTCAGAATAGGGCATCAGTGCGTGCTTGAAAAACATTATTAAAATCACATTAATCTGGGTAAAAATCTCTGTATTTTAACCGAACTTCCTTGTTTAATTGCTCCTGTAAATTTTTTAATCGCTAAATCTATTAGCAATGTTTTGTTAGTTTATAAAGAAGGGGGAGATGTGGGGAATGCTGCACAAGAAGCTGCGCCAGTAGACCTGGATGAGAGCCCAGACATCTGGACTCTTACCAGCCATAAACCTTGGAAGAAGTGAACGGGACAAGTAGGGAAGAACTGGAGAAAGAATATCAGGTGGAACCAAAGAAAGAGCATGGAGATAATTTCTGAGGACTGTAAATTTGGAAACAGGAAGATGCTTAAGACAAGATAATGTGTAGTCAAAGGGAAGGGGAAGTGACGATATAATGAGTAGTGATAGCAAAGAACTATGTTTAGAAATAATTACTCAAGCAAAGGCGAGTGGACAGTAATGTGATTGGCTGAAAGAGTGTGTGATCAATAAGATTGTTTTGTGATGGAAAAGTACCAAAGGAACTAACTGCTACTAGCTGCTAGGCAGAATACTGTAAAAGCCTGTAAGCTCACTCAATAAGGGATTTTGTTTGTAGCCAGAAACGGAGTTCATGCCTCAGTTGACACAAGATCGGGCCTGGCAGGGGGTGCCATCCCATATAAAGGGTGGCCAGTGTGCAGTAGGGACCTTAGGCATGCTTATCCCTAATAATATTATGATAATAAATAAACCAAGATTGTGTTCTCGAAGGTCAACGCATGCTTTTCAACCAAGCTGTGATGACAAAGTAGATTTTTGGAACCCAAGTGAAGTAATAACTGCCTCATTTTTAGCTCCCGGAGTAGCTGGCACTCAAGCTTTAGCAACATTGAATAAGTTACGATGTTGGCTTGCTAAACAAACTAATGCTACAGCATCTGCTCTCTCTGCGTTGCTCACTGATGTTGACTCTATTAGACATGCAATCGATTTTCTCCTCTTAGTGCATGGACATGGGTGTGAAATTTTGGAAAGAATGTGTTGCATGAATTTGTCAGACCCCTCAGAATCCATACATTAAAGTATCCGCAAGTTGAAAGTGTGACGAAGTTAAGATGATGCAGGGGGTATAACTGGGTGGCTATAGACTTTGGTGAAAGGATGACTGATCTTCTTGCTTGCCCTCTTTGCCATCATATGTGTTGTACCTTGCTTGTTACAATGTATGCAGTGAACATTATCCCATGCTTTTGAAAGACATGTGTATACTGCATTGCAAAAACAAGAAGGGGGAACTGTGGGGGTTGGAATTTATCAAAACTGTCAGAGACCATGGGAAGGAGGAACTACAGCAGGCAATTAAGAGTGACCCGTCCCGACTGGTACTTGGAAGATGTTGGAACTGGCACAAAGCAAGGACGTCGGAACTGGAAAGAGGCTTTCTAGACCTTTAACCTGATGTAACCACAAGACAAACACAGATGTGCTTAGCTAATTGCCTGGAAGCATATAAGTATCATGTAACCTTTGCAATAAATGATCCAGCTTGTACTCTACCTCTGGGTCCTTGCCTTCCATCTTCACGTTATTTTTCCCTTGACCTCTCTCAGTTTCTTTTTATTGTAACAGAAAGAGATTTTCATGTTAATTTTCTGTTAGCTGTATTACAGCTTACTGTAATGTGTGGGGTTTGTTCATCAAGAAGTTTAAAGGGAAAGAAACTCTCTGTAACTGTCACTGTGTGGAACCATATTCCTTTTTTTGTTTTGTAACTATTGTACTTCGTGAGTTATAAAGGGGAAGTCAGTTGTATTATTGCCCAAGATTATGAGAAGAAAAAGGGGGAGGGGGGGGGTTAGGTAGTTCAAAGTTGCAACATATAAGGGATGGAGGTTGTGATAATAATGAGGCTGGTAATGGATGCTTCTCAAAACCTCTGGGAACTTCTCAAAACTTCTCAACGATGAGGTCCCAGCAACAAAGGGAAGCAATGGAGAAGAGCCACATCAACATCTGAGGGAAAAGAAACAGCAGGATTGGCTGAAGCCTTGAACCGAGAAGTATAAAGGACAACCTCCCAGAGACCCGTTGTGCATCTTGGGCGGAGTGGAGGACTCCCCGGTGCACCGAGCTGTTTTTTTTAATCTGCTAGCGCTTGCTCAATGTAATAAAATTTATGTTTTAAAACGAGATTGGCTCACTCATTGGTAACAAATTGGTGCCGTGACTCGGATGGAGAAATTCTGACGGGACTCACACCCTGGGGGGGGGGGCCCACTCACAGGAGTGGCCCCCTGCTTGTGATTCATTCCACCAGCTTCTCCACCGATGAACCTAAAATTTGATAGCAGATAAAAGGTGAAGCCGGCAACCCCTTAATTTTTGTGCATGAAGCCCGAACGAAGAGGATAGAGACGAGGACGTGAGTATATTGCGTTCGGTTGGGTTTGGGATCCCGGTGTGTGCATGAGTGAGACGTCCAGGTATGGACGAAGAGAGTGTGGACCTCTTAGTAGTGCGGTTCCTATCTCCTTGGGACTGGGCCACGAGGAGAGGGCATAGGAAAGACTGAGTGAAACAAGGCACTCTGGAAGATGGGACAGAAAAAGAGCAAGGGTTCTGATCCCATGGGAGGTTCTAAGGAGAGATTAAAGTTACCTCAGATACCTCCAGATAGTCCTTTATGTCTAATGATTAAATATTGGAATGATTATCCCTCTAGGAAAGGGAAAGATAGGGCAAAAATGATACATTATTGTATGGAAGTATGGGGAGGTAAACAGATTAGGACTGGTCACCTATATTGGCCAGTATATGGGTCTTTTGAAAATTGGATATGTCAGGCCCTGAATATATATATCAATTCGAAAGAGCCTTTTGATTTGGAAGAAAGTGAATATCCCCAATTGTGGATAGGATCAGAGACTAGGGCCAATCTATACCCCTTAAAAGAAAAAGGGGGACGAAAAAAGACTAGGACAGAGAAGGAGGTTCCCATGTCGCCCCCACCTTATATACCTCCTCCTCCTCCATCTCAGCCTTCACCTCCACCCGAGAATCCCTCTAACGTTCCAAGTGCCCCGAGGGACCCGGAGGCACTCCCTGATACTCTTGAGAATGAGGGACCGGTCACATGAAGTAAAAGTAAGAAACAGACTGAAGCCCCGCTATATCCTTTAAGGGAAATATCAATGGGACAGGCACACCCAGAAATGGGATATGTTTCAGTACACTTAAATTCAGCAGATGCTAGGGAATTTAAGAAAGAAATGGGGACTTTGTTGGAAGATCCCTTGGGGGTTGCGGAGAGAGTAGATCAATTCCTAGGACCTAACATATATACTTGGGAAGAGTTGCAGGGCATACTGGGGATTTTGTTTACAGCAGAAGAGAGGGATATGATCAGGAGAACTGGTATGAGAATATGGGACCAACAACACCAACAGGGTCCCGCAGCTGATACAAAATGGCCTCTACAGAGACCTAGTTGGAATAACCAAAATGAAATACACAGGGGTCATTTGCAAGATCTGAGGACTATAATAATCCAAGGTATAAGAGACTCAGTCCCCAGAGGCCAGAATATCAATAAGGCTTTTAGCGAACACCAGAAAAAGGATGAAACTCCCACAGAATGGCTGGAGCATTTGCGAAAGAGTTTCCAGCTGTATTCAGGAGTGGACCCCGACACGCCTGTTGGGCAAGCATTGATTAAGGCCCAATTTGTAGCTAGTTCATGGATAGATATTAGAGAAAAATTGGAAAAGTTGGATGATTGGCAGTGTAGAGGGCTTGATGAATTACTGAGAGAAGCTCAGAAGGTATATGTAAGATGAGAAGAAGCAGCAAATAAGAGACAGGCCAGAGTGTTAGAAGAAACCCGTAGGAGACACACACGAATGTTAGTGGCGGCTGTTAGAGAGGGACAAAAGGAATTGGGAAGGGGAATAACTGGGAGGAAGCCTGAGTATAAGCAGGATCGAGGATTTAAAGGCACTCCCAGGGAAAGAGAGAGGGAACAACTGATATGTTTCTATTGTGGGGGTAAAGGCCACATGAGATGTGAATGCAGGAAGCGTATAGCTGACGAGAAAATGTGGAAGGAGGACTGAGGAGGTCAGGGGCTCTATTTGCTGGGGACTCGAGAGACCAAAGAGCCCTTGATAAAACTTAAAGTGGGTCCCTGGCAACAAGAAATCAAGTTCCTCGTGGACTCAGGGGCAGAGCAATCGACCGTTCAAAGACTTCCTTGGAGCTGTAAAAAATCTTCAGAAATTGTACAAGTTATAGGGGCAAAAGGGGAACCCTTTGGGGTGCCTGTAATTAAAGACGTGATGTTTGAAACAAGTTCTAAAATTGGGGTAGGGTCACTGCTACTCATACCTGAGACAGACTACAATCTTTTGGGAAGAGATCTAATGATAGAATTAGGAATTAGTCTAGAAGTTCAAAATGAGGAACTGCAAGTAAAATTATGTCCTCTTCGATTAGTAGACCGAGAAAAGATAAATCCAGAAGTATGGTACAATCCTGACACAGTAGGAAAATTGGATATCGAACCCTTTTCAATAATAATTAGAAACCCAGATAAACCTGTCAGGATCAAACAATATCCTCTCTCGGAAGAGGGATGGTGGGGATTAAAACCTGAAACAGATCGTTTACTCAAAAAGGGACTGTTGGAGCCCTGTATGTCCCCTTTTAATACTCCAATCTTACCTGTCAAAAAAGCAGATGGAAAATACAGGTTGGTCCACGACCTGAGAGAAATAAATAAAAGAACTGTTTTTAGATTCCCTGTAGTAGCAAATCCATATACAATCCTGAGCAAAATAAATCCCAAAGATTGTGGGTATAGTGTAATAGATCTAAAAGATGCGTTTTGCGCTTTTCCCTTACAGGAGGATTGTAGAGATTTCTTTGCTTTTGAATGGGGAGACCCTGAGACACATCGGAAGCAGCAATTAAGGTGGACAGTTCTCCCTCAGGGCTTCACAGAATCCCCTAACCTATTTGGACAAGCCTTAAAGCAGATACTACAAAAATACGAAAAGGGGAGTAATGTGACATTAATACAATACGTTGATGATCTGTTATTAGCGGGAGCACAAGAGGAGGATGTTTGGCAAGAAAGTATTAGATTATTAAATTTTTTAAGTTTACAAGGATTGAAAGTATCTGAATCAAAATTACAGTTTGTGGAGCAAGAAGTAAAATATCTGGGACACTGGCTCAGCAAAGGAACAAAGAAACTAGATCCAGAAAAAGTTACTGGTATATTATCTCTAAAAGCCCCAACTACTAAGAGACAGGTACGGCAATTGTTCGTCTTACTTGGTTATTGTAGGCAATGGATAGAAGACTATAGTATAAAGGTTAAGTTTTTATATGCAAAATGAACTAAAAATGGCCTATTAAAATGGACCGAATCAGACGAGACTCAGTTACAGGAGCTGAAAGAGGATTTAGTCAATGCACCTGTCCTAAGTTTACCTGATCTGAAAAGACCTTTTTATTTGTTTGTAAATGTAGATGAGGGTACCGGGTATGGGGTTTTAGCACAGGATTGGGCTGGACGGAAAAAACTTATAGGATATCTATCAAAATTGTTAGATCCAGTCAGCAGAGGGTGGCCGACCTGCTTACAAGCCGTGGTGGCTACTGCGCTTCTGGTAGAAGAAGCAAGAAAAATTACATTCGGGGGGGGGACTTAAAAGTATTATCACCCCACAACATTCGGGGAATACTACAGCAAAAGGCTGACAAATGGATTACTGATACTAGGCTCCTCAAATACGAAGGAATTCTAATTTCTTCTACTAAATTGGAATTAGACAGCGCGAGCCTCCAAAACCCCACCCAATTTTTATATGGGGAACCTACTCAAGAATTATCACATGATTGTATACATAATATAGAGGAACAAGTAAAAATACGCCCAGATTTGAAGGAAGAAGAATTAATAGGGGGCGAAAAATTCTTTGTAGATGGTTCTTCAAGAGTGATAGAAGGGAAAAGGAAGTCAGGATATGCCATTATAGACGGGAAAAACTTTAGCGTTGTACAATCAGGACCCCTGAACCCCAGGTGGTCCGTGCAGGCATGTGAGCTATATGCCGTATTACAGACCTTAAAACTATTAAAGAATAGACGGGGCATGATATATACAGACTCCAAATATGCATATGGTGTAGTACATACTTTTGGAAAAATTTGGGAGGAAAGAGGATTGATAAATTCTCAAGGAAAAGGCCTAATCCATAAAGAGCTAATAATTCAAATCCTCCGGGCCCTAAGAGAACCTGAAAGCATTACGGTAGTCCATATAAAAGAACTTCAAAAAGGAACAACATTCAAAATAAGGGGAAACAATTTAGCAGACATGGAGGCAAAATGGGCAGCTCTAGGGGTTATAAAGATAATGCAAAACTCTTCTATGGAGTTTGAAAAAATAAATTATGCACATAAGTTTACTCAAGTAGAAAAAGAAAAATTGACTAAAATGGGTCTAGAAGAGCAACAAGGAAAATGGAAATTAGAAGATGGGAAAGTTGTCCCAAAGACCTTAGCTCGCCAAATTATGATGAGAATACATGAAAAAACACATTGGGGAACCCAAGACCTTGTCGACCAATTTGCCCTGCAGTATATATATATATGATATAGCAAAGGAAATAGTAAGATCTTGTTTATCTTGTCAAAAGGTAAACAAACAACATCAGTGAAAAACAATTCCAGGAGGTCGTGAGTTAGCTGTAAGACCCTTTTCACGAATACAGATTGATTTTACTGAAATGCCTAAGATCGGTAACTACAAATACCTCTTAGTGATTGTAGATCATCTAACCCATTTTGTAGAGGCATTTCCCAACTCCTGGGCAACGACACAAACTGTGGTAAAAATTCTTTTAGAACTTTTAATTCCAAGATGTGGAATTGTTGAAGTTATAGACTCAGACAAAGGCCAACATTTTACTTCAAAAGTAATTAAGGAAACAATGAATCAGCTGGGCATAAAACGGGAGTATCACACCCCTTGGCATTCCCTAAGCTCAGGACGGGTGGAAAGAATGAATGGAGAAATCAAGAAACAGTTAACTAAAATCATGATAGAAACAAAACTCTCCTGGACTAAATGTCTACCACTAGTTTTGTTAAATATCAGAACACAACCCAGGTCTGACTTGGGAGTTTCTCCCTTTGAGATGTTATATGGTATGCCTTATAATATGGTAATGCCAGTTGAACATCCAATAATTGAATACATAATGTTTAAACCATATCTAATTCATCTAACCAAACAAAGAGAGGAGTTACATAAACGAGGTATAATATCTCAACGACCTCCTTTAGATATGTACATTCATTCTATAAAACTAGGGGATAAGGTATTAATTAAAACTTGGAAGGAATCCCCATTAATCCCTCCCTGGGAAGGACCCTATCTTGTTTTACTCACCACAGAAACCGCCATCCGGACAGCAGAGAAGGGTTGGACTCATGCAAGCTGTGTAAAAGGACCTATCGGAGGCTCGGACCAGTCTTGGGAAGCTGTGAGCCCACCTGGAGATCTGAAAGTCACCCTCAAGAAGGTTTAAATGGACATAGAGGGGACTAGGATATGTAATAACAATAACATTTTGAGATTGGTGTGAAATCAGTTGTCTTGCAGGAGTGCCGAGAATGGTGGTAATCAAATATATTGAGTTATATACATAAATTGAATATATCAAAATATTACTCCAAAAAGGAACCGGGTAAGGGAGCTATATAAATGGAGACGAACACCCGAAATAGCACTCCCTCTCCTGAAGACTACCCCTGCTACCGAGAAGATGTTACCCTCGTGACTCGAAGCAACCGAGTCGACGAGCAAGGTAGAGAGGTAAAATACTGTGGAGAACTGACTCTTGTCATTGGAGCTACACGGGAGTACTGGAAGAACCGCGTCAATGCTCAAAGGGACTTGAAAGTCCCCTATAAAAAATATACCCAAGGTTCTAATTGGAGGGATTAATATTAGTATAATTGATCCAAAACTATTAACAATAGAGAAATGGAAAGGATTCCACCCTTTTTGGCACATCCTAGACATACTGCTTGTTCTACTTATAATATGTCTACCACAAACATGGATTAAGGGAATGAACTACTAACCCCACCAACCTTTTAAGTGGACCCTACTCCGATTTGAAGATCAACAGGTTATCACAACCCAACACCAGGAGAACCAAGCTTTAATGCTACTCTACGTCAGCTTGTCCCGAGGCCCCGATGCTGGGAGTACCTGGGATTCTATATGTGCCCTAGTTTGAATCCTAGAAAGGGATATTGTAACTACCCTAATCAATATTACTGCAATTATTGGGGTTGTGAGACTATAGCCCCTGGCTGGATACTGGGTAGTGGTATAGACAAATACCTAAAGGTTCAGTGGGGTCCATATGGGTGCAGACCACCACAAGGGTGGGGAGGATGTGGAAACTGTAAATACCTCTTCTTAAATGTCACCAGCCCTGGAGACGTAGGATGGATAATTGGAAGAGTGTGGGGAGTGAGGTATACGGAACCAGGGGTAGATAAGGGCGGTTTAATTCTCATAAAAAAGGAAGTAGTCCCAAATGATCCACTGCCAGTAGGCCCTAACCAGATATTAACTGATGATTTGGCCGAAGGAACAATGGATAGTACAACGAGAATTCCTAAGATAGACAATATAATGATAACTCCTGAAATGAAGATTACTCGAATCACCCAAACTCCTGATGAAGCCATTGGGAATAACCCAACCCCTAATGAAACCCCTGAGAATAATTGCCTTTGGAAGTTAATGCACGCTAGTTACTTGGTGTTGAACAAAACTAATCCAAATCTTACAGAACACTGTTGGTTGTGTTATGGGGTGAAACCACCCTTTCATGAGGCTGTGGGAGTAACTAGGAAACCTAGACGCATAAATGGTACTAACCTCGGCACAGTGTATGTGGGACACAGAAAAAACAGGAATTACTTTAACCCAAGTAACGGGAAAAGGCTTGTGTATAGGAAAAATTCCAGAACACAAAAAGAGGTTATGTGCCAATACTGATAGAAAAGGGTTGAAAAGACCCGAAAAACCTGCAAAATCGTTAGTACCAGCTGATAACACCAAGTGGGTTTGCTCCGCTATAGGAGTTACACCCTGCCTATCATTAAAACATTTTAATGAATCCTCAGACTTTTGTGTTCAAGTAACAATACTCCCTAAAATTTTTTATCACCCTGAGAACTTTATTTATGATTCATACATTACCCAGGAACACCACCTGACTAAACGAGAGGCATTCACGGCATTAACAATAGCCACTTTAATGATCCTGGGGGGCATGGGAGTAGGCACAGAAGTAACCTCATTGATACAACAAAGCCAAGAATTTAAAGCACTAAGGATAGCAGTAGACGAGGACCTGGTAAGAATTGAACAATCAATAACGGCTTTAGAAAAATCCATTAGATTGCTGTCAGAAGTGGTCTTACAAAACCGAAGAGGACTAGATTTAATGTATTTACAACAAGGAGGGGTATGTGCAGCACTTAAGGAAGAGTGTTGTATATATGCAGATCACACAGGGGTGGTACGGGATACTATGACCAGATTACGAGAAGGATTGGAAAAAAGATGAAAAGAACGAGAGGCACAATGCAGTTGGTATGAATCTTGGTTTAGTCAATCTCCCTGGCTTACAACCTTTCTGTCAACAATAGCAGGTCCCCTGATATTGATCATATTGGGATTAACATTTGGACTATGTATTTTTAATAAAATATTAGAAATTGTACGAAGCAGACTCGAAGCAGCTCACATAATGCTGATAGGAACTAAATATGAACCTGTAGAACAAGAAAATTCATTGCTGTTAAGCCAAGATGTGTTACGACGATTTGATGAACAAAAATGATGAAAAGGGGGGAAATTGTAATGAGTGGGGTTTGTTCATCAAGAAGTTTAAAGGGAAAGAAACTCTCTGTAACTGTCACTGTGTGGAACCATATTCCTTTTTTTGTTTTGTAACTATTGTACTTCGTGAGTTATAATGGGGAAGTCAGTTGTATTATTACACAAGATTATGAGAAGGAAAAGGGGGGGGATGGGTAGTTCAAAGTTGCAACATATAAGGGATGGAGGTTGCGATAATAATGAGGCTGGTAATGGACGCTTCTCAAAACCTCTGGGAACTTCTCAAAACTTCTCAACGATGAGGTCCCAGCAACAAGGGGAAGCAATGGAGAAGAGCCACATCAACATCTGAGCGAAAAGAAACAGCAGGATTGGCTGAAGCCTTGAACCGAGAAGTATAAAGGACAACCTCCCAGAGACCCGGTGTGCATCTTGGGCAGAGTGGAGGACTCCCCGGCTCACCCAGCGCTGTTTTTTTTTATCTGCTATCGCTTGCTCAATGTAATAAAATTTATGTTTTAAAACGAGATTGGCTCACTCATTGATAACAGTAGTATCATAATCAGATCAATTTATTGCAAACATGTTTTATTTTCTTTTTACTGTACGGCTAAATCACTTTGAAAATTGTTTGCCTTTCACTCAATGTCAGTGTTCAAATCTACCTTGTTTACTTCAGCTGTTGATACCAAGTGAAATGGAGAGCTTCAAATATGAATTTGTGACTTGAAAAGGGGAAAGTTGTGATATTTGGGACTCATCATAAACCTGGAGATAAAGAGAAAAGTATGTGCATAGGAACTGCAATATCTCAAGTGCTTTCAGAATATCTCAAGTGCTGTCAGAACTTACCAGGCAAATTAGCCAGATGTAAAGAGAACTTTTTTTCCCCTTTTCACTACATTTGATTTTGTATTAAATGCAAATAAATGAAGCCTAAACCAGAAAGATAAGATTCCTGTCTATAAGTGCCTGCATGAAGTATATTCTAGAAAGAAAGAAAAACGTTATATGCTATAGAATAAGCAATATAAATTATTTGTAAATTTAGCTTGATAATCAAACGGGAAGTTTAGGTTAGATAGAAGGAAGAAGTTCTTTACTGTGAGGGTGGTGAGGCACTGGAATGGGTTGCCCAGGGAGGTTGTGAATGCTCCATCCCTGGTGGTGTTCAAGGCCAGGTCGGACAGAGCCTTGGGTGACATGGTTTAGTGGGCAGTGTCCCTGCCCATGGCAGGGGGGTTGGAACTAGATGATCTTAAGGTCCTTTCCAAACCTATTTTATAGTTCTATGATTCTATGATTAGGAAACGGTTCCTCGGTGGTAGTACTTACATAACACCATTCTTCAAGGAATGGTGAAAAAAAAACCGAACAAGAAAAAGAACAAGCTGTTCAGACATGAATAATAAATTTGAGATACATTTGACTGCTGTCTACAGTCAGTGTTACTAGGCCTGATGTACAAAGAACTTAACAAAGTCCAGGGACATAAAAAAGTGCAGGGAAGTATGATGTTTGTCTATTGCTTTGCTTAGAGAAGGTACAAAACCTGCCTCTAGCCAACCAAGGTGTTGCCTGGAGTATGTTGGTGTCTTCTAGCTTAAGTTCCTGACTCTTGTGCCACTTGGTCCCTAGGGCAGCTCACTTGAGTAATGCTGTGTGAGCAGGCTGACCTGCAGACCCACATGGAGAAAGGGCAAAAGGGTCTGCCAGCCACGGCAGGAAACTGTCAGAAAGCCATCCAACCTCATCCCACTATGGGGAGTTAGCCTGCTTTGCAGATACATCTCAGCCTCACCCTGGAACCACAGGGATTTGACAAAAGTGTTTCCATTCCCTTCATCTCATGTGCTGAAATAAAGTCTTGATGATTGGGAAATTTCATTTCCAAGTTAAAGGCAAGTTTCAGTTTAGAGCTTACAGAACTCCTCATTTTTGAACAGGATGGGGAGTAGTCAGCAGAGGCTACTTCTCATGGCGAGGTTCTGAGAAGAAAACTTTTGGCTGTCAGGAGACCTGAGGCAGCTTGGTTGCAGTGTGGGCTCCTCCTGCACTGGCCATCAGCCATCTTTTACAGCTCTACTGGAGCAGTAGAGTTTGGGAGAAAACACTTGTCTCTACTGTGAAGGTGTTCCAGTGCTGATGTTTGGGTGCTGTGGTGATGGTGAGAGATAGACTGGACAAAGCTTCCCATATTTATGTCAGAGAAAAAGCAAAAGCAGAGCTCTAAGTGTGAGCTGTTACTGGAAACATTTAATGCTTTGGTAGAAGTACTTGTTATTTTCTCCACACCCAAAAAATGAGTTTACAATTGTAAAAAAAAATATAGCTTTGAATTCTTGAAGTTAATAATTCAAAACTGAAGTATAAAATTTGGTGGGTTTTAGGGAAAACTTTTTTTTTATATTAATTATTCATTACTTTGGGTTGGAAACATGGAGAGAAGTAGCATTTTCTAATCCTGACAACAGGAAGACAAACAAAGAATTGAAGGTGCATAAAAGCAACTTGGTCCAGTGGAAGGTATCCCTACCTATGGGATATTGTAAAATATCAGCAACTCAGAAAAAAACCCAACCCACACCTTCTAATTCTATCACAGCCTCTAATATTTTGCATAAATGATTGGCTCTTCTATTAAAAGAGGCATAGCAATATTTCACCTAAAGGTGTTTGGCTTATTAGGCTAGCCTATTTGGGATTTGATTTAACAGTGTGCATGAAAACTGTATGTAAGTTTTCACCTGCTAGTATTCTCATCTTGTGTGGCAGGCTACATTTTCACTTCAATTAGCATAATCTCTGAGAGTTACTCTGATACGTGGATTGACCCCACAACTCATTAAGAGTTGTAAAGTAGATATGCTTTATTCAGCACTGAGGTGCATAGGGGTTGCTCCTTAAAAAGCATGCGCACCCTCCTTTGTCACTCAGTGCGTTTATATTACATGTAATGATTACCTAAACATGAGATTGCTTCATGCCTAATACATATGCAAAACCTATTTCCGTCTAGTATTACAATTAGTTTTCTGGCATTCATCCCATTGGTGCGCCTGCGCAGTGCCTCCTGGTGGTGGTCGTTAGGGCACCATGAGGATGAAGGCCTGTAGTTCCTCATCATCACTGCGAGTAACCTCTTGATTTCACACAGACTCAATAGGGTTTCGGCTCCTGTCCAAACTTCAGGCTCGGTACAAGCCAGTTTTATGTATCTTAAAGCAGAAACTTGTCAAGTTCACAAATTTTGTTACTGTCGTGGTTTAAACCCAGTCAGGTAATTCGTTCGCTCACTTCCCCCCCTTTCTTGCCCTCCCCCTGCTCTCAGAGGGATGGAGAGGAGAATTGAAAAGAATGCAACTCCCACGGGTTGAGATAAGAACAGTTTAGTAACTAAGGTATAACACAAATCACTACTGCTACCACCAATGATAATAATGATAAAGGAAATAACAAGGGAAGAGAATACAACACCTCAGCACCAGCCGACCGATAACTCGCCCCCCTCAGCCCGACCAAGCTCCGACCCATACCTCCTCCAACCCTGCAGTCCCTCCGCCCTTCCGGCTAACTCCCAGTTACATCCCGGGCATGACGTGCTGTGGTATGGAATACCTCTTTGGTCAGTTTGGGTCAGGTGTCCTGTCTCTGCTTCCTCCCGGCTTCCCCTCCTCCCTGGCAGAGCATGAGGCTCACAAAGTCCTTGGCCAAACCAAAACATCGCTATCAGCTCTGTTCCCGAGCTGAAAGTCAAAACACTGCACTGCACCAGCTACCAAGAAGGAGAAAAATGACTGCTACTGCTGAACCCAGGACAGTTACTCTGGCTATCTTTTGCTCCTTTTCTTCCTAAAGATACTATTGAACAAGAATGTCTTACATATGGAGGTATGAATCTTATCTACTACAATTCTGCCTAGCAGCTGTAACTCCTACAATTCTGCTTCACCATTCTAGCAACTTTCACTCCTATGGTTCTGCTTCACCAAGCACAGCGACTGCTTAAGCAAGCAGGCACAATGTTAACCCTTTATTTCCCGGTATCAACTCAACCTTGATTGCTTTTCCTCATAAATACCTCTGAGATATAAATGAAGCATTATTGTCCACAGACATACAAGATCTTTATCAGCTTATTTCAAGTCCATGTGAACCTTTTGAATTGGGGTCTTAAGTGTTCTGTTAGAGCATATCCATTTTGTTTCTAACAACGGCTTTCATTCATAGGCATTTTTTAATATCTCAAAATAAAAGAATAAAAAAAAAACAAAACTTCAAGAGCAAATTCCTCAGTAACTGGGACCCTGAAAACCCAAGAAGGGACTTTTTTCCTTAAGTCTTATATAAAGTCAGTAATAAACCGTGACCAGAACCAGAATCCCACTTGGACTCAGACAAAACCATGCAAGATAAACTCAGTAGTGGTGCCAAACATTACAACAAATAATGGTAATAGAATACAGTGCTTGTGTTTTTAAGAAGGTGATGCAGTTTATTAATATCTGGATGCTTTCACTTATATATTCTTGGAGAAATTCAGTTTTTTACACACTAAAATGTTCAGGTAAAGGCAATTCCTACCAGCTAGTGAATGCCAGACCACTAAAGAAAAGTTACTGAGTTTGCTGTAGTGCTGTGATTGCAGAGGCACTCCAGTGAGGATTTTGCACGTTCTGAGCTCTTTTTCTTGATAAATTCTTTGACCATATGTGCAGAATTTGGAAGACTTACTTAAGCAGCCCCTACTCTGGTTTGTGTTTTTATAAAGTATTTAATACACACTTTGTGTAGCAGATGTTATGTGCTCTACAGATAATAAGTATTGTGTTTATTGATAATTTAGATCAAAAAGGACATGTGTCGATCTTTTTTTATTCAGAATTGAAGTTCAAGCTCCTGCTGATGTGGGCAAGCTCAACATGGGGAAGTATCTTATCTCTAGCAACATACTGAAGGAATGGTTAGTGCCATATTGCACTAGACACCAGCAAGCTGTGTCTTCCATCTTCAAAAGAAAAAACTCCTTTTGCATTTCCTTTTGCTATGGAAACTATAAGGCCCTTACACATATACCCCAGACACACAATGAAGTCTTGAAACTTAGAAAAAAACAGGTAGCTCAGCTAGTTCTCTATTTCAAGTGAATTGTGAAAATTCTGTGATAGTTTAATTATTAAGGAGTCAAAATGTTTTTAAAGATGCACTCCAAGTACATTCACTGACAATTTCAATGGTGCTGGAATAAAACCTTTAATATGCAAACATAGCAGAGTGTCGGATTCTAGAGCTGGTTACCATATGATAGTAAGCTGCTCTGCTGTGAATGTGTATAAAGTCACTTGGTAATGTTTAAGAAACTGCTGTCTAACGCAGAAAAAAATATCCTTTTCCACAATACTTAAAGAGGTATATCTTTTAACATGAGTATTTAAGCTTTCTCTCAGAACTAAGTTCAAAATGATTGTTCTGAGAAAAATAAACATAAAAGTGGTACTATGGATTAGGGTTGTCTGAAGCAGTGTGTCAGCAGCTGATGAACAAACCCTAATGAAAATGGAGATCATCATGAATGAGCCAATCAAGACAAAAACAAACAAAACCCAAGCAAACAAGCCAAAGGCACAGAGATAGTATACAGCATATATAGGGGGATGTGTGTGCGTGTGTGTGTGTGTGCAGCCTGTATGCTTGTCACTTGAAGAATTTCACTGAAATACTACAAAGAACAAGTAAAGAGAAGCAGCTGATTTGTTTCAGTTTGTCAGGGAAAACATGACAGGTTAAGGTTAAACATAAGGTCTAAATTTCTCCTGCACAAGAAAAAAAAGATTCAGGCTTACCTTGAATGAAGAATTAAAAATATGCCAGTTATGGATTTCAGTCTCACTGAAACTATTTATGTTGACTTTTTTTTTTTTTTAAATGAGGCAAGTCTCAAGCCAAAAGATTTTTTCTATTTTTCTTGTTTACATCATCTGCTACAATGAAGGGTACTAGTGTTTCATGTAAAGTTTGTTTCTCAGCTGGCTGCCCACAGCTTAAAATATCTAGAAACAGCAGACTCCTGATTCAGCATTAATTTAGTAGTAGCAGAGAAGGATGAATCATGCTTAAGCAGTGCCCAGAATTAATCAGAAAACATTTTTATATATGGATTTTTTTTTCTTATTTTGTGTATGTCTGTAATTAGGAATGAAAAAAATCTGCATTTTTACATTCTAAATTAAGACGTGCACAGTTTTTCCAAATGCTACAGGATTTACACTACATGTTTCTGGAAAGATAAAAGAAGCCAATATTGGCAAAGAGAAAAGAATTAAAAGGTTTTGAGACATATGCAGGTATGATATCAATTAAATAAAATTAAATAATTTATTTGAGTTTATAAGCTTTAGTCTTTATCCACTTAAAACCCCTTGAACTGTCCTTAATTATATTGTGCTTATATTTCTGATAGAATAAAGTTTATGTTTCGGTGCCTTTCTCAAATATGTAATCAGCCGCATAACTACATTTAGAGACACTCATAAAAGTCAGGATCCTCTGAATCTAGTACTAGCTTGGAAAACTGCTGACTGCATCCCTAATTATATCCTACTTCATTCATCTCTATCACTTGCTCCCTACCAGGAAGAATGTTTTTCTTTGAATGACATATGACAGAAACTGAGTAGGAGAGAAAGTGAGTAGGATCCTCATACATAAAAAATAATAATCTGTAATTGAAGTGCTAAAGAGCGGAAGAAGTTAATAAAAGCAGACCAATCACCTTAACAGAATTTTAAATAATTAACATTGAAATTCAGTGCAGACAATTTTATTCTATGTAAGTAGCTGCACTGTCATTGGTTTTAATCTGAAGCAATGTTCAGATTTTAAATTAACTGGATAACAGCTCCCCTATTGTTGTCTGGCTTCATTAAAACCATACTGCTTATGGAGGTGAAAATGAGATTAATATTACAGTTCTCATGACATACCATGAGTGAAACTTTTTTTTTTTTTTTTATAGCCACATTATCATCACAAAGAAGTATATCTTAGTTCTGTGGACTTCCATGGGGTTGTGAGTTCAGACCAGCTGAGAGCATTAATCACTCCAGGACTGTAAATGTGCTGTACTACTCCACCTCTCAGTCTGGAGCCATAATCACAGGCATATTTTAATTCCTCCTGTGGCCAGATTCTTGGGTGTGCTTTGTATTTTGCTTTCACTCTATCAAATGTGTGATCAGTTTTTCAAAAGGGCAGTATGGAATACTTCTCAAAATTGCATAATTAGAAAGTTATTAGAAAGCATAATCAATCATTTTTGGATAATTGAATCAATGGTAATAGGATGTTAGTTTGTAAAGGCAAGTGGAAAATATGCAAACTATTTGCTAGTCTCTGTTTGGGGTAGATTTCTTAGCAGTACACTATGTGTAGAAAACACACATCTTTATTCCCTTAAAGGGTATTTTGTTTGTATTCCATGACAGCTTAGACTATAATTAACATCAAAAGAAAAGCTAACAAATAAAACCCCAAACATCTAAAGACAAGGAATATCAGGTACATCCAAGTCAGTTTTCAGTGGGTCCACCAGCTGAACGCTTCATGTTCAGCTAGAGAAGTGACACTAAATAAAATCAATTAGAGATGTATATTTGTTGAAGACCATTTTATGTAGTTTGCTCTAATAAGCAGATTCATTAGCTCAAGATACATTCCAAAACCACAGATGATCTGAACAGCAATGCAGATCACCTCATTGAGCTAGTAAATCCAACTGCTGTGCCATTAGCTTGGTTTGAAATTTTCAAACGAATGAGCACTCAGGTTTTAATTGCTGGCTGTCATCTGGGCTGTGAGTATTCAGCTCTTCCACAGTATATGAACTTGGCAACTACAGCCAAGCCAGTTACACAAGGCTGAAGTGTATGGACACTATGGTTGAAGTCCCAGGTACAAAGATCAAGTTCTTCCATAAATGGAGACCTGTCAACGAAATGCAGTAGTTTAGCACTTAATATTATTATTATAAAGCTCTAACAAATGTAATAATGGAGTAGGTGTTACTACATACCACTCAGCACAATTCAAGAGCTGTATGCAAAAGCTAAGGACCATGTGAATGTTTATTTTAGCTAGAAGTAGTCTGATATCAATAGGCAGAGCATAAAATTTTCCCAGACTGGTATTTAGCATGTCACTTGCTAGACTTGAGCTGCGTTCAAAGCTTAATACCTCTGTTTGGAAGAAGAGATGGGTGAAAACCCATTTTGTATGGTAGTTTTGTTTCTTTCTGGCTGTTCGTCTCCTGGCAGTTGCACTGCTGAAACATGGACATCGCTGCTGGGTGTGCATCCTGCTGCAGCAGATGGTTGGGATCAAAATGCTAGTCAAGGATAGCTCAGCTTTCCTGACCCACAGCACCCCAAGTGCTTCAGACTGCTTGAAGTAGCCCCAAACAAGCTTTTACCAAACCATGTGCACAGTAACACAAGAGTTACTGAGGGGCACCTACCAAGAAATCACCCACACAGTACAAAAAAAGCCAAGTTGAAACACTGTAGGGAGTGCACAAGGTTACCAAGAAAACAGGTTATTGTTCATGCTATATTACAAACGTGCCAACCAGGGACCCACAGAGGATAGAAGTCAATTGAAGGAGCGGATCTGGCACCCCGAGTGAGGAACACTGCACAGATGAGACACGGAGACCTGCATTCCAGCTGTTTGCCATGTTGCCTGTGTGAAGACCAGGTGAGGCCATTGGCACCAGCCTCAGATCTCAGCCCTCTGCTGCCTTTGATGGGCATGGACATCCTGCTGTGAGGATGCAAGAGAGCTGTCACTGATCCAGACAAAAGCTACCAGCTTTGTGTGCTAGGGCTTTACATTTAGAGTAGCATCCTCTCAGGCCCAGGCTATGGCACATGGGTGTGTTAGTTACACTAATATGAGCTACTACAGTTTGCATGGGTTAGTGATATACTGCATTGCTCCGTTGCTGCAAGATATGAGTCTTTGTGTTTCAGCTGTAATACTGACTTCTGACATTGGGAATCAACATGTTTGGGGAAGACAAAACCAAAAAATTAATTGTTTCTGTGCACAACACACACACAAATTCTTGCAGTGATGTAAGGAACAAAGGGAATTTCTGCCTAACTCACAGGTATTTGCAGATTTTAGTGTGGTAGGGTTCCAGCTCTCTTATGATAAACTGCTCTGGTTACTGAAGATGTCACTGATACTGAAAGTTTTAAGCAGAACAAGGTCTGCACAACTTGAAATAAACCCATAATTTTTTTTTCCCTCATGAATTAATTTTCCTTCCTGAGATAAAACAGCCTGGTGGTGACAAAGTAATTTCTCCTAAAGAGAACAATAGCATGAGGAAGTACCTCCTGTCTCTCTTTTTTCCTTGTGAAAAATAAGACAACATTTTCAATGACTTGTTTTATTTGAAAGATATGTTGCCTGGTGAATCTGAAGCTGTACCTTTATTTGCAGTACATTTCAAAGCTTGTTTTAGCTTGTATTCATTACATAAAAAGTCACTTCTTACTCCTAATTTGCCATTTTGTAGAGTTAACTATGTTTGCTTTATTCCCACAACAAAACTGTCTCATTCATCCCTAGAAGAAAGGTTTCCATGACGATTCTGTATTCACAGAGGACACTGAGATTTTAAACATGTTTAGTTCAATTATTAATGCTATACTGAAGTGACAAAGAATCCTACACCTCTGCCCTGGGTTCAGAGCACATTTTGGAGAATATCCTGCTCCAGTTTCCCAGAGTCATAACTTGTTCTGGCAGCCCCAGTTTTCCCATCAGTCATAGACGGTGAAGTCAAACTGCAGACTGCAAAGTGAGAAGAAGAAGTCCAGAGAAGGGCCACGAGGATGATCAGGGGACTGGAGCACCTCCTGTATGAAGATAGGCTGACAAAGCTGGGGCTGTTCAGCCTGGAGAAGAGAAGGCTGCGTGGAGACCTCATAGCAGCCTTGCAGTATCTGAAGGTGGGCTATAGGGATGCTGGGGAGGGACTCTTCATTAGGGACTGTAGTGATAGGACAAGGGGTAATGGGTTAAAACTGTAACAGAGGAAGTTTAGATTGGATATAAAGAAGAAATTCTTTCCTGTGAGGGTGGTGAGACACTGGACACTGGAATGGGTTGCCCAAGCAAGCTGTGAATGCTCCATCCCTGGCAGTGTTCTAGGCCAGGTTGGACAGAGCCTTGGGTGATATGGTTTAGTGTGAGGTGTTCTTGCCCATGGCAGGCGAGTTGGAACTAGATGATCTTAAGGTCCTTTCCAACTCTAACTATTCTATGATTCTAAGAATCTAAGATGACATAGATACTACCGAGTACAGTGGTGTCAAGAGACTGGGCAGCTTGTGCATGGGTTGAGACTTAATTCCCTAAGCTGGTTAACTTGGCTTTCTCTGTAATGCAGACACTGAGCAAGAAGCCAGAAAGCGGCAGGATATTAAGAAAATGCTGAGGGCATCAGCAAGTGAGATGGCCTTGAATTCTTCTGTGTTGAGCACTTTCACAGGTGTTAAAGTTCAAGGGGGAGTTTGAAAGTCATAGCCTGAAGTTCTGGAGCCTGACATCCTCCTAAAACAGAACAGGTTAATTCATGTCATCTAAGGCAGGGGGAATTGCAGTGGCAGAAGCACTCTACCTCTCCCTGAATGGTATTTCACTGTACAGTCCACCACATGGTTATTGGGATAGGTCCTGTTTCATCAGGCTTTTCCCTTTCAATATCATGGAATCATAGAATCACAGAATAGTTAGGGTTGGAAAGCTCCTAAAGATCATCTAGTTCCAACCCCCCTGCCACGGGCAGGGATGCCCCACACTAAATATATAATATATTTTGATTATAAAAAGTATGCAAAATTCCCATCCCATTATCCCAAAAACAGTGACATGCAAGTTTGTAGAAACAACTCAGTTCAGTTCCTTCCCCAGCCTTAGATACAGTCATTTTTTTTGCCAGGACTTGGCATCCAAATATTCCTGTGGCCCAGATACATGTTTTCTTATAACTGCAGAACAGAGTTCTGTAAAGTACATTCAAATTACCTTAAACTTGTTAGATTTATGGAGGTGATTTTAACACCAAAGGATAATCATCACTTAAATGAGGGCAAGATGAAATAGTGCCAATGAAAGTATTAAAAAAAAAAAGTCATAAAAGTAGTAAGTAGAGGTAATGTGAATAAAATGTACCTTCAATCTTAGGGGGTGAGTGGACCAGTGATGATAATGAGAATCACAAATTTTTGTAATTATCGAAACCAGACCTGAAAGTTTCACTGCAAAGTAAATAAACAATGACAAGTGCAGTCCAGAATTTTAGTTCTGGAAAACTAAGTTTGTTAAGTAAAAGCTGTAGTAACTTTAAATTATACGTGTGTCATGCATTTCTTTTTTTAATTAGGACATTAAAACATAAATATTTATAAGACTGTTTTAAGGCCTGCAATTTTCATTCCTGTAATATAATTCAGACTTTAGATAGATATTATTAAAGATTTGGGTGAATATTTAATTTGTAGTGAAGGTGCAGATAACACTCTGGTTGGCATGGAGAGTTGTTTGTTAAACAGAGAAATGAAAATACAACACTGGATTTAAGTTTGTTTTCCTGGTCCTTAAACTTTGCTGCGACATTTCCCATAATCAAGTGCAGTTTCTTCAGCTGTTTCCCTGGGAGCTCGAGATCTTAGTTTTAGCTCTGGGAAACCAGATGAACCGTCTTGCAAAGCTTTCAGTACCCTTCCTCTGCAACTTATTTCTTTGGTAGAGGAAAAGCCTAATTCCCAAATGCCATTGTTTCTACTTGGGCCCTTGTAAAACAGATTCTTAAGAATTTTGAGTATTGTTGAGCACTAAACATAATAATGTAAGAGCAGTATCCCTCCATTATGTGGGTCAATTATCTACAAAACACCATATGCTGCTCCTAAAACCTGAAAGGGGTTAAGGGGCTTGGAAAAAAGATCTGTCAGAAATGGCAGCTGCAGAGAATATTGTTTTGTTCCCAGACTGGATCAGTCTCCAAGATACTGGCTACATCCCTTCCTCCTTCAAAGCTTCTGACAGTGTCTCCCTAGTTTTGCATTCACTGCAAGCAAGAAAATATGTGTACGCATAGTTATCTTCTAGCTCCTTTGGTTACATCTCTTTCCTTTATTCTCCTTGGGACAATACTGGGGAAACCATTTCTCTGAGATCTATACAAATTTACTTTTTTCACCCTCCATCTTCTGCTCTTTCTGATTTACATCATGCCCTCATAAATGTCAATGTGTCATTTAGAGATGGGAAGTTTCCTGACAGCTGTCAATCATATTAGTGACTACTGGGGTGAGAAACCCACTCACAGAAGCTGAGTCATGTCTTTTGACTTATGTGAATAAATGCATTGACCATCTGACTTGCAACATCTCATTTTTGAGCAAAAGAAAAAAAAATAAATGTAGCTTTCCTTATACTGTTGACTTGTAGTATTTATTGATGTTTCACTCTCCAGGCTAGCATTTTTTCAAGAAACATAAAAAAAAAAAATAAGTTACTTTTCCAAAATCTCACAAGGTATTGTGGAGCTCCATAGTATTTTGTGTAGATACTAGAAGAACTATTAATTTCACTATAATAATAAAATGCTAGCTTTGTTCACAATGAGATAATGTACCAGGATTTTGTATATGGCTTGAAACAGAAACAGGGACTTTATTCCACCAGTGTCACAAGCAGTCCTATCCCTCACACAATGCTTTCAGAAGCTTTCCTGATGCAAAGTTCAGTTATTTTTAAACCGAAAAAAAATCTGAACTTAAAATTATGCTCTAGTAAAAACTCATATATGTGTCTACTTTTAATTAGAAGCTTAAATCTCATTAGTGTCTTTCTAGCTATATTTTGTATGAAATTTCTTCCATCAGATACAACAGTTGTTATGACTCATGTTTATTGTGTTTATTGTCAAATAACTGTGATCTTTGCTTTTCTGACACAGCTCTGTTCATGATGCAGTACAGCACTACTAGTACCTTACAGAAAAAAAAAAAAAAAAGAAAAAATCAAGTTGATTGTGCATATACTTTTTTTTTCTGCCAAGGCATGCCTGTTTTTCACTACTCAAAATTGTGTATAAAAGCTGAAATGAATCAATCCCTGTAAAAAATAAATATACAGCTCTGCTTAATGGTGGCATTCATGGCTTTCAGTCAGTTTACCGTTTGTGGAGATTTAGGTAGCTGCACAAAACATAGTGTGAATGTTATGTCCTTTGTGAAAGGCTATATAAATTTTATGCATGACAAACAAACTGTCAAAGATACTGGATGAACTAGGGGTAGAAAAAAATGCCCTGTTAAATAATAATTTTTCTCCATCTTAATAATAATTCAAGGGAGTCTAAGTCTCTGTCTAGACAAGATCAGGTTGGTGACATACTAATCCATGTTCCTTACCCAGAGAAGCACCTGCTCATCTCCCCCTGCTGATGCTCAGGATCTTCTCTGTCAGAAAGGAGGGGGAAGAGGGGGTGTGAGGATCCAGAAGGCACATTGCCAAGCTGGCAGACAAATTATCTCTGGTTTATTTATTTATTTTTCAATGTGTGTAAGGATTTAACCTGGAGAGAGGTAAGCAGATAATACCAGACTTTGGAGCCCTTTTCAGAACTGAAATTTTGTCAACCAAAGTGACAGAATGAATCCACCAAAGAAGAGACACAGACTAGTGATGAACCACTGCACTAGGACATAGGAGACTTGAGTGCCAGTCACTTCTGGTAGGATTTTATGTAACCAGCTCAGAGGTCATCTGTTCTGCTCATTTACATCTTGAAGTGTCTGCCGTCTTTGTGCTTGGCATCTTCTGGACTCCTTTATTTCTCAAAGTAATGCTGCTAGTACTAGTAGTAGTACTACTACTACTACTAGTACTACTACTACTACTACTATTGTTATAATAGTATTAATTAGTAATAACCATAATGAATAGTTATGTAATTACATAACTTATTTAATATTAAATTTATTATTACAATAACTAAATAGTGTTATAATAATTGTCTATTCATTATTATAATAATTATATTATTATTTTTTATTGTTATTATTATTATTTTACACATTTGACCAAAAAAAAAGTGTGATTGCTTTCCATATAGAAAGCAAAATATCCCATTCTTGTTTTTCATAATGATTCTGTTGGCTTTTATAACACTGAAGCCTTGATTTAAGTTAGATTAAAAAGAAATAAATGCTTTAAAAATTCTATCAAAATGGCTAATAAATGAGTGTTCACAAAAAATATTGGCAGAAGGTAATGCAAGGAAAAAATGCAAGTCTAAGTGAAAGACCTAAACTTTTGATTTAAATTGATGATTGATTTTCAGAGAAATCAATCAAACAAAAAATATTTATACAGCATGGAAACAGGAGACAAACACTGTCAATGTATGATGGGACTCTACTGAAATGACTTGAACTTCATCATCCATCACATGTATAAACATGTTAATGAAACTAAAAAATAGGGAAAGGGAAAGCAATCTCTTATGAAAGCCAAGATCAGTCTGTTGATCTCCTATCATATTCTACTTAGCAAACCTTAACAAAATCCTAACTATGATCACGAAGATGTTATTCACAGTGTATCTAAGGCTCTAAGACTATGCAAAAGGTACAGTTTGCTTCATTAAAGGATTAAATCAGCGCACTGATTTATGATTATTTCATTGATTATGAAAGCCACGGTACTCGAAGCATTTCTGGCCAGAAGCATAAAAGCCTAGATCTTAAGCAAAGGAGTGCTCTTCCATGAGAACTGTTTCCCAGAGGAGGACTTTACTGCCCTCCTGGATGACCAGTGTTGATTGCAACAAATCTTCAAGTAGAGTACATAGTCAATCATGCCTTACGGACATTTGCGGGAACTTTCATAAGACAGTTCTGTATGCTGTTGGAGCTTTTCAGAGACAGTTAGACCAATTGTAATCTTCCCTAAATCTCTACCATTCTCAGAACTTCACTAGAGAAAAAATTCAGAGGGGTCAAGAAAGCATCAGTTCTAAATTAAAGAAAAAAATTAAAAAATATATTCTTAATAGCAAGTAGTGTTATTTTTTTACTTATTTTTGTTCTCTACGGTACAATATAGACAATTAAAATTCAAATTAAAAATAAGGCCAATCCAGTTTTGTATTTTGTCTTTCAGCTTCTGGGAATAAAAAATATGATATTTTTATCTTTTATGTAAAGTGCACTCAGATTTTCTTATTTTCTTATTATAAAGTAAGAAGAAGCTTGCATTCTGTGTTTCCTCCTACCATCTGATTCCAAATGTACAACAGAAAGCCACTAGAGCCCAGCATGCTCTCTTTCTGTGTATCATATATGAACTTTGAGAAGGACAGAAACACAACCAGAGCCCACTCTAATGAAGCCGCTGATAACTGGTCCTGTTGCACCCCTACAAAGGATGGCCCCATTCCTTGTGCTGGCAACGGAAGGCCAAAGCTCAGCTTGTTTATGACACATCTGCACCAACTGTGCATGTAAACCTGCCTTTGACTTCTGAAGTCAGGCAGACCGTCTTCTGCAGCTCTGAAGCAGCCAAGATAACACTCATGAAAGCAGTTTCATCATTATGCCTCTTTTCTCAGCAATTTCAAACCAGATTAAGAACTAACAACAGAAATGGCAACCTTAAAGAAACAACCTTAATAACAACCTATATGTTGTTAAGAATGTATGAAACCTATATATACTTCATGCTGAAGGTTATAATTTCAAATAAAGAAATAGCCATGTAATGTTCCTGGCAATCCCACAGATACACACATAACTGCCAGAACTCAAGCGTATTCACTAAATCCCACAATCTCTTCAAAGGCTTCATTTGAATGTCTTTAGGTTAAGGGTTACAAAAATCCAGGATTTTGTATATGAAAGGAAATGGTAGGTGAGTACCTGTTGTCAAGAAGCAAGAAGTTCTCGTGTGTGTGCATGGGTTTGATGTCAGCATATACCACTGTTCTTAAAAATTATGTGATTCATAAGTATGTGAAGACACTCACATGGATCTTTATCACATTCTTAAGTGATTGACTCAATCAGCTTTTTCTTGGGATGCATTTTTACAGACAGACACGTTTTCCGTTTTACTATGAGTCTGCTTTTCAGGTTATCAGCAGTTTGTATATATAATTCCTCTGGCAAAGTGAGAAAAGAATTTCCAAGCAATATAAAAAATAATAAGTAGAAATTATAAGTCTTCTTCCCCTCATCTGTGTGCTCAAAGTGTTTAAATTATGCTTCATAATCTGAAGCTATGGGTTTTTTTAGTTTGGTTTATTTTTTTTTTTCTCCTTTATGTGTGCTTGTGTATTGTAGACAGAAGTATTTTCAAGTGTCCCATCGATAAACACGTAACATTGTGCAGGTTACTTTTCAGAGCAAATGGCTCTAATTCTGTCAGAATTTGAAAACTTATTGCAAGAGTGCTTGTGACTTGTGAAGTTTTGTGACGTAGCAAAAGCAAGTAACAGAAATTATGAGTACCACCATTTTCAGTTCTACTTATCTTGACTCAAATCAATATTTAAACCAATTTTAATATAGACCAGAGTACTGATAGCTGCCCAGAATTAAAAACTTCTAAGAAAACTGTGTTGCGCTGATATTAATTGTATATCTTAATTTGCTGTTAGTTCAGTCATGTGCAACCTCACAAAAAAATACGATATCAAGCTACAGAAAGAACTGCATCCTCAAAACTTCATGTATCTGGTCATGTTTGACTTTTTTTTTTTCTTAATTTTAGTTTTATTTTAAATAAATTTGAGTTAGTTGGATAAGGTCTGTTTTAGATTTAAAATTGAAAAGCATAGTTGATTCATCTGCTTCATCATTTAGCAAAATACTCTTCCAAAATGCTTGAGAGTAGCACTTCCAAATGGCTGCAAGGATAAACTCAATGCTGATTGCAATTAGTTAAATCTTTTTAACCACAAATACTTGAACAGCTGAGAAGACAGTAAGAATGAGATGCTATTTGTGAGAAAGACCTCTGTGCTTCTAGCTAAATTTCTGTGGTTCACAAAAGCAGCTATTGTAATTTTAGATTTCATAAATAGCTGCTTTTAATCCCAGAATTTCCTTCAAGTCAGAAGAACTTTTAGAAATCAAGCCATTTGGGTCAACACTTACAGCCTTATAACTGATGGCCTGAGTGTATATATGTAATATTGCAAATGTATATTGTGTTATTCTTCTATTGATTTCTATTTTCATTTGCAAAGTAATTTTTAAGCTTCATTGACTGCTGTGTTGTCTCACCCTAACAGATTACAGTTTCCTGAAGAGAGTTTAGCCTGAATTTCTTCCATGCTTGTATTTCCTTTAGGGATAGTTAGGTTAACAAAGTCTTAGAAAAATATTATATCCACTTGCTCTTTATTCTTTAGAGAAGTTAAAATATTAAGAGAACACTTTTCAGCTTAAACTGTCTGTGAGAGGCTAAAATGAAATATATTACATCTCATTGCCCAGCGCACAATGTTTGAAAAGAATATTTCCAAGAAATGCCTGCATTTACTGAGTCCAGCCGCATGAATTCATGGGGACTTTGTGTGCTTTCTGCAGTTCAGATCAGTTGCCACACCCCAAGTCATGGTCTATGACTAGGAGAGAACACATGATGCTCCAGCATCTTCAGAATAAGGCCATGCTGTTGAACCTAAAACTGGACTAGCAGTGACAGTAACAATGGCATTGGAAAAAAAAATAAAAATATAAACTATGATTTCAAAAAATTGCCAAAAATAATTTATCCCTTGAATGTTTTCTTTAAGTTTTTGGTGTACAGAATTTAGCATAAAATAAACATGAAATGTTTGACACCTCAGAGATCTTAGATACTCATGCTTCCCAGTTTCCACTCAGGTTTTCAACTGAAGATCATAAAGTGACCAGTTCAGTATTTAGGTCTTGAAAATCTGACACTCAGCCTCTCTAGGTGTTTAAGTTACCTACTTATTTTTTCAGAAGTGCAGCCCAGATTAAAGAAAGCAACATGTATGGGCCTTAGGAGCATCTAGTAGAAACACTTCCATTTAGATGTCCAGTATTAGTAAGATACTTCAGATCAGCAGATAAGAAAACCTTGAATAAGATTATCCTGATGGAATAAATCATGATAATTTCCAGTCCTTGTGGACTAGCAATACTTTTCTTTATCTCAGAGAATGAGGGTTTTAAATATTTGTTTAGAATACATCCGTTGAAAAATATTTTTAGTCAGACAACACAGCTAATTTATCAGCTAAATTTTACCCAGGAATCCTTGAGTTAAGAAGGAAGCACAGGTGGAAAGGAAGGCTTCTGATTTATGTCTTCTGGGAGACAGAAACTCTTCCTCTGGAGTCATTTAGAATCATCGAATCATAGAATACTTAGGGTTGGAAAGGACCTTAGGATCATCTAGTTCCAATCCCCCTGCCACAGTGCCACACACTAAACCATGTCACCCAAGACTTCATCCAGTCTGGCCCTGAACACTGCCAGGGATGGAGCACTCACAACTTCCTTGGGCAACCTGTTCCAGTGCCTTACCATCCTCACAGTAAAGGATTTCTTCCTTATATCTAACCTCAGCTTCCCCTGTTTAAGTTTGAACCCATTACACCTTGTCCTATCACTACAGTCCCCAGTGAAGAGTCCCTCCTCAGCATTCTTATAGGGCCCCTTCAGATGCTGGAAGGCTGCTATGAGGTCTCCACGCAGCCTTCTCTTCTCCAGGCTGAACAGCCCCAACTTTCTCAGCCTCTCTTCATATGGGAGGTGCTCAAGTACACTCACCATCCTCGTGGCCCTCCTGTGGATTTGTTCCAATGTTCTTTTTATGTTGAGGATACCAGAACTGCACGCGATACTCCAAGTGAGGTCTCACGAGAGCGGAGTAGAGGGGCAGGATCAACTCTTTCGACCTGTTGGCGCACTGCCGGCTCATATTAAATTTCTCATCAACCAACACCCCCACATCCTTCTCTGCAGGGCTGCTCTGAATCTCTTCTCTGTCCACCCTGTAGCTGTGCCTGGGATTGCCCCAAGCCAGGTGTAGAACCTTGCACTTGCCTTGGTTGAAATTCCTCAGGTGGGCATTCCTTCTCTCCAGCATATCAACCGAAACACATAGTTTGGTGTTGTCAGCAAACTTGCTACTAGCTATTTTAAAGATATGAAAAAATATAAATCCTACTGTACCACACTGAATGTCATTCTAATAGATGTCTAAGAAACTTTTCTTAGTTCCTCTCTTAGGCCAAGACATGAAAGCAGTATGTCTTTTTCTCCTTGTTTTCATAAAACGTAAGAGTTCCTCCAATTGTTATTGGTTTATTTGTGTTCTGGAAATGACAGTAGCTAAAAGAAATATATGCACATGCAACAAAACAGAATGAAAGATTTAATTAAACTAGCTATTGCATCTTTGCTGAGAAACGTTTATCCTGAGAAATCTTTAGTCCTGAAGATGGAAGCAAGGAAAATAGTGGATGAAGATGGTGTCTTTCTTGATCTTGAATGGATCTTATATTTTGGCTTTACAGAAAACAAGCAAGATAAAACCAAAAGTAAGCACATTCTAAAATACCTATTTTTTTTTTCTTTTTTTTTTTTAATCAGCATTTTGGATTGCTGAGGAAGACATAAAGGTTGCAAGGCATAACTAAAAGATGTGTGATACTAAATCTTTAAATGACTACAAGGATTAAAAGCCAAAAATGTGACCAGCTATCCTAATTCTGGTCCACCAACAGATAATTAATTTAAGAAACAAAATATTTTTTTTGGCTTGGTTTGTTTTTTAAATACTGGGATTGACATTTGTTGTCCATTAGAAAAGTTCAGTTTTTAACAAATGTCAATGTTTTTCATCACCTCTAAGTAAGTCAAAAAAAAAAAAAAAAAAGAGTTATAGTCTCTAAATAGTCCTTTTTTAAAAAAATAAATAAAATAGTTTTCCCATTTGCAAGGTTTTCCTCTCACAACTTTGAGGGTTTGTACTGCAATTCGTAATGTCTTCTGAATGGGGGTTTTGACATATTAAAAGAACTTTCAATTTCTGGAATGCTTTTTCATGGCCAATGAAATCTACCTTTGAGAGTATGACACTTCATTTTTTCAAATTGATTTAATATGTGTAATATTGTTTTTAAACAGGAAATTCAAATTAAAACCCTGTCGGGTTGAGGGGGTTTGTTTATTTTGTTTAGGGTTTTTTTCATATCTTTTCACACCCAAAATCAAAACAAAAGCTGAAAACAGTTTGGAATGACACCTGTATGCAAGAAATGAATTTACTAAACACTACAAAGTCTTAGTTATCTTCCTAGAGGGCAGCAAAGCTCTTTGGATAACACAGTCCCAATTTGCTGTTAGAAGTGAGGGCTAGGATAAAAAAAAATTCACCCATTCCTTTGCATATTCAAGAACAAATAAAATAACAAAGGAATCTGGGGTCAATTTTGCAATTTTATTTAGTTTAAACAGACAAAAAAAAAATCATACTTGAAAGAATAGAAGAACATATGAACATAGGATTTTTTTAAGGTTTTAAGAAAATATAATAGTAACTCTAACATATGGAGAAGGGCTGCAAAAAAAAGACAGATGGTGAGAAGGGAGAGTGGAGACAAAAGCAGTGATAGCTTGAGAAAACAGCCGTGCAACTCCTCTAGCCTTTCCAGCACTCAGAACTTCTATGTGTGGGACTTAGGAGGCCCATATGCATTGTTGTGAGATGGACTGAGATAGATAAACATGTTTGTGAGGCTATGAACCATAGCAGCCAGCCATGCAGAAGTTTGAAGCCATCTTCAAGTAGGGCTTGGCATTTAATTCACAAACAACTAAAATCAGAACAGGTGAGATCAATAAGACACAGTAAGTCAGCTGAAATAACTTATTCAAGTGCTGGTTGGTCTGATAATAAAGGCCTGCTGAACACGTATTGTTTTTGAGAAAATATCACATTCCTTTGGGAATTATAACTGACTCAGGACTCAGTGAAAATTTTGTAATTCTACGCAGTGATGCTACTGGAGCTCAGACTAATGGGCTGAAGAAACCCAGCAGCTCGTAACGTACAAAAGAGCAGTGGTGCGATGGATACTTGTGGCAGTAACAAAAGATCAGCAGCACATCAGCTACAACCCTGCTGAAGGAATGGCTAATGAACAGTGGAGGCTGCTGTGTTCTTGTCTGCTTAGACAAATGTGCATCCACAGCCTCACTCCTTAGCCCAGCCCATGCAATTTTTTTAATTTGTGTACTCTAGCAGGTGGTTCTGACTGCTAATGAGAAGGTTGGAAGACTTTCTGTCAAATCAGGAGTACACATAAATATGAAAATTGAGAGTGTCAGGCAGGACATGATACACCAGAGGAAAGAAAACTTTTCTGGAAGAAGAAATGTGCCTGAATCCCAGGTTATTTCCACATTTGAGTTTTCCCGGGGCAGTGGGTTCAACAGATTCAGGCTCACAAGGACTGTTCCTTATTTCTGGCCTTAATAGTCTAAGAAAACATCTTAGAAAATCCCTGTGAGGCTGTCGGACTCTTTGAGTTGATACAGTACGTGGTGAATTTCTAGAAAATTAATATGCGTCCACAATAAGGATCCTGTTATTTAAATCCTAGGTCAGACCCATTAGCTGATGTAAATAAGAACAGTTCCGTTTCCATGTATGTACCCTGATTTATAGTAGCCAAGAGCATAGTTTTATATTTTATTTGTCTGACTACATGACTATTTTTTAAAAGGGAATGCTTTTTTTACAATACCCTAGAGATGCAAAACAACCAGGTTTCAAATTTAATTTGACTGAATATATATATTTTTAAATATTCCTTCTACCTGAGGAATCATAGGAAACCTATAAATTTGGAATATTTTCTCAACAGTGTTATTACTGAGATAATTTAACATTTGCTGTCTATCCAGAAAGTCTAAAACATGTTAAAACTAAACTTTTACACAATAAAACATATGAGAAAACATGTGGAATGACTTGTCTTTACTTAAACACTAAGCTGTGAATCTGAATTGCTATATCTGTTCAGCACAGTTTTACACACAGATGCACTTTATCCAAAAGAGGACAGTCTGAGTTAAATAGGTGTACGGTGTTCTGTTTTCTGGGGTATAACTGTCCCCATGGAGGTATTCAGGAGTGATTAATAAGAGTCAGTGTTATCAACAAATTATCTTCTCTCTAGGGCTCTATGAAATCATCTTATGAGGAATAGAAGAGCTACTGCTGCATTCTAGCCAGGCTAAAGTGGCATGAATAGCAAGAAAATCAATTCTTAACCCAAGAAGAAGTTCAATCCCCAGCATGCCTGGATTTCTCTGAAAATTAAACTCAGAAGGAATTGGACTGTGTACCTACCATGACAGGAAAACACAGCAAAGAAAACTGGATGTGGCATTTTCCTTGCACAGTCATCAGCTTCAGAGAGGAAAAGCTCCTTGGACTTATGGTATACACCAAGGTTCTATTGCTGTGGTTGGATGTTGCAGTGCCACATTAAAAGAGGTAAAATGCCAAGAAGATCATCTCTCAGTCTTTGTTCTCTTAACTTTAGGCAAGTATAAAGAGGTATCAGGCAAAATTAGGAAATCAGTTTCCATGAAGCTCATACTCCAGCCAAACCAACAGGAGATAAAATATATGAAGTGGAAATTATGTTTATGCCTGGCAAATATTTTAGACACATCAGACTAGCCATGTTTAAGTGTGTGTCTTCACAGTGTATTCACAGTGCTCTTCTCTAATTTTTACCTTTTGTTTTTTTGTTCCTTTTTTTCCTCTTCTTTTCTTGATAGTGATATTTGAAACCCACGTGGGTATAGTCTTAAATCCCAATTTTTCCTCCATCAGCTGTGGATTCTCAAGAGGGTTTTGCTATACCCTACCTATGAGATGTGGTTTTTAGATATTGTCCTTTTGCTCATCCAATAAAGGAGAATAGCAGTAGGAAAACTGGGCTGAAGTGACATTGATATGCAAGTCTTTGACACACTTCTTTCCAGATAGTGTCTATAACAAACCTACTCCACAGATGATGTGTGACTGTTAGACTCTCAGCAGGCATCCTTGTTTCCTTAGCTGAAACCCCAGGAGCTCTGTTTTTATAAATTTATTTACTTTAAGTGACAAGGGTGTCTTGGTTCTTCCCACAATGCGTCAGCCACGGTGGCTGTCACAAAGACACAAGTGAAGACACTTTTTAGATGCTCCACTCAGCAAGGCCTCCCACTTTCTTGGAACTGCCATTACCAGTCATACACCTATAACCAGTGATGGGAAATTCTGTAGCACAGAATGTGCTACATCCCTGCATGTGTCATATAGTGGCCAACCACCTCCCAGATGTTTCCTTCTTCTTAGTGCTCCCAGTCTTTGCAGAGTTCCTGTTCTATCTGCTACCAATGAAATTCACTGTCTGAGCTCATGCTTGATTAGTTTTCTGTCAATAGCCACGTAAGACCTGGTTCTCATTTTTCTTCAGCATACTTTCCCTTTCATCTTCAGAATGAAAAGAAAGGATCAGAAATGAAAGCTGTCACACTGTGGCTATCGGTAATGGGTCTTCAATGTCTGATAGCACTAGACAGAGATCATATGATATTTGAAACTCATTCCCTCTAGGGAAGATTTCCTTCCTTTTGCTGTTTCTCAAGAATTAATATTATTTCATATAACTCTTTCACTCCATTTCCTCCTTCTCTTTTTCTCAAGGGTGCCTTAGAGAACAAAAGTATCACTGCATTACATATAAGAGTTAAGATTTTTATACATACTTTGTATGTCAGTTCTAATGACTCCTACTTTATCTGTGATGGTATTCTTACATTCAGAGGTTTAAAATGCTTCCATTTTCAGAGGGAACATATGGGTGTTTATATTGCATGAGCCAACTTAACTTGAAATTGGATGAATCCCTCTAAGAATGTGCTTCCTGTCTTTTCTTACAATAGGGAAAACCCTGAGCAGGTACTGGTTCAGCTTTCTAATCATAACATCAAGACAGCACACAGGTCTTCCTGGCAAGCAGAATGATCAGATGAGTCCAGATGGAGTCCAGTTTTAATGCTGGAGACAATATCATGTATTCAAGCCTATTACTTACCTTGGGTTTCACAGCTGCTTTGATGGCTCCTATTTGTACTGGTAGGCTGTGAAAAGAATTTGTACAGTTTTGATAAATACCTACATTGACAAGGGAAAAGGCAAAGTAAGATAAAAATCTGTGGTCACTTATTTAACAACTGTGGTCAGTTTGTGTAAAGGTAACTATTTGCAGATGCTTGTTTTTTCAAATATTAAGTACCAGGACAATGAGGTGTATTAGGAAAAGGGAGTGCATGACTGAGGACGTGATAATAAACATGTTTTCATCCTTTCTGCACACAAGACAGGTTTGGAGAGCTGTTTCTGTGACTATGGAGAAGCTGAATGGCTTCTGGTGTGGCACGCTCACTTCTGCAGGGACTGGCACTGGAGATGTCTGCAGGTGTGTGGAGGACAAGCTCCCCGAGCAAAGAGCATTGATGAGCAGGTGTCAGAAATACCATGGTGAAGGCTGCTGCTGAGCCACCTGGCTCCCCAGTGCCAAACCAATCGGCAGCCTGTTAATTAACAGCACTGGCAATGACCAGCACCAACAAAAAACACAGAAAGAGCCAGTTCTTTCTCTGCCCTCTTTGTCACTTCAGCTCAGGTCTCATGTGTCATCCACATGTCCCCTTGTGCTGGAGATACACTTGTTGAGTAGATCAATGCTGGGTCAGCGCTGTGCCTTGGGCACAGCTTGTCCTGTGATTCTCCTGCTGTGAATCACCACAGAGTGAAAATTGTATGTGAACGGTGCCCCAGACATCAAATATTCAGCAGAAACACATTTTATCCAGCAGTTTTGTGAGTTGCTATGTGGCAGCAAACAATCTATCAATGTGACAGTCCTCTAAAATACAAACCCCAACCCTCTTCTGTTTCTTTCTGCTGACTTTGAGGATATTAAAACAATCATTCTGCAGAATTTATATGCAGAACTTAATTGAATCAGGTTTGGAGAGAATAAAGAATAATAATTAAAATGCAAATGTTTAGTTGTTTCTATTAAATATAATGAAACCTGTAAATCACACATATTGTCCAGATGTGAAAAATAAGTTTTCATCCCTGGACACGTTAAGCATTTACTATGTAATTACTGCTTAAGAGGAAGGTTAGAGAAAAATAAACCCTTTCTGAGCACCATCCAGTGAAGAGAGAGCCTTGATGAGGTAATCTGTGATACTCTACAAATATTTTTGACTTTTAACTGCAGGCAGGTAGATGGTTGCTGGTATAGCAGGATGCTGCTGTATCTCTGGTTCTGTCTGCATTCCCAGTGCAAACCTTAGTCTCCCAGGATATTCATTGCCAAGAAGAACTTTTGGGCTTCCATGCTCCAATGACTGCAAAAAAAAGCGGCGGGAGAAACCAAAAGATTTTTCATGTGCTGGGCAGAGGGCAGAGCACATTTTCTATTCCACAGACTGGAAGAATGTGGAGATCCACAAATGAGGATCCTTAGGTAAGGCAAATGGAAACTGTGACAAAGGTATTTTTAAAAATTCTGAATGTGTTTCTTTTTTAAACTGTTTTTTTATTTGTTGCCACAAATTTTAAACCAGTTTCAAGATGATCTGATGTACACTTTAAATTAATAAAATCTTCTGTCATAGCTAGTTTAAAAATCTGTTTCCCTTCTCCATGTCCTGATGGACAGATGGAGACAGGAAACTAATTTAGTAACAACCTCCAATCTTATTAGGGAAAGGGGAGAAAGGATGCTTTTAAATTATCCAGACATACATGAGGCAACCAAGAAACTGCCCGGGTACCTTGAAAGTTGTGTGTCTATTTTCCAAAGCTTTATTTTACTTAAAAATGAAGGGACTAAGGAGAAATTGGGATGTCCGATTATCCTTTGGTCAGATAAAGACAACTAAACATATCAGAAACTGTAAAGAAAGTCTGATCATTGTTTAAAGCAAAAAAAATAATTATATCTGAAGAGAGAAGGTGGTTGCAGAAGTGGACTGCAGAAGTAAAACATGATGTCAGATGGAAACAAGCTTTCAGTGAGGCAAATTATATGTCCCAGAGCTGAATGAAGCAGGGATGTGGTTTGGGAGGTGGCTGCTTGGGTATTCCTCCACAACATGGCAGAGATACATGCTGTTTACAGCAGAGCTAATGAGGAGGGAGGGATAGATTAAATTCCTTCAAATATTTGATACTGTTTCTTCATTCTCAATGTCACTTAGAAGAATGAATAATGTTAAGTAACCATAAATCTGGAATAATGTAATAAAGGGTAAGAATACATATATCAAGAACTCAAAACCCCAAAATATTTCACATAAAACCCTCTACATTTTGCCTAAAACATGCTGGAACACTAAAAAACCAGCATAAGCTGAAGATGAATATAAATTAGTGGTGGGAAGTATTCCCACAAAGGCAGGATTAACAAGACTATATCTTTAAAAATTTCATAAAGTCAAATGAAATGTAATTTTGGAAGAAGAAAAACAAAACTAATTTTGTAAATAGTAGAAACTCCAGGCTATAATATTAATGCATCAAGAAATCTGCTATTCTGGTGTGGAAAAATATACTGATGGCACATCACAGTGACAGAAAAAAACCCATAGGTTTTGTATAGCAACAGTACATAACGCCTCCCTTGCCCAGACCACCTTCATATACTTTGGTAATGTGTCTGCCAAGACTATTCAGTAATCAATTTTTTTAAAATAGTCAAACATATCTTTTTACAGGAGGAAAAGAGAAATTTCTCCTTTCATTAAAGCGATTCAGACCAAACTAGTCTGCTACAGTTGAGCATATAATCAGTTTTACTTGGAAGTGTAGCTAAGGTAATAATTAGCAGGTAAATACTAAAGATTACAGGTCAACAGTTGTCGAGGTTTAAACCCTAGCCAGACAGCTTGTTCACTCACTCCCAGTGAGTGATGCCAGGCTGACAGCAATCGAGCGCCCCCCCCCTGGGCTCTCCCCTTCCCGGTTCCTGGAGGAACGGGGAGGAGGATTGAAATAGTGCAACTCCTACGGGTTGAGACAAGAACAGTCCAGCAACCAATGTACAACACAAATCACCACCGCTACCACCAACAACAACAATGATAAGAGAAAATAACAAGGGAAGAGAATACAATACCACCGGCCAAGAAACGAGTCCCACCCGGAAGCCCGTGTCCTTCCGGGTAACTCCCAGTTACACCACCCCACTCCCCCCCCCCACTGCGGGCATGAGGTGCTGTGGTATGAAATACCTCTTTGGCTAGCCTGGGTCAGGTGCCCTGTCCCTGCTTCCTCCCGGCTTCCCCTTCTCCCTGGCAAAGCATGAGCCTCACAAAGTCCTTGGTCAGGGTAAACATCACTTAGCAACAACCGAAAACATCGGTTTCACCAGCACTGTTCCCAGGCTGGAAGTCAAAACACAGCACTGCACCAGCTACCACGAAGGAGAAACATGACTGCTACTGCTGAACCCAGGACAACAGTGCACTTAGCACTGCCTAGTTCAGATGTCCTGAATTACCTTCTAGAGGAAGTTAAATTCAGTCATCGGGTTTAGAGTAGAGAGCAGTCTTTTCAATTAAGCAGGTAAATTAGAAGATACCCCAAACCCTACATTTAAAGTCGAACTATGTGCTTTTTAAATGGAAAAATAGAGAATTAATCTGAGCTAGCAGGGTTTCAGTAAGTTATTTTAATTTTTATTTCTTTTTTCCCTACTGAAAAATCTATGTGTGGAAAAAATGGACGGAAGGTAAATCTCAACTGCTTGTTCATTTTAATGATCCAGTCTACAACTTTGAGGTGAAGTTATCATTTTTCTAGCACATATTTTTAAGATCAGAATACTACTGTTTTAGGAACAGGTGAAGCCATGAGACCACACATAACCAAGGCATCACCAGGTCTGATGACTCCCACATTATTTATACCTGACAAGTTAGCTCAGTTGCCACTTTTGTACACGACTCATTTTGATAGTGGTGTCTGTCTTCATTTTGGTCACATCAGCACCAAAGCAGGGACAGCCTTCACTTGTGTCGTACTTGTGATTGTGGCAGGTGACCAAAGCAGTGTACAAGATATAAACCAGTATATATGGAAGAGTGAGACTCCATTCCTGCTTAGTAAAATGTTGACTGTCTTTCTGTTGATGTGCACACAGGGCTCACCATGATGGGGTCTGAACCTCATGGAGTCTTTTTGCTCCTGTCAGCAAGCATTAAGGAATGCCACCTCTGAAACTATCCAGAAAACATGCCTCTCTGCTTTGAGAAACATGCTGGCACTGTGACAAGAAAAATGTTCCCCTCTTATAATTTTGATATGCTGTTGACATATGTACCTGTAATGTTTCAACCTGAAAATTACTCTTCTGCCTTTTTGAATAAGGCAATTTGTTCAGTTGAAATAGCCCATTCTCCTGACAGTGTATAAATCAAAGTGTTGCCTCTCTCGAAAAGCAATTAAAACATGCTTGAAATATAGGTAACAGTTTCTAAAGTTTGGCAGAAATATGTGGGTCCAGGTCCATCTGACTTGACTAACAAGCAAAGTCTGTCTCATTTAGGAATCCGTAAGGAACTGGGCTCCCAAGTCAAGGAAGATCCCTGTAAGGATTTCTGCGAAAAAAAAATTCTGCATTGCGAGCAACAAATCATATGGAAATGCTTTTTCATTGCAGGAGAATCATGATGTTTTCCCTCTCTGGCACAAAGGTCTATGCAAAATAAAAACAGTTTCATAAGCACTGTAAAAAATGGCCTTGCTGCCATACAACCTATGTAGCAAGATGGCAAGGAGATATGTGAGTCTGGATACTCTCAAACGCTGTGAAATGCTGAGCCTTGGTCTTCTATCCCCCACTGACTCTAAAACACAGTACAGGAATATCCCTGACCTGTTAGTATTAAATATGTATCTTGTTATCACCTGTTTTGCAAAAGAAAGACAAACAATGTTGTTTCTCTACAGGTTTCTTGAAAAAAAAAAAAAAAAAGAGGAAGAATTCAGGCTGGAGTCCAGCTTTCTTCTCAAAACAGGGTCAGCTGTGCGATCAAAACAGGTTACTTAGGGCTGTGTCTACTTCTTGAAGGAACCCCAACAACAGAAATACGCAAACTGCACAAGCTGCTCCAATGCTTAACTGTCCTCTCAAAGAAAAAGTCTTTTTCTCATCTCCAGATTCATGTTTCACTGATGTCTGTTGCTTCTTGTCCCAAAAATGCAGACAGTATATTTTCTCACATAGACTGGATTTATCTTCACTTCTTAGAAATAGAAGTCCGCAACACTCCAAACCTATCTGTCCCAATAGTTAGATCAGGACAATGCTCACACTCATGGAAATGAACTCCTGGCAAACTAAGTGGCAAAAATAGTTTCTAAAATGTACACCCTGAAGTGCTCAGCTGCAGAGCTCTTGTCATGAGAAAAATCATTTGCAGGAAAGCAGAATAAACGGGGTTGTTTGCTATTCCACTTGAAAACGGACAGCTCCCTTCTTCCCCCTTTTGTACTGATGTGCTGAAAAGAAAGTGAGCTGTCAGTCAGCTTATCTCCTGGAGATGCATGGGCTGTATTCACACCATAACAACAAAGGAGAGAAAACACAGGACTTTACATGGACTACGAGAAAGAAGGAAGGGAGGGAGAAACTTTGTGTTCTGGGTGTATCTGGGGAATATTTCGGACTATATTCACATTTACCTGTTGGTTTTCCAAGAAGCTTTCTGTCTGCATTCTTCCTGACCTTTGGAGATTAGCTCAATATGAGACCACAAAAAGACTCCTTAGAGCTTCTTTGCTCCACAACATCATTCATATATTTCATCAGGATTAGCATCTTAGACCAAAAATACAGCTGCATTTTATTTTTTTTTTTTTTAAAGATTTCTTGTTGATTTTCCTGGTTTCAGTTGCGATAGATTTAATTTTTGTCCCAGTAGCTGCTGCAGTGCCATGTTTTGGCTTTAGTCTGAGAATAATGCTGATAACACACCAATGTCTTAGTTCTTGTTAAGTAATATTTACTCCAATCCAGAACCTCTCAGTCTCTCATGCTCTGCCAGTGAGGACAGGCACAAGAAGCCAGAAGGAAGCAGAGACAGGACACCTGACCCAAACTAGCCAAAGGGGTATTCCATACCACAGCACATCAAGCCCAGTATATAAACTGGGGGGAGTTACCTGGAAAGGACTGATTGCTGCTCAGGTTGGGCTGGGTATCAGTCAGCAGGTGGTGAGCAATTGAGTTGTGCATCAGTGTTGGGTTTTTTTTAACTTTCCCCTTTTTAGTTCTATATTCTCTCCCCTTGTTATTTCCCTTATCATTATTATTAGTAGTATTAGTACTAATTGAGTATCAGCAAGAACATCTGATCACTAGACTTTTTGACTATATATCATTAATCAGCAGGGCCAATGTGATCTCCATTCAAAAGACAGAATGATGAAGATGGTGATCTTAGACGTACAAGATATTAAAACATCCATCTCCCTGCAGTATTATCCTACAGCCAGATAAAGTGCTGACAAAGGATAACCCCTAATTAAAGATGATCAGAATATCTGGAACAACATGGAGTTTCACTGAAAACTGTCACACTGGAAAGTAAAAAAAAACAATATTCTCAGTGTGCTGACTGTTGAGCAAAGACCTGGCTCTTGGGAAAGGGAAACTGGGTTCTAATTTCAGTTAATCTGTGGCAAAACAATGAGCTCAGACTAGATAAAAATACCATGAACCTGTAGTTTCTTGTCTTGCACTTCATAAGATTTCATTCACATACTGTTTTGAAAATTTTCATGTATTAAAATTGTGTCTGTCCCTGTTTCAATTCAGTATTTTATTTTATTTTGTTAATTTTATTTTATTTTTTATTTATTTTTATATTTTATTAAAAAATAATTAAACACTTTGATTTTAGGGGTTTCCCACAAACCCCTAAACAACTATTTTCAATGTAAAACAGTCTCTAAAGTTATATAATGAAGTCAATGGTGAAAAATGTTTAGAACAGAAGGTTAAATTTCATTTTGTGCTTTATTCTGAGAGAGCTACCCTTTGCTGACCTCTAATAGCAATACAATTTATCTCTTTACTTAATTTATTAAAAGCACCCAATGAAATTAGGTGCCTAACATCTAGGCAAAAGTACTGGAGCCTCACTACTTTGCTTAATTTATTGTGACTCCTGTGAAAATTCAGGCCAGACACTGACAACCCACATAACCAGGGGACAAACCTTCTTCTTGAGGGAGCTTTTCTATCCAAAACTTCAGTCAGTTCTATATCACACCATGTTTGGCACACCATTTTCTAAACAAACCTGTAATTATCATAACACAGAGGCACAATTATGATAGTAGAGAAATTAATCTATTGGGGTAGCTTTTCCCTTTATCGATATAGGTCAGTATTCTTCTTTTTAGTGAAACTCACATACCCTTGCAGGTCTATATGCTTGATCGCATACAAGGGACCCACTCTGTGACTTACATATAGGTTTCATGGGAGCTTTCTGTTTTAACTTTTCTGAAAAATTGTAACCAGGTTCTTATCCTGAAAGGTCTAAAAATATTGTTATAACTTTTTTTTCCCCATTTTTTTACATACACACAGAGTCTGATTTATACACAGAAGCTTCTGAACATTCATCATAGCAACAGAAAACGTCTTTCTTGGACAATTTTTTTTTTTTTTTATTTTATTTGTGAGCGGTGGGAAACAGCAGCGAAATGACTTGCAGCTTCACCCATACCACAAATCTCATGTGCTGTATAGCTAAGAGGGATGTTTATGGCAGAGGAAGCTGAGAGGTAAAAAGCAGTTTGCAATTTGTCATTTTTTCTGGCAAGACCAATGTATATGATTGAAATCCAAAAAGTGATGCATCTACTGGGGCAATAGGAGATGCCATTTATTTCAATAATCCTCCAGGCCCACCAATATTATTATTCTTGGTTGAAATGACAAAAGAATAATGAAGAAAAGCAAGTAGAGATGGGAGTAAGAGGAGAAAAGGAAAAAGAAGAAAAACAATGGCTGTTCTGAGATTATTTGAGACTAGAGAAAGAATTGTCCAAACAGGGAGATTTGTAAAATTAAGAGATTGTCATGGAAAGCAACCCATCACACCAATATATGCATGAGCATTTGGGTCTCTGGCTGGCTGGCTTCAGCTTTCATTCTGCTTTCACACCAAAGAGGAACCATGGGCACAACCATCCCTGGAATTGCACCCCGCTTGCTCTGGTACGTCTCATAAAGCTGAGGGGCAACTTCGTCCAGAACCGGTATCAGTGGTGGGCACTGGCTCTCCCTTCGGGGGACACAAGGAGACTGGGACATATACCGTGGCTTTTGTCCACCCTTCATCCCTGCCTCTTAAACAGTCCTGGTGCAGGGTCTATGCTTTGCAGCATGGCTTCTGCGAATAAAAGGAGGCTCCTTAGTACAATAGAGGGACTGGCAAAAGCATCTGAGAGCATGAGCTTTTGAAAGGGTTGAGGTACAGTGAATGGTGCAGATATCCCTTAACTGGTGGCAGGCTGAGCTGCTACAGTACCATCCCTAGAGAATTTCAACTTAATCTTGAAAAAGCGTAACAGCACAGTAGGACAGCGCTCTGTGTGAACATTTTCCACTGAACAGGAACGTTTCACATGTACACCAGCCTGCAGTTTAGTTGCAGCCCCTGCAGTACAGTCAGTCAGTGCTGGGTGGTTGGGCATGACTAATTCACCCATGCCCAAGCAAGAACTGGCACTGCCTATGACTAGGCTACTTTGTGTAACTACCTGACTTTGGTGAAACTTTGGTAACAATGACAGTATGTTCTTAACATAACCTGAGAACTGATTTAATCTCAAGGGTAGTAAACAGTGGACTTTCAAAGATCTTTTTCTTGTACCTTGTGGGTTTTTTGGTTGGTTGGTTGGTTTTCTTTTTCTTTTTTTATCTTTTTTTTTCAGCTATGGGTAAAATAGCACCTATCTGCCTATCCACTAGCTAATTTTGTCTATTTATTTGCTGAAAATCCTTGGTGAAGATTCAGTTTTAATAAGAGTACATTATCCAATTGGCACAAAGCTTGGATATTGCAGAAATTAAGATGATAGATTAATTTAACATAGTTGGAATCTACATTTCCATTAGTAACGGTTTAAAAAGACTGACTCTACTGAGCCCATTCAAAGTAGTCAATATTTGGACTGCCTGCAATTCTCCCCATCTTGTGAAACAGGTAATAGATTTTTCCTTCAACTGTCTCTCAAGTGACCTTTCAAATGTACTAAAACCCAGTAAGCTGCCATTTACATATTTCATTAAAGACATCGTTTCCTTTCATAAAAGATGTAAATGCCCCTCAGGATTTATTTGGTCATTTCTTTATGTACGTTCAAAATTCCCATATTTAGCTGAGCAGAAAGCATTTCCTTCTGTATTCCTTAAGAAAAACTTCTTCACAGAATTACTAAATGCTGCTCCTTTCTTCAGTTTCCCTACCAACATTAAGCACTGTGGAGGAGAGACAGGAAGGAATATATCTTTTCTAAGAGATTGAGAAACATAATTACTTTCAAAATCATTCTTAACTATCCCACATTGGGGTTTGTTCCAATCTGAGAATAAATTGAAGATATAACATCTTCTTAACATGAAGCAAAATGTTAGCAGCGGGTGAAATTCTAAATCTGTAGTTTTGAAGAATAATTACTTAAAATCTATATTTTCTTCAGATAGTGCATTTAATACCATCATATTTTACTATAGAAAACTTTCAGCCTCTTTTAAAATACTTTCTAGTGTGCATCAAGAATTTGTCATAATTTTTTTCTGAATTCCTGTCACTTCCTTTTTTTTTCTCAAAAGATATTGGCTGATTGAAACAGAACCTTTGCAGCAATATTCTGGGAACAGTGAAAACTCTTTCCTGGGATAGTGACATATTCTGGATCTAAGCTCAGTGATAATTGCTGATACTTCTAAGGAAACACTCACAATAGTTGGTTGTTACTTCACTTGAGATACTACACTTGTATTACCCCTGCAAGAGCTCAAACCCAAAGTGTATGTGCTTTACATCGTGACTCATAAAATAAATGCCAAACAAGATTATCTCCATTTCCATAATAGAGCATAGTCAAAGTTTTTTTATCATGAAATGTTATCAAAACATTTTCACCTTGCAACACTGTTCCTACACTGTATTTTGTAAATATCTCTCCTAAGTTCCTAGAAGGAAATATCGACCCTGCCATTGCTTCCCCATCGGAGAGGTTCCTGGTTAACATTTTGACCCCAGCAGCACTTGACCCCATGACATCCCCTTCAGCAGGACCAGGATTTCACAGCTTGTGGTCTACATGGGACCTGAAGGGCTCACGGAGAGTGCCTGGGCTTCATGACTGCGAGTGCCCTTCAATAGGGCATAAACTGAGAGTTTGCTTCCTGAGAAGTGGAATTAAAACAAAGTCAGGAGAAAACTTAAGAACTAGGTTCTATGTTCATTCACCCATAAAAAGTTTATGCTTTTCTGACAATGCTTGGTCACAAATAACTCAGCTGTAAAAGTTCACAAGTGCAGAGGTGCACCTTATGCATTTTTAAATGTTTTTAAGAGGCATTTTGTGTCTGCATTGCTGCAGCCAAAGTACAAACTGTGTTAGAGAAATAACTGCTGCTCAGTTTCATCTGTTCCATCTACTTTACTACCAAAACCTTTAATGCAGAGAAAACCTGGTACTTACAGCCACGGATCACCAAACACTTCAGGTCTTTGTATATTCTCCCCAGCATCAATGTTGATATATTTTAACCTCTAACATTTATTTTTAATGGTCCCAAGAGACCACAAAGCCACCAGTGCATCTCAAACCAAACAGCTTTCATACAGTTTTTCCAGGTGAGTAATAACTACAAAGCCAGGGAAACAAATATGGGTTAAATTGCGTCCTCTACAAAATATGTCTTTCCCCAAAGGAGGTGAATATTCAGTGAGAAGCTAAAAGTCTATTATAAAAACAGAAATACTAGGAGTTTTCTCTAAGAAACTTTGGGCCAAGAAGGGAGGGGAAGGGTTCACATTTTAAAAGAATTTTCAGTACAATCTTCATTTTTTTAAAAAAAAGCAAAACCAAGCCCACAAACAAGCAAACAAACACCAACAAACAAACAAACAAAAAAACAAACAAAATGCAACAAAAAATCAGAATATTAAAAATAAATGTGCAAGGCTGGTTTCTTTAAATACCAGGTTTTAATTCTTTTTCAGCTAAGCATCTTCCAACATGTTGGCAACGTATTTTCAAGATTTTCCTCTTTATATTCCTGAAGTTTAAAACAGAAATCAAATGTTCCAATGAAAATGCATATTACTTGAGTTTGGATTTTCTTGAATTAATGTTTTAACAAAAAAAATTTTATGATAAGCCCAACACATCTAGTTGACTGACATTTGTCAAAAAAACTTGCTCTTTTTTCAGTTTGTTTTGATTTCTGTAGTTGAAGAAGTCATTTGAATCACCACTGGACATCAGCCAAAACTTATGCATGTCTTCAGTAGTCTTGTCATCACCAAATGCAAAAATATATCCAGATACCCACAACACACCACAACAATTTTGTACTGCCAGAAACATTCGAAGGAGTCACTAAAGGGTGGCCTCTGTAACATTGCAGCAGCAGCAAACCTAGGACCCCTTGTCCTGAGCATACAGTTTTTATGCTGAAATTCTGTTGCAATAATGAAGGAAGCTAATTGTCAGAATAAAGACACAAAAGAGTGAAGCAGCTTGGCCAGTGCTATAAAGCCAGCTATTGACTGAGAAGAATGGCATGCAAACATCTCCTCCTCACTAGCATGCCAGACCACTCTTCAGAAATTACCCTAATTCTCACTATAAAAGTAGATAATTTCAGAGGTAGGATATTAGATGAAACACAAAACTGATCTGCCAACCTCATTTTTATCTAAAGTTTATCAGCCTTCGTTTCTGCTGAGTTCAGCAAGTATGAGAAGGCATAGAGCAGCTTGGAGCATGAAAGAACAGTGAGATAAGCTTTTGCTTCTTCCATTGCTAAAAAATACCATTAGAGGTTTAATGACTGATATGATACAGTGTTTATGAGATTCCAGACCATTAACCTCCTTTGCCATGTGCAAAATGGAAAAGCTCTGTTGTTACAATTAAAAGACCAAGACACAGGAATAATTAATACTCATCAGACTAGTCGTTCTGAAAATGTGCAAATATAAGCAGGTGCTGAGACTGGAGTGCACCATCTCTGACTCTGCACAAAGCTGTGCAAAACCCTTCTGTCATGTAAGGAGCGTGAAATATCCTTTCCAGTTTGCAAATGTGTGTAGAAGATCGTGGGTCTTCTGTATGTCCTCTGTTGTGTCTGTCAGTCCTACACTTATATCCGCATTTACAAAGCCTGGTACCACTGTGGGATACTCAAGGAATTCCTCTAGTTGCCTGGTCATGTTACAAACAGTGGGTCAAAACCTGCCTGTTCTTGCATAGACATGAAGAAATCCTTTCCCACATTTAAACCTTATTAAAAGTATTATTTTACTGAACAAAAAGGATGTTTCTGTTATAGTGTTGGTGATACCTTAGGGGAACTTGGTGAGCTGAATTCCTTTATACCTGACTTGCAAGATTTCCACTGGCATACTTAGAGCTCTGGTATAGCGCATTGCTCTTCAGCATTACTTTTTATCCACCGATAGCTGGAAACAAAAAAAATTAATGGAGAAGCCAAGAGGGCATCTGTATCAATTCTTCGTTTACCCTGTTTGTCAGAGAGTCTACACAAGTAAACAGAAAAAAAAAAAAAAAAATCCTGTGCACTGTGTTTAAGCAATCAGACATGTTCTGCCAGCAGTTCACAGCTTAGTCTCCCAGTCCCCACAATCGTTTCATCTAACTAAAGTAAAACTCAATGGCTTAGACATGCCCAGCTGATTCCTATTGCTTGCTTAGACAAAAAGTGAGCATCTGGATCCTCTAGCAGTCACTTCTGGCTTTGGATATTTTTTACTCCAAATTAAATCATAAGTAGTCAAAGCATCCAATTAATGCCGTCAGCAGTCATTAGCAGGACAGAGAATGTATCCTGTGTCAATCCTGTTTTAGGAGTCAAAGATAGCCTCGTGCTGTGATTAGAGGCATCTGCTGCAAAATGGGAGCTCAGTAAACCTCCCAGATATTTTGACACCAGATCCAAGCAGGCTTGGTTACTTCAGTCACCTGGAAATCTCCATTAAGACAATTGTTCTGTCCTGCTTTTGACAGCATCTTCATCTGGATGAAGGATTAGTTCATTGCTTTCTAACACCCCTTTTGTTAGAGGGAGACACAATAAAAATGTCACAAGTGACAATTAAACACAAATGAATTTGGTAATCTGGACGGCCTTTCTAGTCCTCTTGAAAGTAACATCTCCTAAACGTCAGATGGTAGAAAGACAACACCTTTGTAATGACTGAATAAAAAGATATGCCTTGCCCCCCCCACAAAAAAGCTACTTACCCATTACCATAGATCCTCAGTAATTCTCACCATTAATTTCAATACATTATGGCTTATATTTTTGAAACCTTAATTCAAATCTTAATGAAAGAAATCAATATTAGTTGTGGCTGCATAAAAGACTGATATAATTTCTGAAAACTGTCTATATACATATTGATAATACAGGCATACTACTACTTCAGCTGGGATCAATATCCTTTCAGAGTGAATTTTCCAACCATATCCATGTACAACACTCATTCATTTAATGGAGCACTTTCAGACCATGATGATGAGTTTTCTTTGGGAAAAAACTTAACCAAAACCTCCAGTTCAGAGGCTCTCCTAATATGCTGCACATGCTACATTGCTACATCCTTTCAGTCTACAAAACCGGTTTAAGGTTAATTCAGAGTAAACCACCCTGAATTTGTGTGATGTGAATGTCTGCCATAAGTGCTTTTTGCTGTGCAGATCTACTCCTTTTGTTCTACAATGCCTACTAATGTAAAAATACCCATGTTTTACTTCTGGTCAGCATAATCTTAGCTTTACTTGAACCACTTCAATAGATTTCTAAAACATAAATATTAGGATAGCACTATAAACACTACCTGTAGATAGTAAATAATTACAGAAAACTGCCTTATTATATTGTTTGTCAAGATTAGCAGCTGGAACAGCGGTGTTACTATTAGACTTAAATGCTGTAGTCCAATACTGCAGAAGGCAGATTCCAACAGTTTTTGATAAAGACTGCCAACACCAAGAACAGCTGAAAAATATTTCTGTATTTACTACAGTGTTCCTCTGATGGCCTTTTTTCCAACCTTTTTAATGAAATGGGGTCTTTTTCAATTTTGTTTCATAGAAAACCTTTTGGATAAGTCCCTCACAGTCTAAATAACCTTTTCAGAGTGTGCTGGATTTACTGCAGGCAGCCACCAACCCCCTGAGGAAGAGGATCAGGAGAGAAGCAAATCAGAAGACCAAAAGTAAGAAAATCTCATGTGCCGAGGTAAAGATGATCTAATAAGTGAAGAGAAAATAAAAGGGGGGGGGAAAAGTGATGCTAAGGAAATCACTCACCAGTATGATGACCAGTCAGTCTCCAAGCAATGTCTACTTTGGAAAAAGTTCCTCTAACTGCTGCAGTGTTATGGCTGAGCATGACACCAAATGATACTGTATGAATATCCCTTTGGTTACTTTGGATCAGTTATCTCAGATCTGTCAAATCCCAACAACTTGCCCAAACCTGTCCTGCTCTCTGAAAGAGCCAAAAGTAACAAAGATATTGATGCTGTACAAGCACTGTTCAGCAATAATCAAATATCAGTGTGTTATCCGTGCTATTTTGGTTGCAGATCTGCTGTGACCTGTACAGGCTGTTAGAAAGAAAATTCCACCCCAGGCTAATGCAGAAAGGGAACCTTAATTTTTGTTTTCTTTAGCACTCTTCAGTGGCACAGAAGTTTTAAACCAGGAGTTTTTAAAATTTGCCCAGAATTGTAGTGCCTCAGCGACACTGTCATTTCCATCTTTGACTCATCTTCACTGCTTTTGGCTCAGTCATACAGAGACAGACTGCTTCTTCTGTCAAAAGAGATAGTCACTCCTTTAGTTTATTGACCCCAGGAGTTTTCAGGCACCTGGGCTCTCAAGGTATTTCAAAAGAAGATGACAGTAATCATCTGGAAAATGCAGAGGTTCTTTTGAACCTCTGAAAGAAAATGGCAGGAACCTTCCTGAAGCTTTTTATTGTGGTCATAGTAAGTCAAAGCTCAACACTGTGCTGAAATTGGTAATCTGTCAGTAAAAGTAAAGGAAGACACCAGATGTAAAAAGACATATCACAAATGATACATGAGATACCACTCATGTTGATGTAAAAATTAGAGTTGGTCTTCAGCATTTCATAAAGGACAAAGACATGTATGCTTCTGTAGCTGAATTCCTGCCACTGCACGATAGGAATCATCTGCTTCTGACAGGTGCACTACCTGTGAGAAAACTAAGACACTTAAACATTTTCAGAAATGTTCTTGCCACCTGAGACAACAGAAAGTATTTTTACCCTCTTCTTTCCTCATTTTCATGAACTGCAATACTGAGAACCAGCAAATTTCTCCAATCCACAAGGGATTTTTGAATATCCGTTTTAATTAAGGCATTTGCATTATTGCTACAGATTTAGTCAGAAAAAAGTTCAAGGTCAAAAGCACACACTCAACAAAATCTACTCATTTCTAAATCCTGTAAAGCCTTCACGGAAATCTTATGGAAGATTTTTTCCTAGTACTTGAGCTAATGGAACATCAGGGTTGATTTAACTATAAATCTTAATGGCTGGATAACGTGGCTACTATGCAGGGACATGAAGATGATCAGAGGGCTGGAGCACCAATCCTATGAAGACAGGCTGAGAGAATTGGGCTTGTGCACCCTAGAGAAGAGAAGGCTCCAGGGATGTGTTAGAGCAGCCTGCCAGTACCCAAATGGGCCTGAAAGAAAGCTAGAGATTGACTTTTTACAAAGTAGCAATAGGACAAGGGGTAAATGACCTTTAACAAAGAGGCAAGATAGATTTAGACTAGATATTAGGAAGAAGTTCTTCACTGTGAGGGTGTTGAGACACCGGAACAGTTGCCCAGAGAAGCTGGGGATGCTCCATCCCTGGAAGTGTTTAAGGCCAAGTTGGACAGGGCTTGAGCAACCTTGTCTAGTGAAAGAAGCTCCTGCCCATAGCAGGGGGGTTGGAACGAGATAATCTTTAATGTCCGTTCCAACCCAAAGCATTCTATGAGTCTGTGAAATGAAAGTGAAGTTTACAAAATCTCACAGGATTTTTTTAATCTGAACTTTGAGCTATAGAAAAGGGGTTAGCAATAAAAATGCATTTTATCTTACTTTATAGATACAATTATTTTAAATGACACTTTGCTAACAAAATGGTTGAATGCTGCTTACAATGGGGCTGAGTCACAGGCAAGCCTACTGTGTAAAAAAAAAGATAACTACTTGTTTTTCTTTTCCATTTTCTAAGGAGTTCTGAAAAGACAATTGAATCAGAAGTTAATTAATTTAATAATGCTAAGATCATTATTACAAAGCTGTATTACAAAGCTGTAAATGAGCTTCGTTATGTATCTCATTGCATTTCCTTCTCTTCCACGGCTCACTGCAGACTGATTTAAAGCAACTAATAATAAACACAAACAAAACCAAAAGTCAATCAGGGTAGTGTCCCTAATGTCCCTTTGTCCTAAGCACCTGTTATAGGAAATTCAGTGCACAGGGTTTCAAATGCAAACAGAGAAACCACTAAAGGGTAGAGTGCACATATGGACAGTTTCTCTACAAAATGACACACTCCTGTTGCTGCATTGCTATTTCTGGTGTTGAACTAACCAAGTCTAATTAGAAAACCTATTCCTATCCAGGGGAGTATTCTGATGAAGTCAAAAGGAGATAAGCATCATTTAGTTATCAGCCAGATGATCTGATTCAGTTGAGTCAGACATGCATGACAGAAACATCTGCAACATGCAAGTGTCTGAAGGAGTGACTGGTTATGCTATTTCAGTGCATTTGGAGGACAGCATGTCAGCTCTAATCAAGTCAGATTTTCCTTGCTACAATCTGAGGTCTCTGATTAAAAAATGCCCTACTTGCTTTCTTCACCTGATCAAGTGTGTCAGTGACAATAGATAACGGTCCATGGTGAAGCATACAAAAATAGAAAAGTACTGTTTGGCACGGGTTGAAAGAACATAATCTTGAAAATAGGGGAGCTGTAGGTATCCCATGCAACCAGGGATTGGTATGTATGTATGTAACCTGCTTCGTATTAATATATTTTTTTTTCTTTGCACTAATAACTCAATAAATAGGTTAGAGCATTTGATTGTTTACATTGTGTTGGTGTCCAGTCGTTGTACGAACCTGGAACACCAAGGCTCACCTTTTATGCTACAGGTGATAGTTGGCTTTTGCCAACTGCATGATAAGAGATCATTAGCAAGGCAGAAAACAAAATACAGGAACTGCCACATCAGATCAAACCAGTAGTTCATCAAGTCCAGTATCACGTGCCTGTCAGTAGCCCATTCCAGGCACTTCAGTGGAAGGTGAAAGAAACCATGCTGTTGGAAAGCTGTGGAGTGAGTCATCCACAAGGAAGCTGGTGTCTTCCACCCCCTGGTGGCTGGTGTTTCAACTCTCTCAGTCAGAAAAATGAGGAACACCTGATGTTTAGTATTATAGCTATTGAAGCAGAAGAGACAATGAGGCTAAATTCCCTGCGAACATCAGTGTTATGTGATCAGTGCAAAGAGGGTAGAGTCAGAGAAGGGAGAATCTTTCAGGCTACCTTATTTACCCAGCACAGGTGCTTAAATTTATGTATTATGGATGTCTTTTCTTGATCTCACCAGCTATTTTCTCTGCTTGTTGTATGCAATCAATGATATTTGTCTTCCTCAGAAGAGTGAGATAACAGAAAATTCTTAAAGCAGTTAAATTTCAGAAAAAAATTTGCCAGTAGGAAGAATAAATACAAGCAACAGGGATATAGTACCTGACTGTTGTGCATCGATAGATCTCACTGCACTTAACATAAGGCATTAGGAGGCATTTTCTCCATTTTACAGGAAAAGAAAACCGTTCTTTCTGGATGTATGATAAAATTTTCATAGGTCTTTACATAAGATTCTAGCAAGTGTTTCCTCTGTTTTTTTTTTAGTGGAAATCAACTTTTATTTCTGGATGCATGTAAATGTCTCCCTCCACCATAAACATGCAGTTAGTTTTGAAATTCCAGCACTTATTTAGTCATGAAGATACATGGAATGATGGGTGGTTAGCCTAGATGTCCATTATGAGTATTGTGTTCTGTGTTCCTGAGCTGTAATTCCTGTTGGTTCTAGTTATATAAACTACAACAACAACAACAGTAATCTTCTCACAAGGCCAAATGTAGTAACAAATATTCACAGCACTATGTTCTAAGGCCAAGATTTTAAAACTAATAACAATTCAGATGCCTGAATTCAAGTATTTAAACAGCCACTTTTCTAAGTAGACAGGATTTGTGCAATTTGATTGAGCCTTCTTCAGGGATTGTAAACTGGATTCTTAGCAAAAGATCCATCTAGAATTACAAGTGGCCTTTAAAGACTGCTTTCCAGATCATATGTTTTTGGCACAACTTTAGATAGCAGGCTAGCAAAGCTGTTTCTCACAGTGGATTGAAATAATTAACTGAATTTCAGAAGGAAACGCTATTTTAAATCAAATGATATACTACATAGAAATCTCTTAACTGAGCTAAAAAATAGATTCAATCTAGAGCAAAACCAGTTTTCCACTGACACTCTTTGGAATTAGCATGATTTTTTCAGTATTCATGTACCCAGAGAGGAAGATACTAACGAAGAAAAGCTTTAAATTCAACACTTATCATTACTTCTAGCAAGTTCAAGTTCAATTTTGCAGTCAGGTGAATAGTTCTTGGCCACAAAATTAGTTCCAGTCATCCTGGTATTATCAGTGCATGTAAAGGCCATATATTCGGCTAATGATACTGTCTTAAATCAGGCAGAAAAACCCAACAAATCACCTCCCCATAAAGGTCCAACACACTTCTCAAGATTACGCTAAGTTTTTAATAAGAAGAAATTTCAAACAACCTGTTTGAAATAAATCCCCTCACAGACTAAATGAGCATTCTGCTACCTGAAATATCAAACAAATGTTACTACATAAACCTCTTCAAAGCCAGACTGCAGAAAGTTATTTCAAGGGTACAGAAAGAGTGGCACAAACTTCACTCAGTCTAGGAAACCACCTGAGGACCTTCTCCATTCTGAGACCTGTTACCCACCAGAAGTGTGTGTGTCAAACCACCATACAGAATAGGCATGTGCTTCACACACACTCACTGCACACATGCATTTCCTCCAGCTTTACATGGGATATGTAAGAAAAGGCCCAACCAACTGTGATCTAAATAGCAAATCTTAGAATAACATTATAGTTAGTAAGGTTAGCTTGTACTGTTAACTGAAATACTATTTGCATGGTTGGAAATGAAGGTGGAAAAGCTAACAAGTAATTTCTGTGATTAAATATGCATATATACAAGACGACAAATAGTATTAATATGAGAAAAGAAACTTCTCAGCAAGCTCTCAAATACATCATGCAATATAATCATCACTCCCTAGCTCACAGATGACTTGACCCAACTGTATTCGTATTTGCCATTCTGACTGAATAAAGGCTAATGACATTTCAGAGCTGATCTGATGTTCACAATCCATGCTAACTGTTCCCAGCACACAGGAAAAAGAGGAAATGGGAATATATCACTTGACCTGCTGCCTGGACTTCCTCTGTCAGACTGCTACAAGGCAGGAGATCAGCAAGGGCCATATGCCATTGGTGCAACCTCAGCATTAGCTGGAGCAAAGGGGTAGGACCTTGCACAGCGATGGCCACTTTCACAGAAAATATTCATTTTGCCTTTTGGGTCTTCTCCCTCCATCCCCAGCCCTTTGTCTAAGCGGAGAGTTGGCAAAGCAAACCAAATATTACAGAAGACATTCCGACAATCAGCATTTTCCTAGAGACAAATAGTTTTGATAATCTCAGATGTAAGAGATTTAATATTTAGAAAGGTATACAAGCTGTGAGGAGTATCAGGCACTTGGCACTCCTTTCACTTAGCACATGGTAGAAGTCTCAGCATGCAAAACTGTAAGTCCAGGATTTCTTTATTCACTACAACATACTACCTGACAAATGTCAAGACACTTTATTCCCAGCCTTTGTTTTTCTCTGAGTTCATTCTACAATTTTGTTAACATTTGAAAACCTCTGCTATAGACATAAAACCAAATTAAACATCAAGAAGACCCATAATCTTGACTGCTACTGCTCAACCCAGGACATTGAATCCAGGTGTTGCTGATGACTGTAGAGGGTCTTTGTTAAAAAATTCAGAAGAGCCTATTTTGTGGGTCTTCTGTAGTTTAGTCCATCCACAAGAGGAAGCATATGTACTCAGACCTCATTCCAATGCTGTCAGTCGACCAGGTCACTTACTAGGACCACATACTAGGATCAAACAATATTCCGGTTAAAAATCGTATAAGTAATAGAAATCTAAACTTTGCAGCGGAATAAAATACTGAAATAAAAAGAGCTAAAACCATAAAATTTTGCAGGCTTTAGAATCTTACTTTTCTGTCATCTGTGGATATTTAGTTTTAAATGCTTTCAGATATGACCACATGTCCATCTTCAGACTCCTTCCACAGCCATCTTTGAAAGCAGCATCCAGATATCACTGCACTTTACCTCTTCCAATCTCTCTCTGAATAAGTATGTGCATCTTCAGTTTGAATGACAGCTGAAGATCATGAACATTTGATCTTTACTGAATGAATTGCCCTTAGGATTGGCTGTCAACAATAAAGATTTGTTTTAAATGTCATGTCCTCCAACATTTCTGTCAGCTTCTCTTCTTTCCCTTGGTTTGCATAAGCCTTCAAATGCTGTTGACTTCTGCAAGCTAAATAAGGTGGCAATGCAGCACAGATTAAAAACATTGGGTATGGAAGATTAAATCCCTGAAGTAAAGTGGACTGATTGGGAACCATGCTTAAGGTGTCTTCAATTTAATTCACTAAGCAACCATTCACCAACACAAGATGTTGATAGACGTGCCCAAATTCTGACTAGTTTTAAAATAATTGCAGACAAAACACATTGTGTTTATGCAGCAAAATGTACATCTCTTTAATAAACAAAATTCTACAAAATGCTACATAGTGACAGTAGCACTCTGCTTCCCAATTTGTCCTAATGTCACATTATTTTTTTGTTTGGTTTTGTTTTTGGTTTTTTTTTGAGGTTTTTTTTTGTGTTTGGTTTGATTGTTCTGTTTTAGCTTGGTTTTGTATGTTTGTTTGGTTTTTTTTCTTGTTTTTCTAGATGGGTGAAGTAATATCTAGAAGTCTTAAAGAAATACCAAGGGAAATAATTCAAAACTTCAACAGTAACATCGTATTTAATGCAGAAACTAATGAGAATCTTCAGAGTGACTTCTCTGGTAAAAGAACTCTGCATATTTCGATAAAGTTCATGTAAAATCTTTGGATTATGAAAAATGCTGATATCAATGACTTTAAGTAGCTTTGCTTCCAGGCCTTTTATTTTGCTTTTTCATTCATGATTAATTTATTATTTTTAAACAGGACAATAACAGGCTAAAGGTTATTATGATTTTGTAAAGTTAGAGTTGATGCTACCATTCGTCCTGAATTCAAACTATGAAAATAAACTTCTTGTGAGTTGATTCAAGTAAACAAGAAAACATGCAGGAGGTCATGAGGAAGGAAATTTGGAGACTACAAGTTTCTAAAGCCCACTATTTTTTTTGCAAGGCAGATAACCTATATCATTTAACCTGAAATAGAAGATGTTTTATTTGTGCTTGAGAATGAAATGGAAGTTTTGGTCCTACTTATCATGATCTACAAGACAGAGAATTATATAAATCCTTTTCATTCTGAAACAACTTTACTGGTCCAATTTTTATATTTGTCTTAACTTTTGCAAATATTGAAAATTTTCAATACACCTGATTAGCATGTTTTTCTGAGGCTTGGAAAAACTTGAGTGTGAGGAACACATTGAATGCTTTTTTAGGCTGTTGTGTTGTAAAAGATCAATTACAATAAATAAAAGGTTATAAATATTTAATGTTTTTCTTTGGGACAAATGTGTTTAACTTTCCTTTGTGCTTTAATGTGGAAGAGTCCTACTAAACCACAGAGGTTATTCTACTTAATGATATCATTTGTTATATCAGATCTTGCTTCTACTGGGTATGGAACATATTAAGATGCTTGAAATTGGTACAGCACTATTATCACATCAGATAACAACCTATCGATCAGGTCCTTAAAACACTTGGCAAAACATAAGGTACAAATAAGTACACAAAACCAAATGAGTAAAATAAAACTCTATGTAAAAAGAAATCAATTCAGTGAATACCATTAGGGAAAAAGTAACTTCAGCTCTGGGAGATTTATTTTTTTTTTTAAGTTAATTTGTCCTCTTGTTATTATTTTATTTAAAAAAATAAAAATAGCAATGCTTATAAGGAAGAGGTAAGACGGAGATCTTAAGTTTTAGTCTGTTTACCATATAGAAGGATAGCTATTGCAGGTTAAAGACAAGGATATTCAGAAAATACAAGAAGATTAAAATCACAGAAGTAAACTTACAGGTTAGAAATCTACTGCTGGAAATTGTAAATTTAAGGAAGCCACAATTCACTGAGAAGCAGAAGGAGGCTTGGCCACCTTATGATGTCCCCCAGCTTCCATATGCATATCAAGAAAACCCACAAGGTTTTGAGTTATGACAGATTAAGACTTGAGCAGCTGGCATGGTATTTCACATATTACTTTCTTAAAAGAAACAAGCAGAACAAAAAAAGCAGCAAAACAGAACAAAGTATTTGCAGCCAGACTGAAGCAAACAGAATAGAGAATTCTGATTTCAATTTATATTCAGAGAAAATAACTGCCTGGCACAGAGTTGAAGGGGCCATAAATCAGTTAAATTGCCTGTTTTCCAGACTCCATGGCTTCATCACTGAGAAAAATAAGAAAAGCCCTATTTCCCAAATGCCAGCATCTAACTCCATTATCTTCAGGTAATGACCTTGACATGCAATCCTTACTGCAGAGCCAGCACTGTGGAGGGGTGTTACAGACATCCCTTTTGCTTGTGTCCACCAGGAGAAATTGGTTCATCTCCTGACCAGCCCATAGTGTTCCTGATTGACTGTTCTCAGGACAGTGAAGTCCAGATTAATCCTCCATATATTCAGGCGTCTCACTGCGATACTTGAATTAAGGCTCCCACCACCAGCCACTGGCTCCTTCTGTGGAGAAAAGGCAGAGAGAGGCACTCCCCAGAGATAATGTCATCCCACAGAGAGCTTAGTCACTCTGCAGAAACACCTCTATGGTTTGCACAGTAAGGGTGAAATATGGTCATGGCTTTCCAATCAGGTGGTTTTAGCAATGTCACTGAAATTTGATCACTAAGTTGAGTGTGCAAAATCAGGCAGTGTGAACGAAGGTCTTTTTCCCCCATATTTTCCCATCAGGAACAGGAGAAAAGTTATAATGGGACAAAAACTGAAATTCAGAGTTGTTGACAATTAATTTCCTGCCATCTTGCAATATCATCTTTCTCTAATTAACAACAGCTACCAATGAATTTCTACTTACTAGAAATTGTGCACACAATCACCAGCACAAGTTCAGCTTCCTTATGCACCATCAAGGTTTAGCCTATGCTTTTTGTCACTATTTTATATTATCATTATTTGAAAATTCCTTTTATTTCAAGGACTGTTTTTATAATAAAGTCATAAGAGTTACCTAAATCTCATGGAGGATAAAAATACTGCTTTAAAAGCTTTAGAAGAATAAATTAAAATGATTATTTAGGAAAAAAAAAAAAAAAAGATGCCCCTAAAATAAAATTAGGCAGTGTATGCAAATTGCATGCAGTATTTTGCAGTCTGTTTTAGCCAAACATTAAGCAGTAGTTTTCTAGGAGGTGTGAGCTACTTTTTTACAAAAAAAATGCAACCAGTTATTTTTACATCAAAGAGGAAATGTAATTTCTGCATCGGAACCAGCAGCTCTAAGAAATTTAATAGATTAAAAAAAAAAATCTTGTTTATATTTTTTTCCTTTGGCTTCAGGTATCAACATTTTAATTCTTTTTTCAAGACTAGATTTGGCTGCCATGTCACAATTTATTTTAGTCCTTGGATGCATCCCAATCACTCAAATGTTCAGTAAAACATTAAAAAATTCCATGTTGAACTTCTGCTTAAAATCTCATGGGAGGTTAACATCTTTGTTAATAGAATATAGAAATATTAAGCAGACTGTGAATCTCATTTTTAACAGAGGATTTATAAAATAACTAACATTTTTGTCTATCTACTTGTAAGCTTACCTGGAAGAAGGTAGGATTTTACAATAGATTGTTACAAATTAATTACTCTCTCTTTCCTCTGTATTTATACATACGTAAGCACATATATTCGTATATTCACCAATCAAGGGACTGAAGGTGACAGTGATGGAAGTGTTTAGAAACTTGACAGACCAGGCATTTCAAGCTCTTTAACAAGACTATATCCATTCTTTAACAACATACTTAATGATGATAGTCTGTGCCTGCACTTTCTCATCATTTTTCACTATACAAACCCAACTTCTAGTCTTCCAACTTGTATCCTCACCCGGCTGTAGGTCAAGTGATGCTGGCCACAGTCCTTGGTAGCCTTGGCTGCAAGGCCAAAGTCATGGCACTTGGGGTGTTCAGGCTCCAGAATTCCTTGTTGAGACAAAGAACAACTTTTGGTCCCATTTTACTTTATTTTTACTTGCCATCTATTACTCCTGATTAGCCCTTTCAGTCCCAAGAGGGATCTCATCTGCTCCCAGTAACTTTTATCTTGGTTTGGGCTTTGTTACTTTCCTTTTGTATTCAGCAGGACATCCTGTTTATTTTTTTTTTTGCACTTATGTTGTTCTTTATTGTACAATTTCCATCAATCAGGAGCTTTTCAAAATCTGCTATACATGTCTTAGTTCAGACCTTGCTTGCTTACTAAGCTAAAATGCTTATACATTTTGCTAACTATTTCATGACAGTGTTCAAAAATATTTGTATACTACTGCTGAATACAGGATTTTACTATGCTCAGTTTTGAGTTCAAAGCCATATGATCAATGCTTTTATGGGGTTCAAAGTCCACCCTCATTAATGAAATTTTAATGTGTCACAGGCCTGTGTTTTTGCTACAGGATCCAGGATTCTTGGCTAGGAGCTCAGTTTTTCAATGATCTTGTGTATTCATCTGCCTGAAAGAGACTTCAGTGAAGTAAGTGATGGATTCACAGACTGCCTTTGCAGGAGGAGGAGAGAGGTCAACCAGAAGCATTGTACTTCCAGTGTGTTCCTGAGCCATGGCACAAGGCAAGGCAAGGCAAGGCAAGGCAAGGGTTCTTCTTTCAGAATAATTCTATAAACAAAACCAATGATGACTTTTGAACCACAGAGATTCCTTTCTCCCCCTTTGGAAAACTTGTTTGAACTGGAAAACTAATTTGAACTAATTTGCTGAAAGAATTTATCAGCTTCAGCAACGGTCTAGGAAAGCGTTCAGTTTATCTCAATCCGTAAGAACTTCTCAAGGTGTGATCAAAGTTCTGAATACTGTTGTGTCTAAATTGAAAACAGGAATTTGCATCTCCTTTTTCCAGAATACAGATCCTGACCACCAACACCAATTCAACAGTCATACATCCTTACTCACTTCCATAATCAGTTTCTAGTTTTTGTGGGTACAGCTTTTCTTAGGTACCAGCTTCTCATATGCAATGTTATAGTGCCAAGTTTTCTCTCTTGAGCTAGGAGAAGCTTCAGACTTGGAGTTAGTCACTTGTTAGTCACATGTTGTAATTTCTTTCTACAAAATTAATCCACATCTTTGGATATGTCTCTGTAAATTCCCTGTTTATCAAAGTGGATCTAATCCAGAAGATTTTATACATAATATTGCTAGGTTGGCCCATTCAATTCCCAGATTTTTCATAAGACCAAAACAAAAAGCAAGCCAAACCACAGAGGGCTATAATCAGCTCAACTCATTATTGTATGTCAGTTTGTATTAATATGCAAATCTCTCCCAGATAGGTACAGTATATCCATCTGTATGATGAAAGTAGAAGGTTTTACCTACTTCAATTTTCCCTCAAATGCATGTAATATCTGTAAGACATGTTCATTGCATTGGACACATGGTTAGAGACAGACAGTGAAAAGCTGAATTCTGTTCTCAGTTCTGCCACTGTTGAGCTATTGCTAATACAGAGAAAGTCAGTTCCCTGTGAATGACTATTTCACATCCTTCACAAAACCTCTCAGAATTATGAGCTAAGCCTTCCACTTGTAAGGAATGCCAGCACAGCACAGTGGAGTTATCATCCTGCTGATGTTGGTTTTAATCTAGCTGCTTTGGGTAATGGCAGCTAAGCAAAACTAGCCTTGACAGTGGACACTAATGCAGCCCACCACCACCTCTCCTTCCTTCCTCCTCACTCTTGAAGCCAAGAAGCCACATGGGGAGCTTGATCTGACCCAGTTCTGGGGGAAAAAAAAAAGTCAAAAGGTGTAAGAGACCTAGATAAGACAAGCAAGACAAGGTCAGACTGTGAAAAAAGGAGAAAATGATAGTACCATCTGATATACCACTGAAATAGTCATTACTGGGCTTCACATTCATTTAGAATTATGTTGCCCAGTTGTAAACAACTAGAAAACATGGAAACGGGTTGTTGTGCCAGCTGAGCTAGGAACATGAGAAAGGATGCTTTCACTGCAATGAAACTGGATGGGACTATGTGCTGTATGAACAAGCTTTGATCACTTGCTGAAAACATCTGCTTTCCAAGGCATCACTCCAACTAATTGCATAAGTGATATAGATCTTTCCACTACTTTCAGTAAGCATTTTTCTTCTACTTCTGCCTCCAATCCTAGCATGGCAGGCAGCTGACAAAGCAGTGAGTGAAGCTTGGAGTATCATCCAATTTCGTTTTACAAAGTCATATACTTTCAGACAGTATTTTCAAGATCTATGTTTAAGTCATTCAATAACATTCTCAGATACCAGAGCTGAGAATTATAAATCTAGCAGCAGGCAACTAGTCAATGCAGAAAAAAAAAAATAAATTAATTGCTCTCTGGATTTGATGAAGCACAGGTAGAGCTGGAATGCACTTGTGTTATTAAAAGAGGGAACTATGCCTTTTAATTATAAAAAATGAAAACCCAAAATGCGTCCTTTTCCATTTATGAAATGTGTGGAGTAAAATGGAAAAAAGTTGTGGAATACAGCAGAAGAAAGACCTAAAGAAGTGAAGAAATGCAAGTGCAAAGTCAAGAGAGCATGAAACAGACCCTGATGCACTGACTTCTCAGTTCTGGGTACCACAGGAGCAGTCAGGAGGTAGAGCCCAGGAGAAGGATGCCTGCCGCTCATGCTGGAGATGGTAATTCCTGGGTGCTGTTATACCACCAACACAAGGCTCTGCTCTGAGCAGAGTTCCTAGGAAGAGGATATGAGCCTGACAGAGTCACAGAAAAGTAGGCTGAGATGCTTTGCTCTTGTTGGGTGTAATCATGGATGGGTTTTCAGAGGGAGAACGCAGCTGGGTGTATGTCTGGATGTCAGCAGTACCTGCAGACACCAGCAAAGAAGTAAAAACATTTCTGGGTTGGCCACTTAGAGTCCTTCTCTTGGCCCAGATCAGCTCCAACATGGAAACAAAGTAGTGAAGCAGTGTTGACAAGCTTACACACATTTTGTAGCAAAAGGGGTTAAAAATTGAAGACTTCAGCTTCTCAGGCTGGTAAATGAAGCAAAGAAAAGAGGAGCAAGAGAAGAGGAAATATCTTCTGAAGCAAGGATAAAACACACTTTTAACTTGTCTTTCATTGCAGTAAAGATATCGTCTGAAACTTCTATATCAATATTTTGATGTTCTCTCATGGAAAAACCTCTATGTTTTGCGCAGACCAACACTTTGTGACTGCTGTCAAGCAGAGCACAGGGAGCCCCACTGGGTCTAATTTAAATGTCTGACTTGTAACGATGCTTTGTTGCATTTGGTGCAGCAGGCAAGAGATTAGAAATAAATATCTCAACCTGTATCCTTGCAGAAAGGACTGGGGGAAAAAATATTGTTAATTTTAAATGTCTTCCTTTGCCAGTCTAAAAATATACCAGATACCCATCTAAAATAACAGTTTGCAGCCTGATCCAAAGCAGAGTCAGGCTCCATATGGCAATAGAGAGAACAACCTTAGACTACCTTTGAAGGAAGGAAGCACCAGTGGAGAGTATCCCGAGAGAACATTTAGAAACCACTGCCTTGGAATAAAACAGGATCAAACATGCCTAAAACATCACTGAAATGTCTGGCCTCGTAACAGCAGAGGGACTGAAGACAACAGCAGTTCTTCCTGGGGGAGCACAGCTCAGTGCTCAGTTTCTATTTTTACCGCAGCTTGGGGACATTTGGCTGGTACAGCTCTTCTTGTGTCTGCATCACCCCTGGGCAATGTTTCGGAAAGGTGTGAACCGCACTTTCTGGTTGTGCACTCACAGCAGTTAAGAGTGAAGCAGTAAATCCCATCCTGACTTTCCTGCACTTGTGTAAGTGACTGTCCAAGCAGTACAGACTAGACTCATTTCACGTGTGTGAGGAGTTCAAGGTCTGAAAGGATGATGTGTTCTGCATGCACCAGTGTGCCAGCCACCTTTCAGACACAGATAATGGTGACTTTGCTACATCTCCATCCATATCACTGGGTGAAAAGTCACTAGTCAGCACACGAGGCACTGGTTGCTGCTGCCATCGGTCTCTGTGCTGGGCATGAATCTGAATATCAACAGAGCAGTGGGAAGAGTCAAGTTCAAACTCTGATTTTTTATGTTTTTCAAATGACATACTGGAAGAAGTTGTTTTTAAAGACTCTGACTTCAGTTTTCCTTGCAAACTCAGATGATTTTGAGGGAATTTGTTGACTAGCAGAACAGCTTCTTTTTCCCTGAAAAATTGGGAATCCTCATATTTTACTGGAAACTGAAAGGAGTCCCTTCTTAGCTGCCTGAAGGTTAAGGAATTAGCATTTGCATCATTTGCCTCAGATGCACCTGTCAAAGTATTTATAGTATGATGAAATTCCCTGCTTCATCAGAACCAAGGTAGGAATTCACACAGACTTGGTTTACATCATTGGACAAGTGTGTAGCAATTAAGTGGGTCATTCAAAAACTGCAGCTCTTCTGTCAGGTGGTGTATGCACTTGTGCTGTTTGCAGTCAGTTTGGAGGCTTTCACTAGCAAAAGACCAGTCCATTTCACGTGAATAACCCTCTCTGTCCTGTGAGAAGCACTCTCTCATTTTTCCTGTGGACACCTTGGTTCCTGGTGCTTAGTGACAGAAGCCAAAATCTCTCAGGATGGCCATTTGGATCCAAACCTGAGAATATCAACACTGAGCAATGGGAATTCTCAAATGCCAAAGTAGGAGAGGAAAACATTTGAACCTTGAGTTTCTGCATCTGGAAACACAGGATTCACATTTCTAACTCTCCTTAAAGACTTAGCTGTAAGGGTACTTAAAAAGAAACTCGTAACAATTAACTGTACTCAGATTATTCTTGTGCTACTAAAATAACCAGATTCCTGTATGATACAGGAGGCATCTGTCTTCTTCAGGAGAAGGACTGAAAGGTCTGGAAGGACTTTCTTCAGAAAAGAGGACCAGTACATGCAGATAGTTGTCAGCAGAGATATGTTGTGGCAAACAAACATACAGCAGAGGTGAAAAACCTATGCTGTCAGTAGAAATAAAGCTAACATCAGGAAATGATCATTAACTTTTGTCATTTCTGTCTCATATGTAGATGCCTGTCTTTATCACAGAATCAAAACATTTCACAGTTCTGACTATATTCTTTAACCTCAAAGGGAACTCAGTTAGTGGTATGATAAGGATAGAACTCATATTTCTTCACGGGCCTCAAGAGGCACTTAGCCAAGGCAGGAGTACCAACTTAAAGAATGCTCAGGAAGAACAGTTATTCAGGAAGAACAGTCATTCATTTCACCATTGCCTTTTTAGTGAGGAGCTTTCCTGTAGACAAGAACTGAGGTAGAAAAATGCCTGTTTTATTAGGTGTACTCAGAAAAATATCTAGTTTATAACACATGCTCAGACTAACTGGTTTTACAAGTGGTGTACATTTAAACTATTTTTATGGAAGATGCATGTTTATGACTAGGCTGCATTCTTAGCTGAGTTACACCATGTCTGTGAGACTGTCACAACCAGATAACTGAGCAAAGGAAAAAAAAAAAAATTCATCCAGAAGTGCACACTGGTTGTCAGCTTCTTATCAGTGGTCTGATTTTATTTCCCCAAAAACCCACTAAGAGATATAGTACAACTAAAGGTCCCAGACTTCTGTACTGCCAATTCCTCTCATGTTCAACATAAAAATAAACCTAAGATATTTAGATGTGTGTGATCCCCTGAAAAGATGAGCTTAAACTCACACAAGCCAAATGAGATGCTCTGCGTGGTAGATAGTTCAGGTATAAATATCTACAAATGGTGAGATGCTTGTATCACTGAATGTCTTCCAGATCAGATTAACTTTACAGTGCCCTGGACTCTTTCTGGAGAGACACTCAGTGTCTTTTCTGTACTTCCCCTTTTCCTAGGTGACAGTAGTTATGAATCACAAAGAGAAGACAAGATTTCCAAGCTTCTTTTCCTACCAAATGACTTGGAACCAACCTCAGAATAATTTTAACAGTCCCGGATCCATGACAGCTAATACAGGACTTGATCTAGTCACAAACCAAAAATTCATGGAGAAAAATATTCTTCCTGAAATTTGGGAGCATTCAGATAGGAACTTGCAGCAAAATCTTGTCTGTTACTCTCTCTCTTCCCACTACCCTCCCCCACCAGTATAGCTACATAAATGTGTACTAAGCCTTTTTATTTGCTTGTTTACTATTATTTATCTGAGCATTGAACTACACTTCATTCATTTGACTGGAAACGAAAAGGAAGAGGCAATTTGGTTGTGTTCCTATGCCAGTCTACACATTTTATTGCTTCTTCCAGATAAAGAAAATGACGATCTATTTGCCTGATGAAGAGAGTGATTCATGTAACTACTAAACCTTAACAAAAATACAAAAGCCATATAGCTGTAAAGCACATACCAATATAATTCAAGCTGGATATAATTAAAACAATTGCCTGATAGCAAAGAGACGTTACAGCACCGTAGGGTGGTCACACTGTATACCTGTCCTCAGGGGAAAATATATGCAGTTAAAAAGTACCTTTCTGGCAGCGCAACTCTGTTCAGACTGTGAATTTGGTTTAGCTTAAAATCCATAGATATTATTATCTCATATTGACCATAATACTCTTCTAGAAACTCTTAAGTAACAAATTTTGTCCTCCTTTCAGCCTCTTTTCTCTGCTGAAGTAGTGTTATGATTGCTGTGCCTCTGAAAGGAAGCAAATGAGCTTCTGGACATACAAGATTTCCTTCAGATCTTCAGCTTTCTGCCAAGAAAGCTCCGAATGAAAGGGAAAGGGAAATTTGTTTTTTTTAAGAAAAAAGAGAAATTATGTGCTCCATTTTCCTTTTAAGTGCACAGTTAATGAAAACTGAAAGGTAAAATCTTCTAAAATGGAAAAAGAACATGTTTGTGTGGCTTTTTTTTTTTTTTTAATTCCAGAGAGAATGGTATTCATGTTAAATGTTATATTAATATCTTATGGCATTTAGTGAGATTAGAAATGCTGTGAGAGAGTGAGTCAATACAAAACCACCTGATCGCCACTTCCTGACAGCCTTTGTATATATGAAAATTAAATCGTTGCCCTACAGCTCCTTGCGGAAATGTTTCAGGGGCCCAGTTAATGCTCAATGATACCACGGCCTGCTAAAAATAAATAGCATTAATTCTGTAGTGGTAAAAATTTTCCTTTATTTTAAGGAGTGTAGAAAGGTAGCCTGCTGTAATCAGTTAGAAGAAGAGATACCACCCAACTTAAAGCTAGAGGATTCCTCAAGGAAGCCATGTGGTTAAAGAAACCCAAACAGCAAACACATACTGATGAATGAAGATGTACGCAACAATGAATAATGAACTGGTGCAAGTTATTTTATTTACACAAAACTCTGGAAGAGGTTAAGCAAGAAACAAAATTACAATAATGGGGCAATTAGAGCATAAATCCATTATCGCGTTATTCAATATATTTGTTACATAATGATATATCTTATTATATTGAAGGTTATTTGAAAGTTTCTCCTAGGAAACAGGCATCCCAGAAAGTCTGAAAAACCTAAACTCTTTTGAAATTTAAATCAGGCACTACTTGGAGAAACCAAGGCAAAAGCTAGACAAGGATGAAAGAACTGCACTGCCTTCTGTATTCCTACCACCTGCAACCCACTACACACCAATGAACACCTACTTCAATTTTGCACAAAAAGCAATTTACTCAGTAGAAAAGGATATGTTCTCCATATTTATGGCCTTTATGAAATGCCTGCAAGCAAGACCAGCATCAATCAGTTCCAAAAATATCATGTGTGCTCCAGTGACTGTTTCTATCATATACGCTTGTCAAAATGATGTCAAACTGCAGTATAGAGGTTACAATGCTGAACAGACATTTATGACTTACTTCTATAGCATGTGGCATAGCCTTAGGAAAATATGCATTAATATCTATTTATTATAACTTTAATGTGAACCTCCAAAATAAAAGATGCTAACTCTTTTCACTAAAAAAAAATAGTAAGTGGATGCAAGATCTGAATGGTAAGTGTAGAAATGGAAGAGAAAAAAGAAGAGTCAGGAACTGCTGAGGGGTGGCAAGTCAGAAAGTGGGTTGGATTGAGCTCTGGGAATTTTGTAAAGGATAAGACGTGATACAGAGGTGAGTAAAAAGGGACTAAACTAAGCCAAACTATGTCATATTTGCATCAAGCTAAAAACACAACAGCAGCTACCACAGCTTGGAAGAACTGCTGAGTTTGTGTACATAGGTTGGTCTTGTGTACATAGGTCTGACAGGCTGATTTATATGCAGTAACCCCAGGAAAGCATACCATGTATTTCTTTAAACTGCTGTTTTGACCCTGCAGAGGGAAATAGTCTTTTCTTTGACAGCTGGGTCAAAAAAGCCAAAGCATTGTCTTTGTACTGCATGTACCAATTTATTTTTCCCTCTCTTTGAAAAAGACAATTTTTTGGGGTTCATGGCTGTCTTCAGAGACCGGAAACCTCTGACAATCACCAAACCAACAAACCCAGGCAGACTGTGACTCATTAAGCCCTAAACCTTTACAAATCCAGCATCCAACCCATTTAAAAGCCATTTAACAGAGCTCATGTAAGTGAAATATATAACTAAAATATGTGTACAAAATCTGCTAATCTTTCACTTGGAGCTGGCAGATGCTGAAAGCAGCAGCTTCAATCTTGTATCGTTTTGTGATACTGGTTGTCTTCCATGGTTTAAAGATAAAACAGAAGAACTGAAAAAATGAAAAAAAGTTTATGCAGAAGATTAAGCAACTGGAACCTCTAAAATGTCCTTTTTACAGCAGGACCCATGGAATTTATTTTTTTTAAAGAAGGAAGCAGAGCAGGATGAGCTTGCTAGGCACAGCAAGTTTGTGGGACACCTTGTGCACCAGGAATCAGATTGTGATACCTGTATTTTTACACATCAAATCTCCTAGATGTCAACCTGCTGCAGGTCCAGAATCTTATCAGATTCACAAGCTCGGTGTTTCTCTGGCAATCTGGGGAATAGTTAAATACATAAGCAGCTTGTAGCATTACCAGTGAACAAGAGGTCCAAGTATTACAGACTGGACACTCAGGTGAGCAAGAAAACAGATGAGTGGATATTTTTATTCTGAGTCCTGGTAGTCAGGAGGCAAACAAAGATCTAAGCATTGGACATGCCACTGTAACTTATCTTCCATGCAGGAGATAAATCATTTAAGTGTCTAAAACACAGCGATGAATTTCACTATGTTGAAAAATATCTGGAATAGGTGCCTTAGTGCTGCAGTGGATAAGCCACTTCAAAGAACTTTTAGAAGCAACTGCAAGAATATAGCTGGCTATGGTAATTTAATTATTTTCTTTTTTGGCATTTTACTGAGCAATTCTGCTGATTTTGGTGTCAGTGCACCAAATTTTGTGTCAATGCTTTTTATTGCTGTCATCCCTCATCACTAATGGATTTTTCAGGTCTGAAGTTAGAATCCTGTCCTTCCCTCTTCTGTTGCCTCAGCTGCTTTGAAAACCAGTGCTCAGAACCACAGCACCCATTTCTATAGTTGTACTTCTGCTAAAAATGAAACTGTTTCCTTACTATCCTGTAAAATTGAATTTTAATTTCAAATAAATTGCTCCATATACCCTGAGTTGTTCTTTTCCTTTTGTGACAAAAATGGAAATACAGTCTTCAATCTCAGTAGAAATATTTTTCTAATTTGTTTGAAGACTGCGAAAAAGGCAGTTTTCTTTATAGTAGGGAGTATTGAAGCATCATCTGGGAATAGAAACAGAAAGTATACAAAATCCGAAATATGAAGGACTGGCCTATGTATCTGTGATGAGCTAAGATGTTGAAACCGATTGGAGATATTGAATAAAAATTACATTTTCAAAAAACATCATTCATTAGGATATTAAGCAAGATTAAGTTCCTTGACTCTTAAGCATGATGCATCCCTTTGTAGACCTAATGAGTGAACTAGAAAAGTAGATACTTTGCAATTTTCAGGATTAAAGAGAACCAATAATTTTATTATTTATTGAAAGCCATCTAATAAATATACTGCTCATGCCTGTAATTACAAAATAAATAGCAGATTGCATATGCCCTTCTTAGAATAGCAAAGATGGCTTGAGTACCAAAAAAGCAATGTTTTCTCATTCATATCCTAGAGCATTTCCAGTTTTGCCATGTGTGATGGTTTTTACTCATAGTAGAAATTTTCTCTTTTAAAAGTGCATTTTTATTTCCTATAAAAATGCGTGGGAATAGCTGTTCTCCACAAATATGTTTCTATAAGGAAAATACTTGAGAAGAAAGGTGGCATTTTTTTCATTATTGACCACATGTGATATTTTATTTATTAACCTATAGTTTAAAAAAATCCACTTTGAGAGCAAAACAATGCACTGTCATTAACCAATCAAACATACAGGATCAATCACAAGTAACAAAATATTTCTAAGAATTTAACTCTTTTGTAATTAAAAAAAAAAGTGAACTTAAGGATTTGTTTTTTTTTTTTTGAGATCAAAGCAATGCTCACAAGTAGTTTCCAAACAAACTGAATTACCTAAATTACCTACTCACAATACAGAATTTGAAAACTGCAAAGCAATCTTTCACACAAGCAACATGAAAACTAAAACAAGCAATTCCAAAGACTTTTGGATCTCAGAAAGCAAAGCAGATTCTGCCTACGCTGGTCAGAGAATCTGTTCACCAGATATTCAGAGAGAGTGTGCCTTCATACAGCTAACCCTTACCTAGTTCTATGTTCATGTGAGGAGTGTCACACCCTGGACAAAACTGGACAAGGAAGGTCGTTGATCAATCCTAACTTGGGCTGAAGCAATAAAGCAGCCTCAGGAGACATTTTTATGCATCAAAGATAGGGAAAAGGAAGTCTTAGAGTGAGCGACACTATCACTCACTGTCTGAATGCAAGTAAGAGGGGATTCTGGCTTACAGGGCCAGTGAGCAAGGATGAAATTACCAAACAAGGGTCCAAAATGGAGAAAATCAGGGCCACTGCAGAAAAAGTAAAATAGGTACAGGTTGTTTACATGAGAAGGTATAATGGAAATATAAACTAAAGTACATGGTGCTCCCATTGCTGCATTGAGATCCAGCCAAGTCATTTTGAGCCAGACTTGCACAGCCAGGACAGGGACAGTAACCAGCCATTCAGCTTCTGTGCTCAGGTATGCAAGCAGGGACAAGGAGAAGTGAACATACCTCCTGTGTCTGGGGATGATGCCTGGAGACCAGGATTATGGCAGGGTGGGAAAACTCTGACGGGAGAAAGGAATGTGGCCAAGGGAAGACAGGTTTGTGCTGTCCTAGGATCTCCATGGCAAGCACTAAAGGAAGCACTTCTTTGACTCCTGACAAAATTTTTGAAGTTTGATTTTGTGTCAAATTTGCATTTTGTCTTCCAGGTACATCATGTGGTTTGTAAATAGTCTTTTCCACTCAAGATATTTACAATTCCAAGCAAAAAAAAGCTAAAAAAAAATTATACAAATACTTTCATTAAACAAAACCACATAAATGTAATTTAATTTAAAATAAGACAAAAATCTCACATAAAACTTGAAGTTGACTGTGAACTTTACTTTCCCACTGAGTGGCATCCCGGTTTTTTTTAAAGGTTTGTTTAGACTACATCCAGCCGGTTTTACAGAATATATCTGGTGTGTGCAATGTTTATAACCCTATGGACTTTAAACAGATGGATTAGTTACGGAGCATGTCTCCTGAGCTATATTCTCCTGACTTTCCTTGTCCTCACAGGTTCAGACCTCCTTCTGTTGGATGGCGTATTAAACCACGTAAAATGACAGAGCTGAAGCCAGAGTTACAACCACTCATGTCTCATACAGGATGTATCAGCCTCCCACTTCCTCCTCTGATCCAGGAGTTCTGCTTTTTCTATAGCACTAAACCGAACTTTGACTGCAGCTTGCCAAATCTCCAGAATCCCCTCAAAATTACTGTTTGAAGAAGATGAGCAGAATGCAACCAGCAGTCTGCTTAGCAATGCCATAGGTTGCTCTTATGTCATTATATTACCTCTGATATGTGCCAGTCACTGAAGGAAAACAATTAATGTTCATCTTAAATTCAGTAATGGTCTAAACTACATAGGAATAATTTCATTTTTCTTAATTGTAGATGCACAGAAACAACAGTTATCTGTTAGCCAGCAAGATGTTAAAAAAGACCTAAAAAAGAACCATCAGCTTCTCTTGACACATAAGAATGTTTCACTCATTCCACTGCACTTACTGCTACAGAAAAACCTTGTTTTCACCTGATATGGATTCTTATTAACAACAAACATAGTGTGAAAACACTAACCACTCACAAAGATACCATTTCAAGTACATAGCACACTGCAGCCCCAATAGAGATATGCTATAATATTCAGTGTTGTGATATTACTGATGAAAAACTAAATTATTCCACCTAATTTCCTGACTGAAAGAAATCCCCTACCTTTAATGATAGAAATTATATTGAGGCAATTTTGTCACTACAGAAATGTCATTAAATACATATAACCAGGTTATCTAGTAATGGGATGATGTGCTTAAAACCATGAAATAATGCCCAAAAGATATATATTTGCTGTTTTATTCCAATACTCAAGAAGAGATCAAGATTGGCTTCTAAACACCTCATTTATGTTTCTTGTTTTGCACTGGGTAGCAGTAATGATTCCTTTGAGTATTTGTTGGTGCCTTGCACAACCACACTCCCTGGTAAGGATCATAGTTGGAGAAGTTTTGTTCTAGCCCAGGCAGGTATGATCTCTCTGATCGTGCTAAAGAGGGCAAAACAGGCTGGACAAAACTGAAGGGGAGATACGGTGTGTTAAGACTGCTTCCTCAAAACCAGGTTTCAAATTTCACATTCAAAACACCATAATTTTGGTGAAAAATACATTCAAATTCATAGTCTCAGTTTCTATTTAACTATATAGACATACTGGGAACTCAAAAACCCAATCATTATGTGCAGTTATGGCAACTGCAGATAGAAATTTCATACATTTATAGAAGCAAAATAACCATATAGATATTTCCCCTATTTACTAAAAATGTATTTAATGGTCAGTAGGCCAAAGAAATGCATTAGAATATGTTTAGCTGAGAAGCCTATGCTAATACTGTGTGGTAATTCATAACTGAAACCAATAAATGTCGGAAAAGCCACTGTAATGATTCCCTTAGCAGATATAATTCATTTCCTTTGTGCACATAAAGGATGGCAAGGTGCCAATTTCCTCAACATTTGCTTTATATTGGTTAACCTTTATATATCTACCCACGCGCATGTGGTATAACTTCATCCCTGTGATTTCAGAAGCTCAGAGTGCCATTTAGACTGAATGTACATCAATCAAAATTGTAAGATAGGCACACAGGATCAAAACAAATAAATAGCAACCTGATACACTGATCACTGAATTAGAATCATAGAATCATAGAATGGTTAGGGTTGGAAAGGACCTTAAGATCACCTAGTTCCAACCCCCCTGCCATGGGCAGAGGCACCTCATATTAAACCATGTCACCCAAGGCCTCGTCCAGCCTGGTCTTGAACACTGCCAGGGATGGAGCACTCACAGCCTCTCTGAGCAACCCATTCCAGTGCCTCACCACCCTCACAGGAAAGAATTTCCTTCTTATATCCAATCTAAACTTCCCCTCTTTAAGTTTTAACCCATTACCCCTTGTCCTGTCACTACAGTCTCTAATGAAGAGTCCCTCTCCAGCATCCCTATAGACCCCCTTCAGATACTAGAAGGCTGCTATGAGGTCTCCACACAGCCTTCTCTTCTCCAGGCTGAGCAGCCCCAACTTCCTCAGCCTCTCTTCATACAGGAGGTGCTCCAGTCCCCTGATCATCCTCGTGGCCCTCCTCTTGACTTGTTCCAACAATTCCATGTCCTTTTTATGTTGAGGACACAAGAACTGCACACAATACTCCAGGTGAGTTCTCATGAGAGCAGAGTAGACAGGCAGGATCACCTCCTTCTACCTGCTGGTCACACTCCTTTTGATGCAGCCCAGGATACAGTTGGCTTTCTGGGCTGCAAGCTCACACTGGCAGCTCATGTTCAGGTTCTCATCAACCAACACCCCCAAGTCCTCCTCCACAGGGCTGCTGTGAATCTCTTCATTGCCCAACCGGTAGCTGTGCCTGAGATTGGTCAGACCCAGGTGTAGGACTTTGCACTTGTCATGGTTAAACTTCATGAGGTTGGCATCAGCCCACCTCACAAGTGTGTCAAGGTCCCTCTGGATGGCATTCCTTCCCTCCAGCATATCAACCAAACCACACAGCTTGGTCTCATCAGCAAACTTGCTGAGGGTGCATTCAATCCCACTGTCCATGTCAGCGACAAAGATGTTGAACAAGACCGGTCCCAACACCGATCCCTGAGGTACACCACTCGTTACTGGTCTCCAGCTGGACATTGAGCCATTGACCACGACTTTTTGTGTGCCGCCATCCAGACAGTTCTTTATCCACCAAGTACATCCATCCAATTGATGTCTCTCCAATGTAGAGACAAGGATGTCATGTGGGACAGTGTCGAACGCTTTGCACAAGTCCAGGTAGATGATATCAACTGCTCTACCCCTGTCCATCAGTTCTGCAGCCCCATCATAGAAGGCCACCAAATTGGTCAGGCAGGATTTCCCCTTAGTGAAGCCATGCTGGCTGTCACCAAGCACCTTGTTGATTTTCATGTGCCTTAGCATGCCTTCCAGGAGAATCTGCTCCAAGATTTTGCCAGGCACAGAGGTGAGACTGACTGGTCTGTAATTCCCCGGGTCATCCATTTTCCCCTTCTTGAAAATGGGGGTTATATTTCCCTTTTTCCAGTCGTCGGGAGCTTCACCTGACTGCCATGATTTCTCAAATATGATGGCCAGCGGCTTTGCAGCTTCATTTGCCAGCTCCTTCAGGACCCGCGGATGGATCTCATCAGGACCCATGGACTTGTGCATGTTCAGATTTTTAAGATGGTCTCGAACCAGTTCCTCTCCTACAGTGGGCGCAAGGTCTTCATTCTCACAGTCCCTGCATCTGCCTTCCAAGACTTGGGTGGTTTGGTCAGAGCCTTTGCCAGTGAAGACCGAGGCAAAGAAGTCATTCAGAACATCAGCCTTCTCCAAATCCTGTGTAGCCAGTTCTCTCGAGAGCTTCCTGAGGGGGCCTACGTTCTCCTTAGTCTGTTTTTTATTTGCTATGCACCTGTAGAATCCCTTCCTGTTATCCTTAATACCCCTAGCCAAGTTTAATTCTAACCGGGCCTTAGCTTTCCGAACCTGGTTCCTATCTTCTCAGACAACATCCCTGTACTCTTCCCATGCCACCTGTCCTTGCTTCCACTTATTATAAGCCTCTTTTTTCAATTGAATTTTCCTCAGGAGCTCCTTATCCACCCAAGGAGGTGTCCTGGCCCTCCTGCTGCACTTCCCTCTGGTCGGGATGCAACACTCCTGAGCTTGTAGCAGGTGATCCTTGAATATCAATCAAGAGTCTTGGGCCCCCTGCCCTCTAGGGCTGTATCCCATGGAACCTTACTAAGCAGGTTCCTGAACAGGCCAAAGTCTGCTCTTTTGAAGTCCAGGGCAGTGAGCTTGCTGCACACTCTTCTCACTGTCCTGAGGATCTCAAATTTGAGCATCTCATGATCGCTGCATCCAAGCCTGCCCTGGAGTGTCACATTTCCAACCAGCCCTTCCCTATTGGTGAGCACGAGGTCAAGCATGGCACCTCTCCTTGTTAGCTCCTCTATTACTTGCAGAAGGAAGTTGTCTTCCACACAGTCGAGGAACCTCCTGGACTGCTTGTGCTGGGCTGTACCGTCCTTCCAACAGATGTCAGGGTGGTTGAAGTCAACCATGAGAACAAGGGCCTGCGAGCGTGAGGCTTTTCCTATCTGTCTGTGGAGTGCTTCATCCGCAGGCTCTCCTTCATCAGGCAGTCTGTAACAGATCCCCACAGCAATGTCTCCCTGTCGTGGTTTAAACCCAGTCAGGTAATTCGTTCGCTCACTTCCCCCCCCTTTCTTGCCCTCCCCCTGCTCTCGGAGGGACGGAGAGGAGAATCAAAAGAATGCAACTCCCACGGGTTGAGATAAGAACAGTTTAGTAACTAAGGTATAACACAGATCACTACTGCTACCACCAATGATAATAATGATAAAGGAAATAACAAGGGAACAGAATACAACACCTCACCACCCGCTGACCGATAACTCGCCCCCCAAGCCCGACCAAGCTCCGACCGATACCTCCTCCAACCCTGCAGTCTCCCAGCCCTTCCGGCTAACTCCCAGTTACATCCTGGGCATGACGTGCTGTGGTATGGAATACCTCTTTGGTCAGTTTGGGTCAGGTGTCCTGTCTCTGCTTCCTCCTGGCTTCCCCTCCCCCTGGCAGAGCATGAGGCTCACAAAGTCCTTGGCCAAACCAAAACATCTCTATCAGCTCTGTTCCCGAGCCGAAAGTCAAAACACTGCACTGCACCAGCTACCAAGGAGGAGAAACATGACTGCTACTGCTGAACCCAGGACATTATCCACCCCTTATTCCATACCATTCACGTCATGCTCAGTTCCCACATTTTCAAAATACCATCACTCTTATCTTAGTGCATGGACCAGTCCCTATAATGCTGCCGAGTCCATCTGGTCCATGATGGCAGGCTCCATCTCTTGTAACAGTCTTCCAGAGCAGGAGAGACTGTGTGCAGTGTTCACACTCGTGAATAACTAGGGCAATAGTGTCCATTGTTAAGTCCACCCCTCGATCATGAGTCCATCTCTGTGTTGCATCTCTGCTCTGATGGCCTGAAGTGCCATGGGCCCACCAGCCTTAAAATAATTCACTGTCCCCTTAAGCAGTTTCTGCAGCTTGTTGCTGGGGACTCCATACAGCTGCCTTCCATCTCCGACGCTTCCAAAGCACTGGAGGGGCCCAGTGGACTAGATACTTGCCCATACTGTCCCACACACCCTGCCACTCATGACTCTCCAGCCTTGGGGAAAATCTCTTGGTCCCCCTATATTGTTGTCTAACCCCAGACAAGACCCAAACCTGACTCTGCTTAACTTTTGAGATCAGACAAAATGGTTGTGGGTAGAACACAGCCTGTGTGTGTGCCAACATGCTGATCCCCATCACAATCAGCAGGCAGGTCCCAAGGATACCCAAAGGCCATTCAGAGCCTTCAGAACTCTCAAACGACGCTGCTGTGCTTGTCACTGGGGCTGGTGTAGCTGCTGTGCTTGCCGGCTCTCCCACCACCAGCTTCTCTTTTCCTGAGTCCAGCTCTTCCTCCTCTGCCTTGCTGGGAAGTGCTGCGTGGTCTCCTGCATCCTCCTGGGGCTCGGCGGGCGGCTTCCGGGGGATGCTCTCGGCCGTCTCAGGGCGGGGCTCGGCCGCCGGACTCGGCTCCTCCGCCGGGCTCGGCTCTTCCGCGGGGCTCGGCTCCTCCGCCGCCTTATCCCGCTGCTCGGCAGCCGCTTCCTTCTGCTCCTCGACCGCCCCGGCCTCCTCCACCGGCAGCCGTCCCCTGGCGGCCTCCGGCCCCGCTCCCGCCGCCGCTTGGTCCCCGGGGCCGCTCTCCCGGGCCGCTTCAGCAGCCGCCGGCTCCCGGGACCGCTCCCCCTCAGTTCCCCGCAGCCTCACGAAGATGGAGAGTAGGGTGAGGGCCAGGACGGTGAAGAGCAGCCGGACGGCCAGGTACAAGTCCACGGCCACGTCCGTCCCACCCTGCTGCTGGAGCCCGCCCGTATTACAAGCCATTGCCATAAAGCACAGTGAGACAAGAACCTTAGCCCAGGCCCCACACTTGATAAACACTATCACAGCAAATACCGGCTCTACGTAAGTTACAACGGTCTGAAGCTGTGAGATCAACAAGAACAACTCTGAGAGCCAATAAATCAGCATTGTGACGAGTGACTATTAATCCAGTCAAATCTGTTGTTATCTCAACCCTTCGGGCCCCACGTTGGGCGCCAAAAAGAACTGTCGTGGTTTAAACCCAGTCAGGTAATTCGTTCGCTCACTTCCCCCCCTTTCTTGCCCTCCCCCTGCTCTCGGAGGGACGGAGAGGAGAATCAAAAGAATGCAACTCCCACGGGTTGAGATAAGAACAGTTTAGTAACTAAGGTATAACACAGATCACTACTGCTACCACCAATGATAATAATGATAAAGGAAATAACAAGGGAACAGAATACAACACCTCACCACCCGCTGACCGATAACTCGCCCCCCAAGCCCGACCAAGCTCCGACCGATACCTCCTCCAACCCTGCAGTCTCCCAGCCCTTCCGGCTAACTCCCAGTTACATCCTGGGCATGACGTGCTGTGGTATGGAATACCTCTTTGGTCAGTTTGGGTCAGGTGTCCTGTCTCTGCTTCCTCCTGGCTTCCCCTCCCCCTGGCAGAGCATGAGGCTCACAAAGTCCTTGGCCAAACCAAAACATCTCTATCAGCTCTGTTCCCGAGCCGAAAGTCAAAACACTGCACTGCACCAGCTACCAAGGAGGAGAAACATGACTGCTACTGCTGAACCCAGGACACTCCCATAGCTATATTCCCTTTAACCCTGACCCACAAACTCTCTGTGGACTGCTCACCTGTCCCCAGACAGAGTTCCACACTCTCCAGCCTATTCCTAACATAAAGGGCAACTCTCCCTCCCCGCCTGCCAGGCCTGTCTTTCCTAAAGAGCCTGTAACCTTCCATTCCAACACTCCAGTCATAGGAGCCATCCCACCATGTTTCTGCGATGCCTATTATATCATACCCCTGTAGACATGTACACATCTCTAATTCCTCTTGTTTGTTCCCCATGCTATGGGCATTTGTATAGAGGCATCTGAGTCAAGCTCCAAATGAAGCCGGCTCATTGGCTGGAGCAGCTGAGATATCTCTACATTACTCTGAGCATTTATTATAGGTTCTGGCAACTGACTGGGTGTGTTGGAATGGAATGATGCCCCCCTCCCCCAACACATCTAGTTTAAAGCCTCCTTGACCAGACTGGCAAGCCTCCTACCAAAACTGCTTTTTCCCCCCTTAGAGCAGCTCCACTAGCCCCCAGTAGACCTGGCCTACAAGCTTGGGTCCCGTGTTCAAGACACCCAAACCCCTGACTATGACACCACCCTTTTAACCAGTTATTAACCAGGCTAATCCTCCTAGCTTTTTTTAGATCCTCCCCTGTACCCTGGAGAATTGATGAAAAGACTACCTGAGCTCCAGAGCCCCTAACCACCTCCCCCAGGGCTCTGTAGTCCTTCTTTATGTTCCCCAGGCTACTATTATCTATATCCCTAGCACCCACATGTATCACCAGGAGTGGGTAATAGTCCGTGGGACTTACTGGAGCAGGCAGCCTCTCTGCCACATCCCTGATCCGTGCCCCCGGTAGGCAACACACCTCCCTTGAGACCGGGTCTGTCCAGCAGACGAGTGCTTCTGTCCCTTTCAGTGTAGAGTCCCCTACTACTACGACCCGCCGCTTTTTCCTAGCGGCACCAGTAGAGATCTTCTTTACCAGTGCATCAGCCGGCTGTTTCTGGCTCGAGTGCGCTTCCTCATTAGACCCCTGCAGGGCAGCAAAGCAGTTCTGCGTGGGGACAGGGGATTTAGGGGGAAGCCCCTTGCTTTTGGTTGTCCTTTTCCTTTTTTTTTTTTTTTTGTCACTAATATCCAGCTTTCTGGGTTAACGGCCTCCTTCTTTCCTTCATGAGGTAGAGGGGAAGCTTGAGGACCTGCACAGTTTGGGCCAGGAGCAAGCATTCCTGCTTCCTCTCAGCTTCCCTGACATCTCGCAGTCTATTAACAGCATCCCGCAGCTCAGCCACCTGCTGCAGGAGGACCTCCACCAGGGAGCATGGAGTGCAGCCCTGCCCATTGTGCACCATTCCCTCACCAGACCAGTGCAGGCACTTTCTACACCCCGAGCCCTGCACTGCAGCCACCCCTCTCATCGGCTCTGTCTGGGTGCCTACGCTGGCTACCGCCGGGGCAGCCAGAGCAGAGTTCCCGGACCGGGCCTTGATCATACGACGAGTGCTCACCATCCCGCTCGCCTGCCCGCGCGAACTGCTGCACAAACTACTTCGACCCCCTCTGTTCGCCGCCCGCCTGCTCGCTCCCGCTCCCCGGGGCAGGTTTTTACCCAGCCAGGGCTGGCGCCGCTGCTCCTGGCTCCGCCCCGTGTGAGTCAGCTGCTCGCTCTCGTCAGCTGAGCTGCTGGCTCCTGGGCAGGTCCTGTCGAGGACTTGAGGCTCCCTCGGTGGCTGTCGCTGTTCTGAGTTGAGGCTCCTGGACGCTGATCTACCTGAATTTTCTTCCTGAATTTTCTTACCTTTCCTACCTTCACTTGATACATTTGTATTAAACAATGCTAGGAACATTAGATTATGATGGTTTTTTTGTTTGATTATTTTAAAAAACAGTAATTGTGTTAGCTCCTGATCCATTATGATTAGCATAAAAGAAGTTTATTGCCATGAAATACAGACATTGTAATGAATACAAGACAAAGAGCTATCAAATTTCAGGTAGATGGGTGGGATCAGGGTTTTCAGCCTGAGAAAGTCGTATTGCTTTCAACACCTCCATTATTTGGTGGAGTGTTTAGGAACAGCTCTCTTTTTTTTTTATTGTTCTGAGCCCAAACCAAGTAACAGGCTCTGTCTGTTTAGCTAATTTACAGTGGTTGAATACCCACTACATTTTAGGAGCAGATGCTCACAAATATAACCACGATTGTGCTTTTCAGATACTTCATAACATAAAGTTAAACTAGTAAAAAACACAACAGTTTGAAGTAGATGGTTTCTTCCGTAAAACTCTAAAGAAGCATAAGGAGTCTGGTTTTACAGACTCTAATAAAAATAGGCTGCAGTTGTTTTCCCCCCATTAGTTTCACTGAATTAGTTCAACAAATACACCACAGAATGCTATCACCTTTATTAGAAAAGCCTTCAGACAACAAAAATCCAACTGTAACAGTTATGTCTCTGTTCTCAGGATTAAACATATCTGTTTCTGATCAAAGTCTGAACAGCAATACAGAAAGCCACCTAGGTAGTGGCAGCTACATTGTGAGAATAAGAATGGTGTGCTCTTAAGGTGTATATAATCTAAGGTTGGTAAGGCATTTTCAGATAAGAACATCCTGTTATTTTGCCCACCCTGAACCTTAGCTGCATGACACCTGTAGATTCATGAACCAAAGCAATGGGAGAGATCTGTTATAAGACATCTGCCATACTGTAGGCCTCCAACAGCATCTGAACTTCTCTCATAATTCAGCCTTTAAGATTTCATTCTATGCTTTTAGGTTATAAAAGAAGTTTAGATCCTATTTTTCCAATTTTTAAAAAGTCATAAGGTCTCATAACTCCCACAGTTACACTTTACATTCACACCTTAGCTCATGCTTTCTCTATCCTATAAAACTTATTGCTGTGAAAACCAAAAGTACAAAAATGAAGGTTAAACACTCCACGATGAAGGTGCACAGAACTGAGCCCTCCTACTCCCAAAACCAACCAACAAACAAAGCAACCCACAAAAGCAACTTACACCACTGTGCTTGGAAGCAAGGGGCTTATGAGCGAAGTCTATCCAGGAGCAGCAGACAGTCACCAACCAGGAAATAATCAAAAACAAAAAACAAACAAAAAAAAACCCAAACAAGCAGTGCTGAAAACAAGCACATCTACAACTCAGACCAACCAAGGACTGGGCTTAAATACAGCTCTTGTGCTGATGAATGAGAGATGGGGTCAGGGGATACGTACAGAGGCCCCAGATGAGGCTTGTCAGGGCAATCAAGGCCAATTAGCATCCTTTAGGGCATGACACAGATCTGCTGAAGGTCATTCTGCTGCTTGTCCATGTTTTATTTATGTGAACCGTAAACCTCTTACTGTCTTTCATGAGAGTAGACAATGTCCACACAACATTCAGTCTTGGCTGTCTGAAATCCTTAACTTTTTTTTTTAATATATAAACCACCTTTTATTTCAGAAGGAAACCCACCTCATTACTTATTTTGCCATGACATTCCAATTACAGTAAAGATTTGGTGTAGAGTTTATTGCAGGGTTTGGAGATAGAATGAAGAAAAAAAATTCTAAAAAATGTGTATGGAAAGAACAAAGCCAAACAAACTAACAAAATACACAAAACAAAACAAAAACAAGCAAACAACAACAACAAAAAACAGGAAAAAGCAAAAAATAAAAAACAAAAAAAACAAAAAAAAACACAACAAACCAACCAAAAAAGAACCCCCAAAAACCCCAAACCCCAAATAAGAATCCCCAGCACTGAAAAGCCTTGGACTTTTTCTGAGTTGCTTCAATAACATGTTCCATACAAATACACTTACTAAATAAGGGCCTATTAAAAACTGCCTTGAGTGGTACTGGAGACTTACAAAACCCCAGAAAACAAAATAATCATGGTTATGATTGCTAATTAAATTAAACTCTACTAACAAAGTAGAAGGAAAATTTTGGTAGTTTGGCTGTATGACTAATTGTTTTATGATTATTTTAAATAGAATTTGCAGATTAATTTTCTTCCTACTCTGACTTGTCCATACCTAGACTCAGCTCACACTGCAGGTGTTCTATACAGCAGAGTATTGTGAAAAAAAATATGAAAAATAATTGTCACTCATCATAGCAGGCAAGAAGGGAGAGACTGTTGTAATGTTCTGAGTTAAAACCCAAGGCTGCTGGGAAGGAGCAATTACTTTCTGTAATATTGTTCTCATTTTAACCGTGCTGAAATGTACAGAAAATACAGTGTAATAAACTGGTATAATTTTTCAAAGCCTATTTTAACGTGTCTGGCTAAAGAAAAACATTAGGACTAATTTATTCTCTTTTCCTGTAGAGGAACATGATAGATATTTGGGACAAAATATCTGCAAATATCAGCTGCTTTTTCCTATTCTCTGAGGCCAGATGGCCTCAAAGCTGGCTGAACAGTTACTTCACCAATCTCAGTTCTGGGACATGTAAATAGTAAAAAAGACACCTGATGCTTCATAAAACCAGGCTGCAAGGAAAGCTGATAAATACTTCTCTGTTTCTGCGTAACCAGGAAGCCAGTTAAACTGTCTCACTGGGTATTTTTGCATAACACATTTACAAAAAACGAGATCAGAATGAGGCTGTGAAGACATGAGTGTAGAAAAAGACAATTGGCATCAGAATTTTGATAAAATTCAGAAGCCACCCACAACCACTTGCTCTTTAGACACCTGTCTTACATTTACAAGATTAGAGGAAAAGTCTTTATTGATTCTGTCTTTCAGACAAATTGCATGATACCACACTTTCAATTTAAAGTGTAAATTGCCTTTATGGCAGCCATTTCCATTGGAATTACTGCAGAAATAAACCAGTATCCCAAGGCTGATATGGAAAATTTTGTGGGTCCCATGAACAACTACCTCTAGCATATATAGATGTGAGCTGTCTACTCTCCATCCAGACAGATTTTCTGTTCATGGTTCTGACTCCACAGCAGACTTTGTACATCCAGGGGATGTGTTGTGGTGCACAGTAATGTACGCTTAGGTATTACCTATGGGTGTACATTATTTACATAGTGTCACTAAGCGTACATACCAGTGTGTACTTAAGGGTGTATGTTACTTAGCATTATATATTCTCATTGCTGAGAAACAGTGCTGGAGGAAAATACCTTTATGTTTCTTACCTCATCTACTTAGTGACATCAGTTTCAGACCACTTTGAAGCAGCTGAACTTTGTTGCTATAACTGAAGATGGAAATATTACAGGTTTCTAAAATATGAGCTCTGGAGCATTTAATTAATTTGGTGGCTCTCCTATTGCATTTGAAGAATTATCTCACTTGTCCTACCCTCTCTGGTGCTAAGTGCTGCAGTGATAGTCGCTACAGCGCAGGTGGGGTTTCACCTACAGCAAGTCTTTGATGCAATGATAGGAAAACAGAAAGACTTGCTGAGATGGCCAGACAGACTTCCAGTGAGAGCAAAAATATATGTAAGTACACAGCATTTCACTTGATATGACCAAAGAGATTTCAAAAATCCCTTTTTGTTTTTTTTTCCCTGAGATTAGTGTGATAAAACTTCAACAAAGGAAAATAAATGGCAGCAGCTCTCTGTGGAAGACAGTTCAGTGAAAGGTCTTCAGGAGGCAGAAGTCACTGGAGGCACCAGCCCAGCTTGCACAGTCATACAGTGCAATACTACATACAGCTGGCATCATGGTCTGGAGCAAATGCAGCTGCTTCCCCTGCACCTGGTCCTGCTGCTCCCACTCATAATGTCAGCTTGAGAGCAACGGTCCATTCAGGCTGATGAATTGTTGGCACATGAGCCATGCTCCAGTCTTAGGGAAGAAGAGTTACCAGACTTCTGAGAAATGAAGGGAGCACTGATAGCAGTGTTCTCTGCAACACTGGAAAAAGTAGATAGAAGTGCTGATCAAAATGCTGAGGCCACAGCATTTCCACAGTGTGACTGGAGTTTCTGGTACAAACCCCGTGAGCATAAATAACTTTTGTGGGTATTAATTACCACAAGATCATGACTTGCCACACTTGATCCTGGAAATAACGCTGTATTTTCTGCTGCTTAAGCTTTTTAAAACACAAGAGTTTAAGCTAGTAAAGTTTTTCAGAGATAACACAGTACATTTGTACAACCATGAAAAAAGATGACAGGGACTTAGTAGCTCACCATTTACTCTGTGCACAGCATTGCATCAGCATTTAAATCATAAGGAAGCCAATAAGCCACATATTTAATTCATTTTACAAAGAAATGTTAAGCAAAAATGTACAGAGAAGTCAGAAAAATTTGAATAAAAACAGATGAAATAGTGGAAAGTCAGATTTTTATAGTTCAGGGAGAATTTTTGCTTGGAATCAAAGCAGAAAAACAGTTCTCAGCAACTACTTTTTTTTGTTTGTTTTTCTTTTTTTTGTTTGTTTTAATGTGAATCTCAGTTAACAATCAAATATTTTAAACCATGTTTTTTAATATGGATGGGAATTTTAATGGAAAAGTGGAAAACACAACAAACCCTTTGAGTCTACTTTCTTTTGTTTTGTTTCCTTAGTATTGCTTATGCCCTTCTACCAACAATCAGACATTCTAAATGGCGTTTCTGGTGCTGATCTTAACAGCTTAATCTCTTATGCTGTATTCACTGTCTTATAAGGAAATGCTGCTTAACATCTTTTATTTCTTTGTTTAGTACTTGCTTATTCCAGCTTTATAGCTACTCAGGCTCCTGCATACATTTAACCTCATTGAGATTCTGCTGCATTTCTTTCTCAGCAGACATCAAGCCACTGTACTTCCTCTGGCTTTTGCAAACACCCATTATTTTCTGGTCCCTGCATCTCTCTCATTGCCATATGCTTTATTCTTTTCTTTGCTATATGAGCCGTTCCAGAGCTTGGTGTGAAGAACTGAAAACAGTATTCTGAATGTGGCCTCACCAGCTTGAGCAAAGCCAAGTTCCAAATCTCACAGCTGATAAACGTATATATGCATCTTGGAATACTCCTAATTATATTTTAACAGATGTTAAGCGTTCTGCCAGGGATTTCATGCATTATCCATCACTATCCTTCATTTCTACCTGAAATTTAACAGCTGTTAAACACAGCTTCCTAAAAGAAAATTAAAAGAACAAATTGCTAGAAAGACAGGTTATAGTCACATTTGGTTAAATAAGAAAAAAAAAAAAAAGAAAAAAGAAACCCCCTGTTGTGGTTTAAGTCCAGCCATGCAGTCTGTCTCTCACTCCCCACCTTCCTCTCCACCCCACTCCTGGAGGGGTGGGGAGGAGAATCGAAAGAATGGAACTCTCACAGGTTCAGATAAGAACAGTCCAGTAACTAAGGTATAACACAAAACCATTACTGCTACCAACAATAATAATAATGATAAAGCAAATAACAAGGGAAGAGAATACAACCTCTCACCACCCACCAACCAATACCCAGACTAACCCAAGCTGTGATCTAGCCCTTCTGGTTAACTGCCCCCAGTTTACATCCTGGGCATGACATGCTGTGGTATGGAATACCTCTTTGGCTAGTTTGGGTCAGGTGTCCTGTCTCTGCTTCCTCCTGACTTCCCCTGCTCTCTGGCACAGCATGATACTCAGAAAGTCCTTGGTCGGAGTAAACTTTACTGAGCAACAACTAAAAACATTGGTGTTATCAGCACCGTTCCCAGGCCGAAAGTCAAAAACACAGCACTGCACCAGCTACTAAGAGGGAGAAAAATGACTGCTACTGCTGAACCCAGGACACTGGAACTTTAGAAGGAATGAAAGTTGACAATGGCTGTATAAAAATCATGAGATATTTTCAGTTTTTAAGTTCCTGCTGTTCTCAGAAACAAAAGAATTCATGAAGCTCAGAAAGGTCATTTGGACTCCATCCTAAATTAATACATTACTAATATCTGAATTCATGCACCAGCAAATGTATAGATATGTACACACACATATATCTGTATTTTATTTTTTCATATTTTAGAAAAATAATTGGAAAGCAGAAAAATTGGATATCTGTAAGTTTTGTCAACAAAACTGTTTTTAGCTTGGGACCTTGATTTGCCAAACTGCAGCATGTAGCAAATTTTGATAGTCTAGAAAAAGTTATAAATCCCTAAAATTACAGTTTCATAATGAAAACTATGAGAGGCCTTAACTATAGAAGCAAGAACAAGAGATTTTATAATGCATATTAACATATTTCATTGGAAAATATAATTCCAAAGCAATTAGGCATGAGGCGCTTTCTACCCTACCTAACAACATTTTTCCCCCCTCAGGAGAGCATTGACAACAATATTAAGATTAATTTAAAATTAGCCAGGAAACAATCATGCTGTCTCTGCAGTGCATTGAACACTGCCAGGGATGGGACATTCACAGCTTATCTGGGCAACCTGTTCCAGCTTCTCATTACTCTCATAATGAAGATTTTTTCGTAGTATCTAATCTAAATCTTCCCTCTTTCACTTTAAAACCATTCCCCCTTGTTCTATCATTCTATGTCCATCTTCAAGGGCCCCCAACTGAAGCACTGCTTAAAAAGATTACATCCTTTTCAAGAGGCAGCTTTTGTCAGCAAAACTATGTGTGTGTAAGAAAACATGTCAAAACTGTCTGGATCTCATTAACTTACTGGGTATAGGGATACTTCTGTTGCTCTACAGAGCTGGAATGGAATCTACAGAGACTATGCTGTAATCCTTCTGAAACACGTATGTTGTGAAGAATGTTGCCAGTTATGGTGCCACACCGGCATCTCAAACCATTCCTAGGCTGAACTGAAACACTCATGGAGGAAAATGCCACATGCCTTGCCACTGCCCTGAACGGGGTTAGGAACAGCTCCAGAGTTTATGTTCCAGAGTTTATGATGCTCACTCAAAACAGACAGTTGTGTTTGGCATCTGATGTCTTAACACCAAGTGCATGGAACTCAGTTGTTCCATGTAAGGAAGCACAGTGAACTGTCAGGATTTGAGTCAACATGGAAAATTTTCAGAATTCCAGCAGACTTGTCACATTAATTTCCCAGGTTTCTGCCAGAAAACACTCCTGGGTTCTGCAGGACTAAAGGAGATCTTAGGTCACCTCTAGCTACTGCACATACACTGTCATGTATTTGGTCATTATCACTGTATTTGGTCAGTTATCAGTGCTGTCACCTGCCTGATGAGGGTTATTTCTCTCCTTTGCTTTCAGTAGCCATGTTCACACAGACAAATGAAGTGAAGCCGGGGCAGTGTCCTTGTCCCGCCCCAGCAGCCATCCCTCGCGAAGACATAGTGTACAGAGTACTGCTCTCTATCCTCCACCTGTTACCTCTGCTCTCAGCTGCAGACTCAAAGAGGTAGGACAAGCCCCTGCTTTTTTCACACTGAGCCTGGGGTGGGACTGTCTTCAGAGCTACAGGGATGGGTGGAAACAATTGTTGGTGTGCAGAAAGTTTTTGGTGGCAGCTTCCAGGTAACAATTGCTTTGGGAATGGGTTTACCAGGGGAAGGAGAGATGAAAGGGACTCTGTTATTCCAGCCTGGGTAGGGAGGCTTTCCATCAATCTCTATTTCAGTGACTCCCTGAAATAAACTCTTATCTGCAGCAGTCAGCCCAGCCCGTTCAGCAGTGCTGGTGGCAGTCAAGCTCTTTGGAGTACCCAGAAATATTCTCCCTTCAGTAAGTCTGCATAAGACTTCCAGTTGAAAGTTTGTCCTCAATCTCTGAGACACATTTTTCAGGAAAGGACAAGTCACCAAAAACCTGTGTTCACAGAGATTTGATCACATGCTAATAGGAATGAATAAATGCATAATCAGATAAGCAGAAGACATACAGTGTCTCATGATGCTTTTTCTCATAATTCCTGATGAAGAATGTTTGAGGACATACTACAAGAGCAGAGAACAGGCTAGCAATCAGTAAGAATTCTAACACAGAAGAACTGCAAGGCCTTTGTCTGAAATTTTTAATTAATTAAAGAATTAATTAATCTACAGACTACTGCAAGTAGTCAGTGTACTGTAAGTGGCTGAAACCCTAGAGTATAACGTGTCCAGTGGATTGCAGATACACATCCTATACTTTATATCGAATATACTTTATCGCTAATAAAATATCATAATATATAAAATATCATATTATATCGTATATAAAAAAATATCATATTCTTTATATAGAATGACTTACCAGTTAGAAGAATGGACAAAAAAAAAAAAAAAGACTTGATGACTTGACTGGCACTGTAAGCTGCACCTGTGTTTTGCAAGAGAAAATGACATGCAGAAAATTACATGAAGGCAAGCTGTATCTGTAGACACAGTACATTATTCTAATTAATGCAAATACTCAAGGTGAAAACTCTGCATCATTGCTGTACTGTCTTTCTCCAGGGTGGTTGTGATTGCTGTCCAGACTCTTAACAGTGCTTTTTTCCTGTCCCTGTACCCATGTTAGGTCATGAGTCTGTAGGTATTTCATCAGTAGAGGCTTCCCAAAGCAATAATGCAGCCTTACAATTCCAAGAGGAAAATATCAAAGGCCACTTTCAAAAGGCTGCCCAGCTGCAAACATGGGAAGCTGTGTGGAAATCACATCAGGCATCGTGCTGGGTACAGATGGCCTATTGCCTGCTGTTGTGAAAAGCCTTTGCCTCCGGCTGCCTTATGGGTCAAGACAAACACTAAATCTTCAGGTTGCTGAGACAGCTGTTCCCTAAAGCTCCATTTTTTTTTGTAGGTAGCCTTCCAAATGCACAGAATAATGAATCTGCATGGAAGGATCTGCAAAAGTGGGTTTTTTCAAGAGAGAATCAGTTATCTATAGTTCCGCTTCTCATCAAAATGAGGGAAAAACATTTCTCCAAATCCTTTTTTTTCTTTAAAAAAAAAAACAAAACATTGGCAATAATAAATGTAAATAGCTCGTTCATAACACTTCCTCTAGAGTTGTCTTTAAAACAAACAGTTAAGCAAAAACATCAGGAGACTATTGTGAGGATGGAGGCACGGACCCAGAGGTAGAGTGCAAGTTGGATCGTTTATTGAAAAGATTACACGACATTTATATGCTTCCAAGCAATTAGCCAAGCACATCTGTGTTTGCCTTGCGATTACATCAGGTGAAAGGTCTATCTGATTTTCTTATCGACATCCTCTTTCCAGTTCTGAAATCCTTGTTCCTTGCCAGTTCCAACATCTTTCAAATACCAGTCAGGGACAGGTCACTCTTAATTGCCTATTATAGTTCCTCCCTCCCATGGTCACTCTTAATTTTCAGCTTTGATACATTCCAACCCCCACAGACTATAGCCTGGGTTAGGATGGGGGAATCCAAAATGTTTTCAGAATTCTGGATACTGTTGGGTGTGAAATGATTTTCAAGAGTACCTAATCTGATAAGACCCTGCAGTGTTGATGTGGGAGTCACGGACAACGCAGGGACGATCAATGTGGTCAAGCGATTGCCAAATTTATTACAAAGCCTTAACTCCTCATATACTATTTCTTACATGCACTTACAGTGATTTGGCATATTATGATTGGATACATGTCTTGAAGACTCTTAGTGACTAACATATAATTGGTTAAGCACAGGTGTGAGAACTTGACCTCAAAAGCTTGCCAACAGTCCACAGTTCTCACTAACTCAGTGAATTCCAGCTTCTTCTTATCTTGCTTGCTTAAGCTTCTTTGGGCCTCTCATGGCCTTGCTGTATCTTTCAGGATTATTCAGAGTTTATGTACTAATTATGCATTATCCCGTGAGAACACTGTCTCCACACTGCACCCCTTCTTAAAAACATAGGTCAGATCTGTGTAGCTGTGCCAGTGCCCACAAGCCAAGGATCTGGCCACAGAAAGCTTCAAGCACGCTCTGAAGATTAAGCCTGGGAAGAAGATAAAATTTCCAGGGCTGCACACTGCAACTCTTATCCCTATTATTCTGCATTATATTCTGAACAAGGTATTACACATTCTTCTAGTGTACATGTAAAAAGCATTTAAATTCATTGAAGTACACACTTGAGAACCACCAGTCAATAAGAATGTGGGTTTGTGTGTATATAAAAAGCCTGAACATCTGTTCCTATGGCACAATAAACGCAATCGCTCCTCCTAGACCTATGATCTTCCCTCCAGCTTCAGCCAGTATGAATGTTATGAATGCTTTTCCTTCTAAACCAAGAGAATATTTGCACTCAAAATTACAGTATATAGCAAAATAGGAAAGTTTGCCCTACTAAAAGAGAAGCAGTTTTGTAAATGAAAACCTGCTTATTCTACCCTCTTTAGCAGAGTTATTCCTGTTCATACAAGGAGCAGAATGTACAAAAAGCCACACAAATCATCCTGATTTACAAAAGAATGCATATACTGAGGCTGCATAGGACAGTTTGAGGCCATACTGCTTATTTCTAAACTCCAGTTTGAATTTACTCTGCAGAGCCTGGATAGAAGCTGAGTTAGAGGGTAGAATCTTATTGCAGGAAGGAAAGGACGTGCCCAGAGTGGAGCACCTCTGTTGGATAGCAGGTGTATTTCTTCTGGAAGAGGAAAGAGGTGAAACCAGAAGTGCAAACATCTGGCTGAGAAAGCTGTGCAAAGTTCTTGCTTTATTGGAAGAATGATGAAGGGTGAACAATTTGCATACAATACCGTCATCCAACAGCATGATTTCCTATTGGTTCCAGCTACCAAATGCAATAGGATTCATTCTAGACCAGCAGCAAATAGCAACACCTGACTCCAAGAAACACTTTGAAACCAAGTATCAGTTTGCCTCTATAAAAAGGTGATGACCACCATGGCAACAGGAGCAAAAATTAGCTTTAAAGATTTTCTCTTGCTGGGAATAAAGAGGGCTTTAGACCCATCATAGAATAGGGAGAGGGAGGATATATGGAAGATGGTGAACTTTTATTATTAGATCCTTCAATATGATTGTTTAAATGTAAGGAAAGTGTCCTTATCTTGAAGGTATAAGAAAAAAAAAAGTAAAAAAGTAAAAAATGTATTGCATTGTGCAGGTGTTTTGTATTGTATTGTAATGTATAGTACAGTTTAAGAGTGACTCAGACTATCTAATGAAACCAGCCCTTAGAAAGAGCACAGCTGACTTGCATTTTTGTGGCTCCTGGCTTCAAGTGAAAGGCCTGCGGCACAGACAGAGAAAATTTAAAGACTGTAAGTGGGAAGATGCTTTGGCTGTTTCCAGAGTCTCTGTATCTTCTCCACCTTGATGGAAGCACTATGTTCTTCCCTTATGTTTCAGTGCCTTAAAACATGACATGAGTTTCTTTGAGTAATATACACGTGCTTAAAATTTGCAACACCATTAACAGCAAGAAATTACAACTCCTCCCTCCCTGCTTCTTTTCACCAGTATTTATTTAAAGCAAGAAAATCACTGCATAACATATTGACTCTTTAAAGTTACGTAGTTAATAATAATAATGGCTTTATTACAGAAATAACAAAACCTCTTATTGGAAAGTAAAGCTTTTTATGCACAGAAAGATTTCACCCAAACAGATACTTAGATTCCATTTCAAAACCCTTACTGCTGATATTTTAAGGGTTTGGAGATTTGGTTTAGTATTAAATGGTCCTTGAGATTTTCATTATTTCAAGGCTCAATACTCCCGTATGACTTATAATTATACTTCACACATTCCTGACAGATACTCCAAAATAATTTCAGTTATAACTCACAACTGGCACAAGAGATCATCAGCAATAATAGAACTTTGATATAAATTAATCACAGATCTCAAGAATGAGTTCAGCATCACAAAGAGTTGCATAGAGTGTGAACATTTTACTCACAATAAGGTTAACAACAGTTACATGTTCATATGGACCTTAACTCATTGATATAATTGAACACTTTTGCAGGTCTAAGCATCTTTGACGGTAATGGGAACAGGTAAAGACTTTAGATTGGATCCGTGATGATAGTAGTTTGTTGAAAAACAATGGAAAATGCGGCTGTTGTTTTTTTTTTTGCCGAACAATGACTAGAAGTACTCAATCCCATCTTTTTGCAAATAACAAATACAGTTTGAAGAAAATAATATCATTTGCATGGTAATAATCAAACACATTGAAGGTAAGGTCTTCACCTCTTCTTTTGCTGTAAATATTTGAATTTTAATGATAGAAGACAGGGTATTTGCAGATTTATTTGGTCATGCAGATGCTGTACCAACTATTCATATTTTCCAAATCCTTCCCACCTAATGATAACACACTCCAATGATACAGACTAAAATTTTCATTTTGGTAAACATGTACCAGACAATCCTGAGCTGTACTTGATTGAAACTAAAAGATGAAATCGACAAATCAGATAAAATTACCAGGTAAAGCTAAACCACAGAGCTTTTTAGTTCAACAAGGCCTTCAGATTAATTTTTAGGTTATTATATCCTTTTTCATTTTCTTTTGTAATAAATAGGTTCGCAAAAACCAATGCATTTCAGAAACAAAAGACTTCTTGAAAAATATTTGAAGTCAGGAATACTTCCCTTTAATTTTTGCACCTAAACAGAATTCCCACGTTCAACTTCCTAACCCAAATACCTTGGAATACCTCTTTCCAAATACATACTATAAGTTTGTCAAACTGATTCTGCTAGTTCTCTATTATTAGTTGGAGTCTTCTGGGTCCCATGTTTAATTTTGCCTTTTATTGTTTGTACTCAAGAGAATGTATTTTCACTCCACAACCCAAGAAAGAGAATTGGATTAAGACATCTAATAAAAGAGAGCCTTTGAAACTGAAGATTTTAATGAATGTCATAAATGGCAACCTACTTATCCCCTTACATATATAGTGGAAATAAAAAAGCAAAATGTTTGCTTAAGCAGATCTAGAAGTCCTATAGATATATAGATGTTTGTAAAACCAGCAATTCTAAGAGCAGTGAATGAAAATATGTACAAAAACGTCACTGATTCAAGCTCCACCTGAAGTTCTTCCTAGTATTTGTTTATTAACAAGGTCTCCCATAACAAAGTTGGTTGGAAAAGGCTTAAAACCACCTGTAGAGTAGGGTGATGGGGAGAGGTATGAGGGAGACTAGTATAATGTCCTACAGGAGTCTGACTTGCTTTAGACTTTGGGTTGAGAAAAATAGCCAGTTTACATTTCAAATCACATTGGTTATATCTACTGAATATGCAGAGAGAGACTGTCTTTTCAAACTCCAAACAAATAAATTCAAATACTCTTATTAAGGAAGTTCTTAAATCAAGATGCGCAGAAGAAAACAGGTATCAGCTTAAATGAAAAGCAATAACCTGAAGCAGGCACCACATCTTGCTGAAAAAACACTTCAAAAACTGTTTTGCTTTCTAGCTGTAGTCTAAACATGTTGAAGCACCAAAGGTATTCTTTCCAGCTAAACAAATTGATCTATTTGATGAAATAAATTAACAGAAATAATTTAAATGGTTGTTCACTCCGCACCAACTTCAGTCTTGTTTAAGAATGTGATCTTTCTGTCAGTGTGAAAGACAATTAAATATGCTTGCAAGAGCAAAAAGATATAAAGTTATTTTCACTGTAAAGAAATTGCAGTTATTATATGTCATTTTACTGGAAAGAACTTCTTTGTACTTGTCTATCCTAAGAAAATGACTTACATGTTTTCAGCATGACTTACATGATTTCACCAGCACAATGGTGTTAGGAAGATATCAAAAAATCAAAGGCACAATATCTGAAAGTATCACAGCTACATAAATACGCTTCTTTTAATCTGTTTTGGGCTTCTGTATTTTTGAAATTCAGATACTAGAACCCTGTCTGCTGTTTCCTCTTCCTTAATCACAAATATTTCTCACAAATTACCAGTGATAATTAGTTTGCTGATTTCATATTAAAAGGGGAAAAAAAAAAGATTTTTCAAGTTAGGCATAAAAAATGATCAATTGAACAGTGAAGCATGACCTTTTCTCACTCCAAATTTCACTTCTTTTGGAAGTAGTCATTAATTATAATGCTAGAATTTTACAGTCAGCACGACTGCTAAACAAGAAAAGCAGGTGATGATCAAAACAAAAGAATTAATGAACTGCCTGAAGCATGCAATAAGAAAAAATACATGAAAAATAAGCAATTACATTAAAATATATGCAAATAGCCACCTGTCTGAAATAGTTTGCGTTGGTTTAGTTTGGGTTGCTAGCCAAAAAAAGTATTACGAGTTCTCAGAGCGTTGCATTTTGGCTAAGAGGGTGACATGGGGCTTAGTGGCTCATATCCTGTTGCAGACATTATGAAAGGTCAACAAAGTCCTTCCTAGTCATTGTCTAGTAACAAAAAAAAAAAACAGAAAAGAAAGAAAGAAAAAAAAAAGTCCCCAAAGCCTTAACTTTTTGTTTTCCTGCTCATCTAATGTTTAGTTCAGACTGGTTGGGGGAAAAAAAAAGAAAACCTATAAAATTTTATAACTGCTATTGAGCTGAATAAAAGCTATCACTTTGACTGCAAAAAAACACTGTCCATATACAAAACTTTGTAGTTAAGAGAAGTCTCAATGAGGCTGGACTTCAACCAAAATTATAGTTAGGGAAACAGAGAAGGTGAATCGCTTCCTTATTTAAAAATTATTTATAGAGTTTACATATTACTTTTAGTTAACCCACTAATGCTGCATTCTTCTGTCTCAAAAGGTAACAGATAACATGGACTGCATGGAGAAAAGATACTCCTTAATTGCTGGAGTTTAAATTCTTCTTGGTTAAATACTAAATAAACACGTAAGGTAAGGTATAACATAAAATAAGAATGAAAGGTTGGTGTTTTGAGGAAAAGGTGGCAATGTAAGTTTATCAGATAAGGGAAAATGTAATGAAATCATCTTGTAGCAAACTCTACAGTAAGATAAATGGACCTTGAAATCAACATTGATTTCCTAAGAAAGGAGAATATACTGTCTGCACAGAGGTGACCGACTTGCTCTATGAGCGTCAACAGACACTAAAGTGTGGCAGTGTGCAATCCCACCTCTCCTGACCTGACCTTTATTTCCTGTAACTTTTCTCAAGTGA